>NC_049209.1:9400092-10045092 GCF_013347855.1 Anguilla anguilla
GCTATCAATCTAACATACCCATTTACGATCTTAACATTCCTCTTACCTGGTCTGTTTTGGACGCCAATGATTTATCAGCTAAAATGCATTTTTTTAACTGTTCAAATTGCCCAGTGTATGCTAAATTGCACACCTCCAAGTTGGACACAGAACCTTCCATTGCTTTATTTATTTCTATTACTCCTCATATCCGGTGTGCACCGTCGGACTTAACACGACTGTGCAGTAAGGAAACAACTTCCGGTTACCAAATTAGCGAAAAATACGTAATTTTTTTTTTTTTAAATTACAGCAAAAGCCAATGATTCTAGTTCAATTGTAAAATGAATTCCCCTGATTTTCTAATTTTTTCACATCCCCCCGTTGCATCACAAATCATAGCACGGGTTTATCCATTTAGTATTTAAAATGTTCAGATTTTCAAACTCCAAGGACTATCAGTCCCTGGACAGCATACCATCGTTATTACTTTGATTAGAAACCTTTTCTCAGACCCAATTGTGACGCAAATGTATTGCAGAAAGTTATTAGCACTTTCAATGCTCAAAAATGAATAAATACCAAAATGGCAATTAAGTTACACGCGTGCCTTTAAAAAATAAAATAAAAAAACAAAAAACTATAAAATAATCACATTGTTTTTTAATTTTTTATTATAAAACTCCACTAGATTATTGAAGTCCTTCTTACCAGGTGTATTTTTACTGTAGGAAACTTGGATGGCAAAATTCTAAATGGCAATTCCATTCTATAGATGGTGCTTATTAAAAATTCTTTAAAACTATAAACAGGTTTCATCATACTCCAATACATCTTGAGGACCACCTTAACAGGAATTCATGCTATGGATTTAATGCGTTTTTACTGTAGAAATGTGGAATTATGGGATGGAAAAGTAGTCCAAAACGGCCTATCAATTAAACAGACGGTACTTGGTGGTGATGATGATGGGTTATATCAGAGATCCCGTGATAACCTGGGGTTAGAAAAATAAACTGTGCATTGATTGAATTCAGTATGCCTGCTGACATCACAACATAAATATTATCTGTGCAATTAATAGCGGTATGATGATTCTGAGAAAGGGTGTGGCTCTCAATTGTTCATCCTGTGATATCATGTATACCCAATTATATGGGGTTCAAAGATGTACTGCATTGAATTTAATTGCCATTTTGGATTATTCAACTCTCCATTTTGCAGTATTTAATACTGAAGTTTTTTTTTTGTTTTAATTATATTTTGGAGTATTGAAAGTGCAAGTAGGAACTTCATCTGTACATTTGAAATCACAATTGAGTTACCGTAAAGAGTAATGTAGACAGTGCTATGGAACTTTAAATGCAGATAGTATGACCGAACTTTTTCAAAGTGGAGATGGCGTGACTGCAGTGTTTTACTTAAGTAGAATTGTAACCCAGTTGAAGAGATTATTCCTATATATTGAAAGGCTTCATAATGTGTTAATCTTTTACTGAATAGTCAAGCATGCAGTCATTCAAGCACTTAAGTATGTTTAGCTTCAACAGGAATCTAATGTGTTAGGTAGCAAACTATCAATGGTTAGGTATTACGTTGAAATGAATACTAACCATCTCAGTTAATGCATAAAAAATGTAATCTTACAAATAATGCATAACATAGAAATATCACAATCCAGTAGACCTTTGATGAACTCAGGATCTGTGCATGCATGATGCTGCATCACTGTTACCCTGAACTAATCACTCATCTGAGAGGTCAGGACCCAGGACATGTTCATCTGTATAACCCCACATTGTCGCACTTTGTTTCTCCCAGCACTTGGCAATAGGCTGTTGCTCAAATGCGTACACCTATACAAATAACACCATATAGGCTAAGTTAAGTTTGACAGTTTCCCACCCAAAACTGCCCAAACAAATTGCATAAATCACTAAAATGTTGGGACATTTATGACTTCAGTGACAAATGCTCAGCCTTACTGATCCGTGGCCTATATTCCAATCACATTATGTAATCCCCAACTTAATTAAATTAAATGATTTTTCTCATCATCAGGCTATATTATTGGGGGGGTTCCCAAGATAATATTTCTCAGAAAAACGCACTTGGAAAGCTTCTAAATTCACAAGAAATTCCCCCCTTTTACAACCGTTCTTTTGTACAGGGAATATGGTTTCCAAGTAAATAACAAAGAGCAATAAGTTGTCTGAATACTTTAATCACAACATAAGTGACTCCAAAAATGAAATGCCTAATTTCTTTTAAAAAAACATGCAAGGCGACGACTCCACTATGATCCATAATTGGCTTCATCAAAGGCTTTGCGGGCCCGCTTTAGTTCTTCATTCATTGTTAGGAGATCCTTTACTCTGGCAAACTTCCTGGGGTCCTTCCGGATGAGAAAAACAATGTCTTCCACTTGAACACGACCCTGCCGTCCAATTGACATAGCCTTGTGTGTCTTTAAAAAGGAAACAACATTTCAAAATTGAATTTCAAATTAAGAGCAGCATTCACACCATTTGTACATTCATTTTCTTGGCAGTGTAATACCCAGAGTGCCTGAAGATGCCTGATAACTTTTCTGAGATAATGTAGCAGTGGATGAAGAAATTCAGTAGCCATTCAGAATCATTATCGGCCACAGTATTTTAAAGGGGATGTGAAGCATCATTTGTTTTTTTTTAACCTTAGATAAGATATGGCCCTGCATTCAAATCTGAAATTGACCTGTATGACCTGACCTGAAACTGACATTCAGGGGAATGCCCACCAAACAGGCTGATATTTTCTGCTACAAGCAACTTTAACCCCATTTGGCGACCTTGAATTGTAATTCCCATATACACCGGATGTACCGTATTCACTGACAACATATGGAGGTCAATACATTCTAACTACTAAAAAAAGAAGAGCTCAAATGGTAAAGCCAAACCAGTGAAGTTTTTCATTAAGAAGTAACTTGCAATAAATTATTGCACTGACCCTTAGTATTTTTACATAGCCAAACTAATCAAGTTTAGGATTTGTAATAAACTGTGATTCAATGTCCTGTTAAAAAATGGGAAAAGTAATTGTTTAATAATAACTATATGTAGACCACTTTATTCCATGGTGCAGCATGTGCTCTAATCCATTAAGTATACATAAAGGAACAAAAACCATTAGGAGGGTCCAAAAAATATATGCCGACTTCTTTCTGAAAACATTTGTTGTTGATTTTCCATCTTAAAAGATACAACAAACATTCTGGAAGATATACAAACAGATCAGGACACTTGCAACATTAGATGCTGGCACACAAGATGACATGAAAGCTATTTTCCAACATTACAAAATATGCCTCAAAAAAGACGTACCATTTCTGTGATAAATTCAATCACAAGGTCCTCCAAAATATCCACAGATTCAGTGTATGGATTTTGATCATCACCAAATCCATACATCATGCATCGAACTGTTGTGGGAGGGAATGCAAAAATAAAAGGTTATTCATCAAAGTTGAACCAAAAAATAGTTAATCATAAATAGGTAATTTAACAGATGATGTTATTTTCCTACACAATTATTTTCCATGACCAACATGTTAGATTGTAATATGCTACGTCCTCAAATACCCTGTTCCCTCAACAGGGTACAATGGTTCAAACAATAAAATTACCGATGCAGCCTTAGTAACAAATGACCTCAACTCAATTAGCAAATGTCTACAAATTTCACACAGCCAGTCACCCAAAATGGGTGGTTTCTTAAAAGGGACAGTCCAACTTTTTGGAGAATTCACTTTTACTATCTTTTACTTTTTTTACTATCTTACCCATAGTTAGACAATACGTTTGATACCAATTTCATCCCTGTGCAGCCAGTACAAAAATATTAAACAATATCTTTAGGGATGAATGCCAATTGTGCTAGTGCTACCTATACACAACTGCTGAAGCAACCACAATAAAAAGTTTATTCATAAACCTTACATTCTATTTCTTATTTTCTTTCCACCTAAATTTCAGCACAGTACAACCCTTACAGCTTTTAAGCTAGACATGTCATTCCAAATTTATAATATTCACCATGGCAAAGTACATTTCATGTATAAAGTCTTTTTCCAGATGTTTGGAAGTGGAAAAAAGGCACAATTTGGTGACATAGTCTACAAAATCCCATTAGCTTCTAATGGTCATAAGGTTAGGCTGCTACAGCCCCCTAACCTTTACAGGTAATGTATGGTGATAAATCTGGTAACAGTTAAAAAACTGCTGAAGCATCCACACTAAAGTTTATTCATAAATTGATTTTACTTGTTTTCCAACCATCCATTAACTATGCCCGCTTATCCTGGTCCACACCACCAATACCACACCACCTGAGAATGGAGAAAATGTCTGTTTTTCTAAATAGCTATCAGTTTGTATACAAATCTACAGCAACTGACAGCAAATGAAATTATGTTTCTCAGCATCAGGCTATATTATTCGGGGGGATCTTTGAAGGTGTGGTTTAGAATCACAAAAAAATACAGCATGTGTTTACATGTTTAGTGTCGCACAAAGAAAACTGCACCTGACTCAGCCTTGCACTGCCTGAGCTCCTCATCTGCGTATTCAATTTTTAATACATAATGTTTTGGCAAGTACATTGCTATGTGCTATTCAATGTAATCTGAAATAAACATCTACAAACAGACTACTTGATAGCTAGCTATCAGGCAAGTGTGTACCTCATAGCTATCCATCCTTGTGTGGGACAACAATCAAAGTGAGAATTAAAAAAAAAAAAAAAAAATCTGGACATTTGTCATTTTGGATATACACCCCAAGGGCTGTCTATCACTCAGAGAGAAAAGTAGCCTTGTGTTTTAAGGGACTCACGCTCTTTGGAAAAAAGCCTCTTTCTTTTTCCGTGGCCCCCATCTGCTCCATTTCCACCATCATCAACATCATCGTCAAACTAGGGGGATAAACATGCATGTGTAAATTTAATACATTAGTTTTACAGGTATAATAAATCATTACAACTCAAAATTCAGATGCAAGGGGCAAACCCAGTGTCCAAACAGCTCATGTAACAACACCATGAAACACTGGGCACAGCAGTGTACTCTAAAACCCATCAAGGCCCAACCTTGAACTGCCCAACAATACTGACTAATGATCTCCATACTCAACATGACAAAAGGCACATTTAAAAGTCAAACTGTTATTAACAGTCATTAAAAGTAAAAACAACCAAAAACTCAAACCTTACCCACAGTCAGTATACAGTCTAAACATCTGTAAAACACCGCTTCCTGAAAATTTATGGAAAAAATGCAACAAAATCAAAGCCACTGCTATATTCAAATGCCTTTATATGGGTCCACTGCTTTGGCAACTGACAACAGAAGCAGTGGGGTCAGACCCACCTGCAGCCCTCCTTGCTGAGGCACAAAGGCTATTGAACTGACAGAGGCTGTGTCCTCAATTATTGGACGGTGCTGCCTTTCCTCGTATTGCTTTCAAATTCAGCAGGTAGAATGTTGGTAGAAAAAAGGTATTCAAACATTTGTCTCTATTTGTCTATTTAGGATAAGATCCACTTCAATTCTGCAAGCACTGTGGCACAATTTAACTACACTTTCTAAGGCTTAAAATTAAATTAAAAAAAGATAGGTTTACTATAGATTGTGGCCCTTTTACCACACAAAATATTTCAGTTACCAAAATAATTTTCTCTGGTTAATGAGAAATGTACTATAAGGATCCTGGCAAAAGAGTAAATCTTATATTCCTCCAGGCTTTTTAAAATGTATATAGTACTAAGGATTCAATTTAACTTAGTCCTTACGACATTCATGTTAAAGTGTGACACGTAGCACTCCATTACCAAAAAACAGCCCCTCCAAGCTGTTTTGGGGCTTAGTAGAAACACAAGCCCCACTATATATATATATATATATATATATATATATATATATATATATATATAAAAAATTTGAACTTTTGAATGCATAATGATTACTGCATATTCACTATCACAGGCATGTTATGCTTCATGACAGTGGATGGGGAGATCCGCAATAGTTTCATCAGCTAGGTCTACAAGCGCCAGTGGTTATCTTTCGGACCCTCTTGGAGACAATATGCACATATGTTAAGGCACTGCTCTAGTGAATTTACGGTCAGGTAAGGAATATAGACCATGGTAACTTCCCAGGAGCCCTGTAGGGCGATGGACGCTTGCCAAGTCGCCTTGAGATGGAAGGGTCTCGTTGGGATGTCGTCTGAAATGACGATGTCTCATCGCCCACCAGGGACTCATACCAGAGGAGAGCACAAGCGTACCTTCGCTCTCCCGAAGAGGCTAGGACGATTGGACATTTCAAATTGCCAAGAAACATGGGACAAATCTTTATTTTTATACAAAAAAATGTAAGGGGCAGGGAGATAGGGGGTAGGCTATACAGCTAGTTAAGACTTCAACCCCTAAGACCAACGAACTATATCCTGTATCATTTACAAACATTTCAGTTTCTAAAACGATAATTTACCGTTAGGCTTCATTAAATGCTAGCTCGGCGTAGTAACTCAGAGGACCACACAAGCAACTTGTAAGCGCATGTTCGTTCGATGGACGTGTTGGCTGTGTCTAAAAATCGAAGACCACATCATCCACTATTTTGCCGATTTTATGTAGACTATGCAGATATTAATTGCAGCTTTCCATCTATCGCCGAGGCATATCTACACTCTACCGTTAATAAATACGGGACGTAAGGATAAACGTCACCTCCCAGTTTTGTGTTTCCAAACATGTTGGTTAGCATATGTTGGTTCATGTTAGCTACCTTTCTTTACATTAAGTACCCACTAGTTAGCTACTCTGCTGTATGTAAGACCTGTATCGGATGCTTAAACATACCCCAGTGTCGTCTTCTTCTTCTGCCATTTTGGACCCAAAAAATAATTGCAATCTCGTCCACAGAAACGAGTATTTCTGTAGACTGCTTTTAAAGTTCCTTTCAAATTGCTCTGTATGCGTGAAGTAAGCCGAACACTTCTGTGAGCTAGCCCCAAGGCAGTGCCTAGCTCCAATCCGCCTCACACACTTCCGGGTAGGAAAACCGGAAAAGGTGATAACTTTCTTCCGGTAGCTTGGTGCTTATACAGTTCAGTGGTTCTGCTTAAGCAAAAGCAACGGCAAAGATGGCATATGGCCACATCAACTACAAATCTTTGTCAGAGCAAAGCAGGTTAAGGGGAAAAACAGGAAAGAGGAGGTAATGTTGGCCAGGATAAGGTTGGGACATACTGGATTGAATTCTTCTTTGTGGGTGGTGGGGAGACACGTAGATGGGTAGTGTGAGATGCGTATGATACCAGAGACTATTAAGCATGCAATAATGGTGTGCGGCAAATTTCATAATGAAAGAATAATGTTATTTAATAGGATAGTTGAGGGCAGTGGAAGGGTTTGTGATACTGGGGGCATTTGGGTGAGGGGGAAGGTTCAAGCATGTTTTATAGGGCTGTGGTGCAATTCCTATTAGAAATGGGTTTGGGAAGTAGGATCTGACTACTGATCTAATCTGCCTTTCATCCAGGTTGTGAGCCACCAATAAACACCATTGGAAAAGAACGTTCTGCTTAGTTCTTTATAGAACATGCCTGAGTTCAGAACACAAAACTGTGGTCCTGAAACTGATTTTTGTGTCCTCCCTCCCTGCAGTGTCCCAGTATTGGAGGAGATGAGCGAAGAGGTATCAAACTTGGTTCCCTGCCTCCTCTAGCAAAGGGTAAATGGATGGTAAATGGACTGCATTTATATAGCGTTTTATCCAAAACGCTTTACAACTGATGCCTCGCATTCACCCATTCACACACACACTCACACACCAATGGTGAAAGGCTGCCATGCATGGTACCAATACACTCGTTGGGAGCAATTAGGGGTTAGGTGTCTTGCTCAGGGACACTTGGACACGCCCAGGGCGGGGATTAAACCGGCAACCCTCCGACTGCCAGACAACCGCTTACCTCCTGAGCTATATCGCCCCATACAGATACATCGATGTATGCCACCGTGGAAGTCTTTTCACATTTTTAGGTGACATCATCGTACTCATGCACAAACTTTAGAAAATGGAGATGGCAGAGAAATGGCATTTTCCCCAATTATGCAAGATATTTAGCCAAATTTGGGTGTGGCTCAGTAGTTTATCGAATATAGCATCTTGCCCGAAAGGTAGATTGCCTACAATGGATAACAAATGTCAGTTTTTGGTTGTGGCTCATATCCTACAAACAAATTCGGTAATTTAAGACAGGCAAGAAGGTTTATTTTCTTGTACATGAATGTTAGGTAAACGAGCATGACTCTAAACATAAATAAGCGTGGCAGCTACCATTTTTTCGGTGTGTGAATTTATTCAACCCACCGTTTCCAAAGGACATATTTATTACTAACAAATTTAATTTCAGTGTTAAAGTGGGAAATCATTATTTTTCTGTGTGAACACTGAACACTGGGAAACAATAACACATAATATGAAGTGGCACCTGTTTCACTATGGGAATGTGAAATGGAATGTGGCAATGTAGGCTGTCACAGTATAGCTATGTGAATTAGTGCTCTGTATGTTCAGACATCAGACCCATTGGGATTCTGGAATTACAGTTAATTGTTATGTTTGTATACTATGAGATGTTTACTTCGATCTAATGTTACATACTAATTAATGTCTCTACTAGAACCACAATTTCAGGTTCATGTTTGTAGGGTACTGTTTGCAATTACTTGTACTTGCAGTTTTAAGTGGGCTGACCATGTGTAAGATCAGGCTATGGGACTATTTGTGGCCTCATTAAAGGACTAATTCATCAATAGTCAGTGTCACCTTTGATTACGGAGAAGCAGACAAGCAGTCCCCATAGTGCTAAAGTTTGTAGTCCTAAAACCCGGAAGTAAGTTCGCATTTTTGAGCCATGGGTTCCCTCATCAGATTTCCAGTGCTTTTCTGCCGAAAATAATAGTGACACGCCCACACCTCCACACAACTCTGCAGGAAAGTGCCGCATTGCCTGATCTGGTATGAATGCAGCCTAACGGGTGTAATTTAGGTCGTAGAACAACACGCAAAACTCTCAGGCTTATGTTAATCATGGCACAAAGATGCTAACTCACTTCCTGGTTTTAAGACTACAAACTAACTTCCCAACCCAGTTTCTAAACAAAAGCTAATTTTAATGCTTTTTAAAAACATTTTTTAGTCTTATATACATCACAGGCAAGGATTGCTGCTTCAATAAGCACAACAATAAAAACAACAGTATTTAATCTTATTGGGGGAAAAAAGCCCATTTATTACTTCACTTAGTTTTAAAAGTATTGCGCACCCAGAACATGACATGCATGAGGAGGTATGAACCATGCAAAAGGAGCCAGCCGCCCATGTTAGGTGAAAGGAGCAAGGTTTATTTTTAGTGGCACTAGGCATGACAAAAACCGTTGACTGTCTGTATAGAGCGCCAATCTCACAATGTTTTATGGAGACTTGAATTTGCCACATGGACTGCAGCATTTTGTTAACCAATTTGGACTTTTGTAGGCAGTGATGAAAACAAAAAAAGCATGAACTCATTTTCGGAAATTGCTTAATGCCATTTCAGAAGATGTGGGCATGTTTAAGATAAGCTTCACATCCTTTAGAGGAATTTAACACTGTTGTATGGCTACCGAGAGAAATGACCACCATGCTTTCCCTGAAGCCTGCTACACACTGTAGCTGTGAATCAGCCATGGCTTATTATTAGTCATCTTCTTACTGCAGGTTACCCTTCTGTAAGGTAACCCCAGAGAAGAAGGACAAGTGGACTTAAATTCTGTACAAGTATAAAGTCTTAATACAATTTATTAATGACTACAGATATCATCAGTGAAAATCTCCAAATTAATTGCAACAGTAAACTGGTGGAAACCCCACAAGTTCAAAACTAACTCCAAATTGGATTTAAATTAAATAGGTTTATTACGTAATGACGAACAAGACATGACAATGAGAAAATCAGACACCATACAGTCATGTAGATAGGCCCACTACTTATGAACAAAAATACATTAAACCAAGCATTCAACTGACTGTACCTGCAGAAAGAAACCAGCAAAGCAGACCTTGCCAGAGAATTACCCAGCTTCTGCCCAACAGGGATAAACGGTGAAAACCAAGAATAGCTTGGAGTAAAAGAACCCACACAAAGCACAAGAAAATGCTGCTTCTTAACTCCAACTACAAACTCAACAATAACCATCCCACTGAGCCATAAATGTTTCACTCAGCAGGGACTGAAGATGGTGGAACTGATTGGGTGACGCCAAGTTATAGCAATGATGTAGTCAGGTTCATTATGTCAAAGACCAGCTTATCTAACGTCTGAATTACTTTTAATAAAAAGGAACACTAAATTGCTGAAAGATAAACTAAGCAACAAAGCACCATATTATCAAAAGGGTCATTGCTAAGCCTCTTTTGAAGGCAACCAAACAAATATGTTAACAGACAATTCAGCTTTGCGATTGAATGCCTCTCATAAAAAAGGTAAATGTATTGCTACTTTGAACAGAGATGATGTTTGTACACAATAAAAGCAAAGTCCAACCAGAAATGAAAACTCAGACACAGAACTCTGTTTTCTGGTGCAAGCTGGAAAATTTATATTCCAAACCAGGAAGCCTAAACCATAATTTAAAATTGAGATTTACAATTCCTTAGATGGTACTGAACATGTTTATATTACATTTAAAACTGAATGTCAGTTTGCTTATTTTAAAAAATAATATTTAACTCCAAAAGTGTGCTAGTGTGCCAGTGGTATGCTATGGAATGGGGTGGTTTGGGTGTCATGCCGTGGCCACACTGGGGCTGCAGAATTGAAGTACTCTTGTGTTCCTTCAGAGAATGAATACTTTCTATCTACCAGAAATTGGTATTGGTTTCTGAGGACTCTCATGTTACCTTGGATGTTTGGGGAGGGGAGAGAGAGGAAAACAAACTGTTGTTGACAAGGCTTAGGAGATCAGGCCATTTTATAAATATGGAATATTGTGAGGACCAAGAAAAAAATCCCCAAATCAAAACACACCATCTCTCTCCCATGTATCATAATCAAAACTTAGGTGTCAGACAATTCAAAAGCTTTGAATACATTGAAATACACTCATACATGGTTTAAACTCAATTAAAACATTTAATATCCATTAGTGGAAAGGTAATCACTGGTAATAAACAGCACTTGGAGCATACAAGTTAAAATTCTAAACTGTATGCTAATTTCAGTGTGCACATGTCTTGCTTTCAAAAGAATTTGGACATAAATCTGAATATCTGGACACACTAAAGTCATGTAGTGTGCAATGGCCTATAGGTATGGTTATTTGCATACCTATACCTACCTACAGCTATGCAATGGTTATTTGCCATGCCTATACCCAAGTCCAACCAAATAGCCATATGTCTGAAGTGTAATGTTAACAGAAACATTGTTTTTGGGGTTGGTTGATCATTCAAATTAAGTTCAAACATCTCTTCAGATAAATGTTTATTTGACAAGCAGCTGCAATGTGTGTACACACGTGTGCACACGCATAAATGCACACAGGAGTACTGTAGTAAACAAAAAAAAAAAAAAACCTACAATAAAGCATATTTCCTAAATCAAATGAAATCACTGTTAACAAGATCAAGACTGGAATGTTTAAACAGAACAGAGACTCATTTCATTTGAAAAACAAAGGAGATCCTCCAGCTGTACAAATGCAAAACTCATTCACTGGGATCTTCTGCCAGCTTCATCTGAAAATCAAGGATATGAAAGCAAATTCAAAATAATGCAATCAAATCATCTTTCGAATGAAAATTTTTATAAACATAATCCCTCGTGGCACAAGTCACATGTTCAAAATCAAAACTCAACTGTGATTTCTATCAAAAATAAATGTTCATGCCATTTTTATGTCCCTTTGAAGTGAAAGATGTTTTGGTGAAATTCATTCTTACAAGCCACATCAAATGCATTTACATTGTTACATACAATCAATTTATTTGGCTGGAAATTTACTGAAGCAATTCAGGTGCAGTACCTTGTTCAATGCTACAACAGCTGTGCCCAGCAGGGGGAATTGGTAATCAAACCTATAACCTTAGGTCTACAAGCCTAGTTTGCCATATAAATACTTCAACAGTGTCACCTTTAGTTTCTGATAATGCGCCAGGCTGCTGCAGTGGAGTGATTTAGCAGTTTTTTCATTGGTGTAGAAGACCTTACAGAGCTTGCAGAAGAAACCAGTTCTTTGGACAATGTAGTCTATCCCTGAAACAAAAGTTACATGGCTGCTTGTTATGGTGAACATACATTATGGCGATGCACTGTTTGAAAATTAAGATGAAATTACCAGATAATTTTAGGTCAAACCTCACTTAGTTCCAGCTAAAGTATTGTGGCTCTAAACCACCTTCCTGAAAATCAAAAGGTTCTTAAGATTTGGTGCTTATTAAATCCTTAAAGCCCAATGGCCATGAAATTAGACGCTGGCGTCTAACAATGACGTTGTATGAAATAATTGCTTTTTTCAGTCATTGATTCAAGGTGTAGCGCCATAACCTGTATACCACTGCAAAGTTTAGACTCTTTGCATTTAGATTTTTAAAAAACCCTGTCGCAATAAATAAAACCACTAAAGATAACAAAAGAAATAACAAGGCAGTCCCCCCTCCCAAACTGACATCCCAGGTTAACTTCTGGAAGTGGAAAATGGCTGGGGTAAAACCATCTTAACAATGTTCCAATTTAGAGAGGTTTGGTGCCATTTGAAGAGGTTTTGGGGACAGTTGGGCCCACTTTGTCAAATTTAAACACATAAAATTTTACTGCTTTGTTCCATCAACGTTTTTCCTGGTGTTGTAGACTGGTTTCTTACAGTATCAGAAGTACATGTAAGTTAATCACTACAAAATAAATAAAACACAAAACAATGTTTTTATTTTTGTTGTTTTTCAGAATAAGTATGTCCTGTAGTTTTACTGACTGAGACTCAGGGGAGTCGTGATCAGGGGACTTGGTCATTTCGGTCCAACTGTGTTCGTCATCTCAAGCTTTGAACCATCCCTGTACTGTATATAGTTTTGGAGATAATGGGGTTTATTTAAGACGGGGGACTCTTAAAAACAGCCCAGGCTCAGCAGTAAGTCCCTTTCTTACCTACGGGATTGTTGGGCTGGTACGGCCCCAGAGGGACTGGGACCTGATCAGATTTTTGCTCCACTTTCTCCTCTTTGTCACACATCTGCCCACCTGCTCCAGCAGAGGCACTGACAGCTCCATCACTGTCTGATACAGCACTCTGGCCACCCTACACGACAAACACATGCTTATTCAATGCCAACACGATCTGAGATGTAAATCCTGAAAAAAAAGTCAATCCTGTTGCAGTAAAAGAGCGATGTCCACGTGTAGACTAATCTACGTAAATATTAAATTGTTTAAAAAGAATGCAGGTTCTGCATTAGGAAATGTAAGTAAACAAATTGCTTATACACTGTTTTGGTATCCCCTGATTCTGTTGAACCTTGTGAATGGCCCATTGTATTTTGTAGGAGCATGTGCTTGAAGGCAAACTTCCTTCTCATCAAAGACGCATTACATCTGTGTAGGTGTGCACCTGTGGTATGACTAAGACAAACAAACACTCTTACATCTTCCGTGACGCTCTTCTTTGCAGCAGGGCTTTCTGCTGATTGGCCGTTCTCTGCCTCCGCCTCCCCCTCTGCCTCTTCCTCTTCCTCAGTGTCTGCCTCCGCCTCTGCCTCCAGTCTGTCCTTTTGGGCTTTTCTGTTCTTCTGCTGTGCACACCACAGCTCATACTTAACAGGCAATTTCCTGTATTGATACAACATTGCAAACAAACATGTTTAATCGGATGAGCCATGGCAAAGTTCCAAAACCACAGAACAGTTTTGAATTGCTTTGTATACTCAGCTGAACTGTCACAGACAAGTCTCCCCGAACCAATCCAGTTTTGCCCTTACATACCCAAAGATCAAAGAAAAAGCCCAAGTCTTCAAAGAAAGACACAATCACAAAACAGTAACATCAATGATCCTGCTTGCCTTATCTCAGTAAGCCTTTCAAACTGGGTTAAACTCTGTAGTACAGCCGGCTGTCGAACTCATGACTGTTCACTTTTGAATGGTGTTCAAAGATCTTCATTCAGTGGCCACTGTACAACTCCAATGACAGCAACCTGTTCCCATTGGCATCGGCTTTCCAACCAAACCACTAAACATGATTGTACCGTATATATGAAAAACCTTCAGGTTAATATAATACTGAACCAGTAGAATGTTTTGCAACTGTGCAGTACTGGAGCCACTGTCTCCATCAAATCCCTGTCAGCACCATAAACAGTCTGTTTTCCTTTTTGGGTCTGATAAGTGGCACACTTCTGTAAAGCACCGTACAACCTCAAAAATGTTTTCGATACAACCCATTTGTCATCATCCTTCGAAGTATACAAGTGTTTTATAAGCAAAATATCCACAGAGGGATACACAGTAAGCATACAATATGTGCAAATTACTCACCAAGGTATCTGTGAATCTCCTTTTCTGCACAAACAAATCCGTAGCACCGAGCCATAAAACTTAGGAGGCCGGTGCAAGTACTTCTGAATCATTTTCTGCGCTGCATCCACACTCTCCATTTGAATATAACACTGAAACGATTGAAGGGCTTAGGTAAGCTGTACGTCTAACACATTCTTCCTCATCTTCACAAAGACGAAGCATTTGAAATATTAAACTACAGGCAGTCTGCCGCTTGATTTTTCTTTTTCATTCATAGGGCCCTCACATATTCCAAATACTGGCTCCTCACAGCATTGGTAATATGTTACATCAGTCAGTCTGTTTCTGCTCAGGTGGTGAGCATATGTCATCCAGTCAGTCTGCTTGTGCCTGTGGTCTGGCACACATTCTTAGGATTCCTAATCAGTAAAGGAAAAAGCAGTGCTCTTGTAATGGAAACCATTCTGATAAGTTGCTGAAAAACCAATGGGCCTCAGAAGTCTGGCATAAAGCAGCGCAAAATCTTTACCCATATATATTTCCAGATCAAAGGACAATTTCTCTATGGAAAGGTTTAATAGGATTTTCACATAACCGTCCCTGTCACAGTCTGTGATTTAAACTGGCGTTTAAAACTTGGACGTTTTTATCCGCACATATTTCTCTCTTAGATGCCACTGGATCCACTGAATTCCAATGCTGCTTGCCAACTGAAATAATTATTTTGCTAACAGCAAGCTAACACTGCTGTGAATGTTATTTATGTCACCGCAGGCGTGGCGGTTTTTCAAGCTGGTCAAAGCTACCGTTAGCCAGCAAAGAAATTTAAAGAAAGTACTCAAATAACCTGAGGAAATTACTCAAGAGAACAGCAACAAAAGCAGCAATAAAGATATTTACAGGGATATATTACAACTGTACAAAATGTATAATATATTACACGGGCTAACGGCTAACAGCAAACGGCTAACGCGTGTGAATGGTAGCTGGAAATATAGCTCTGCGTGTGGTGATGTAATTGTGCAACAGGTTGCTAACCACTTTTAAAAAATGATACCAAATTTTTTTGATGACAAAAAATGAGTGAAACCCATTCTTATTTCCTATACAAACTAACAATCAAATGTAATACATTATTAGGAATTAGGTGGATGACATTCATTAGCAGTAAATTTTTTTGATCCAGATATCTCGAAAATGCTAACAAAACCAAAGAGGATGACAACAACTTCTGAAGCCCATAAAATCTACTCATTGTTAGTGGTTTGTAGCCAAAATAAACTAGTAGATGACTGGACCTCGTGTGAACAACTGCAAATTGTTGAAATTTTCTTTAAAGGATAAAATAAGATCTGAAATTTCAAATGCAGTCAATGCAATCCACTATAAGGCAATGGCAGGGGAGTGTATCTTTGTTCCCAGGGTCCTATGTTCCCAGGGTCCATCTGACTAAACATTGTGAACAATTTTTCATAATTTCTTGGAAAATATTATTATTGTTGAGGACTTCTGAGCATAGCTAAGCCATTTGTTTGCTGATAGACCTAGCTGACATTGCTTTCTGGTTTCATTGATTTACTGTCTCTATCTACTGAACACATAAGATTTCATGTAGAGCTGGGGAACATAGGACCCTTTGTCATGTTCCCATTATGTGCCATATAAATTTGGGGAACATAGGACCCTGGGAACATAGGAATGACCCCAATGGCAGCACTGAGCTGGAAAGGCTATGCATTTTGTGGATTTACAAAGATTCGGCACTTTTAAGTGGATTAAATGTATGTAGTTTGTACAACATACCTTTCTGTGACGCCAGTTTAAGTGATAGGCACTGATTTTTCCAAAAGGTTGAGCAAGCCTCAAGAGGGAGATGTCAGAGTACTTCTGCAGTGGAAGCATGCCAATATAGATCGATTTTCCACTTGGACCCTATATGGAGAACATCACTGTCAAATAAGCCATGTGGACACACTAAAGATTAAAGCATCACACCAAGAAATCTAAATAGATAGACTCTGTTTAGTTTCCCCCCCCCACCGTGTGTATTACTAAAACTGGGTGGGTAATGAGCACCTCAGTTTCGCACTGGTTGATTTAGAATGCTGTGACACATACCTAGCAAGACGATTAAAACTTCACAGCGTCTGCAAAATGCCAACTAGTACAGCTGTATCATTAAGCTGCTTCATCACCACTGCATTATTTATTTCTTAAAATCTGCAGGCAGTCAAAAAGTTCACTGCCTGTCAATTACTGCAAAATTTAGATAAAGTTGTAGGCCAACAAGCCAATTAGAAATGCATGTTAGTGTAGCCAACTGTAATTGCCCAAGTCATTATAGTTGGCTCCAAATTTGAGAATTTTACCTCAGAGAAAGGAAACATGGATTTTAATAATCTATCTTGAAGGAAGAACACACACTGATCTTTCATCAAATACTTTTAACTGAAACTCTCCTAATCACTGGGAAGAGGACGTCACCAACACAAATCTCTCCCCATAAAACAAGTCTGATGTATTATATTAAGGAAAGAAAGCAACTTCTGGTAGAGTACTGTGTTCTCTTAAATCAATAAACAAACGCATAATAGCCCATGAAAAATGACTACCAGCTGAGTTGTCATTCCAACAAATGCATGATACCTTCCCTTGTACAAAGCTTAATAGCAGGTTACTCCAAACGTACCTCTAATTGTTGCAGTGTAAGACACAGACTAACAGATACAGGTCTTCCAAAGATGAGTGCTTTTTTGCTTCCTTGATAGTATTTAATCATTCTTTTTGCTGCTGCATTACTTTCCAGCTCCAACAATGCCTAAAATCACAAAAAGAAACATACAAAACCTTTTCAGTGTCAAAAAGTGGACTAGCCGAGTCAATCATCCAGAATACAACTGAACATGCATTTCACTTGCTGAAGACAACACTGAAGGCAAAATGCCCCAGAAACAAACAAACTGAAGATGGCTGCACTTCAGGCCTGGCAGAGCACCACCAGGAAGATACTCAGTGTCTGGACATGCCTATTAGTAAATGCACAATTCCTGAAACTGTGTGGCATTTGTTTATCACCTCAAAATACTACAACCAAGAAAAAGCTTACCTCTTGTTGGTAAAAAGATATTGCATGGTTTGTGACTTTCCCAAAAGGTTCCGCAAGTTTGAGAAGCGCATCCTCTAAACCGTAGCCCTTTCTGATGCGCCGCACTGTAACGACTTTTCCTCCCTTTGTAGACAGGATTGAACATGGAAAACAGAGTAACCGTTCAGTTTGAACCTCATAAGTTAGAACTAACGTCCAGGGATTTCTCATTCATTCAGTTTGAAGACTAAATTTCCAGTGCACTTGTGGAATGTTTCACCAGGATCAATCCTGCTCTAAACCAAAACAACTATTCTAACTATTCTAAGACTTCATTAAGGTGCGGTCAATAACAAGTGCCTACAATAAATTGTCACTTTAAGAATAGATACCATTAACATCTACTAACCTCAGAAGACTCCTCTGAATCTGCAACACAAAAGAAAACACAATCTATAACAAAAATATCACAAGTGGAGATAAACATAAGAAAACAAGTTCATCTCCTGGTCCATACCAATTTTGTTCAAACTGCAAAGAGGAGAGGGATGCCCGTAATCCTACACTACACCAAACAATTTTTTCGATGCAGACTTTTTTCTGTGTTTCTGGGTCAAAAAGGGCACATGGAAGCTCACAATATTATGCAGATATACCCAGTTCAAGGTAATCTGTGTACTACCATGCCAAGCATGGGAAAACTTCACTTGTGGCAAGTGAACAATGAGGGGTGAGAAGACGTGAGATTCAAAACATCTGCTTTGGTACAGAGAAAAGGCGAGTGTATTTGGAACACTCATTGTAAATAAGGACAATTACTAAGCCAGCAAAATATATTTTCATCTTCATTAGCCAACAAGTTAAATGCACATTCAATATTACTAGCTTGCTAGCTGGATAAATAGATTCCACAGCTATGTGTAGCATTCACTGTGGCTAGGTAAATAATTTTCCTGTCCGGTATTGTTTTCTGTAGCAAGTCAGCATGACACAAAATATGACACTTGGTTCATGCATCGGTGTTTTTATCATTGATTAATCAATCTATAGTTATAAGTACTGGGACAATGACAATTTTTGTTGTTTGAGCTCTGTACTCCAACACATTGGATTTGAAATAAAACAATGAATATGAGGTTACAGTGCAGCTTTAATGTGCGGGTATTTACATTAATATCAGGTGATGCATGTATGAATTACAGCCCTTTTAATACAGTCTATCCATTTTAGGGGAGCAATAGTAATTGGACAGTTGGCTATTCAGTAGTTGCTTGGCCAGCTGTATGTCTTTGCATCATAGGTTCACGCACAAGAAAGCTGACAAAAAGTCTATAATTGATTCTAGGTGTGGAAATTACATTTGGTGTTTGTTGCTCTTGTCTCTCAGGCCCCCATGAGGCTGAAAAATTATAAATTATCTATCAAAAAGATACCTGTTTTTTGGCTGTGTCACAATTAACAGTTTTATGCATTGTTAGTAAGCAATAACGCACTGGTGGGCTCCACAAATGACCTCATTGGACAGTGCTTCACCTTGCAGTAGAACAATAACACCAAACATACTGCTAAAGCAATCAAGGAGTTTTCAGGGCCAAAAAGTGGGATGTTTCGCCAAGTCAATCACCCATCCATCCATTATGTATAACCTGGACAGGTTGCCAATCTATCGCATGGCTCAATCACCCAACCTGAATCCAATTGAACACCAAACGCCCCAGAAACAAACAGGAACAGAAGACGGCTGCAGAACAGGCTGGGCAGAGCATCACCAGAGAATATACAGAGCGTGTGGTGATGTCTATGGCTTGCAGATATCAGCCAGTCATCGAATGCAAAAGATTTACAACAAGTATTAAATATGATCTTCTTATTTCAGATTATGTTAATTAGGCTAATTACTTTTTTTAGGCTCCCCTAAAATGGGGGGGCGATGTTTAAATAGGGCTGTAATTCCTACAATATGGATGTAAATAACCTTCAAATAAAAACGGACAGTCTGAAACCTTGTATTCGTTGTTTTATTTCAAGTCCAATGTGCTGGAGGGAATGGATTCAAAACCACAAATATTGTATCACTGTCCCAGTACTTTTGCATTCAACAGTATATTCTGGCTCACCTCTTCTTTAAGAACTTACCGAATTTCTCCCCGGCATCATTATCAAGCTCATCTAATGTAACAAAATCTTCCATGTTATCGGGGAAATCCATATCTTCCTGTTGGGGGAAAAAACAAATGGGCATGTTTAGTCTGTCACAACAAATACAGAAAAACTATCAAATACAAATGCTTTAAAAACAGAAGGATACATTTCCTTTATTTTTTTCCTAGTACAGTGGAAACACTGTTATTAGTGCTCCTGTGAACTGACAGAATCAAATATGTAGAGGAAACTGACCCACTTGAATGACCTAAAAGTTCTAGATCAACTCTAGGGAGGAACTGTACCTTCACATATCATCCATTTACAATACAACAGTAGCTGCTTCACGGTAAAGTGAGAACTGCAAAACATTCTTACTTCATCATTTTCATTGTATTCTTCCATTATGTCCTTTGTATCCCCCATTTTGTCCTCAGGATCCTCAACTGATGTTGGTTCTTCGGCTGGAACTGGAAGAGTTGAGGTCTCATCTGGATTTTCTTGTGAATTCACTGGTGGCCTTTCTGCAAGTGTGATCTCCTCCAAGTTCTGATCCATTTCCGCACCTGAGCCCTCCGAGTCTTCTTTCTGTGAAGCATTAGTCTCCTCTAAGGGCTCTTCGAGAATCCGTTCATCGACAGTTTCACCTTGGCCCAACTCTTCTTCTGAAATGACTTGCTCATCTTCTACCTTCATTCCTTGCTCATCTTCTCCCCCACTATCTAAATTGACGTCCAGGTGCTCATGCTCCTCCATGGCCCTCTGATCTCCTCCATCAACATTTTTTTTCTCTGTCAAATCTTTCTGCAAGGACGTTTTATCTTTGTTTTTGAGATGTGACCCTCTGGAAGCTTCCTTGCTCTTAGGCAAACCACTGTAACTTCTGCTTGAATCTCCTCTTCTGGATGGGTCTGGACTTAATCTAGAAAATAAAAATTAAACCTTTTATTACAAATAAATGTAAACATTGCTATCCTATGGGCTGAGAGCTGCTTAGGTAGCAGACTGCTTTCATTCTCAATTAATGCAGAACTTTACAGTGGAGTATTAACACAGCTGTGAAACAATATACCATAAAACAGGGTCTGAAACCAACACCCGACCATATATATATATATATATATAAATATACCGGCAACCATACCGGTTTCATCAGATGTTAGCTAAATCTTCCATTGTCCATGAAGCCGAAACGGCAACCAATAATTATTTATATTTAAACATAGATAAGATAAGAGTTAAACCACTGTTCCAGAGAGACCAACCCAATGTTCAAGTCAATGCAAGAGAATTGTATGGTCAATAATAACAGCTGCACTGAGATCAAAAGGACAAAAACTGAGATACAGCTCGCATTAAACTCAGATACAGAAAACTTATTTACCTTAAACCTTAACTAAAGCAGATTTCAGTACTACAATTAGCTTTAAAGCAAGACTCCTCATTTATATTGCTGCAGTTGAAGAAGGCGTTTAGCCGTTTAAAAGCCAATTTATACAAAATTCTATTTCCAAAAGGGAGATTTGTAATTAGTCAGTAATTGCCAAGGACAGAGGATTCCCAGTTTTTTTTTTTTTCTAAAGTAGAGGTTCTACAATGGCAGGTTTCAACTAGAAGAGGAAACTGCTTTTTACCTCAGCTGCTTGTGAGAGGACGACAAGTTGACCCTGACGTTCTTCCCAAAAATCTTGAGTGGATTGCTATGGTAGTACTTCACCATGATTTCAGCATCGTTCCAATCTTCCATTTCAATAAGAACCTGAACAACACGCAAAGAAAGAAAATGTATTCAAACAAGTGGAAGACAAGCAAGGGAATATTCACATACAGAGCAGTCTATTTGGACAGTGACAATACCCGCATATTAAAACTGTCTGTATTGTTAACCTCATATTCTTTGTTTCATTTCAAATCCAATTTGAGTACAGAACCAAAACAACAAAAAAAAACTGTGTCACTGTCCAAATACTTATGGACTGCATTTTATGTTCACCAGAGATGGAAAGTCCAAGGTTCAGAAGGTGAAAGTCCTACTGTGTGTTTTTAGTAAAAGAAAGTAAAAATCCAAGTGTTCTTCAACTCAGATGATTTTATTAATTAGTTCTACCTCCTGGATGAAGAATTGTGCTAAATAGCAAACCCAGATGAGTGAAACAAAATACTTGGATGAATATGTTTTTCTGAACCTGGACTTTCTTCACACCTACTTGAACTATGGAGTCGGTTTACTGAGAATCCTACTCAACATCCTACTCCTAACAGCACTTTCAAAAAGGTCCATCTTGGCACCTTTGTTTATTCAACAGGACATTTCTATTGGGGAATATATGGTGAAACACTACCAAAAACATTTTTTGAGAAACCGTTTGCTGAAATCTTGGTAACTGGTAGCCATGGCATTTGGAGAGACCTCACACTGTCGCACGACTCTGCACAACTTAATTCTAACATATGTTCAAAGAATAAAAAGTATGAGTGTACCATATTATATAGTTCTATAATGCCAATGCTATACACTGCAGCATAATGGTTAGGAACTGGGCTTGAAAATCTAGTAGGTTGCTGGTTCAATTCCCTGGTGGGGCACTGCTGTTGTATGTTTGAGCAAGGTAATTCATAATGAATTATTTCAGCAAATATACAGCTGTATAAATGGATTGTATATACAAGAATGTACGCTGTGTCACTCAGGACGAGCTGAATACTAAATGTTGTCAAATGCTTAAATTGAAAGCATGTATACTTTGGTTTCCCATAGCTTACCTCATTGTTATAAACTTTAGAGTATCGCACTTCACCAAACATCTTGGCCACTTCAAGGATTTCAGCCTCACTTTCTTTATCAGATGGAAGGTGTGAGAAACACACAACTGCATGAATGGACCGTTTTGGACGCTTCTCAACTTTATCCAACTTGGGTGTCTGAGGGAAGACAATCAATTTTCAATGTGTGGCAATGGATAGGTTTACATGATATTGCAAATAACACCACTTTGAACACCAGGTAAAATAACTTACATGGATACTCCCAACCACTGGAGACAAGTACAGGGCCAACTTGTTATCCTTCACATAAGCAGGTTTAGAAGCATAATGAGACACCATATTGACTGCTTCTTTGTGTGAACTAAATTCCAGGAAGCCCTGAAAGGTGAAATGTTGGCAGACATTGTGAGAGCCATACAAATTCAAAGTAAATCAAGCTGACAGCTGACATCTGCGCTTTTGATAAATACAGTAAAACCATGCCTACCCGAGTTGCACTCTTGCTACATTTATTATTGAACCATGCTATCACATTTTCCCCTCTCACTTTCCTCACTCAAAGGCAGTGATGGTCTCCCCTTATGGCACTCTGCCTTTAGGACCAGGGATTAGCTTAATAACAACCCTGAACTACAATGCCAGACACCATCTCCAAAACAGCAGGAAAGAACAGAGCTAGCCTCCACAGCAGAGGCCCAGGCTACCCTGGGTTGCCCAACATAAAATGCACAGGTGGGATGGACACCAATAATTCAGCTTACATAACCCCAAATTTCTGTCAGCTACAGCAGCTCCCCACTACATTACTCATTCATTACTGCTCGCCATCACAGCTTTTCATGGTCTTGTGGCCTCCTACCTTTTGCGATTTCATAGCCTAAAAAATCAAGACCAGATACTGAAAGCCCTCTCATACTTGCACTAAATGAAGGGGTGGTTGTATAAAAAGTGTTATAACTCCTATATGGTGAAACCAAAATGTATAAAAATTGATTTGATTACAAATATAAAATTACAGAGTACAGAGCCAAATCAAATATGGCTTTCCCCCCACCAAACATTATGGACACACACACACACACACACATATATATATATATATATATATATATAAAAAGTAAAACATAAGCAGAACTGAAAAATAAAAAAAAACTAGTATTAATAAACTCCATAGAAATATTTTCCTATGCTATTCATTTTTTAATTTAAACTTCTATTTAAACTTTTTAAAACAGGTGTGTATTAACAGAATACTGCTTGTTCACTTCAGCAGCACATTTGAGTATTAACCATACCTTGCAGGGGAAAATCAGATGTTTAACTACAGTGCCAAATGGCTTTGCCAGACTGAGCAAATCCTCCACACCTACAGTTCCTCGAACAAACTTGGTCACCACCACTTTTGTACCAGCCTAAAGGCAAAATAAACAGGGGAGAAAATGTTTTTTTTTTTTTATTTTATTTTTTTTTTAATTACCCAACTTTCAACATTGTTCACATATATGCATGCATATACTCAATTGCATTGTACAAATACAGTACACTAAATTTTTAAAATTTTTATTAAAAGTCAACACCTCCCATATGCATGCACATGATGCAGGATTTGTTGTGTAGCATTGTTCCAATGACAAAACTGAACACTGCAATAGCATAATAAATATTTTAAACATGAGCTGAAAAGGGTAGTTTTCCCAATCATCCATAGGCAAGTAACATTTCAGCTTGCTACTAGGCTAGCATTACTAGTGTACAAGGCCATTTTTAAACTCAGCTCATACTCAAAACCGCTCAACCGATGCAGAGAACTTACATCTCCAACTTTGTTTGGTACCCTCTATATATCATAATTTTCTATAGTATGACACATACATATAGACCAAAAACTATTTACGATATCTCCGTCAAAATTCAACCGGGATTTAGGCATTTTACTGGCTTATGGTTCCAATTTTCTACATACTACCTTCAGGTAGTCTTTATGTATTAAAATTAATAAAACTTTATTTTAGACATATGTAATATCATGCAACAGATACAGGGGTCTAAAGATGCTCCAAAAATATCAAAAGTCATGTGGGCATAATCATACACTCATGACACATTCACAAATAAAGCACAGTGTAGTTTTTCTGCTGGAACACTGAAACAGAAAACCCTGGGAACAGTGAACCCCGGGGGCCAAAGATTATATTAGATTCAAGTAGCATAAGTGTATATTTTAACAGAAAAAACGTATCATTTTAACAATTGTTACATAAGTTAGTTATGTAAGGGTTTTAGTTATGTAATAGTTGCGTGATATCCATTTCCACAAATTATCTGTGTACATATCTCCATGAAATGATGGAAGAATGAGTCTGAAAAAAATGCCCACGTGTGATTTTCTTCTGTTGAAGAGGCATCACCGGTATACATTTAAAACCATTATTTTACATAAATGACTTGTCTTTAAAAGGTATGATTAACATTTTGGTAGCCCTTGTAATCTTACAAAAAGAAGGAAGATTCTAATCCCTATTTTTCCCAGAGAAACAGACATCTGAAAATGATGCCTCAGTAAAAGGCAGCCATTTTGGAGGATCATTGATAATTTATTTCTCAATAACAATTTGGCATCCGTAGCTCTAGCTTCAGTTTTAGTCTTTACAGATAGGAAAGGAATATGTAAATTAAAAATGAAGAGATTCTGAGGAACAGGCCCAACAGCCTAGTCCATTTCCTGTGGAATGATTTATATATACAATATAGCACAGATAATTACAAAAATAAATAATTGCACAATGCAATAAGACAGTAGATGTGATGATAAAATGGCAAACATTTTATGAATAACTGATCTAACAAATTCATAATTTTAATCAATTTTCTAGGATAATTAACTACTGGAGTTCATACATTCCCAATTTCTGACAGAAATGGGCCACTGAAACCAAAGGAGAGCCTGCTCTGTGTTTAGGGAAAAAATAACCTGCATATTAAAGACACATGCTAACACACACTCACTCACTCAGGTATTTGTTAGAAATAAAAGGTGGATTACCTTGGGTTTAAGATGGAGGTGTCTATAAGACGGAGGGAAGTGCCGCTCGCCTAAAAACACAAAGAAAAATAAACACTACAGATACAAAGCTTTTCAATAAGGCCCTACAAACACTTTAAATTACATTCATACATTACATTCATTTGGCAGACGCTTTTATCCAAAGTGACGTACACTTCCAACAGTTCCTGCCTCAGGTACATCCAAAAGTATTCATAATAGGCTAATCAAATTATAATCTACTGTCAGCCACTTCTTCGTTAGCCCCAGGCTTTTAAAAAAAATTAAAAACATGCTCATTAAAAATGCCACCAAACTCCCTGAAATCTTGAACTACTTGTTTTTCAATGGTAGGTGAAGCTAAGAGCAGGAAGGCTGAGTAAAGAGTAATGGTAAGTGAAAAAGTAAGTACAAAAATAAATACATATATTGTTTATACACTATATGGGCCAAAATTATGTGGACACCTAGCATCCAACACCACATCTAGAATTATTGGCACTAATGCATGTGCATGGCCTTGTTACCTGGGCTAGAATCTGTGGGGTATGGTCTCTTCCGCGACACGGATGATCTGGAGTCCCTTCTGACAGGAAGGCCATCCCCTCCACCGGAATGGGAGTCCGGTCTGTTAAAATAATGTCCGTGGTCAACGATGCTCAAAATAAGTAGTGTTTTGGCAGCATATTGAGAACAACAAAGTTAGTAAATATATTACAAATGTACTTACACTCTACAAGATGCATCATGTGTCTCCCAGTCTGGATGTCTGTTTAAAATAAAACATTTGCATATAAAATTCAACAAACTGTTAAAAAAATAAATAAATAAATAAATAAATAAATATGCTGATGTGTGTTGATGCTGAACAGACGGAAATGTATTTGACACCATTTTATAAATAACTTTATCAAAAAAGAAGCCACATGAAATCTGCTCCTAGTTAAGTCACATCTGCAATTTATTTCTGTGAAGAAGAAAAAAACCTTACAATTTTTTTTTTTTTTTCATCCTACCATTGAAAATGCCTGCAGCTAACAAAAGAACAAAAGGAATGGCTCTCGGCTCCAATTTTTCTCCAGTATATATATTAGTCTTCAAAGGTGTTCTTTTTGATGTCCAGTACTTCAGTATAGTACATATGAAAATGGAAATGCCCTCTTATATACAAAGCTTTCTTCAGTGACCCAGATCTCTGCCTACGTTCTGCCATTATTAATGGCTTGCTAGTTTGGGAGTACTATTTGTGAGTTTCGCCTTAGCCATAAACAGCCATTGGTTTAGATTTAACTCACGTTCGCAAGAATTTACGTCGGTTTTCCTCATGGCGTGATCCATTGAGATGGTCATTCCATGGCTGCATGAGAGAGAAACATAGTTTTTAAAGCTGAAAACATGAAACACGTTTGACGTTTACTGTCAATGTCATTGCATCATTTAAGTGTGAAAAGACAAAGAACACCACTTCTGCAGCAACTCCTTCCTTGGTACCAAGCAATATATAAATAACAGATTCCGCATCACGGAACCAACTGAGACATGAAGACAATTTTGGTGAATATCAGTTTTTGTCCTGTACATTGTGCCTCAGGAGCTATGTTGAATGTGCGTTCATGGTATTCTTTACTCAGTAATATTACAATACTCAATTATCAACTTTAACAGGCAATTAACTGGCTACCTTAATTGCATTAAAGTTTAAATGTGAGCTAGCTGTCATTCCATGCCAATTTTATTGGATAATGCACAGATTGGGTGAGATCAGCAACCAGCTCCTTGTCCGTGCATTAGTAATATGAGCCAACTGTGCTAGATTAACACGACAACAGTGATGTAGAAGCATACATTTCGGATAGTAAAGCTGTACATTTGCCAAGTACTCTGTAATAGGTTTGCCAACTCTCCTAGGCCTAGGTGCTGCTTGCATCAGATAAAATCACATTCAACCTTGGAGTTGTTCAGTTTTCATCTGATCCGTGCACAAAAAGTTCAGTCAAAACCAAAAAGCGCACAACTTGAAATTATTTATTCAATGTTGCTGCGGGCGTCCAGAGATATCTAGAGTGCATTTTGTATTTGGGAAGAGTACCTACGAACCATGTCAATCAATTGGTTTCTCAGCTGTTTGTAGGCTACAGTCAATGCATTTTCAGAATGCAGCACTTGTTTCTGTATTTTCCCCACAATTTTTCCTGTGTGAAAAATACAGAATCCTGCCTTAATACAATCTCTAACATACAATATAACAGCATGTAGGGTGCCACCACATATTCAGATCAATGGCATGTTGGGAGTGCGGATTTTGTAAGGGATGACATGAAATCTAAGAATGTACACACCTGAAATTTACACTCAAATAATTCATGAAAAGATTGCGGGCCTTAAATTAACAACAAGTATTGTTAAAACAAAAACAATCAAACATGTATTTTTTTCTACCTGAAGATAACACGCCAATAGAGCTCCAGTTGTTGGAGTCACAGAATCCCAGCATGCATCTGCCTTGATCAAAACTGTGCCACACTGGCAAAAAATCCAGGAGGGACCACTGACTCAGCCCCGTTCTTTTCAGTTTAATTGTGACTCTGCCTTTAAAATGGTAGATGGTTGTTGTGCCCCAGAATGTCAGAACGAGAGGGGGCATGATTAAAGGAGATATTTTCATCATCGCAAAAGATCCTGTAAGGCGAAATAAATGGATTCCTGGTACCTGATAATTGCACGTGTAGGCCAACTGCTAAACCAAATTAAGATGATTGTTTATCATGTTAGCTATACGTGTATAACGTGGTCCTTTAAAGCTTATTCAAACTTGGCAAATGTAACTTTTTAATGTGTGAAAATAACCCCTTTTCACCTACAACCCATGTTTAACCTATGTTTAACTGAATACAGAGCTTGTGATAGCACTAACCTTAAAATCAAGCGAGCAAGCGTGTGGTTGGACAAAGCCCTTATTCTGACACTTTCCATTGATAATGTCAAGTGACACTAAACTTACTCTTCCAGTAAAGACAGTGCAGTTTTTAGAAGGAAACCCCCCACAACCAAACAGTCATGAAAAATTCAGCCTTTGTCCACTAGTACTCTTCCAGGGTTGTGTCAGCTGTTTTGCCTGACAGCTTTCTTGCCAACAGGACTTTCAGAACTCAGTCCAGTAGGCAAAAGAGGACATGCCCATTGGAAATCAATCAAATGGTCAGTTAAAAGCAAGTCTGGATGTTTGTCACAGATTCTGTGAATTTTGTCCATTTTGGGCAGTTCAATGACTCCCATTTCCTCCGTATATTGGACTTCCCGTGATTTTTCAGCAGTTATAGATGGCAACTGTCAATATTAATGTAGCCTACAGCATCGTTTATACAGGCCTGCACATTAACAATACTGCCAAATGCTGAGAGAAACAGTGTGACAATGGATACATTCTGGAATGCACTGGGATCAAGATTCCCATCCTAGTCAGTTGTTGCAATGAGATGTTTGACCCTGTCAACAGTGTTGATGCCCAGGGCTCCTGTTTCAGTAACACCGTCAGTGACAACAGGTGCTCCTTCAAAGGCCCAAACCACACAATATACAACATATTGGACCAAAACAAACTTTACAAAAATAAAAACAGATGCGCGGTGACAGTTTAATTTCATTAATGCAATTTGAGCATGCTGTTTCTGTTAAATGGCAAAATTTTTTAATTAAAGAATTAAATGCACCAGCCTAACAATGTATTTTACTTGTATAGCCAGCAACTGGCCGTCCGTCCGTCCATCCATCCATCCATCCATCCATCCATCAATCCATCAATCCATCCATCCATCCATCCAAATTTCAAGCACTTGTTACTGTTACAACAGTTGTGCATCTTATTTATCAATTGTTACCCTCTACTGCACATGGGATCTATTAATTTAACAGATTAACATTAAATAACAAACTTCCACTTTTTTCAAGTTTCCAGGATTTTCATCAACTTAGCTGTGAGTGCTCCACAACTTCAGCCAATATTTTCCGTGATAAACACTCGGCCTTAGTTATAAGTTTTTAAATAGGGACAAAATCTAGTTGTATGTTGAAATCATAGCGACTTTCAAAATTTAACTTCTATTTACTTGCAAAAAAAAAAAAAAAAAAACCTGTGGCTAACAGCTAACGGGCACTAGCCCACAACATGTCATTGTTAACACTGCTTCTGCAACTGAATGCTAACAGTGAAACCAACCCTTTTATGATCGGCTGGGCTAGTCCAGCTAGTTAATCTACTTCTCGTGGTTATGGTTCATAATGTAGTTGATGTGGCTCCTTACAAAGGGATTCAATAAAATAGATGTCACAGAATGATACCCAAGGCCACTGAGCCGGATCATTTGTCTACTCCGTAACCACATAAGGAAAGCACACAAGACCCGTTTGGTTTATTTTTCCAAAATACCTCTGCTGGTCTTTAGGAAATAACGACCTAATGTAGCCTAACTTGCTAACATCTTTATTTATTAAAATACTAAAATGTCAATTATCTAAGATAGGTCCCTATTCAGAACAATGGCAGATGCGGGTTTGTTTTCGCCCATGCAAGGCTCCGCCTACAAGCCAATGACGCATTGCTGACTAGATCTATACTGTCCAATGGCGTATTATGGTCTGCAGGGCACTAGAATTGGAACAAAACTAAAATATGGACAAATTACTCATGATCACAAAGGTGGAAAGAAGCAGCAACATAGTTTGAACTAAATTCTCTGAATTGTCCATTTATTTTTTGAAGCATTGCTCAAGTTTACATGAAACTTGGTATTCAGTACCTCTTCATTCAGGCTCTAGTTAAATTGCAGAAGGGAAATTTGCTACAAGCAGAATCATTCAGACACTTGAAAGATATTTTGCCCAACAAGCATTATTTCGTTCAACAAGCTGGCTATATTGTTTTCCCTAATGTCACAATAATTCACACGCATAAAACTATTTGAAATACCCCCAAACCTTGATTGTGTGGCACAAATTGACCATTATATGCACAAATTCAAGATATATTTTAAGAGGGAGTACTGCAAATAGGAGATAAGAAAACAAAACAAATTTGTAAAATACTTACCGCAGCTGAATACAATATGCAAAAGCACAGAGAGCATGTGTGTGGAAAAGATCTTGGCATAGCTCCACGAAAATCATCCATCAGATAGGACATGGGAAACTTTGGCGGACTGCCCTCATAGGAAGACTTGTAATGACGAGGCTCCCTCCTGCTCCGTACGTGCCCCAAACGCTCATGGCTCTCAGTTTTGCTGTCGTTGTAGTCAGCACTGTGGCTACGGACCGGAGGTTTGCTCGTCGATCGCTGCGGTACACTATCAGTGCTGTCAGCCTCCCAGTCCTCTTGGTCATTGTGCACTTCTTCTTTTGGTGGAGAGGTCACTGCGTGTCCACCAGACTGAGCTCGCTTGGCCTTCAGCTGCATTATAAGGTGTGGTAAGGTTTCTATGCTTATCTCATTTTCTGGAATCTGTGCCAGAGCGTCCACATCCTCAGGAGACAACCCAAGAGCAGTGTACAGATTCAGTGTACTTGACTGCATTTCACCCGAGCCCTGGGGGGGTGAAGCATCCTGGCTTTCATTGGCAGTCTCTACAGGCAGAGAGCTTTTGGAGGGCCCAGGTTGCTCATTGTTCATTTGTTCATTTTTATCTGCTGATTCCATTCTGACTCCAACACTGCAGGCACAGGGATGTTCAATCCAGTTGTGAACTTCGTCAGCACTATCCAAGGAGAGACGCCCAGATATTGTTTAAACAAGCTTGTCAATGACTGTAACATACTTCAAGAACAGTCGCAAGTAATTCATGTGGCAAATCCAATATTTTAGTTCAGACATGATGTGTCACTGGGTACAAGGAGTCACTCACGTATCAGTGACAATCTCTCTCACTTTATTTGTGGTCAATGAGACTGTACTACCAGTATGAAATTGGTATTTTAAACCAAAGGTCTGGGCCTCTGAGGACATAACACCCTATGTGTTCTGCAGTTGCTTTTTTGCAATTTGTTTGTATTTTGCTCCATTCCAGTCTTGCTGTAACTGCACAACCTCCAGTCGAACCACAGGCAGGATGTGGGACATTTACTGCTATAACTCAGGAAGCAGGAACGTATGACACTGCAGTGGATTTTTTGTTTGCGATATGCTTCAGTTTTCCCTGATGAGATAATTTTATGAATGCTTGCTCCATACCGGCTGTGGTATGTCCACAAACCTATCTTTGCCTACATATAAATACTAAACGATGTAAGTGATCCTTCCAGATGTCACGCAATCTCCACCAACCCGCCCCGCCCCCCCGACATTACTTACCGCAGCATCACTAAGCAAATACATACAATCCAATTTTAAATAAGGCAGTCCCCGGGTTACGAACGTCGAACTTACAGATAACTCGTACTTACGAACGGACTGCCATAAAGCCTATTATATTAAAAAATTGAGTGAAATACAATGGTTCGTAATAACGAACGCACGCACTACTTTGTGACGCTCATGAAAACATTGCACGGCTTCAGCGGTTCGTCGGCTCGAGGAGAACGCCGTCCGACATTTTAAGTCCGATCACGTTGCCGTTAACACTGTGATGAGTGTGTAACTTTGTACTTGGCTTAATTTTTTCTATTATTTAACCTTGTAACCATGCCTCCAAAGCGTAAATGCGATGCAAGTGCTGGTGATGCATCAAAGAAAAGGAAAACGATCACGATCGAAAATAAAGTGGAAATAACACTGCATTATTATTATGTACTGTATTATGTTTATGATGTTTTAGTGTATTTGGCAGTGTTTCTTACGTGTTTTATATGCACAGAAAGGTAAAAATATATACTATAGGCCTATACTAAGACAAACATTTGACTGACGGTAAATAAGTATGTACCTGTTCCGACTTACCTACAAATTCGATTTAAAGACAGATTTAGGAACGGATCTCGTTCGTAACCCGGGGACTGCCTGCATTATTTATTTATTTATTTATTTTTTAAACAGCGTATCTTCCAGTATTGTTTTTTAAACGACACTGCTGAGTATAACTAAAGTTAGTAATTAATGTAAGTGATGTTCCATTCCAGATTAAAGTTAGTAATTAATGTGAGTGATGTTCCATTCCAGACTATGAACTAAATGTATTTTAAACCTGGCGCGAACTCTATTACATGTGCCCCAAATAAAGGCGAAAGAGCATGCGGCATCAAAGCAGATTCTCGGCAAAAATCCACAAGTTTCATAATCCTAATTGTTGCAATAATTTCTTATCAGTCATAGATAATGAGGGTATTATTATTATTATTTTGCCTCCGGAAAATAAACATTGGTCGATTTTTTTTTCATTAGGTTAAGGATATCTGCAAAATCCTAATGATCACTTAGGTCTAAAGCATTTCGTCGCACCCTACTGCAAAACTAGCTGGTCGACAGGGATTACAAAAAGATGCGACTCTGGAACTACATTTAGAGTGCAAACTATTTTGTAATTCTGATTAATCAATAACGTAAAATATAGCTGAAATGAACGAACATGTGATTACATACCTTCTAAAGCATCCGTATTATATTTGTTACTTAGGACAAAAGCAAAGGCCTTCTTATTGAACACACGCCATTTTCTTTTTGCGTCTTTCAGGTGGAAGTTAGAGAAACACCCCCATAGCCTGGTGGTGTGTTCCCACCTTATACGGCCTATGGTTCCCACACTGTCACAATTCCGATCCGCTTGGCCTGCCAAACAGTAGACCGTTCGGGGAAGTCTGGTTTCTCTGTGTTTATTTGTATTTTTGTCTTGGTGTATTTTCGGGGTCTTGCTTATTACTTCCTTTTCCGTCGCTCCGCTTTCGTAGCTGTGGCAGCCGAATGACCATAGACATGTTTAAAGGCTCCACGACCAATGGCAACCTCCCCTTAAACAAATCGCGTGTTACAGTTCTATGGTCCAGGCACAGTTTTGATTGGATAATCTAAACGGAAAGTAACGTTACTACCCGCAGTGTGGATCAACCGTCCAAAATAAAATGCAACAGAACAAATGCTCAACTAGCTAGCTAGGACTTTATGCTATCTAATGTTAGTAGAGGTTGATTACCAGTAAAAATAGCCCTTTGCCCGTGGGTATTCAACGTTAAGCAGCCACTATGAAAAGGCGGAACGTGGACGAAAAGTTGAGCGCCCCTGCTGATTTTGTAACATCAGATTCGAGAAATAAACAAGGAATAGGTAACTCGATAGGCGGTTACAGCCGCTTTGTTGACGAGCAGTGTTCCTATCGCTGTAACGTTAGCCATTCAGTTAACTCGCTAACCTTAAGTTAACTGTTACCTGTTGTTAGTTTGCTGATGTCTTGTTGCATTTCGGTGCAATTGTGTGATTCTTTTCCATCAGCGTATTTATAAAATGACATTGCTAACAATCTAGTTACACACTTTTGCTTATAGCACGATGTCGTGCTGGGTAATATCTTGGTTGATTATTTAAATAAAGAAACAAATTGTATCTCGCACACTCGTAATTTGCTTTTGTTCGCAACCTTTGCTAACATATACACAAACCTTTTAAAACTACTATTAGTCTAATGTTTTACATTTCCGTCGATTTCTTAGGAATGTGAATTTCCATACTCACCAGAAGTTGATTTATTCTTAATAATCCTTACGATACAAAGCCGAGATGTTTCTAACGCACACAGTTTATATTCTCGTCCAACACTAGGCTTTATTTTAAATTCTCGTCTAATTAATGGAATTCACACTGTTGCATCTTTCCCTTTGCAGAGGCAGCCCACAACAACTTAATACCACCATCCCATTTTACTTCGTGCCCCCAAACTTCCACTACAGTGACAATGGCAGGGCCAGCAATTGGCAGGGGATCGCCAATGACTTGGGGTATGCCTATGCAAGCATCTCCTTTGGGCATGGAGAATGCCAACCCATGGCTAACAATTGCTCAAGCAAAACAAGAAATTCTGGAACTACGTAAAACAAACCAGAGACTGATGGAGCTACGTGGGAATAGTTCAAGCGTGTGGACATGTGGTCCACAGCAAGAGGTCACTTCCAAGATAAGGTATAATTGAGACTAATTGTGATTATGAAGAGTAATGATCTGTAACTGCATTGCGGCTACAAATGTAATACCTCACCTGTTTTGCACAATAATTACTGTTAAAAAATTAGGTGGGTATCGTATGTTACTTTGGTTTCATTATCTTTGACATCATGATTAAATATAAATATTGGATAATTTTCGGCAGGTGCAAGGAAAAAGATGTTCTCTGATTACAACCCCACTTTGTGGTCATATGCATCTTCTGGACTAGGAAAAGATCTGTAATAGAAGTTTATGTTATACCATAGCGTTTTGCAAGGGTCTCCGTATCATTTTGCGTGTTCGTGGATAAATTGAGGACCGGGGTTTTTAAATAGTGGACCCTTATTATTATTATTATTATTATTATTAATAATAATAATATTGTTATTATTATTATTATCATCATGCGTTTGGTCGCGTGTGTTTGTGCGTGTGTGTTTGTGTATCTGTCCGCAGCTAATCTCGCATACTACTGGGCCGATCAGCCATTTGTTGTGCATGCTGACAGCAGGCCAAGGACCTGAATTCTCGAATATTTAGCAAATCGGTCGACGACAAGTATTTTATTTGAATTAATTTCCATCATTGCTGTCCATTGAAATAGATTGAGTGCTAACTCCTAACCGGCCGCTAGGGGTCGCAAGTGATCAACAACTGCTTCCGTTTGGAATGCTTTGCGGAGATCTGCACTCTACTGAGTGCACTCTTCTAGTTATTGTACTGCAAATAACCTGGTGTAGGAGGAATGCGTATTTAAAACAATGATAACCATCTGAAATCAATGTTTACAATGGCTAGTTATTTAGTGTCGTGTAAATTGGATATGTATGTATAGTACTGAATATTGTTTGTTTAAATAATGTTCTTTGAATGCTTGACAATGTTACATCTCACTTATTATTTTTTGGCAATCTCCAGCTCTAGTGGTTTTTGCATCAAACTCACTTTTGGCCTCAGAGTGGTTTTACAAGCCATATTTGTCTTTGCCCAGCTAATTAGTTTTGAGGGACAGTCTGACCATGGCAAACCTACATGGTGACTGTGATCGGTCCAGTTTTACTTCCATTGTCGTTGTCTCCCTATATTAAGTGACATTTACAATGTAAAGTTTCAGTTGTCTTCAAGAGACCACCACAATACATTAAGGTGTACACTGAAAAAAATTAGTCGCCTGACAAAAATTTAAAATTGATGGCAATATAGAATGCCCTATAAAGACACAAAACCGCCAAAATTTATGAAGGTATGCGGTTCCTGTTGAAAATCACGTCTTTAGCGGACATGCGGTTGTCGACACTCTGTCTATGGTCTGATACTTTTATGCAATTATGCAGATCCTACTGAAGTTAATTTAGAGTGTAAGGTTGCATGTAATCTTGAAAGTAGTCAATACTTGAACCTGCAGTATCATTCATGACCAAATTTTACCAATAAATGCACAGATAATTTCAAATTGTTTTATGGGTGTTTTAAAAAAAATCTAATTTATTTTTGTGAAATCATATGAAACACTATTATTTTCTTGAGCAACTTAAAGCAAGGCTAATTCATCTAATGTGAATTTGACCATTTTTTCATGTCTCAGCTTTTTATGACAAGGGGTCTAAACACTTACACAGTGAAGACATCTGAATGTTTATTTTGTATTTATTTCAAATTCTCAGGCAACAAAGTGTGAAAATGCAAAAGTTTGAGCACTTGTCTAGCTGTTCTAAGTACATAGCTATTATATACTTTTTGTGTTCATGTAGAAATGAGTGTTTATGCTGTTATACACCCTAGTTATAGTGCTACTTGTTATGGCAATATTAAATTTAGGCTACATTTAATTCATTGGCAGTGTTTTCACTACTTTCTCAGTTCTGCTGACAGAAGTGACCTGCCGTCCAACTGCTGGATTGATACAGAGTGGAAGCTGGAAACAGAGAGGATGAGGGCTGAAGTGGACGCATTAAAGGAAGCCATAGGCCGACAGAGGGATGATATTGTAAAGAGGGACCACTCCCTAAACAGGTACACTGTGCAGCACAGGTTTTTAAATAATTTATTAATTAAGCAATATCACACGAGAGGGAGTGCTGCTATACTGTGTATACGCACAGCTATGATTCTGTTGGTCTTGTGCCTGTGACTGAATCACAGCTGTGCTGATGTATGTGGAATGTTTTTGAAGTAAAACATTTTTTAAAGAGTTCCATTTATTCCTCCGTACTTTTGTAAGTAGAAAAATAAACGGAGGTGCTTCTTTGTTTTGAAATAGGTTGTTTAATTTAGGAAAGGAACTTGTGGGTCTGTTCCCCAAGTACAGATCAACAAAAAACCAACAACTGAGGGAGTGTGTCAGCACTTATACCCTGTCCCTCAAAGGACACAGAGGCCATTGGCCATTGTTCGAATGAGAGCACATCACAGGAGATGGGGGTGGTTAGACTTGGGAGGGAAGAAACAGGATATGGGGGAACTGGACTGAGGTAGGGGGTAGAGGATATCTCACAAAGGTAATGCCAAAGGGAGAGAATTTGACTGGATTAGGGGCTAGACAAGGTTATCTCCAATTGGCCCACTACAAAGTGAGAGCTTCAGTGGAGGTTCATTGTACTTAGATTCCACATTTTACAACAATGTACAGTGTAATAGCAAGAGCTAGAGTGTGATATTGCTTTTATACAACAGTTTAACCTATAAACTATATCAAGTAATGATTGCAACAACAAATTATAATTTTTTCATCAACAGTTTGTGATTTGGCTTTTGCTGTGAACCAATTATTATTTGGCAAATTTCTTTGCAGGAACTAACTGCCGTTTAATAATGATAAGCAAACCAATAATTTAAAATGTATTCAGGCAGACTTGTCTCTAATCCATCATGGTAGGAAAAGTGAAGAACTGGAAGAGTTACGGGCTGAATTGTGTCAAACCAAGACGGACCTCAGCGACACCAAAGCAGAACTGGGTCAGAGTAGAGCTGAACAAGAACAACTTTGTGTTGAGGTCAGCCAAAAGAAATCCACCCTTCTGGATATTTTTTTATTTCTGTATATATTGAGTTTACCCATTTCACAGTTTTGTAGTGTGTCAGTCTGATCTTGGTGCACATATTTTGAATCTGTAGCTGGAGAAATTAAAGAACATGGAGGGGGAGAGAAACAGGCTGGAGGCTCAGAGGACAGAGACTGAGCTTTGCCAAAAGGAGACATTTGAGGAGTCTTGCAAGCTGGAAATCCTGAAACTCAAGGAAGAGCTTCTGCAGACACAAAGGAAACATCAGGCCGAGGTAGGCTGAACCCTTAGCCCAGGATGTTCTGAGCATCTGGACAGTGGATATATGCCAAATTAGTATTTGACACACCTATAAATATAATTTGATTGAAGTTAAGTTGTGGTATAGTCATGATTGTTCCTGAAATTGAAAAGAGAATTTGTAGCATTTTGTAGATGAAAACAGAACATAGTTCTATATACAGTGTAGTCTGTAAGTGGACAGTGGCACATTTTTTGTTGTTTTGGCTCTATACCCCAGCACATCGTATTTGAAAAGAAACAAGGAATATGAGATTAAAGTACAGACTGTCAACTTTAATTTGAGGCCATTTGCATTAACAAGCAGGTGTACCTAATATATTGGCCACTGAGTGTATGTGCTTTTATGTTTCAGTATTGTTAAGTGTTTAGAAATATATTTTAAAGGATCGGTTTGTGTCTAGTTGGAGCAGCTGTCCGTAAAGCACCATACAGAGGTCTCTGCTCTTGGACAAATCAATGCTGACCTGCAGGACAGACTGAGCTATGCCACCGAAGAGATTGCCAATCTAGAGAGGCGTCTACAGCAAGTATCTGAGGAGAGAGACAAGCTGACGGAAGAATTAAGGTACACTGCCTGTATTTATGGTATTTCAAGTAAAATACTGTTTTAGCAAATATATTTTAATATAGCAAAATCACAATAGGCAGCAAGTATATATTTATTGAATATCATTTCATAATAGAATGTCTGTTGATAGTTTTTGTACAGAACTTAGGGAGTGCAGTGCACTGTCCAGAAAGTGGCAATAGAGTTGCACACATGTTGATAATGAGGCAAAGGGAAAAAACGTGCTGTACTACCAGCAGCCAATATCCTATGATCTGATCACATGGTAAATTAAAATACCAGCTGTCCCAACTGGGAAAGGTTATGGCAAAAGGCTCATAGAAAAGAACCCTTTATCTATTTGATTATATCGATCATTACGATTACAACTATGTGTGATTTAATGAAATATGGATGTGGTTAAATGTTGAGTGCCTGCTGTTGTGTTTTTGGACAGCAATGTGCTGTCTAAGTTTGGGAAACTAAATCAAGGATATATCCTCAGAATGTGTGCGTGGTAAAATGTTTTAACACAATTTACCATGTTTTAACAAATTCATGAATCCCCAGTTGTGATATATTCTTATCACTGAGGTTCTAATGTACATGTGTTTCATAAGGCATTTTACTTCTTATTACCATTAAAATATTTAATGAGTTACAATTTTCAGCATTTTTTGTTCCTTGTCATTCATAATTCTCATATTGTGCATATAGCTTTTTGAGATTTTACAATATTTATATTACAGAAATCTAGTCTACGCATTACAACAGTATCTGCCAGCATTTCAGCCTCTTTCTCAGATAAGTTTAGCCTCGATTTAATAATATTGGGAAAAAAAATGTTTTTGGCACTGAGTTAACATGAGACATGGGTATCCAAGCATAGCTCAGACACCATTATTTGGAGGGGTTTTATTTTTTCTTTACTGTTTCAGAGAATAACCGTTGCTTGATATATCTGTACATGGAAATTTAGTCAAGCTGTGCTTTGACCCAACCAGAAAAGGTTATTTTTTCGAGAAGTAGAACATTTTCAAGGTATTGCTTCAGGTAGTCTGTGTTCATCCATACTTGGATTTAACATTCTAGAAATGTATTTTCAGTCAAATCTATTTATGAGATGTATTCAATCATCTTTTGCAGTCAAGTGGGGAAAGCATATGAGACTCAGTCAACTACGCTACAGAGACTAAGGAATTATGTTGGACAGCTTGTTCCAGAGAGACAAGAAGAGGCTAAACAGAGTGATATGGTTCAGGTAGATGCCTGCTTTCTTTTCAAATTTACCATACCACATTTACCATAAAAATGCACACATCCCTGTCTCACCTGTGTTTTGTTCTTTTTTTTTTAGAAACTGGAGAAGGAGAAAGAGGCTTTGCAAGTGACTGCAGAGCTTTTGACAATAAGACTGAACTCTCTGGTTGACATATTGGCCATACAGGAGAAGGAAATGGGAGACACGGTTAGCTGTTTGCTGCTATTAATAACTGGCCTTTCATATTTGGGATAGTAATAATGCATCACTGTAATACTGTCATGTATACACATCAGATATTTAAAACCACAATGAGTCTGAATGTCACATTTTGGTTAGTAGTTTTTTCTTATTTCTAACTTTTAGGCTACACAGTCCCTTGCTTTCCCTGCCTGCTTTGATACCCCTAGTTACCACTGCTAATCAGTTGAGGTCTCAGTTGACCTTCCTGGTTAGATAAAGGCAATAAATATGTCTTTAAAAGAAAAGCAAGGGCTGCTTTATGATAGAATTACTGGGGGTGGTAGGAGAAATAATTTTTTCTGTCCACATAAAACGATAATAAAATGATAATACCAGTCTCTGGTTGGTTCTGTGAAACTTTTAAGGGGTGAAACTTCTTAAAAGCATTTTAAAATTGGATGAACTGTCCCTGTTCCCACGACAGCTTTTAATGATTTTTTCTTTTTAGTTTAAGGAAATCTTAAGCCTTTCAGAATGACTTTTCTAAAGTATGTATATTAATTACACTCACAGTAATAATCCTGGAATAACAAGGAATATGCAATTTGGTACATACAGCCAACAAGTCCCTAGTTTTACTTTGCACTGGACCACTCCAGATGCCACTTGCTTTGTGGATTAATAACTCTCTCCTTTTACCTCAGATCCGATCAGATCCACTTCTGAAAGTTGGTTCAAAAGCCAGTCAAGTACTCCGGTGCTGGAGGGAGAAAGTGTTTGTCCTGCTGGTGCAGCTTCGTTCGAAGGACATTGAGCTACGAGGGGAGAGGGTTAAACTTCTCTCTACAGTAAGTTATTGACGAAAAATTCAGATGAAATGCAATTCATCTCTGTGATACAATGAGACAATGTGACATATATACAGTGCCGTGAAAAAGTATTTGCCCCCTTTCTGATTTCTTCTATTGCATGTTTGTCCTACTGAATGGTTTCAGATCTTTAGACAATATTTGATATGTGTGCCGAAACCTGGACCACTAACACTGCAACAATGATTCTGCTGTTGTCCCCCTGACGCATTCACTGCTTATTTTCAGAATGTATTGTATACCCTGGCTGGCTTCACGTCAGCACCAAACATTGTCAGGCTAAAGCTAAGATTTCTGCTCCGTCAAGTTTGAGCTGATAAGCTGCCGTAGATGCACACCTCATATCAGAGATTCTGAAACATGCATTTTGTGTGTCCAGATTTCCACTCTGGAACAGGAGGTGAAAAGGCTGATGAATCAGGCGAGCATGTTCCAGCACAGCTTACAAGACAGGATTGCTGAGCTTGACCTGGAGAGGGTCAGAAGAGAGGTGAGTTAGTAGGTCAGTTTTAGCCAAAGTGTGAACAGAGGGACTTCTTATATGATTGTTTAAATGACACAGAATATTCCTCAACTGATTTGAATTTTATTATCATAATAATTTGCTATAAATTATCTTGCATATAGTTACCTTCTCAGAGCTGTGATTTATCTGCATGTATATAAGTAACATGCATATTACTGTGCAATGACACGTTTTTGTTGCTTTGGCTCTGTACTTCAGGATTTGAAACAACGAGTGGTTAAAGTGCAGACTCTCATCTTTAATATCTAATGATCTGTTACAGCCCTTTTTATTCCCCCATGTTATTCTTTTTTTTATGGGTAGAATTGGATAGTGTTAACATGACCAAAAACTGGCGCTGATGGTTAGTCTTCGATACTTTTCCTGAATAATGTATGGAGAACTGGGCAGCCATGGTGGTAACAGTGTCTGCTGTTTCAGACTGCGGAGCGGGAACTGGCACAGGCCATGGATAAAAACGAGAGGCTGAAGGGATTGAGCCAGGTGACAGGTTCGGCCATGAAGACGATGACTGAGGCAGTTCAAAGGTAAGCTGCCTTACATCGGACAGATCGGCTCAATCAGAAATCCAAATAATGGCAACCCTTCAAATAATGCAATTGAAAAATGGTGCGCACAAAGCTTGAGGTTGCATAAAAAAGACCTAAATGTGAAGAAATTAAAGGACTTGATGATTACTCATTTTCTCCACCCTGGCTCCTATGAAATTAAAACAGGATGAAGGCATAATGCTGGATGCACCTGTCAGTTTTCCATTGTGATGTTCCTAACCATGCAAACCATAACTTCCTCTGCAGATTCAGTCTGATGTTTGAGGATAAGGTTACTGAGGTACAAACGGCTCAAAGACATCTTCATAGATTGAACCAGAGGCTTACATTTGCTAAGGGAAGGGTTGAAACAATCCAAGGTGAGAATAGATGATTTTCCTTCACTTTATTAAAGTGTTCACATGGGGATTGCACAAGAGTCATGTCAGTGCTGTTGTTCATGTGCATTGGGAAGTCATTCGGTCTTACTTGACCATAGCAATGTTGACTCGTGTCTTACAGGACTAGTGATGAGAAGAGAGGCCCTATGGAAAGTGCAACAAGCTTCCAAACTGACAGACCCTGCCTCTGAATGGTACAGTAACCGAATGCAGTCTCCATGCCACTCCTTTCCAAAGCGCCTGACATGTTCAAAGTTGTAGAGTTAATTACATGAACTGTACTATTGTTAATTAATTGTAAATCAGTTGTTAGTTAGTTAATTGTGAGTTAATTGCAAAGAACCCGTTAATTCTGACATGGGACTGAGCTGAAGTACATCATGGCAGAAGTACAACACTCGAGAATCAGGCATCATCTTTCAGTTGTGGCCATGAGAAGATGGCAGGAAATATTTTATGGGAAAGAGGCCATCCAGGGCTGTACTTGCATGCCTCGTTCTCCCAGGTATCAGTAATACTGTGCAGGCTATTATTTGCCTATTTGCAGTGATTCATTTGCTGCTGGTTTCTCTCTTTGTCTAACTCTTTCTGTCTTTCCCTCTACCCCTTTCTCAGCCAGCACACAGAGTTGGCACTAGTGTGTGAGGAAAGGGACAACCTTGTGCAAGAACTGAAGCGCACCCCAGATCTCATAGAGAAGGCTCTCTCAGAAGCACATAAACGGTGTATGTTCCTCCTCATTTCTTAAGTACATCTTTTCTGTTTCACGTGTGTTTTTGCTTTTTGTGCTTGTTTCAGTTGCTTTAGTGCTGAAGTTGAACATTGAAGCACCCAGTCAAATAACTGGACACGTTAGAATTCTGGATATTTCAACTTTGCTATCCTGTATAACCTTTTTTGTGGAAGCCTGTGCACTTAATATGCACTGGAGGTCGCTGGTGCACGGCAAAATGAGCTGGTCTTGGCCAACTGAGACCCTCTCATCCCTGAGTGATGCTCACACCAATTCCTTAGCCCTGCAGTGCAGCTGTCTGCAGTTAGCACTGGCACTGTCTGAATACCATTTGTTGTCCTCAAATAATGCAGTACAGTGTACAGTGGTGTTATGTCTCAAGAGGTTTATATGTGTATATTACCCAATTATTCTTCAAAAATAACATTCAATGTTATTTCAGGTTGAAACTATTTTCTATGGCGCACACAGCCGGGGACTGCTGCACTGAAGGAAATTATGGTGCAGCTTCCTATATGAACATGACTATATAAAGGTCCTTGGAAAGGAAGAGCTTGTGCTGATGTTTATGTTTATCATATTGAATAAACTCTATAAAATTAATCTGTGTGTACACACACTGGAAACAACATTGCTGTAGAAACTGGTTTTCAGAGTAAATTGAAATTTGTTTTCTTGCTTTAAACCATGATGCCTGTATACCACCAATACCCACCGTTATAAAGTTGGCTGGTATGAAGTGTCCTTCTTTGTACACAAAAAAGCGCATGTTGACCTAATAGTCCGAGCCAATGAGAAATGTGCAGTTAAACTGAAATAATTATTTAAACCCAGATAGTGAACTATCCCTTTAAGTCAGTTGTAATGTTTCCATTTCATCACTGGAACCAGTTTAGTTGCCCTTCTTTGTACCTATCCAAGAGTTTCTATATCATCCTTATAATGTGGTATCCAGAACTGCATGCAATACTGTAAGTGTGGTCTGACTAAAACATTGTCTTGCATCAATATAAACTCTTCATTTATACCATAGTTTTTGCATTGTATCTATTGCCACAGAACAATGCCTAGATTATGATGAAGACCAGTTCATTACTGCTCCTAAGTCTTCTTTTAATTGATATCATTTTGGCTTTGCTCCTGCCTGGAAATTAACTTTGATTTTTATTTTCCACGTGCAGAACTTTAGATTTCATTATATTCAATGCAATGGCTTTATTAAATGCAGTGGTTATATTCAGTGCATTGGCTATATGAAATGCAGTGGCTATATTAAATGCCACTTTCCATGTTTCTGCCTGCTTCTGTAATACTGTAATACTCTTGGAAGTGTAATAACTCACGGTATACCCACCTTTTAACCCATGCAGTTGAGTCTGAACTGAAAGAGTTGAAGCAGTCCTTGCTGCAGAGTAGGGAGAAGGTCCTTAAGGCAGAGGCAGGCCACTCCCAGGCATTGCAGAAGCTGCAGGAGGCCCACACAGATATGGAGGAGCAAACCAAGAGTCTCGAGGAGCTTCGGGCTGAGCTGGTCAACCAAGGGGAGCAGAGTGAGAGAGGTAAGTATTTAAAAGTTGTGAAGGTGCTATTCTGTAGGTCAGATCAGAACATTTCATATGTTTTCAAAGGCACAACTTGTGTGTAAAAACACAGATATTATGGCAGACTCTGCAGTTTCCAGTGCTTTTGAACAGCCTTTAAAGGTACTTGGGGACAGCCCTTATATTAATAGATGAACCGATAGAAATGTCGTTTGTTGTTTGTGCTTGTTTTTCACCAGCACTACGAGAGAAGGTATCTGAGACAGAAGCTCGCTTTGTGCAACAGCTGAAGGAACTGGAGTCTCAACTGAATACAGCGAGACGAGAGCACACTAAGGCCGGTATGAGACAGGCAGTGCCTCTACAGTCTCCCTACAGATGTGAAGAAAGCATTATTGTACTTAATTCAGTCAGAATATTGTTATTTGTGTTTGTCATGTAAGCAATCTGTACCAAATATTGTTTCATTAATTTTCAGAAATTCTAAATAAGTCTTTTATACAATTCTGTCATGCTCTTCAAAACCAGATTTTTTTAGACAGATTTTTTTTTGTAGCATTCTTATAGAATTAGCATCAAGCATTTCATCTACAGCTCAGTCATCTTGGACAATGACCTTGCACTGAACTATGGGAGCTTGAACACGCTTTCATAAATTTTAAGCATCAGAGTTTGTAACTGCCGATGTGCACTTCTGGTATCATACGGGATTGGTATTCTTCATGCCTACATCATCAGGTGGGGTCTGGCATAATCACAGGAGCAGGTCTCGTGTCAATCAGGATTTTGCATGTATGGAGCCAGAGTGGTTGCATTATCATATGCAGATAGTAAAATATATTTTTATGTTTTTGAGTAATTTTGCCTTAAAACGTATAAATTGCAAATGTACAAGTTGATTCCATTTTTCCCTATACAGAATTACAATTTATCAGTCACTAAAATGAAATAAAGTTCTGTATAATTGTGTTTATTCATAGGAAAACAATAGTGTGTTTTGATTAGATTTAACGGGCCATGGTGAAACGATGGTAAAAATGGAGAAGGGTCTATGACTTAATATATGTGTATGGTGAAAATCTGACACATTTGTTCTTTTGACTTCATGTCGTCCTTGCAGTGCTGACTCTAAGGCAGTCAGAGAGGCAGGCAGAGAGAGACAGGGAGCGATTGAGGGAGATGCATCTCCTACAGGATGAACAGATCCAGAAGGAAATGCAGGAATTACAGAAGCAGCTCCAGGAAACGGATAAAGATAGAAACATTCTTTTAGTAAGTCTCCCTGTTGGGGTGCAAGTGGCCCCTTGGAATCATCCATGAAGCACAAAACTGTTATTTGTTGTGAATCTATTCATTTATGTACTTGATTGAAATAGTGTGTGTATGTATGTAATGAATATACACTACATGGCCAAACATATGTGGACACCTGACATCCAACATCTCATCCATAATTATGGGCATTAATATGGAGTTGGTCCACCCTTTACTGCTATAACAACCTCCGCTGTTCTGGGAAGGCTTTATACTAGATGTTGGAGCATTGCTGCAGGTTTATGCTTCCATTCAGCCAGAAGAGCATTAGTGAGGTCGGGCCCTGACTGGGCCTGGATCGCAGTTGGCCTTCCAATTGAAAGCAGTCATTCCATGCAAAGGATATGTGACAAAGTACTAAACATGACTACTTTGATTTACATAAGATTAATATGTCCAAAACATTATAGTGCCTGAAATGAGGGGGGGGGGGGGGTGTTGTAATGTCTATATGATGAAACTAAAATATATGTGAAAATACTCTGTAATACAATCTGGGAATCTGCACTTTAACCATGTGAATTGTTTTGATTACAAATCTAAAATTGTTGAGTACAGAGCCAAATCAATAAAAACATTTGTTCCAAACATTATGGCACTCACTGTATACACACATGCATATATACATATTTACTCTTGTGCAGATGTTTGCGTATATACATATACCAGTAGTGAAGTGTGAACTTGGCTTAACTGACTGTTCATACCCTTAGGCAATAGTACATGAAAATGGATTCTTGGACCAGTGGAAAAGGGCGAGGACCACAGCACTTTACACATCCAGAGCCCTAGAAGCACAGCACCAGAGCAGACCCGGAGGAAAGGCCGTGCATTTTGAATCCAAAGTGAAGCCACTCACTAGAGGTAATTAATGAGATTTTTCAAAAAACCTGGATTGAGGTTTGTGATGTTTTTTCCCTCTAATCATGACCTAATGCATTTATGGAACTTTATTCCTACTTTCCTTCTCCCTACAGAAATGACGTCTGTCCTGCATGACCTGCAAGCTCTAAGTGCCTCTGTTGTCAACAGCTCAGAGATCTCCAGTGAGGAAGATGACAATGGAGAGACCAGTGGGCCTTCTAAAGAAACCGTAGAAGGCCCATCACAAAACAATTCCAAAAATAAGTAATTTTTATGAAGATATATCAGTTTTGAGCCAACCGTAAAAATCTGTCAGTCTACAAATAAAAATAGCACAGTGTCCTTGAAATTAGATTTTCAGATAAGGTGTGAAATTGAGTATGTATAGTGCTTTTGAGGGCAAGGCTGTTTTCCAAGACTTCTTGATTTCTTCATTCAAAATGGTGGAGGTGCAGGTTGCTCAACAAATCGCAGAGAAGTCGTCCACCATACAAATCAATAGCTTGGCAACCAACCAGCATTAGGCAAGACATGCATACTGTATGTTTTACAGGGCTTAAGTCTCACAAACAATCAATGGCTAATTTTTGTATGGTTTATATCACTTATTTTACATTATGGCCTCCCTGTCCTTTCCCCAGATTGTTAATTTGCCTGATATTTGTTGTCCTGCTGTCTAAATGTACCCTTGGTAATTTATTAATAAATGTTAATGTACATTTAGGAAAGCCTTAGCAGATGTAATTTTTTTTTTTAATTAAAATTGATTTTTTAACTGCAATGTTAAATACTGCTGTCCATTCTGGACTCTAGCAGGATGTGTGGTTCCATATGTTTCCCGGAGGTTTACCTATAGAATCTTCTGGCAAGGTAAAGATCACAGGGTTAGAAAGGTGTCCAACCCACAAGAACATCTCAAAAAAAGAAAGCAAACCATGTATATTATGAAAACGGTAATACCGGTAATTTCACAGAGCTGTGCAAAACATTAGGTCTGTAGCAATAAAACGGTCAATGGCTATTCCAAATCGAAGTCTGAGTGACTGATGGAAGCGTGTTTTTAACGATTAGCCTATCTACTGTGTTATCGAATGCAGTACATGGGCTTTGCACTTTGTCTGCGCTCTGCAGTAGCGGGGATGCTAAGTGATGCTAATACAACTCCACGTCACATCAAGTTCGATCAATATCGTGGCCTTTTTTGAAGAACCTTATTCACAATTTACGCTCTCCACCACGTTTGGACTAAGTCCATTTTTCCTTCAATGTCATAAAATGTGTTCTGCAAAACCGCCTTCATATCAATGAACCAGATTTGTGAACCGTAATAGTATCTAGCCTATCAAGCAGGTGTCCACGGCGTCTTCGACTGCGTTCATGCTTCGCTCTTACTATCCGATTTGTTTTAGGAGCAGAATTTAAAGGTTGCGGGAAATGTTGCATCGCGTTGTACGGAGTGTCTTTTTACTATGGCTTCTTGATAAATCACTCGCAGGTTTTCCCAACCAGATAAATATAGGTAAGTAAATTATAATTTTAAATTTAAGTCATTCTGAGATGTAGCATATGCTGTTAAATGTCCTGGGTTTTTTCTGCATAGGATATATGCTACTGTAATAAAGCGTTTACCATACAGATTACTATATAAAGGACATAAAGTTTGAAGACCTTTGTTTCCTTTTTTCTCTGCTTTAAGAAACAATAGACCCGGCTCTTCGGTTTTTGCATGCAGTTGAATTCACACTCGCAAGTTACAGTAGATAGGCCTACGTAACTTATTCGATAACTTATAAAAATTATAAATGGAAATACGCCGACAATAGTGTATATGTTTTGGGAAAATAAAGTCATCTATACCAAAAATTCAGTTTACAAAACAATAAAGACCGTTGTTAATAGAAAGATAGCGTTTTGGATGAGTTTAATATTTCGAAAATATCTTAATACATGGTCCTGTACAGGCGAATGAGAGTGAATTATTTATTATTTTATTTTTACCGCATAGCCTACGTAGTCATTTAGAAGCGTTAAAGTGGCTACATTCAGTGAACTCCGGATCAAACAAAAATTTTTGATTTGGATTGTGTCAACACGACCCGAGACAATTGGACGTGGCTGTCATTCGGATTTGTTGCGGGATATGTTACCTTTTTGTTCCTCAGAGTTCTGCTGTTTGTCAAAGGGTCAGTTTATATATCATGGATCAGACTGGTCGCCTTCTCTTCCAGGGGGACTTTTCATGCGTTCTACGGTGCAGGAGCACAGCGCCTTCAGATTCGCATTACAACTGTACAATACCAATCAAAATATAACGGAGAAACCTTTTCATCTGAACTACAATGTTGATAACCTCGAATCGTCCAGTAGTTTTTCTGTCACTCATGCATGTGAGTATCAACGTCTTTATAGTCATGTTGTACACTGCTTAAACCATGGGTATGTTGTGTTTCTGCCTTCTTTTCCTGCAGCAAGACACATATTTTTCACAACTTTACGTTTTCACACATTAATAGTCAAGTAATATTAATATCGACTTTGTTCGAATGGTTTCACCAATCCAAGATCACATCCTACATCACATATTTCCGACAGACAAGATAGTTTTGAAGGGCATGAATCACGGTATGCAGATTATGTGATACATTTACCTGTTCTAGTATTTTATTGCAGTTGTTTTAGCCAGTATAATGCTATGGGGTAATATATCGGGTTCTTTTAAATGCACGTAGATATACTGATTTTATTTTTTCTATAAAGCAGTCACAGTAACGTGTGACCAGCACCTGTCATGAGCGGAAGTAGATTGTCACTAGAGTGTGAGGAGCAAGAGTTATATACAGAGTGTGTCAGATTCCAGCTGCTTTTTAAACGAAATTTAAATGTAAAAGATTAAGACAAAAAGCCATCTGATAATCGATTTGAGAATATAGTTTTTTTTTTTTTTTTTTTTGAAATTCAGATATAAATTGCAAATCTGTAATTAGAATAAATGTAAAATGCTCGTGTATGTAGACTGGCTTGGTGTTCTGCCGATTGATGTCAACCATGCCCTTCTCTGGGTGGGTCAGGATTTAATGATCATCACATCCCCTCTGGCTATGACTGTTCTAAAGCTGGAGCAATCAATAAGTTGACAGTCGCTGAGTGGTATCAGTGTATATCGCTGGGCAGCAGAGAGCTCGGCTGTCCTGTCTATGTCTCGTGCAGACTCCAGCAGAGTGGAGCTGGCGCCATCACACTGTTCCCTCAGAGACACAATGCCCTCTATCAGCCCTGAAGGATATCCATGTAGCCAACGAAAGAGTCTGCCACACAGTCAGTCCCTCTCTCTTTTTTCACTGCATGTCAATAGTTTGGCTGGTCCCAAAGTGGGATAGAATCCTCTAATTGATCTAGTCTGTGCTGGGCTTAACAACTCCCTGTAGTTGATGTTCATTACTGTAGTTCATTACTGAAGACAAGACAGTTTTAGTGTAAAAAGGCATGATTTCCAGGCTTATGTAGTGTTGAGAGCATGGGGGTGCTGGCTTGAAGCCCTGTGACAGTTTAGCCTACTGTCAGCTCTCCTCCTTTGGCCAAACATGGCTATTCCTGAGTTCTTTGCAGTATCGATGGTACCTTAAGTGCTTCTGAATAGTATCCTTGTGGGTGTGCAGAATAAACATTTTTTACATGTATGAATAATTTTATTTGCTTTGTAGCTTTACTGAGAGTCATGGCTTTGGGGTACAATGTGTTACATATATCGTAATTTGTTTATGCACATGATCAGTAAAGTATCCTGCTCAGTAGTACCATCAGTGCTGCATCATGTGATACTAAATATGTAAGCACATGGCTAGTGCCTGAATGCACTGTGAAGATTTGGTTGCGATTCTGTTTGTAAGATTGGAAGTACGCCAGTGATAATTGTGCTTTCCAATCACCCCCAATGTGTTGCTGCACTGCCAGCTTTGTCGTTGCATTAGACCTACTACATTAGACCTTTCTACAGTTCACTTGCTTTAGCTAACTGCTTAGCTTACAGTGCTTTAGCCAGCAGGCTAATAACAGTAAGACTGTCCAAACCAGATCCTACCTGAATAACCACATAGTTACACAAGCCTGGCATTGTTTCCTATAAGATGTTGGTATGTACACATGACACCAGTTCCGGAACCGACTGCAAGCGGAAGGCAGCCATTATTGCAGAGGGCAGCTGGTTTTGCAGCGACACCACCACCGTCACTTGCGTACCTTTCAACTATGGATTAATACCGCCGCCTACTGCGTACCAACACTCACGCACATTTCAACAATGTGCAGTCAACAAGTTAGCCAGCACCTAAGAGAAAGAGAAATTTACTGTTCTTAGCCGGCCTTCGGTGTCCGGCAAATATCTAGCCGAATGGACCATACATCAATACATGGTTTGAGGGGTTTTTGTGCATCAAGAGCAGGGTTGAGCGTGCTTTTATCTGTGTGTTAGAAATGGTTGATTACCCAAGTAGATATATGTATGTAGTTCAAGGATAGGTGAAGGGTACACAATAAATAGTTTATTTTAATATAATTCTGAATAGTTGGCAAAACATTATTAAACATGAACTACTAATGTGTTTGGATGGTTTGTTGTAATTTGGATATGTCTAAATTTGGAAAGGTGGCAATATATTAGAATCTTGATGCTGTTCACAAATATTTAAAAATGCATGTATAGGTGTGTGTCATCACAAAATGATCATTGCCCAAGAGCTAAAATGAGATGGATAAACTGTAGTTTAGGATGAAAATATAATTTCAAAATATAACTGCAAGAATGGATAGTGGTTCAAGAAGATTGACCAGGAAGAGTAAAGACTGGTATTCTTCGGTGACTATACCCCCTCTCCCCATTCTCCTCCACCTTCTGTGAGGTTTGAGTTGTACGTTTGTGTAATTGTGTTTATTAGATCCATTTACATGAGCTGTTGGTATTTTTGAGGAAAGTCCAGAAGCAGATTTTTTGTATCCAATTTAATGTTTATATGCATGATTCATCATTGTTGTGGCATCACTATTTGAGCTGCTAGTGAGAACACACTGACCTGCAAATGAGGTCTGCTAAGATGTTTGTCAGATGTTTGGGTCTAAGCATGCAGGGTTACTCTAAAGTATATTAAATATATGCCGGTATATACACTGCCACTGCCATTTTCTAAAGCAATACATACATGCTACAATATGTGATGTTTGCTTGCTTGTGTGTTTTGTACATTTACTTTGATTGGGTCTTCGTTTGCCTGTGAGAGAGTTATCCTAATGTCAGGTGTATGGTGCCTTCAGTCTGTTCCCAGTTCTCCAGAGGAGTTTATGCCATCTTTGGATTCTACGACATGAAGTCCATGGACACCCTTACCTCCTTCTGTGGGGCCCTCCACACCGCCTTTGTTACACCCAGCTACCCCGCTGATGGCGACGTGCAGTTTGTCATCCAGATGCGGCCGGAGCTGCGGGACACCATCTTGAGCATCCTGTCGCATTACAAGTGGGAGAAATTTGTCTACCTCTATGACACAGAGAGAGGTAAACAGTGGCTTGTGTAACCTGTTGGAAGTGGGGGGGGGGGTCACTGTTTAACCTCTCCACTGAGAACCAGGGGGGGCACTGAAGTATAAGAATCTGCTTGATTAAACATCTATTTTTGTCCAGTCACAAAAACAGGATACAGCTTTGTATTCACACAAAGTAAGAGAGCGTATACGTGTTGATTCCAGTTTACTGGTCTCATATGGAAGAAAAACCCGTGCCTGTTTGCTCTTCTTCCAGGATTCTCAATACTGCAAGCCATCATGGAGTCAGCAGTGGCCAACAATTGGCAGGTGACTGTTCGGTCAGTGGGCAGCATCACAGATATTCATGAATACAAGCGCATCATTGAGGAGATGGACAGGAGGCAGGAGAAACGATTCTTGATAGATTGTGAAGTGGAAAGGATAAATGGTTTTCTGGAACAGGTAAAGTCCATGTGCTCATTATTGCGTTCCTACAATGCCTCTGGTCAAGTAACTTATTCTTCTTCATTATTATTATTACTATTATTATTATTATTATTATTATTGGCAAACACACACACGCACACACATTGTTAGTGTCAGGTCTTTCCTGTTTCTTCCACAAGTCTGGTGATGATGTGGGTCACTGAAAATTATATTTTGTTCTTTAACTTCACAACCTGCATATGTTATTCACACTGCATGGGGATCATAATATAGTCAGTTTATATAAGATTATGTGAAGTGTACGAGGTGCTATTTTGAGAACCGCAAATAACTTTGACCTGGATATGTTTTTTCCCTGTAGGTTGTAACACTTGGGAAGAATGGCCGAGGCTACCATTACATCTTGGCCAATCTGGTGAGTGTCAGTTAAACTTTCCTGTGGCCAAAGAATGAATTAGTGTGGAGGTGTGGACAAATGTCTATATAAGTTTTTATAGTGGGAACAAAATTTATTGTGCTGCAAGATGAATAATTTTCAGGCAAAAGCTTTTTGGCAAAACTGAATATTTCGCATAACAGTCTTACTGCATTTTGACACATACTGCATTATGGCACGCAAAATAGAAAGAACCTGAACAGAATAGTGCTTTCCCTGATGTTGTCCCTGGTCATATTTTGTTCCAGGGCTTCTCGAATGTGAGTCTAGACAAGGTCATCCTCGGTGGCGCGAACATTACTGGATTTCAGATTATCAACCCTGGAAACCCTGTCGTACAGCAGTTTCTCCAACGCTGGGACCGACTGGATGAGAGAGAATTCCCAGAAGCAAGAAATGCACCACTGAAGGTTGGCCCCTGCCACAGTTTCGCTGTTTTCACCATCCCTAATAAGCACTATGGGCTCCATTTTCTGGCCAGTGCCAGCGGTGTTGTGAGTCATTATGACCGGCTTGTTTAAAATGTGGCTGTTCATTTTAAACAAGCCGGTCATAATGTCAGTGCACTGAGATATGTTGGTGTGGAAAAAGTGGAGATGCCTCATAGGGGAGGTGATCTTGAAAAAAGGCTTCTCCAACGTGAAGCTTTCTGGATCTATTTCCTCAATGCCATGTCCCCCAATGGTCTAAATGAGGAATTTGATATAAAACCTTTTTTGTGATTTTCTTTTTTGCCCTCTTTTCCAGTACCCTAGTATGCTAGTGGCTAAAAAACCATCTTGTAATTGTTTTTTGCTTATTATACCATTTATACCACCTTTTAACTATTATTCTTATATGATATGTAAAAAATTTTACTTGGTGGTATGCCGTTTGCTTTTTCTATTATGTATCTCTATATATTATTAAGATTAAGTTGATTAAATGTTCTGATTAAAGATGTGTAATATGATAGTGAATTAATATTTCTTTATAAAACAAGACATTCTAAATGGTCATGCTAGAAGAATATATAGTGATCATTACCTGTGTTTAGTGATTTTCTTGGCCCAATCGTGCTGATTCTGCTATTTTAGACTATTTTTGTAGCAAGTACTTAGAAAATTGATTTCTGTGAATAGATGTGTCTCATGTTTCTTATTTATAAGTAGTACTGGAAGCGGAAGTAATGGACTCTGGCACCGCCCTGAAGATCTTTTGTCGAATGACTCAAAACTGGACACTTGCTCCTGACATCACTATTGCAGCCACAGCATAACCTGCATTAAATCTGACTGCATAAATTTTCCTGACTGTAGCTCCCTACTGACTGTGGAACACTGCTGATAACTCAGCTTGCACTCTGCGTGCATACTGACTATGTGTGTGTGATGTGCAGGCAACTTCATGCCACTTTTGGATTTTTGCGCTGAAGGTGAACGCCCGTACCAAACTTGTTTGATGTACAGTCCATGTGCTGCTCTGCTCTGCATTTCAGTACACGTCTGCGCTGACCCACGATGCAGTCTTGGTTATTGCGGAGGCCTTTCGGTACCTGCGCAGGCAGAGGGTGGACGTGTCTCGGAGGGGCCGGGCTGGGGACTGCTTAGCCAACCCTGCTGTACCATGGAGTCAAGGCATTGACATTGAGAGAGCGCTCAAAATGGTAGGAGCGAGTTGCAGTTTTCATGGCAGCCAAAGTTCCCCTTTTCCCTTAAAACGAAGAAATGAAAAATAGGTGCCTGACAAATCTTTTACAGATGCACAAAAATTATTTTGAACTACCGGTCTTGTATCTAGGCTTTCCCCCCCCCCCGAATGAGTCTGAATATTTGTTCGGTTTTCTGTTTGATTCAGTTTAAAAATCAGGCAAAACGGGTGATTTTTATTGGGTTTTGTATGTTACTATATGGCAGGTACAAGTACAAGGTATGACTGGAAATATACAATTTGATACCTTTGGTCGAAGATCTAACTACACCATTGATGTATATGAGATGAAGCCAGGTGGGGGACGAAAGGTAAGCAGATGGAGGCTGTTTTTGATTGCGCAGCTCGCTTTTCTACAAAATTTTTATTTTTGATGGTAAGAATGTGCTGTAAATCCCAGTAGCTCTTACCTTCATTATGGAGGTTTGAAAGGAGCTGCAAATTGCTACAGACAAGTTTGATTTGCTTGCTTGATTTGAAGTTCCTTTATGTTCATACTGAATAAAGAACAATTTACTAACTGATAACCAATTCTGTAAAAGGTTTTTAGTAGTGTTATTGTTATTGTCATTGTGTTGCCATTTTCCTCCACATTTCAGAAAGATCGGATCGGTCATATCACCAATTAAAGGTTCAGGAAATTGAAATCTGTGAATTCTTTGCTGATGTGTTTTTTAATGTTTTTTGCATTCAGAAATGACCCGGAAATATTTTTAAATGATTCTTGCAGAAAAGAAAAAAAAAAACAAACAGAAAAAACTGTGCCAAAATTGCCTTGCTTTCCCCTTTGGCTAAACGCCAGGTTTTAGTGATAATTAAATAGCTTTCAAACTTAGTTATATGGAATTAAAACCTTTCTTTATTCGGGTAAAATGGTTAGAGTTTGAGACTGCTGTTGAGTCTGTTATTGTACAGTTGTTCAGTGTTACAATGTTGTTACACATTGAATGATCTGCAGGTTTAACTATACGATAGTAAAGCCTAGCTAATGCCTCCGCTGAACCGATCACGATAATCTAATAGTGTTTATTAGAATTTAATGGTTGTAATTGGGTTATTTTCCTGGACATTTAAGACACCCAAGTGAGGATGTGCATTGGGAAAAAATGTTTAATTTGCACGTAAAAATTTTAAATGCATCTCAAACCAGGATTGGGCCTTCTGGGAAACAGGAACTACATGAGTGGTAATCACACACTGCTACTTTAAGGTTCCTACATATAAGACTGAAAGCCCATTTGTATTTGTTAATGGATGATTGCTGCTAATGTACTAAGCACAACACAGGTTATTTGAGGTGTGCTGCCAGCATGATGATCAGTGTACCTATTTAGACTCAATTATGTGTGCTGTGTCCTCAGACTACAGTTGAAGATCATTAGATTATACATGGCAACATGAATACTCAAGCATAATTTCATCATAATTTTCTTTATCGAATGTTATGGCTGTGAATACATTATCACGGAGCCCCATGGAAGAGTCCTGAATAATCCCTTCATACATGTCTCTGTGTTCGAGAGTGTGGAGGGCAGGGGGTACGGATGTTTCTGGTAATAATGATGATGTTTGTGTCATTTTCAGATCGGGTACTGGAACGAATATGAAAGATTTGTGTATATTATGGATCAGCAGGTTACCAACGAGTCGTCATCTGTGGAAAACCGAACAATTGTGGTCACTACTATTATGGTACACTTTCCTTGTAGTTTTAAATGTCCCACAAGTTCTGCCACTCAAGGTCAAGGTGTTGATTCCAAAATTGATACATTCTGTCCTGGGCGGGTAGAAAATACTTTTTGTGTTGCTTTCCATCCACTCACTACATGCCGAAACAGTCAATACTCTGAGTGTTTCAGCTGTACCCGTGTGGGTGTCAAAGCATTTTGGTTTTCTATACTTCAGTGGCCTGTTTTAGCAGTGACATCACAATAACAACTTTGGGTAATGGTAACCATATCACTTTCTCCATCTAACACACATACCATGCACACGTAAGTAAACCTGTCTCTTTCTCATCAAGTAAATGGTTGATGACTTGAATGGAATGGATAAACAAGCAATCCAATTCTTTTAAAAATAGCTTTTTACCTGGCTATGCAAAAACAACCAGTATTTGACACAGGACAAACACTTATGCTTCAGCTTTTAGTTTTTGTCCTTTTGCTCAAATCTATTTTGCATTGTCTATGAGGAGTTCTGCGTTGAAGTGTGGCCCGTGTGTCCATATTGGTTTCAGAGGGAATTATAAGAAGTGTTAATAGTTGCTAGTAGGAATCCAGTTTGTGACGTTAATATCTTGTTATAACAGAGGCATCATTTTAAATGGTACATATTGGAATGCTTTTTGTTTTGTTCCGTTCAAACCATTGTCCAATGCAGAATGCCCCTTTTTCTGGCTCTGCCTATTGTCTTATCGCAGGCTGATTTCAAAATGTGGAAATCCATCACTAGATTCTCTTAGGATTTAAACTCCGGAATTATGTCAGCCTAGATCTCGTGGGAACATTCACTGACCACTTCTGAAATGGGAAGGCCAAACAGCTGGGGCTGTAATGCTATTTAGTATGTTCTGTGTTCCTGATTCTCTTCAGATGGTAAGATGGAAAAATACAGGGCCAAGTAATTTAGGAAACAATGGGTAACATGTCTTTGGAACAGAGCTTGTTTAATTTGTGTGAGCTAAGATATTTTGCCAATATTTTAAGTTGTAACCTAATTTTGATATAATTCTTTTAATGGATATGCATAAAGGAATACAGTTATAAGCACTTAAATGGCCCGTCAAGTCGTAACTTGGTGGATGGCATACCTGCCATCCCAATAACGTGCCCAAAGGCGGCACCCGACTGTGTGAGAAAAAATGCAAATACCTCTTCTTCTATGTGAGGTATTTGCATTTTGCCTATTAATGAGTTGGCTAGATAATATCAAAACACCACCAGCACTGCCCTATCCTTCTCCAGTCATTGCCATTTACTTTATGAATGGAGAAAGTGTCAGTTCAAATGCTTTCTCCATCCCCACCCCCATTCCCCAGTGATATAACAGCTTTAGCATGAGGGATCCTGGGAGTGACAACCTGGCACCCCATTCCTCAAAGTTATACAGGGCTACTGTCTGCTCTGATTATGCATGTGTAACTATAAACCAGTGTGTGTTTAATTAACAGGAAGCACCGTATGTGATGTACAAGAAAAACTACATGAATCTGGAGGGGAATGAGAGATACGAAGGCTACTGTGTTGATTTAGCTTCTGAAATCTCAAAACATGTGGGGATAAAGTACAAGCTCTCTATTGTATCGGACGGAAAATACGGTGCCAGGGATCCTGAGACCAAGACATGGAATGGGATGGTGGGTGAACTCGTGTACGGGGTAAGTAACAGGAAAGAACTTTAAACCTACAGAGGTCTTCACATGGCAGCATATACAGGGACTCATTTTAAAATAATGTTTATGGTGGTAAGGATTGAATGCCCCCATTTCATTTGAACATATAAGTGCTACATAAATTTTCTAAAACTGAAAATATGGGAACACGATCTTCTGAATTAGATGCAGGCTCAATGTACTGCAAGGGTGTTGGACTTTTCTGAAACTTACTTTAGAATATAAAGTTACAGAATTATGGAATTATATAAAAAGTTGTAATACAAGTGGATATATAAAATATACATGGGTTCTTGGTTTGTGTATATGGTGTCCTAATCAACAATGAAAGGTTACCAGATTCAATGGACTAAAAGTTTTTAAAAATCCATAAATTTGTAAAAAAACCTCTCCACCAGCTAACTGACAGCAAAATTACTGGCCAGATTTACCAACCAGGTTTCCCATCATGCACATCAATACTTCACAACAGAAACATGAATGGCTTTAGACCTTTTTGGCAGACCAGTAAATTGGGTTCATATTGGCAATCTGTCAAAGTGGGTATATGCAGCCCTTTATTGGTTTTTGAAGTTAATGATTTTCCATTTTTGTGTACTTGGAATGGCAGCATTAAACACCATACTCCATCTGTTTACATGCATCAGGCATGGAGAGTTGAACATCCATTTTGTTGATTTCTTGCCTCATTTAGTGTATCTACAAAGTAAAAAACTGAAATCTACATCTACATTTTTGCCGCCCTAAATTACTTCAAATGAGTGCTAGTGTAGTGGTCATTAAAATATGTTTATGAAACCATCTGAAAAAGTATTAATGTTTTATATTTCAGAAAGTGCAGCAACAACCATATTTTTGCTACAGATTATTACAACAATTTACCTGACATAGTGCAACCAATTCAGAATTGATTTCAAAAGTCTGCAGATTCCTCTATAAAACTGTATTGCTTTCAAAAGCTGATTCTTTGTTAACTAATACATACTGTACATGTTTTCATTTCCAGCGAGCTGATATTGCGGTCGCTCCACTAACTATAACACTGGTGCGAGAAGAAGTCATTGATTTTTCTAAACCATTTATGAGTTTGGGAATCTCCATTATGATTAAGAAGCCTCAAAAATCCAAACCTGGAGTGTTTTCCTTCCTGGACCCCTTGGCCTATGAAATTTGGATGTGTATAGTGTTTGCCTATATTGGAGTCAGTGTGGTCCTCTTCCTGGTCAGTCGCTTTAGTCCCTATGAATGGCATCTGGAGGACATTGATGAAGCCAAAGACCCCCAGACCCCTCCGGATCCACCCAATGACTTTGGAATTTTTAATAGTCTCTGGTTTTCCCTGGGGGCCTTTATGCAGCAAGGATGCGATATTTCGCCAAGGTTGGTTAATTCATTCACATCCATCACCTTTTTGCATTTTATGGTCAAAAAGCGGATGCCATGGTGCATATATGTTATTGTAGTTTCTCCTGCTCCATAATATTTACTTTGACCACCTCCACCTCTATCCCTCACCATGCTTGCAGTCACTCCATACATCCACAAAAATAACTTATATCCACCATGCCGGGGACTGTAAAATGCACAGGTCATGTTTTGTGCTTTTCCCCCCTTCTTGACAACACTTGGAGGGCTACCGTGTTCTTGCTGCATATTCCATTTTACGGTCATCAGCTTGGTGCATATAACATATTTACAGTGGAAGAGAAAACATCGTTAAAAGGCCTCATTTTGGCAGCAGCACTCTGATGAAGAACCTTAGAAGCAGCTGTTTCTTGGGGACTCTTTCCTCTGATCTTTTCCAAATGGCCTCCTCCTATTTTCCTGCTTCTTCATGTTTTGGTCCATCTTTTCATATTGATCAAGTAGTGTAGTTCTTTCACTCTGCATCACTTCCAAATCACTGGAAAATAAGTTATTGTCCCACTTCACCTTAAGATACTCATGTTTTATCAGAAGTCTGTCATGTTAAAATGAGATCTCTACTGCCCCTCAATGGATTTTACCATTAATGTATGGTTCAGATCGTGTGCACTCCAGGACATTGTATATGAAGCAAAACAATTAATATGAGGTTAAAGTGCAGACTGTCAGCTTTAATTTGAGGGCATTTACATATTGGATTATATATATATATATATATATATATATATATATAAACATTTTTATGTTTGTATATGTGTATACACACACATACACCCTTCATAACCATAATGTTTGGCTCTGTACTCCAAAATGTTTCATTTGTAATCCAACAATTCCCATGTGGTTCAAGTACAGATTTGCAGCATTTATTTATTATTTAAAAAAGTGTGTTTTTATACATTTTGGTTCATGTAGAAATTACAGCACTTTTTGGGCATAATACCCTCAATTCACGGCACCATTGTGTTTATGAAAAATGGCTTCACAGGGTTTTCCAAGAGTTGTGCCCGTGAAAGTCAAGGAAGCCACAATGAGGCAAAAAAACAAAAAAAAACAGACATAAGCCAAACATTATGCGTGCCAAAATCAAATATTTATGTAATACCATTAAAAATAAAGAGCACTGGTGAGCTCAGCACTTCGCGAAGGGCCTGTTCAGCTAAGAAGTAACTCTACAGTTGATGACTGCAGAATTCTCACCAAAATGAAGACAAACCCCTAAACACCTATCCGGCAGATCAGAAACACTCTTCATGAGGCGGGCATGCATGTGTGAGTGACTGTTCACAAAAGTGACTGTTCACTTTACAAACAGAACTACTGAGGCTACACTGCGTCACTAGTTACTTACAAAAACAGGTTACAGTTTGCTAAGAGGTACCTAAAAGCCTGCATAGTTCTGGAAAAAACTTGTTGTGGACAGATCAGACCAAGATTCACTTGTATCAGAGTGATGGAAAGAGCAAAATTTGGAGGCCAAAAGGAACTGCTCGTGATGCAAAGCACCCCCCCCCCCCTCCCCCCCCACATGTGTGAAACATGGTCATGGTGCTGTCACAGTTTGGGGATAGATGGATGTCACAGGTCCTGCCTCACTTTTATTCATTGATGATGTAACTGCTGACAGCGGCAGCAAAATGAATTCTGAAATGTACAGAAGCATCTTATCTGCTCAAGTTCAACCAAATGCCTACACACTCATTGGACAGCTCTCCATCCAGCAAGACAACGATCCCAAACATGCAGCTAAAGCAACAAAGGAGTTTTTCAAGGCCAAAATGGAAAATTCTTGACGGGCCAAGTCATTCACTTGATCTGAATTCAACTAAACACATATTTTGTACGCTAAAGAGTAAACCTAAGGAAACTAGTCGTAAAAACTAGCAGGAGCTGAAGATGGCTGAAGTACAGACCTGGCAGAGCATCACCAGAGAAGATACTCATGATGTCATGATGTCTGTGGACCACAGACTTCAAGCAATCATTGTAGGCAAAGGATACGAGACAAAGTACTAAACATGACTACTTTCATTTACATAACATTAATATGTCCCAAACATTATGGTGCCTTGAAATGTGGTTATGGGGAAATGGGGTGATGTATAAAAGCTGGTGTAATTTCTACATGGTGAAACATGGTGAAAATACCCTTTAACAAAAGCTGAGAATCTGGAATTTAATTATATGGAGCGAAATCAAGAAAGAAAATATCTTTGTACATTTTTATACAATATATACAGACGGCTAACAAATAATTTTTTTAAAAACCTGAATAAATGAGTGGAGAAACATAACAAATGCAGATGCTTCCGTACAGGTGAACTGCATGATACAATTAAGCAATTAGCATCTATCATGAATAACTGCGCGAAGTAAAATGCAGAACAGCTCTTATTAAATCTATGTCTTTTTGTTTTGCTGTGTCTGGGCTTCTTAACAAACACTTAGTTGGAATCTGATCCCAAACCACAGGGTCTGTAGCCACGACCACCCCTCCCCACACAGAAAAAGAGTTTAGAATAACGAATACAGGTAAAAGGTGTAAGAATTCAGCTGAAGTGTATAAAGACTGAGATTGCCCATGAATCCTAGATATGCCTCAGCATAGTTATTTTGTAATATAAAAAAAAAAAAAATCCTGCATAGTATGCCTTTAAATTCTTGAGCCACTTTTAGCAGTGTTTTTTTATGTTCGGTCAAAAGTGTAAAAATGGATCGAAGCTCAGTGCAGTTTCTAGAAGCTGAATTTAGGGCCATAGAAACATGTTAGAAATCCATAATGTGGGGCCCTTCACGAGCTGTGCTGTCTCTGTTACTTTGGCTGTATTGTGTAATTAACTTGTGGGAGTGAGTTCTGGTTTTATTCCTTCCCCAGTTTCCTTCCACCTTCCCGTTTTTGGCAGTTGTGGAACACTTTACCTGGATGTCACAGTGGCTTCAGCAGTGACAAGCCTCTTTGAGGTTTTCTGAATATTTTCTATGTGATGTGATCCATGTTTCATGCATATTCCACTTTAACTCATGGTTAACTCATCTTTTTGGCATCTTTTATGCATTCCATTCACAGGTGCTTTTTAACTTTTTATGAGCATGTTCATCAAGTTGTTCATCGTGTTCATTTCTCCTTATGCACCGAGAAATGCAAACCAAAATGTTTTTGATCTGTAAAATCATTAGAAGGAAAAGCATTATGCAGTAGTGTAGGTTATTCTGAGTAATAAGCATATTTGAAAAAATATGAACTGAATTCTGAAAAATCTAATATTACGGTGTAGAGTTGATTGCACTCCCCAGGAGTACTAACAGTGTGTATCATAGTGTGGAAGAGGGTGACTACAGATAAAACTAATAGAACAATGGTAGTGAATGGAGTTTATAGGTCTGAGACAGCATAAAGAATTTACTGTACAGGGTGACGATGGCATGAAATCATATTTGCATCTTCTACTGTAAAAGACAGCCACAGTTCCTCTCTTTCTTTGCCTCATCATATTCAGCCTTTCCCTGGCACTGTTTTACCTGCCTCATCATTTTCTTTCCATTGTTCTCTCTTGCCTGTTCTTTTTCTTTTCTGCCCTCCATCTCCTTTGTCTTGCTGTCACATTCTCACTGTACATCTCCACCTTTCTGTTATTCTCTCTCTCTCTCTCTCTCTCTCTCTCTCTCTCTCTCTCTCTCTCTCTCCTCTCTCTCTTTCTTCAGGTCCTTGTCAGGCAGAATAGTGGGAGGCGTGTGGTGGTTCTTCACACTTATCATTATCTCATCCTACACAGCCAACCTGGCTGCCTTTCTCACAGTGGAAAGGATGGTCTCCCCTATTGAAAGTGCGGAAGATCTCGCGAAACAAACTGAAATCGCCTATGGGACCTTGGACTCAGGCTCCACCAAAGAGTTTTTTAGGGTGAGTTTCTTTCTGGGAGTTTATTTTTGTATCGATAGAAGAATCATATAAAGCCCTGGCTGTACAGACAAGATACTGGAGGAGTGATTGAAAATAACTGCAAGGTTGTTTATTGTATGCTTTTACTTATGAATCTTATATGACATGGAATCATTGTTGTCCTCAAAATACTTCAACGAATAATAACAATGATAATAATAAATCCTCTGTGAATTGATTGGCTTGATGCAGGTAAAAACATTTTTTAAAATGTATTTCAATATAAAACCAAAGAATAAAGAACATTCAGTTTATGGCTGTGCCATTTAAATATTTTCCTCAGTTGAGGACAACATTCATGTAATATGTACTTTTAAAACATTAAAACTCACTCACTTTAGTATAAATAGACCAGCTCTTGAATCATAAAATGTTTCATCTGTGTTTCTCCCATTAGCTCCTGGGCCAGTCTGTATTAGCTATTGTGCTAACACAAATCTATTTGGTTTACAACAAACACATTAAAAATACAAATACATTACAAAAACTATCTTTGCTGAATCTTTGCTGCGGGGACCACAAAATGGTCAAACCGGGTTAGCAAATTATTGGTGGCAACTGTAGATTTGTGTGTATATATTGTGAGAAGTGAAGCTTTGGAAGGAAGTCTGTACATCTCTGGTGTTAGTGAAAAACAGTGGAGCTTTTAATTGAAACCAGTATGTAGGCCATGTTATTCAAAATAAGATTTCCCAGATATATATGATATTGATCTATTATTTAAAGTTAATTCATGATATTCAGGACCCTGAATTCCCTATAGGTTCCCAGTGAAGTATGACTGCGAAAACTGTTAAAGTACATTTTTAAACTTGAATTTAAAAAAATTTGTTTTCTTTTTTTTTTTCAGCGTTCAAAAATTGCAGTATATGAAAAAATGTGGTCTTACATGAAATCTGCAGAGCCTTCTGTGTTTGCCAAGACAACACCAGAAGGGGTTTCCCGGGTACGAAAGTCGAAGGGCAAGTTTGCCTTTCTTCTCGAATCCACCATGAATGAGTACATTGAGCAGCGGAAGCCGTGCGACACGATGAAAGTGGGCGGAAATCTGGACTCAAAGGGCTATGGTGTGGCGACCCCCAAGGGCTCAGCATTAGGGTGGGTGGAATAACATAACAATGCTGTCTGTGTTCTTATGGTTCTCCACCCACCCTGATGTCCCATCTGTAATTTCTCTTCTCCCTCCTTTTCTGTCTCTTTTTTGGGTGCACATCACTGGGTAACAATGTTGTGTGTTTTGCTCTCATTATATACAAGGTAATGGTGTGTCTACTACTGTCTGTACGCATCAGGGCTAATTCCATTGTTCATGTGGTTTTACACATTTTTATGTGTTATATTTACCTGTACATAAAACAATACAAGAGAGTATAACATGCTATATTCATCAAAATGGCTTAATCCATCATTTGTTTTTTCCTCTTTATTAATCTATTTTCCTGTTTTATTCTGCCATACATCCTGAGTGTCAACCCATTGAATTGAACATATTAGGGTTTTTTCTTTAACTCTTAAATGTTCTACTGTCAGTTCTGATGAACATTAATTGCATGCTGCATGTTCATTGTTTTACCAGCACTCTTACGTTCTAAGCTGTGTAATCCTCCACACCACTTTTCCAATATTTAACATTTTATTTGCTGTAAACGTGCTCCTTCTCTCTGCATCTGTGAAATTTTTATCCGGTTTGCCCTTTCCTGCTTAATGATCATTTTAATTATATGATATTGATTGATATTGATATTTGATATTAATATTACTTTTATCATTGCTATGATTATACATTTGATTTCTCACAGACCTGTGCATTTTCTTACAAGTTATGTTTTATCATTTCAAGAAATGCTGTTAACCTGGCAGTCTTAAAACTGAATGAGCAAGGCCTCTTGGACAAACTGAAAAACAAGTGGTGGTACGACAAGGGGGAGTGTGGCAGCGGGGGAGGTGACTCCAAGGTCAGCCTAATGTCAACGGGTACCGTAGCACTGTGTAATCAACAAGGGTATTGTCATAGAATCAAATGTCATGGCCCATATGTGGCCCTGTTCAACCTTTAAATCTTGCAGATTTTCCAGTTTATTCATTCCATTTATTCAAATGATTTTTTAGATAACTTTTCCCCTGCAGTTTTCAATGGTAGTAACCATGTTATTTCTGCCCTCTGCATCTGCTGGGCAACTTAAATAGTACAAAATAGACCTATTATTTTATTTAGTTTGTTATTCCTGCTGTCAGCCATGTGTCATAAGGAGACAGAAAATTAAGTTCCTCTTTCAATTTAAGCTGAGTATACTCTTTATCTCTGTATTCATTACAAATCGAGTGCAGTGTAGACACCAAATCCTTAAAAATACCTTTCATTCACCAATTCATTTTGGAATAGCAATAGCAAAATGGCTTAATTTACATATATTTCCACTTTTATTGTCATGTTATCAGGCAGTGATAACAAGTTACTGGCCTTATCCTCACATTGCCAACTACAAATACTAAAGTACTGGGACAGTGACACAATTTTTGTTGCTTTGGATTTGTCCGCCAACACATTGGATTTGAAATAAAACAATGAGTATGAGGTTAAAGTTCAGAATGTCGGCTTTAATTTTAGGGGATTTACATCCATATAGGAGGTACAGCCCTTTTTATACATATTCCCTGTTTTAGGGGAGTGAAAGTTTTTGGACAATTGGCTGCTCAGTTTCTTGGCCAGCTGTGTGTCTTTGCATCAATAGTGCATGCACAAGAAAGCTAACAACAGGTCTAGATTTATTCTAGGTGTGGCATTTGCATTTGTCGTCCCTCAATGTGAATTCCAAAGAAGTGGCAATGCCAGTAAAGCAGGCCATCATGAGGCTGAAAAATAAAAAAAATACTGCTGGCACATTGATATGTGCCATGGCACATGGCACATATCAATTCAACCCCTTCAGCAGTATTTTTTAGAAAATACTCAATAGACAAGTATGGTGCCTACACTTTTGTAAGAGTCTTATTTTGAATATGACCTCTTGGTAGCATCAGTCTATTTTTTCAAGGAGGTTTTGGGCTTGAGTAGGCCTTCTGATGGTAGTATCCACATCTGAGTTCCAGAGATGGAATTTCAATCAGAAGCCTCTGAAAGCACTATGCAGTTTTCTAACTTTTCTGTTTCTCCACCGAGCGCTGCACCCTGTAAACATAGAAGAAAAAGAAAACCCTAACTGTGTTCTTCACCTTTATAGGACAAGACAAGCGCTCTAAGCCTGAGCAATGTAGCCGGAGTCTTCTATATTCTTGTCGGAGGCCTGGGGCTGGCGATGACGGTGGCTTTGATAGAATTCTGTTACAAGTCACGAGCTGAAACCAAGAGACTGAAGCTTGAAAATAATATACAGAACTTTAAGCCAGCGGCTCCTGCGAATACCCAGAACTTCGCCACATACCGAGAAGGCTACAATGTGTATGGAACAGAGAGTGTTAAAATCTAGGGGTATGTCCTGCCAACTGTCACTGTACGGCTGAGTTTTTGTTGGAACTTTTTGTGTCTTGTGTTCATTGTTTTAATGTGTGCCAGATCTTTCTTTCTCAAAGTGACAGTCTGAGAGTGTTGTATCAATATGTTGTTTACTGTCACATGTAGTATTATGTTGTTGTTTTGCAGTACTGGTAATGTCTAAATGTGCCGGAAATATAAAACATTTAGTAAACAGAACATTTATGGAGGGGGTATTCAGGTTATTATTCTGAAATATATCGGATAAGAGATGAGATGGATCTCTAGTAAAATGGACATATTGTAATTTTCATTTACAGGGTATTTCTATTTTTCTTGTCTTAATTTAAAGGAGCCACAGCTTGTTGTTGTAGAAACAGGACTTCTGCAGCTGCCATCCTTGAGGCAGTGGACTTGGCTGCTGGTCTGGACCTTGTGGTGCTGAAAAGGACATGTATAGTGAACTGAATTTGGTTCTTTTAGTGCCTTTTTGAGTGCATTATTGTATTATTGCTTTGCTGACAATACAGAGATCATTAAGATCATTGTGAAACAAACAGGAAAGAAAAGAAAAAATATGTAACCTTGTATCGCTACAGATAATGTAACATGAATACAGTTAACCTGAAACTATCCCACAACTATGCTCGAAGTCTAGAGGATAGAGGCAAATGTATCCTCCACTAAAAGTTTTGATCAGCAAATAACAGATGAAAAAATATCATTTTACAGCCAGATTTTATTGGTGAAATGTCACTACTGAAGCACCAGCCATACAATGTGCTATTCATTTCCAAAGTAGTTTTACAACATGAATCATTAATTCATTGTTCTGATAAAAGAAGAATTTTCAACCCTAGTTTCATGATTTTCTTCAAATTATTTAGCTATATTTTATGTTTTTTCTTGTTACTATTTAATTTTCTTTTTGACAGTGGTTATGTTGTCAAACTTTGTTTCAGAATGTATCTGGTTAATATGGAGTGCATTGTTTTGATAAATGATTTTAAAAATCACATCTGACATAAACTGGTGCCAAAGACACATTTTATGATAGATAAATGATTCAAGAGAAATGGTCAATCTGCGGTTCTAATATGGTGGCATATTGTTACTTGCTAAATATTTCATGTGAACAGGCCACATGGCTCTTCAGTTACCCCAAAGGTGACAGTAGCAAATGTTTATATGCTGTTGTATGCTGGGTTTTCTCTGCTTACACATTGTTATAGCGCATTACAGGATAGCTCTTTGAAAAATATGTATGACATTTTAATTTCATCGTTCAAGGTTCATAGTTCAGTGAGTAATACTAATAGTTTGAATGGTCTGATATTTTCCAATTAGGGGCAGCTGAAGTGTAATTTTCATTTTCTACTGTTATGATTACGTCAGCTCCTATTAGCAAACTGTGATTCATTCATCTTGAAGATATGCAGCAATCATTATTTTATAATGAGTACAACATTTTCATATTAACAAGAATGTTAAAAAAGTAAAGAAACATGCATTTGTTTTGTTCATTTATTAGTGTGAAGGTTTCACAAATGTTTTCAGTTTTTAAAACTACATGTAACATTGGTGATTGCTTAATCAGCCCTACTGTAGTCAACAGTAGAAACTCAACTTTTATTTCATCTGTTTTTGTGTCCTTTTCTTTTTTATAGCTTAGCTGCACTTGCAAAATTGCAAATGGAAAATTGCAACTTGAAGAAAAAAAAAGAGTAGTATCTGCATGTGGGAAAAGTTTACCACACCTCTTTAGTGTTATACAAAGAATTTTAATACCTTTTATAATAAAAGTGTTCAGAAATCAAGAAATTTTGAGTTTGGGGAGTTGTTCATTTTTGGACATTGGCAAGAAAAGAGGTTTTAAAGTAAAGTTGGTCAATTAAAAGAAAACAATTGCAGAATGTGTCAGCAGAACTCAGAGAGTCATTTTACTGTACCAGTGGTGTTTCCGGGTTCTTAGGATAAATAGAAGGGGTGTTCAGTGAGGCTGCCATTTGTATTTGTATCTGTATTTTATGAGACAAATATTTGGATAGAATGGAAGTGGGTTGAACCGTTACTGTGGGTAGAACTGGAAAAAAGACAATCCTGATTTTTTTTAAATGCATATATGTCATTGATACTCCTACTGTTAGGATATTGCAGCATTTAAAGTAATTGATTGATTACAACTACCTCTTATTAGAACAAACTTACATGTTATGTAACATGCTAAAGTAGATGTCTAACAATAGAGCTAACTATTTTATGGCGTCCTGGCAAATGAGCTCTTGCCACCTGCAACAGGAGAAAATAGCCTAACAAGCAATGGAACTTGGAAATGTCCTTGCCATTGTTAGGTACAATTTTAAATAATTAGACTATGTATGTAGCAAAACAGGTACAGCTAGATATCAAAACTTAGCTAACTACAAGATGGCTAACAATACAGTGCTAAAGTTAGCTAATCTCCTCCTGGTCATTCAAGTTCTGCTTAAAGGACCATACCAATATTTTGTATGTTAAAGTGCATTTAGCACAGATTTCCTGTTTTCAATCATGTCATGGCATGGATGCCTGCATTTCATCTTTTATACATGGAGTGATTTCTGGCAGAAGAACATTCTGTTGTGGTGGTGTCTTCATGAAATGTGTAGTGATAGTCACAAGTGTAAGTGCAATGCAATTACACTGGGGATTTTAATTGTGGTTATATTCCTCAAAAATGACAATTGGATGTCTTCTTTATATATATATATATATATATATATATATATATATATTTTGCAAAAAATATAACCATTAAATTGTAATAAACACTATTAGTTTATCCTGACCTGCTCAGCAGATAAGGACAGTGTGGGCGTGTATCCTACACTCATTAATATGTGTACCAGTAAGACACGTCATGTCTAAACCATTCCTGTTCGCTAGGTTATAGCAGGTATAGCAGAAAGAAAGCAACATAACTAGGCTACAATAATGTTGTAACACTGAGCTACTGTACACTAACATTAGACTCGACAGCAGTCTCAAACTCCTGACATTACCCCTGAATAAACAAAAGGCCTTGATTCCACATATCTAAGCTTGAAAGCTATTTAATTATCGTTAGCTAATGATAGGCCTACTTACTGATCCATCACGCGTCTGTTCACCCTCAATTGTCGCTAGCAACAAAGTTGGGAGAGAGGTGAAGAGAGGTAAGGCACTGCACGATGCTTCTCAGCAAAGCCACCTTGTTTTTGTGGATAAGTGAATTCCTCCTCGCAAAAATGCGTGCTACGAATATTAACAGTTGAGGTCATTGCAATATTGCAGTGCCTGTGGGCCTCTAGAAATGAAACCCATTTATTGTGACTGTCTTCATTTAAAAAAATAAATAAAAGCATTTTAGTTTTTCTGGATCTAGAGGCAGAATGCTTAGGCATTTCCAGCTTGCCCGCACAAATGTGGCAAGAGCATCATTTACATATTTGAAGTAGACAGGATTTAATCGGTTTTAGCGTGTTTGTGATGTACATTGTACACAGAAAAGCCACCATTTAGCCAAGGGGAAAGCAAGCCAATCTCGGCATAGGCTTTTCTAAGTTTATTTATTTATTTATTTATTTATTTGCAAGAATCATTTAAAAATATTTTGGGGCCATTTGTAAATGCAAAAAGTATTAAAACAACACATGAGCAAAGTATTCACAGATTTCAGTTTCTTGGACCTTTAAAAGATCCGTCTGTATTTACATTTTTGTCTTCTTGCCTCACTCATCCAATAAAATAGTATTTGCCAATGAGTATTGATGCTATTTCCTCGCAGATTGGAAAAAAACAAAAAAACAATTTCCCTATTCAGAGATTAGCCAGGCTAATTCAATCCGCGCTTTAAAATGCAACAAAGTAACAAAAATAATTTGGATCCATTCAGTGGGAGAAATGTATTGCCTACTATTTCTCCCAAGCAGTCACATATTTGCATTTAAGTTAACTGTACCGTTTGCACAGCTAAATACCTGCACATAAATACTGAATGTAAAGTTGTAAACATTCAAATTGTGGTTAACAGCACAAAATGTAGTTTTATGTACTTGTAGTTTTTAACACACAGTTCAATGTACAAGGATGTTGTTCACACGAGGAGGGTCAATTCTGCATTTGAAAGTCTAAATTCTGTCATTTTCTTTTACACCTCAGTGACACATTAACAATGGTCTGGGTCTCATCACTACGGAAACAAGAGATGATGATTGACTTTAGAACAAAGACCACTGTTGCAACATTAGCGAATTAATTAATGAAATGATTAAAGTAGAAATACCTTGACAACCACTGACCACAAGTTTTGAATGGCAAAAAAAAAACTGGATTGCCAGCATTTTCACTGCACAGCACACATGTCACTGTAAATCACAGAAAAGATTACAAATTATGAAGAAATTGCAATTTTTAAAATGTTAACAATACTATGTTATCTCACCAAGTTTTCTAAAGAGAATTTTAGCATTCTGTAGACAAGGCTGGGAAAGTTGAAACTTAACAGAAATATTACGAAATTGACAAGGAGTGTAATGCAATTTTAATATTTTCGGGGTCAAATAATTTAATTCATCAGGATGTGATATGATGAAATTCCAAACAGGTTGCTTTGCAAGTTCAAGACTCAAACAAAACACCATGTAACACTATGCATTGTTGCAATACATAGAATGACTTGTATACTATGCATACCTACAAGCTCGTACTGTTCACATATTTTTTCATATATCTCACGTATTTAGGTTTTTATTATCGATGAATGAAATTGCCATCATTCTTTGTGCTACTGTGCTGATGCACAGAGAATCTTTTGATTCTCTGTGCTGATGTTTGCTTGTCAGTAGAATTTCTCTTGTGACTGTCCAACCTGTACCAACAGTGGCTCCATGCTTGTTATCGGAACTTTATTCCTCATGCAAAAGAGAACGTGTTTATATGCTGCCTTTAAGGTTCATAAATAATTACATTAAAATGGATCTCAAATCAAGAAAAAAATATGATTGCAGAGTCAAAGTTCTGCAAAATATTGCACAGTATTGCAAAATAAACTGATACATTAACTGATCATTAAAATGAATATTTCCAGATATTAAGTTATAATATCTGAAGTTAGGTGTAAACTTCCACTGCAGGTAACTTCTAAATAATTAAATAAACCTTTTGAAGCATTAAAGGCCTTGATCTTGCATTGTACCCTGTCCTGAAGTCTTAACTGTTCTCATTTGAAAAGAGACATTGTATCTTTAAGATTAATCTCTCTGTGAGCAAAGGGTCTGTTCATTGTTGGGGGAACAGAAGCGGGAGTCAGATTAATAAAAGAGCCGACAAACTGTGCATATCATAGTGTCAGTGACTGAGCGGCGAGAAAAACTAGAATAGCATCCCTCTCCTTAGAATGGGTAAGTAATCACTTGCTCTAACAAGTGCATTGTGCATTAAGATCATTTATGAAATTACAGGACTCATTTGAACGTATCTGTTGGGTACAAATTATAAATTTAATCAATAATTAACATTCCTTTGCTGCTAATTGTTTCTTAGTTCAGAGACCGTATTTTGAATTTTGGCTTTCTGGGGCCACCATTTTAGGCATCACTGGAAAAGTTTCACTTAGTTACACTGATTTTTATTTATCTACTGGAAATTCTTGTTTTTGCTTGTTTAGGCAGGGAACATGGGTGGGATTCCTAATCATTAGCTTACCTTTAATAAAATGCTTTTTATATACCTCTGCACATTCATTTTTACATACTGTGGTATACTCCTAATACTTCTGCTGGAGACTGAAATATGTGACTGAAATTATAAAAGAAATATGGAGAAGACCCTAAATTATATATATTTTTAACAACAATTGCTGTGGAGGGTTGGCAGAGAATTAAAAGTCATTACAGATTCTGCAAACAAAGGATTTTTTTATTGGTATTTAATCTGTACTTCCTTTAGATATAAACTTGACAGGGAAACTCATTCTTTGAATTATTGTCATAATTCAGCAAATAAAGTCAGCAGCATTGTCGTGATAATAATGTATTGGATCTGAAACTGTGGTCTGCAGGTGTTCACTTACCAGGACACAAGGTTATTCAAACCTCTCAAAACTATGTAGATGAAATTTAAGAGTCACAGAATGTTAAGTACGGTTCATTAAACATTAACATATGAAAACCTGAAAAGCGTAGGAAAGTTCATCTTTCTCTCCTAAATGTTGAAATGTGTATGCGATGCCCGTCTCTTTTCAGTCTGTGTTCGCACAGCCTTTTTCTGAACTCCACCCTTTTTTGGCATTACTGCCAGATAAAGTGGTACCAGTCTCAGCCTGTCTGCACCCTGGGCATAGTTGGGACCTATGGCAGTTCCAGAGCTACCCCACCCGCCCCTTTCCCTTCAGCCCACATCAGTCCTACATCAGCTCTCAAAAGCCTGTTTGTTATCCATAGTGCGGATGGGAGGAGACTCTGGTCTTTGTTTACCTGACATCACTGGCCTTTGTTTCATAGCCCTGCACTAACAGCGCTGCACAAGGACAAAAGCCATTGTCTTTCAAGTCACAAAAAGCCTCTCTCTATGACCTTGCACACCCCCCACCCATCCCCTCTTCTTTTACGCTCTCCCTTGTTGTGCTGGCTCTGGCCTTGGCATAGGCTAGCCACAGCTTCTTCTCAAGTGGACCGTGGTGCCTGCTGTTGAGGCGGGGCATGGGCACTGAGGCGGTCTCAACAGCTCAGAGAGTTCTTGAGGGGACACGATGAGCATGAGGAGACAGTTTTGTCCATAGTCCTGCACTGCGGTATCTAATTGGGGACCCATACAAGTCCAGCCTGTGTTGCCTGCGTTATTTTTGGTGCAAGAGATTTATGAAATGATTCCAAGCAAACAGCCTTGGCTTCTCGGATCGTCAGGTGCTGGTTCTCCTGTTTTTATAGATATTCAAAAATTTGTTCTCTCTGCTTCATCAGCCAATCTTGCTTCTAAAAAATGCATAAGTGCAGTGCATGAACTTTGGCTGGTTTTGCATGGGTATCTTGTTTAGATGTAGAGCATCAATTTGGGCTGTGTTTTTTGTAATTCTGAAGACAGATGAGTGTTGGCTGAGGGTGTGGCATGTGCGTGTTAGTGGTATGTGCAGTGTTTGTTCTGGTTTGTTGTGCTGTCCCAGGTTGTTACGATTGCTGCGTCCGCTGCCTTGGGGGGATTCCTTATGTCTCCCTGGTGGCGACTCTGCTGTGCTTCTCGGGAGTGGCACTGTTCTGCGGCTGTGGGCATGTGGCGCTCACCGAGACAGAGAAGCTTGTGGAAATGTACTTTGCCCACAATCACCAAGACTACATCATCCTGGCTAATTTGTGAGTGCCTTTCTCTATAAAAGTGGGTATAAAACAGACAAGAATTGTGACAAAAATGTCCTACTGCCAGTGTATGTGTGTATGTCTGTATGTCTGTATGTATGTATGTATGTCTGTGTGTATGTAATGCATTATAGATAATGCATCACTGTCTATCCTTCTAATCCTAGTGTACAGTATTTCCAGTATGTCATCTACGGCCTGGCCTCTTTCTTCTTCCTGTACTGTATCTTGCTGCTGGCTGAGGGATTCTACACCACTAGCGCCATCAAGCAGACCTACGGAGATTACAGGAGCACTAGATGTGGCCGCTGTATCAGCACGACGGTGAGAAGTCGGGGGGCAAAGAATGGAATCTAGGGAACATCCCAATTTATCATTTATAATGTTCATAAAGTCTGTAATTATATCCAGTTTCCCAAACTTGTTTAGAACATGTAGCATGGAACTTGGTGTCTGCTCAAAACATCTTTAATCTTAAATGAATTCTCATTTCTAACTCCAGTAATTGTTTTGACCACTGGCCTTATAAAAATGTGTTTCTGGCTGCAGTTCCAGTTCGGACCCATGAAGTATAACTGTACTGTATATGGTGACTTGGTGAGACTCCTTGTATTGTTTTCCTCTGCAGTTTGTGGTGGTCACATACATCCTGACTGTCATCTGGCTGGTGGTGTTTGCCTTCTCAGCAGTCCCAGTCTACTTCCTCTACAACATGTCCTTCACCTGCCACACAATAAACTTGCTGACTGAGAGTTCATCAAGTCTCAACCAACACGGTTGGGTGTGTATTGATGCCAGACAGTATGGTGAGTTACCCTTGCTGTTGCAAAACCATACTATTAATAGCTTGACTGTCAAATCTTCAGCCTGTAATGCGGACAGGAATAGTATTATAGACACCTATGTGGTTTATATAATTTCTCGATTTCTCCATTTTTAGGCCTGCTACCCTGGAATGCAACTCCAGGGAAAGTGTGTGGACTGACCCTGGCGGCCATTTGCAAAACTAAGCAGGTGAGAACACCAAAAACTCACTGCAGCAAGTTATAAGTGTATTTTTTTGTAAATGAATGCATTGAAAAGATCGATTGTACCCTCTCCATCTCTGGATGTAGTAGTACTCAGCAAGACTTTGCTGTGAGGCTGTACTAGCTCTGTGTCCTTGTCTACTGCAGTTCTTCTTGACGTATGACCTGTACGTAGCTGCTTTTGCTGGTGCTGGGATCACGCTGCTGGCCTTGGTAAGTAATGGTGCACACCAAGGAGACAGAACAGAGTGTGGAATATCACCTTATTAGTGTCAATGTCTTACATCTTTCACCTCATTGCACTTTACTAAAGTGTTTTTCAATATGGCATCCTTAGAGGTGTCATTATTTGGACAGGAGATGTAGCATCTCCTACTCGTCTCATTATATCAGATGGATTGTGCCATTCTGTGCTCTACCTGCTCTTGTTTGCTCTTTTAAGAAAATGCACAGTGATTCATTTATTGATTTATCAATCTAATTTAAGCTTTTAAATAGTTTTATTTTCTATATGGAATATTCTTCATTGTTCATAGTACAGTACTGTGATGTGTATAGTACATTCCCAATTTCGATTTTTAGTCAATGGTAGCCTGTGGGAAATAAATTGGTGAATAAAACAGAATTTGTCTTCAAATATAATTTAAATCCATCAGCAGATGTTTTTTATTTGATTTATTGTGCATAATTGTACAGAATAAGTTTCATTATAACATACATATTGATCAGTTATACAAACTGTTTCATTATATTATTCATGCTAGCTTATTTAAAATGTCTAAGTACCTTAGCATATTTCACTTTCTGGGGTTTTAAAAGCATAGTTCACTCTCTGGGGTTTTGAAATGGACTTCTTAAAATGATATTAATTTAATATGTTGGAACTCCCACGAGTCCCACCCACGGGAGTGTATTTAATTAAAACTTTCTCACATCTTTTTTGGGAAGTACAGCTGCTTCTTTCTGATGTCCATCTCCTCATCCCTTTGTCTCTCTGCAGTTTGTCTATGTGATTGCCACCACCTATAACTTTGCAGTGATGAGGTTTATGGGAAGGAAGAGCATGACTCGTTAGGATTGTATTCTGTGTCCTCCCTGGGTCCCACCACTGAGGCCCAGTCTAAGGAAGGTCCTTTAGGAGCACCATGAAACTCGCCTCTCCTTCGCTGCTAGAATCCCCTGCAACTGCAAACAGCAAGCTGCCTTTATTTTCCACAAGGGCTCCTAATGTATTTAAATTGTCCTTGTTTTGAAGAGGACACTGAGAGTTGAACATAGCTCCTGCTCTTTATTGCTTAATACTACATTTCAACTTTTGCCTAACTCCAACATGAGCTATTGCTCTGGTGCGGGGTTCTGTGCCATCTCTGTGAAACTGCTCAAAGATTCAAAGGACATTGCCTCTTATTGGTTTATTGTCAAAATGTAAAATGCTTATCTTTTTAGGTTTCTTGCTAAATTATTGAGTATTCGAGTATATATATCTTAGGAGTCAGTATTTCTATTCCTGTTTTGTGTCTTTGATGGATTAGACTCCACTATATAAGGAGATATCACAGAACACACTTAAAATTAAAACTGAATCAACACAAATAAGCTTTTTAGACCAGTGCTCATGTGAGCAACTTGTTTAAAATTTAACAAATCTTTGAGTGACGTCTGAGGATGAATTGTAGTTTCAACGTTCCTTATTATAAAGAAGGCAGGTACAGTACGTGAAGAAAAGCTGTTTTCACCTGAAAAGATACAGATGATTTAGGGTGAAGGAAGACATCAAATCACTTGGGAATGTGTGATACGCTCTAGTGAGGATCATGAGAAGTAAATAGCAATGCAAAAACCCCCTTCTATATTTTTGTCCGAAGCTCATTATTGTTTTTGCCTATGATCGTGTCAGTAGTTCGGCAGAGACCAGAATCGAGTTTAAAGGTATGTGAAGTGGGGCTCCCCCTGGTGCGGGCATTTGGTAAAACACAAGTAACACCCTAAGAACCGTTACTAGCAGTTTATAACTGAAATTTGCCATTTGTTCATCGTTCGCCATATGTGTGATGTACAGAAATGAATTTTACAGAAGGTGCTAAATCAGGTTAAATGTGTAATTGAGCCCTTTCCTATTTGGATAATTCTTTACTAAAATCCAGCAAACATTTATTTGACACACACATACTGCTTTTAAATATCATTTGGCCTGTTAAGAAGTGTGTCTAGTGAACTGTTTATATTGCTAGGCTGCATAATGTCATGCTTAATTTGCATCCAACTGCATGGGTTGTGTATTAGATGCTATGATCTGGTGATGATAAAATGGTGGATGTCTTTAAACATTTTTCTGCCTGCTCTTCAGATGACTGTAGTTTCTGATTCCATAATAAAGTCAATTTATGAATAAAGGTACAGCCTTGCTGAATGTTCTGTTGTTCCAAGGATGACAGAACCTCAATGGTTGTATGAATGCTATGATAATATACTAAACTGATGGAATGGAATACCGTATTAATTGACTATTGCATCATTATATTCATAACATGGAACACGCTGTACTGAAAATGATGAGAATAATTGTGTAAAATTCTGTAATCCTGTTTATATAATGTATTAATTTTAATTTTTTATAATTACCTGCTTTATTTTTTCGTATTGCATTATGTAAACAATTGCAAAACAATGCAACCCATAGCTAAAAGATGGCTTTCCCCAGTTTTTTATTACCAGTGATTTTAGGACAATTACATTCAGTCTCATTAAGATCATATGTATTCAGTCAAATCCAATACATATAGTTCCTTATAGAACACATTAATTGGCCAAACACAACTAATTTAGTCTCACTAAGGGCATATGCATTCAGCCAAACCCAAGAACTTACTAGTCTTATTAGGGTGATATTCATTTAGTCACAGCAAATCAAATTTTCTTGGATTGAGGAAAACTGAAAAAATTAAGTCTGTTTTCCTCAATGCAAAGGGAAATGATTGCTGAAGTCAGAGGTTCTAACCAGTTGAACTTTTCACACAGTGGTGTGTCTTTTTGTGGTGCATATTTCTGTAACAATAAATCCAGTAAAAAATTTCTAAATTCCCTGTACTGCCATATTAAGAACTTTCCACCTCACTGTTTGCTGCAAACGTAATGTTATCTTATCTACCATGGTGTGAATTTTCAATAAATTGATACATCAGTTTACACCAGCCGGGATGCACAACTCTGGTGCTGGAGGCCCTCAGTCTGCAAACCGGGGGCCTCTGCAAATCTTTATAATACACTTGCAGTCTGCAGCAGTAGCTGCTGCTTATGAAAATTCCAGATCAACAAAAAATGTGCCTATTGGCAATGTACTATCCTTGCAGTATTCTGAGGAAGATAATGTTAAAATACATATTAGTATTATACAAATTGTTGGTCCAATATTATAAGGTTGTATGCACATGATCAATGCCATAGCTGGTTTAATTAAGATTCCTTTCCTCCCACACCCAAACCACCGGTAAACACAAATATCTTCCATACTCAAACCCTTAGTAAAAATGGATGTCTTGCCAGATATGTAAGATCATTATTTTATAGATACACAACATTTTCAGACAAATACACAAGGACAAACACAAACACACAAGCATGAAAATGTGGCTCTAAATAGAAATGAGGGAATATAAGTGAGGCCAAGTATACTCTATGCTGATGTGTAGATGAGTTACTGTTACACACAGGGATGTAATTGTGATTTTTTTCAATTTAAATACAATCTACCACAGGTTGCAGCTGGAGGTGATGATGTTAGTTTTTAAGTTTGATTTGAATTCAGTGGGACACATAAACATACAAATGGAAGCTCATTTCTGTGGAAAGGAAAGCAAAGGTTGTAAGAAATCAATACCCAGAGCTTCTGATGTTCTGAAACAGTGAGATATGTTTCCTGTATCATTGATACATACGTCTTACGAAGTATGGCTTAACATGTTAGTAAAATATTGTAGAAGCAAACATGGCAATTTTTCCTAATATTTTATTAGCATTATCATTATCAAAAGATATATTAAAATAAAAGATTCCACATCACAAAAGCAAATATAATATAAAAATCTGACATACCAGACTGAAGGAGACAACTGCAATATTTATTAATGTTGCCTTTTGCAAACTAAACAGGGTGTGTTCAAATGAGAACACGGTGCACAGAAAATTTTGGTGAAAAGATTGTGCTCACTTTTGAGAGGAAATCAGAAATCATTTCCCTTTTCGAGAAGGAAGTGACCAGAGATGAGATCTTTCAGGACTTCTGAACAAGTAAGATCACCATTACCAACATACAAAATCTGGCAGAGAAAGGTACGCTAAACTGTGCTGTTCTTTATAGATGAATTGCGCTATGAAATCTAAAGGAAAAAAGTTCACTTATGAAATTTTGCATTATTATTTGCTGACTTTTAGCTAACTTTCAAAATGTCTTAAAGATATTTTAGTGCAATTAATGGGTGTCAGAATTAATATTGGATTATTGATTTGGGCCAAACCCAAGGCATAGTAATTAAAAGAAAATGTACAAAATCATTTAAAAGTTCAAACTGATGAATTGTTACACCCCTAAGCATAGTTGTGAGCATCCAAAGCTGATAGGACTCATGGAAAAGACAAATGCATTCTCATAATCAGTAGTTTATTCCAGATTCCTTCAATCAACCTATCAATCCACGCTACAAACATACTCACACACACACACATACACACACACACACACATCATGGTGTAGATGGAGAAAGCTCTGGTCAGGCCACCCTGCGGAGGTGAGTGTAGCTGTTCACAGTGCGGGTGATGGCATCCTTTAGACTGACCAGAGGACGGTAGCCTAGGTCCTGTTTGGCACGGGTGCAGCTGTAATAGTGGTGTGTGCCAGCAAGGGCCACACGCATGGGGGTGAAGGTGGGTCGGAGCTGTAGAATGGGACGAAGGAAAAGAACCAGCAGCCAGAGTAGCATGGCCAGCACATACACAAGCCGGTAGGGTAGGTGGTATCTGGGGGCGTCGTACCCCAGCCCCACCAATATCTGGGACATGAAGTCCCAGAAGCGCACAGGCTCATCATTGGTGATGTGATACACCTGTAAAAGAAGGCAGACTCTTTAGTGGCTTAGCTCTATGGAGTTAGATAGCTGCCAAAACATTTCATAATTGTAAACAGAGATTTGCAAATGAAAGTCAAATTGAAAATTTGTAAATAAAATTTATTGAAGTGTAAATGTAAAACCCAATCTGTGCATGTGATTATTGAATCTGTACATTGCTTTCTGCACATGCGGAATTCATTATACAAGTGTGTGGCTCTATACTGTACGTGCATGCATTTTTTTTGCAGTTTTTTATGCACCTACACTTAACTGTAATCGTAATTTTGAATTCGTAACAGGCAGCGCAAAATTAGATCAGGACACAACAATTAAAAACTGGAAGTCTCAGAGATAACGTTTTCAAATTGAAAGTTCATGTGTTTCCATTCAACGGCAAGTATACATTGGTGCTTTAATGGAAGAGCTATTCAACACCAGGTCCAGAGGGCCCAGTGTCTGCAGGTATTTGCTCCAACCATACACTATACCATCCAGTTTCACTAATCAATTTACTTGCTTGGTCTAGAGCAGTGGTAACCAAACCTGTTCCAGGAGATCTACCGTCCTGTAGGTTTTCACTACAACCCTAACAAAGGGCAACTCATTCAACAGCTAGAGATCTTGTTAAGCTGCTAATTAGTAGAATCAGGTGTGCCAAATTAGGGTTGGAATGAAAACCTACAGGATGGTAGATCTCCCTGTTGAAGTAATTCTTGAATTTGAGTATGTTTTCTTTATATTTGTGCCTTTGTTTTTGAAGTGTGATTGTCCCTGTGAGCCACCATAGTTATGATATAAGTGCAACAAAACTTCCAAAAGTCGGTGCGTAAAAAAACAATGCAAAGATTCGTAAAGTCTAATTCATACGAATGCAAAGTGAAACTTGAGAACTTGAATCTGCATTTTAAAAAATGAATTGTATTCTCAGAAATTTTATCTGTATCTGAAATACATACAGATCTGAGAATTACATATACAACCCAGCTTTTACATTTACGTCTTGTCCACTCTCTCCGAATACATTTGTGAATCTCAAATTACAATTACAAAATGTGCTATCAGCTGTCAAACTCCATATAGTTCTTTTACACTAGCATCAGAAGTATGAGGTAAGTTTAACCACAATACACTAGTACACTGTTTAAATGCATTCTCTACATGGTGCAGAGCATTCTCAAGCATGATAGCATAGTACAATAACCCTGTACACAACTGGGGACGGTAACAGTACCTTGCCACAAATGGGGGATTCTGGCCGCAGGCACTCAGCAGCCAGGATGTGTCCATGAGCAACATTCTCAACAAAGGTGAAGTCCACCAGGTTAGATCCATCACTGCCAACACACACACACACACACACATTTTAATTCTTTAATAGGACACATTTAAACAGAACAGCAGGCAGCCCAGATTTTATGATGTCAGGACTTGCGAACATGCTTTTGCCATAAAACACGCAGACACGCGCGCGTGCACAAATACACACGTGCACACGCACATTATTTCGGCAGGGTCCTCACCCAATGATGAACTTCATCTTCCCTCGACGGGCCGTGTCCACCAGGATTGGGACAAGCTGGGGGTCCCGAGGGCCAAAGATCCCATGGGGACGAATGGCAACAGTGAGGAAACCCTTCTGAGTGTCGCAGGCCTCCAGGACCAGCTGAGCCACAAGAAAAGAAGAAAAATCTTATGGAACCTTCTGGAATCATTATCAATGACTTTCAAGAATCTTGGAGAGCGTGCTTGTCTTTAAGGAAACAGTAACTGTGATGGTATGAGTTTGAGTCTTTCCCCCCCCAATCAGAGCCAACCTGTGGGGTATGCTCACCTTCTCCTGCTGGATCTTGGTCTCGGTGTAATAATCAATAGGCTTCTTGGCATAGGGCAAATCCTCCTTGCCATCCTTGATGTCAGTGCCTTCATACACCACACTGGCACTGCTGGTCAGGATCACTTTCTATAACATGGGAGTGGGAGGGGAGGTATGTTACTAATGCCACTCATGGTGGCTGTCAGCACCTTAAATTGATGGGCAAATGTAGGCCACTGGAGTGCTGTACTTGCCTCAGTAAAAGCCTTACAGTAATATCATAGTCAAATACCTTCAGCCCCAAAATGTGTCCAAAATCCATAGATAAATCTAACCACGAAGCAAGTGCTGCAGGTATTAAAGGGGGCTAATTTCATGTAGAAACTAAAGGGTAATGTCCAACCTGGTGCAGAAATTGAAGGGGTCAGGTCTAACTTTAGTTCAGCTATTAAAACCAGAAAATACACATTTCTTTAAAGAATTATGTTTGATCTTATTTTAAGTTGGAAGTATTTCCTATGGTGTGAGCAATCTGAGACTGTTGTAATCAAGGAAAGATGTACTGGCACAATATAAAACATATTTGTGGATTTTGCTTGTGTGTCGCTGATGCTAGCTACCTGGACCCCTGCTTCCTGACAGGTTTGCAGCACGATTCTTGTCCCATCAACATTGACACGTTGGAAAAGGGCGCGGTCATCACAGGAAGGAGCAGGTGAGGCACAGTGAAACACCAGGGACACACCATCCAGAGCTGCAAGCAAAGCCTAAGGATGCACACACACACACACTGCAGTATTCCATTGCCATTTTGAAGGACACTGATTATATTTACATTACATTTTAGGTATTTAGCAGACACTCTTTGCTAACAATGAATACAGGTAAGCCAAAGGTCTTAATATTGCCCAAATTGTGTATGGCAGAATTATGTCACTGCCATCTGTAACATACTTTACCATCTGACCGGAACACTCACTTGTTTGTCACACAGATCCCCAAGGTGGAAGGTGACTCCAGGGAGTTCATAACCCTGACGAATATCAAACACTGAGACACTATAACCCCGATCAACGAGCTGCTCCACCAGGTATCTCCCAAGGAACCCTGAACCACCAATGACTGCACATCGTTTACTACTCTGGGAGGAGAGAGGGAAATATTAGCATTCAGAAATATGCATAAAATGAACAGGTCTGACTCGCTTCCATCCATTGTATTAGCCTGCATTAGTGTCAGACCAATAGGAACACATTCCTAAAACAACACGATTTAGGTTACATTTGCATGAAGAACGTTCAGCGACATAAGGGTACCAACTTAGTTTTAAGCACATCTTTGTGCACAGTAACTCAATAATTAATCAAACTTTTCTTCTATTCGTTTGTGTTAACAATTACATTTGAAAAACTCCGTACTGTTTTATGGAACCCACTGGTTGTACACAAAAGTCGTCCCATTGTGTTGCTTAAAAACACCTACCGGTCGTATGCGCGTAGCCATAGTTCGGTGTCAATTGATTTCAGGAAAACGAGTGCAGTAGTAAAAGCCCTTTAAATTAAATAAAAAAAGGTTTGGACGCACAAGAACTGCATTAAGCTACCAGAAATGTACATATCGAACTGGTCGCAGTAAACAGACACATCTTTGGCTCATCAAACCAATTACGCAGAAGAATTTACCCGAGTTGACAGACTTCGGCAAAGTTTGCGGTTAGCTTTTTTCTTTAAACCACGATTAATATTAACTCAGTGCTGATACACATGTCATAATGAAAGCTCGTGCATTCACCTGAAGTACTCGGTAAATGAATTTCACACTGATGTCTGGTCATCATCAGCTGATGCCTCTTAGCGCTCTCGTTGGATGAATTGGGTCAAAACGTCACGGTGAGAAGGCGGTACATCCAATGCTATAAGATGAACAAGAGCGGCACCATGCTGGAAGACCAATCGGTAAAAATATTTTCCTAACTGCAGTCAAGCAAGATCACGCCCTCTATTTGCAAACGCCAACGTCAAAGCTTGTGTAAAAACTAAAAAGATGCACAAACCACTGGATTTTCTGTCCGAGCGAACTAGAAAGTGGTGTTCTGGCTTGTTTGGAATCACTGACTACATTTACATCTTACATGCACACAAATATTCATATACTACCACTGTGCTGGCATGAGTCATATAAATACCTTATCCCGATGGGCAAACCCCGAATATGCTAGCTAGAGTCAGCACTCAAACAGAACGAGGCAAGTCGGAAGTAACAGGTATGAAAACCTTGGCAGGCTCAATACCGTGAAAGTGACTTTTAAAATAAAGCGGAAAGGGAGTATTATGAGCTCTAATTGAAGTTAATTGTAGAAATGATCAACAAGATAACATGTAAAATAAATGGAAACAGTGAAATGATTTAATATTTTAAATACTACAGACCACCGACAGCCTGCACAGCAAATTAGAAATCCAATAGACTCTAGGTCTCCATCCATTTCATTAAACGTAACTAGATCATTATCGTGAAACCTATTTTTAATTGATCACTAATCATTAAATTTTAAGTGATAAGTGATTAATCTTCAAGCGTGTGCAGCCCGTTGTACTCCTCTTTGTCTGCTGTGTCCTACAGGTTGAGACTGCTGTAGTTGTTGAAGGTGGTGATGATGTAGCCTACTCTTCAGGGAAGGTGTTGGTCATGTAGCAAAAACACAGGGCCACTGTTAATCAAATAAGTCACTCTCCATTCATATTATATATAACAAGATCTGTGATGTAATTTTGTCTCTTCACTGTCATTCCAGATATAATATTAAAAGTTATGGGTTGTAAATGAAAGCTCTACCAAAAATTACCATGTCTGAATATTTGTATAAGGATTAGGATGCTGATTTTGCTGACACCTAAATATCCCCCATCTTCCAGAAATTGTTCCTTTAAAATACTACAGTTTTATATGACTTCCTTTTTAAACAAAAATTCTATATTCTAATTATTTATTTCAACTACCGCGCTAATGTCACTTCTGCACTGTGCTCAAATCTGTGTCATAAAAAAATATTGCAGCGTTGAATTTGTTTGTTGGTGTAACGTTGTACTTGTTTTATTTTGAAAGACTCTAACTGGACACCTCCAATTTATTGATCCGCAGCAAGAACACAGCTTGCTACGTTATGCACCACAGAATAGTTGTGGTGCATATTGGACAACTCCAATGCCAGCACTACAGGTAGAGTTGGGGGAATCTCCTTTGGAAATGAGGAGAAAACAAATAGCTGTGACATATTCGGTTCATTTGCTGGGTCAGGGAGACAATAATCTAATAAGGAAAGATTTAGAACCATGTTGGGAGAAAGAAAAGAAAATGGTGAAGTTTTGATTGGATGGGGAAAAGGAGGCTGAAAAATTGGGTTTATCAAGCAAACAGTCTAGCCTCACAGCTGTATTTTCTGCAGTTCCACCATGAAAATAGAGGTTAACTTGGAGCTGCTTGAGGTAGTCAAAAGGAATAGGAATTTAGAACTGATAAAGAAGTAACATCATACATTAGATCAGAGTTAAAGTAAGAACATTCTAATCACACATTTGTGATCTTACACCTTAAAGGGTTAAATAGGATCTGAGCTTTTACATTTTTTTTTAGGAATCCTGATTCATACTCATCTTCAGGAAACGTATGTTTCAAGTATTTATTTCAGTTTTTTTAAATGCCACAGGACTATTAAATATGATCAAAAAAAATTTCTGATTTATACTCCTGTTCAATTGGTGGCGGTAATGCACCACTATGTTGTTTTACAACTGCCATTAGACGAAGAAGAAGAAGCGTCTCCAATTGTTGTCAGCTAGTTTGATCAGTGTTGCTTGTTAGCCATGGGACGCACTATGATTGACCAGTGAAACTGGTCCTTGGGACTTTAAATTATATATGTACTTTTCAGCATTCGTTTTTCCTCAACATCTTGCCTCAGACAGCGACATACTACCTGAAAAGTACAATTCGCAACGCAATATATGCGTTAAACGGGTTCACACGAAGAACACAGCCGGCGGATACAAGGCCTCTCTTAGCTAAACCAAGCTAAGGTAATAATACGATTCACATTTGAACGTGATTAAAGATGCTACTTTACTACAGTAAATATTCAGTTTATGCAGTAATTGAGTGGATTGTATTGGTGACTGTTTTTGCTAATGTAGCTACATGGGCAACCAAGCAAGCAATGCAAACCGATAGAGCAGAAAATAAACACTGTTGCATTGGTATCACTGTCTGTAGCTAACCTACTAACCTTATTTACATAGTAGCTACCTAACGTTACGCTATTCATCCAGCTGTAGACGATAATAAAACAGACAGCGGACCAACATTTTATCACCTAGAGAGCTAGCTAGCTAATACGTTGGCTATCGTAGCTTAATTTTGTTCAGGCAAAGTCCTATTTTTTGATAGGCAATTATATTGTTAATTGAGTAAGCTAGCTAAATGTTAGCTAACTAGCGTTAGCTATATTTTACGTGTCTAGCTAGCTACATTTCAGCATTACTTTTTCCTCAACTTACATTTGAATTTGTAGGTATTACATGCGTGCTTGCAAAGTACTAGTGTAAATAGCGTTTAAGAGTATAAGTTGCTTTTCACCGTCCCGACCGAAGAGTTTCGACTTTGCTCATTATAATGGGCGAAGGAATGGCTCTCTAGCTAGCTGTCATTAATGGGAAGCATTATTGCACCTTTACGAACTAGCTACGCTATGTTCGGTATATACAATGCAAATACAACGAGACGCGTTAAAGGAAGTTAAAGTTTACCACACATTTGCTTTGGTTTCTAGCTAACTGCAGTCACGCTGGCTAGCTTCCTTAGCTAACTGAGTATGACAGCCACATTGCTTCGCAAGCTAATTCGCCAAACACTATGGTCCGCAACAGCAATATTAAAAATCTGAACATTTTGAACAAGAAGTACACATCGGGAGGAGAGGGCATGTTTGTCTGTGCTATTCAAATCTACAACAGAGCCTTGTATTATTTATTGTTTTGGCCAAGTAAATTAGATGAGCGCTTTCTATATTGAACAGTACAGCTGTCACAGTTCAGATGTTCCTGATGCTCATGTGAAGAAAGCATGATCTGTGCATGCATCATGCTGCATTTATGTTACAGGAACTAAATACTCATTTGAGAGATCAGGACTTGGGGCATGTTCATTCATAGATCTTCATGAGTAAACCAAAAAATAAAAAATAAATTAACATGTAAAGGTACAGCAATTAGGGAACCATTAATGATCACACTTTTAATAATCTAAACAGAGAACCTGCTCCAAATTCATTATTCTATGCTAGTTTGTGCTTTTGTAGTTGGGCAGAGCAACAAGCAACCTGTGATCACACAGACCTTGACCATAACTGTGCCTCTCTCCCCTGACTGGCTTAAAGTGGAACAGGGCATTAGAGTGGTCAAAACTGCAGGCGTGAAAGTTCCACTGCTTGGGAGGAATTGCAATCAAGAGTTCAGACGAATGTGAATTTTAGGCGCTGACATCAGGGGTTTAATATTTAGAGATACATTGGCATCTCCCCCTCCCCTTACAGGATGTCGGATTCGGACAGTGATGAAGACCAGGACCGTCCTTTCTCTCTCACTGGCTTCCTGTTTGGGAACATCAATGAAGATGGACAGCTGGAGGATGACAGTGTGCTGGACACTGTAAGGGAGGCAGAAATATTTATCCAATGAATTGGCATTAAAATGTATCAAATCCATGACAGTATCATTTTTATGTTACGTTTAGACACCTCAGCTTTTTAATTCCACAATGCTTGTCAATTTCGTGTGTTACTCTTTACTTTTACATCCGTAAGGCAAAGTTTACGAATCTTGACGTGCCTTGTACATGTTGGACCTGGTTCTCCCCTGTTCTTTGGCATGATTTTGGCATGACTACTGCCCATTTTGGAATCCTTACCTCTCCCCACCTGCTCAGGAGTCCAAGAAGCACCTTGCCGGCCTGGGCTCGCTGGGTCTGGGAACGCTTCTCACGGAGATCACCGCCAGTGAGGAGGATGTGGCCGAGGGCGAGAAGGACCCCAGTGGCACTGATGAGGAGGGTGAGGGTCGTGCTCGTTATGTGCCTTTCATTTTCTGCCGTGTGGAAGTGCTGGTGCGAGGCGGCTTACCTGTCTACCTGTTTGCAGGTTGGGTGAAGAGCACGGAGGATGCGATCGATTACTCTGACATCAGTGAGGTCGCTGAGGATGAGACGCGCAAGTACCGGCAGGCTATGGGAACCCTGCAACCCTCCAGGAATACAGGTGATTCTGTCACCCTCGTACACACCTGCATGCATACATAAACATGCACAAACCCTTCTTGGTATGAATGCTGTCTTCACCGTTTAAACATTGAGACAACGCTGTGACACACCCTAAAGATACAATGACAAAGCTGTATATTTTAGAACACTGATTCATCCCTGCCAAATGCTGGGTCATTCTTTAAATGGACTGAGAGTAGACTCCTAAGTCAGGTCAGTGTGTCCTGTATGTGAATATGCACTTACAGCAGGGGTGGTGACTGGGGTACGTAGGATTGGCAATTGTCCACCCTAACCTCTGCCTTGCCCAACCAGTAAGAGAATGAACATGGCGAACAGCAGGCATTATCAATAAATTACTTATGGTCCTACACAAGTTCTCCACAGCCAAACGCACATGGCGCACAAAATGTTAAGAAAATACATAATTTGCGCATGGTATGTGCTTTATTAACCCTTAGTTCCCCAACATGTGCAATGTGTTTTTGTTCAGCTATTAAATATTTGCATAAATTCCAACATGTGTTTGAGTTCAAGATTTAGGCTTGTGTTGTCTTTGTTAAAGCTGCAGCTTTCTAGAAACAAACCTGTCATTATTCTGTTAGTTCTTTGATTTGTTTCGTTGTCTGCTCACAACAATGCTGCAATCGAAATTGATGCGTGAAGTGTGCTCATTACAGTACATTTGAACCGGAAGTCAAAGAGATATTTCAAAATGTGCATCCTGTCAGTGCATTTTAGAACCACCCCTGACTTGCAGGTTGAGGGTAGTGCCTCTTTACTATTTGGGAGTCTGTGCTCTGTTTCAGAGGACGACGATGACTATGATGCTGATTGTGAAGACATTGATGCCAAACTGATGCCCCCACCACCTCCACCCTCAACCACTGGAAAGAAAGAGGAGCCCTCCACACAAGCTGCTCCTGGTGAGAGTGGGCAGAGTCTCTGGCCAAAGCACTTAGCTAGTGCTGGTTACGTTTCCTAACCACGTTGGCTGCAGTAGTGAGTTTGTAGAAAACGGTAGGCAAGTCAAAGGGGAATTCCACCACAAAACAACATTCCGCAGATCCTGGTGTAGCTGATTAAGTCTTTTAGTGACCAAAACATTCTCCAAACAGAGATATTGGCTGAGAAAGTTTAGTAGAAATTTAGTAGAAGTATACGTTGTCATGACATACACCTGTACCCTTTCTCATTTTTTGTAGGACTCAAATGGGCGAGTAGTTTTATCAGTTTTGGGCAGAATTCCCCTTTAATACATGTAACACATTCTGGCAGGAGAGATGGTTTTTTAAATAACATACTGTAAATTAAGTTCACCATCTTTAGGGTTAGGATTCACCTAGGACAGCCCCACATTTCTCCCAGCAGTAATAATTTTTTCACAAGTAATCGCTTGTTTGTTTGACTAGCTGTCTGGAATTCTGATGTACACAAGTGTTAAGTCAGTGAAATGTATTAAAAAACTGTCTTTATAGTTTATAAAATGCATAAGTAATCAATTTTAACAAAATAGAGGCAATTTAATAGGTGTATGGAAGCTTTGTGTGCTGTATCTTAAAAAATGTAGGAGATATGTCCAGAACAGTAGTTTGTGCTTTTGCTAAATAAATCATACACTTTTTTTGTCACGTAGCTCATTTCGTTACAATTCTAATGTTGCTGTTCATTAATAAATATCACACATAATGATTCCACGACCCAATAGGAATCTCCCACGATCCGTTTGAGTCGTGACTTTTACTTTGTGCACAGTTGTATTGAAGTACTGACTCTTGTGTATTTGTTGTGTGGTGGAGGGGTTGCAGCAGTTGTGGATGAGGGCAGCGGGATTATCCTTCCCTCCATCATTGCTCCGTCATCGTTGGGGGACAAGGTGGACTTCAGCAGCTCGTCGGACTCCGAGTCGGAGACGGACAGGCCGGCCCAGGGCCCGGGTGCTGGCGGGTCCCCGGGGAGCCTGACCCTCCCGCTTGCTGGCATCATGCAGAAGGATGCCGCCAAATCCCTACCTGGCGTCACCGAGCTCTTCCCTGAATTCAGGCCTGGCAGGGCAAGTAGTCTTTCCGGGTGCTAGAAATGCTAACTCCGTTTGGGGTATTTGCCGTGAAAATGTCCAGTTTTGTCCATCGGTTTTGTATTTTTAACAAGAGAGTTTGTATTTGTGAAAGCCTTCAGCAGAGACCCGCCCTGCTCTCACCGTAGTCTTAGCGGGAGGCGGAGCTTGGCTGTGACGCGTTCTCCACCCTGCAGGTCCTGCGCTTCCTGCGCCTGTTCGGCCCGGGGAAGAACATGCCCTCCGTGTGGCGCAGCGCCCGCAGGAAGCGCAAGAGGAAGCACCGCGACCCGCTGCCCGGGACGCCCCCTCCCGAGGTGGAGCAGGTGGAGCAGAGCCCAGAGAAGTGCGGCTGGAGATATGAGTACGCCCCGCCTCCACCCCCGGAGCAGTGCCTCTCTGATGATGAGGTCAGTACCGCTGCCGGCCACCAGGAGCTTCCTGTCGGTTACACATCAGGTTCTTAATGTTATTCCAGCCGGATGTTCTTACTGATCATTTGGTGACCTCAAATTCAACTTTGGAGTGGTGGTTTGGATTTGTCCCATGCAATGATTCTTTAAAGGCCACTATGCTGGACTCTATTCAACTGGTGTCTTAAGAGCACATGGCATTTAATATTTTACGGCCTCATTTTCCTCGACGTTTTCTTCCGTATTAGATTACTATGATGGCCCCAGTGGAGTCCAAGTTCTCCCAGGTAGCTGGTGACGGGGACAAGGTGGCGGAGTCTCGGCCCAAGGTCGCGGAGTGGCGCTACGGGCCGGCGCAGCTGTGGTACGACATGCTGGGCGTGCCTGAGGACGGGAGCAGCTTCCACTATGGCCTCCGCCTCAAGGAGGTGCAGTCAGGGTCTGAGGACGAGCAGGTGGGCCCTGGTCTGCTCTTAGCTGTGTGTGTAATGTTGGGTGAGGGCACAGCTCTCATACACAATCTCTCACCTAAAGACTTGAGGAGAATTCAGCACTTTTTAACAAGTAACAAAGTAAACTCTGTCAGGTTATTGTTTTTTTTGTTGTTGAATAGTACAGGTCCAACTGTATAATTTTTACATCACGACATGGAATTGGAATTGAACGCTCTGTTTTGCAAAATAGTTACAGCTAGTTAGCCAAAATGAGGGGCTAAAAAGGAATAAGGGTGTCTTGCTTAATGTGAATGGACCACTTATTTCAACTGCATGTATTCATTCATATAATGTATTTAATGTATTCATAGCAGAACATTTTTGACGTGTCGCCCCAGTGTATAGATAGTTTGCCAATAATTCTGCAAGTGGGAAGTTCACCTGAAGAAAATGGAAACAGTGCTGACTCACAGACATGTTGCATACATGAGATCATAGCCAATATCATTGAATATTGAATATTCATGTTTGTGAGGTGAATAAGATTTGTGTACAGTTCTGATGCATTTCAGCCATTTTTAAGCTTTTTACAAAACTTATCACAAAGTGATACAATAGCCTACACCAATAACAAATGCTTTCTCTTGCAAACAAGCGGCCTCTAAAATGGCAATTCAGAATAAGCCAGCTGAATTGTGTACTGTAGCTATAGTGATTTTACATTGACTCCCTCTATTGGAATTTATTGCGATTACAGTTTAAATTAAATAGTTTCCTAGGATTGACTTGTCCCGTGAGGCATGACAGCATTCTGGCTGATCCAATGGGAAGTGAGAAGATTTATGGCCATGACTGTGAAACAACAGTCTCTAGTTTGCAGAGTTCAGTCAGCAGCTGGAAACTGTACCTAAAACCCATCTCTGGTGCTATCCTGGTCAGAACAGGAAACTACATACCAGGTATGTGAGCCGGTCACACTGACCTGGTGTGTGTGTGTGTGTGTGTGTGTGTGTGTAGTGTCAGGAGCAGATTGAAGATGCCGAGGAAGCTTCCGCCCTGGAGAATGAGCTCTTCTTGATGGTGACTCAGCTGCAGTGGGAAGATGACATCATCTGGAACGGGGAGGACGTCAAACACAAGGGGACTAAAACCCAGCGTGCTAGTCTAGCTGGCTGGCTGCCCTCCAGCATGACCCGTAATGCAAACGCTTATAATGCACAGCAAGGTGAGTTGGCCCCTCTCCATCAGCTGCGGTTTGCAGCAAGAGGAACTCCTCTACCTTTGTAGCCGGCATGTTTCATTTTTCACTCTGACTTACCTGAGCACTGTTGCTTTTTTAGCCGTTCTTCTGAACTGTGACAATTGTCACTCCTTTTTGACTGGCCGTTTTGCCTGTCTGAACTGTGCAGGTCTGAGCCGCAGTAATTCCCAGCTGGTGCCTCCAACCCCTCCCCCTATGACCAAAGCGCCCTCTCTCAGCTCAGGATCCAGCAAACGGGACAAACACAACCAGGACCAGCAAGGTACACGACAGTAGGTCCCATACTGCAACCTAAATTCACTATGACAAGGTTGCATGTAAACCCTAAGTTGTTTTTCTGGGCTGCCAAATTTAGCAAAACAAGTATAGCATAAATCTGCCAGAAGTTACTGCTAGATGGCTAAGGAAACAACGCTAATATTAGCTAATTTCCTGCCAGTCAAACAAGCTCTGCTGAAAGGACCATGCTGGTATTTTGGATGTTAAAGCCCATTTACTACAAAATTCATGCTCACAATGACATCAAGATTGAGAAGTGGTGGATGTCTGAATTTTGTTAGGGAAACTGTCTTTTTTCCGTGAACCAATTTCTGGCGGAAAAATGTTCTGTTGGGGTGGTATGTTCAGAAATGTGTTGTGACTGACAGTTAGCAAAGTGCAACGTAATTATAGAGAATGTCATCCCATCATAGCTATCCTTAAGGTTTCAAATCTGCAGCGCTGGGTGCATTTAAAAGAAAAGGACTCACCATTTGAATCACACAAAACATAGGACACAAAACTTGAAATTGACATATATCTTTTGACACACTGAACACAAACTAGGAGGAGGCCAGTCCTGAAAATGGTTTGGAAAAGATCTGGAGGGCTTGATATGTATTTTCTGGGCTTGATTTTTATTTTCTGCAGTTTAATTAATAACTTTAAAAGTTTCCCGATTAACATACTGATTAATTATGCTATTGGGAAATTGGAAAATATGTTGAATGCATGCAAGTCTGTTTTGACTAACTAAGATACGTGGTAGTTTAAAAAAAATTATTCCCTGAAAATACGGTCCTTCAGAAACACTTTCTTGGTTTCATCGGCAGGTGCTAAACATCAATAAATAAATGTTCATATGAATATTGTATCACCTTGTCTCTCGTCCAGCTTCTCATGAAGATGACACGCCCTGGTTTTCCATCTTCCCCATTGACAATGAGGAGCTGGTCTACGGTCGCTGGGAAGACAACATCATCTGGGACGACCAGGCCATGGAACACTTGCTGTCGCCTCCTGTCCTGACTCTGGATCCCAATGATGAGAACATCATTCTGGGTATGGCTCAATGACATGGATCCATCTATAAGTCTAGTTTATCAAATCTAATTGCCCTGTCTATATGACCAGATCTGGAATGAGTAGTGATGGAATTGCTGTTTACCTTGGTGCTGTGATCGCGTCTCATTCTCTTGATGAAGCTTTCCCTTTCATCCTGTCCATCGCTCTCTCCCATAGAAATACCAGATGAGAAGGAGGAGCGGACGTCAAATTCCCCCTCCAAGGAGAACAAGAAGGAGTCCGCCCTAAAGAAGAGTCGTATTCTTCTGGGAAAAACGGGAGTGATCAAGGATGAGCCCCAACAGGTACAATGACAAGTGGAATAAGGAGGGGAAAATTGATTTGTCTGCAGGAGCACAATCTGTTATCTTGCAGGGTGTTGAAACATTGTAGCTGTTACCTTAGTGGCAGCTAATGGGGATCCAAATAAATAAACAATGAACTTTCTTTAATTTGTGTATTAGCAGTAGAGTTAAGTATCCATCTTAAACTTTTGTTTATTATTATTATTATTATTATTATTATTATTACAGTACAACAGTGCAGATGCGGCATATTGAATATGTTTTCAAACTTTGTGTTGTGAAGGTCCGAGGTGATGTTTCATCATTGCATTTGGCTCTCTCTGATTTTTGTCTGATGTCCTCCTATAACGCATAAATAACCCGCAACTCTGCGGATTTGAGTGAAGGGCCAGTGTCTAATACGGGCTGTCTCCCTGCGCAGAACATGTCCCAGCCGGAAGTGAAGGACCCCTGGAACCTGTCCAATGATGAGTTTTATTATCCCAAGCAACAGGGCCTGAGGGGGACCTTCGGAGGTAACATCATCCAGGTGAGAGGCTCGCAGACAGGGCTGTAGGGGACCTTTCAGAGTGACATCATCCAGGTGAGAGGCTCACAAACGAGACTAAAGGGGATCTTCTCTTTGTCTCGTCGCTTTTGCACTGACCGCACTCGTTTATGCCAACAAAGTTATAATTTAACTTCCTGATTTTATACAGTCAGGATTATTCTTAAATGTAATTGTTTTTAAAATTCTAGATTTAAAGGTTTTCTTGGTGCTTTTTCAGATCTTGAAAGTAACATTTACTTTACCGAGTTTTAAACTTGGTAAATGTATAATGATTTTGTGCATTAGAACTGCTGCTGCTACTGAATGGATGGCTGTGATCATGGTTTTCTCTCCTCTCCCTCTCTTTCTCTTTCTCAGCACTCCATCCCTGCAGTAGAGCTGAGGCAGCCTTTCTTCCCCACTCACATGGGCCCTATGAAACTGAGGCAGTTTCATCGCCCGTCCCTCAAGAAGTACTCCTTTGGAGCGCTGTCCCAGCCAGGGCCTCACCCAGCACAGCCCCTCCTCAAACACATCAAGAAGAAGGCTAAGGTACCCTCCACCTAGTGCCAAACTACACTCTGTACGGTCTCTTCCAGTGGCCAGGCATGATAGCATGATAGCCTGTGGTTTAAATATTAGTGGCCTGCACACAGTGATACAGGGACTATGGATGGACTGGGTCTGTGCACCCTTTACATGCCACTGTGTGTATGAGCCAGACATGGGTCAAATACGTATTTGTTTTGGATTCAAGTACTTTTCTGTGCTCTGTTGATCTTGCCTGGTGTAATTGAACCTGCCAATGTGACCTGAAGGTGGGGCTTGCACTTTTTGAGAGTGTTTCATTGGTTCCAATATACCAGACAAGATCAGTAATGCATAGAAAAGTATTTGAATTCAAAACAAATACGTATTTGACCCAGGTCTGGTATATGCTCACCTGGGTGGGAGTTTATGTATTAGATATGTGTACAGAAATGGCAGGTGATTTACAAGTTGTGTGTTTTTATGTGTGCGTGTAGATGAGGGAGCAGGAGCGGCAGGCGTCTGGAGGAGGGGACATGTTCTTCATGCGGACGGCGTCAGACCTGACCGGAAAGGACGGGGATCTCATCCTTGCCGAGTACAGCGAGGAGTTCCCTCCTCTCATCATGCAGGTCGGCATGGCCTCCAAGATCAAGAACTACTACAAGAGGGTGAGTGGAGCCCAGAGCTAACCTGCACACCACTGCACACCCTGTGCTACGGCTATCAGCCGACTGCACACCCTGTGCTACAGCTATCAGCCCACTGCACTCCCTGTGCTACAGCTATCAGCTGACTGCACTCCCTGTGCTACGGCTATCAGCTGACTGCACTCCCTGTGCTACAGCTATCAGCTCACTGCACTCCCTGTGCTACAGCTATCAGCCGACTGCACACCCTGTGCTACAGCTATCAGCTGACTGCACTCCCTGTGCTACGGCTATCAGCTGACTGCACTCCCTGTGCTACAGCTATCAGCTCACTGCACTCCCTGTGCTACAGCTATCAGCCGACTGCACACCCTGTGCTACAGCTATCAGCCGACTGCACACCCTGTGCTACAGCTATCAGCTCACTGCACACCCTGTGCTACAGAGATCAGCTCAATGTGCACCATGTCCACAGCAGCAAATTTCAACCACAGGTGTTCCCCACAGAAACCTGGGAAGGATCCTGGAGCTCCTGACTGTAAATATGGAGAGACGGTGTACTGCCACACGTCCCCTTTCCTGGGATCACTACACCCTGGACAGCTTCTGCAGGTCAGTCAGCCCATGCACACACTGATTGTGGCACGTTATAGTATAATAGGATTTTAACCCGTTTAACTGGCTGCACCACCTACTTTGCGTCTTTTAAAATGTACATTTTTTTGTTAAATAGCATTCACAGATTTCTTGTGGATTCATTGCATGGTCATGCTTTTCATGTATCAGTATTATTATTTTATTGTTTAGCATATATGATGGAACTACTCAGTTTAGGCAGTTGCCAAGATGAAATTTTTTTTCCTTTCAAAACAAAGGGAAAAAATCCATAAGTACACAGATTGAGAACAGAGTTCTTACATTGATCTTTGCCATGTTTCATGGAGTTTCATTTTGTACTGTAGAACATGTAATAAACATCCTGAAAAATCTGATAATATGGGTACTGTATAGCAAGTAATACGTGCACCGCAAAGCAGGTAATATGCATACCATAAAGCTGGTAGTGCGGATATCGTAAAGTAGATAATATGCACCTGGTAAAGCAGGAATAATATGCATATATGTGTAGTTGTATTACCTGGTAAAGCTGGTAATATGTGTACCAAAAACCAGGTGCTGTGAGTGTTTTATCATCTGCAGATTTTGCAAGTTTTAATATTTTTAAAATTTTTATTTTGCATGCATTTGTCTTTTGACACTTGTCTTTTTTTCCCTAGGCCTTTGAGAACAACCTGTTTCGAGCCCCCATATACCTGCACAAGGTTCCTGAGACGGACTTCCTTGTTCTGCGAACGCGACAGGGTTACTACATCCGAGAGGTGGTGGACATATTTGTAGTTGGCCAGGAGTGCCCTCTCTTTGAGGTGCCCGGGCCCAACTCGAAACGTGCCAACACACACATCCGAGACTTCCTGCAGGTACGGCCTTGATGGACCACATGTACGACAAACCCAAACACACCCTCAAAGTACATATTCCACGTGTTCACACGCACACACACACACACTCCCGTGTATGCACACACACGCAGATGCGCGTGCCCTTGTCCTCACTTCTGTCTCCGTGTCCTCTCTGAACAGGTGTTCATCTATCGCCTGTTCTGGAAGAGTAAGGACCGCCCCCGTAGAATCCGTATGGAGGACATCAAGAAGGCCTTCCCCTCGCACTCCGAGAGCAGCATTCGCAAGCGGCTCAAGCTCTGTGCTGACTTCAAGCGCACAGGTAGACTCAGGCCGTTGACCGTGTCCTCTACCGGCATTCACCGTCGTCTTAATGCAATCCAGGCGTTGTCACCTTGTACTCTTTGTTTTAACGTATTTGTATTATGTCTGAATTTGTATTTTGTATTTGTTGTTTTTAATGTACCTGCCCAGGGACTACAGTTGAAAATGAGCCATGCTGGCTAAACTGGCTCATTTACATAAATGTTTATTAATGTGCACTGTCCCTGTAAAAATAAACTGAATAAAGTAAAGTATCAGTCACCCCATCATCATCTCTCCCTCTCTCTCTAGGGATGGACTCCAACTGGTGGGTGCTGAAGCCTGATTTCAGACTGCCTACTGAAGAGGAGATTCGTGCCATGGTCTCCCCTGAGCAGTGCTGTGCCTACTACAGCATGCTGGTGGCTGAACAGAGGCTGAAGGTAAAGCCATTCTTCTCTGCACTAGTACTCTCTGGCACCTGGTGAACACAACTTTCTTGTTACATTACTCATTAGCTCTGAATCTTGAAAGGAGCATCTGTGTGTATAAACCTAGTGGTTAAGTTGAAGATATTGATATTAGATTGATGTGGTATAATTACACAAGAATCCTCTTGCTTTTTTTGTTTTTTTTGCTATTCACTGAACAGAATATTTTTATGAACTCCCAGTTTGTTGTATCCATTATGGCCACAGTAAGTCATTAGCCATGCCTATAAAAGTAAATGTTCTGTATTCATGTTCCGAGATCTGTCAAGTCAATTGATGTTTTCAATATCTGTATTGTGCTATATGACCAATGATGCCCTTTGAAAGAGGTTACATTGTTAGTTGCTTACCTAAAAGACTCAGGATTGAAATCTGAGGGATACCTAACTCACACAGTTTGGATACCTCATCTTTTAAAATAAACAATTTGTGTAAAATCACAAATTCACAGAGCAAATGGCAGCGAGCCAAATCTGCATTGTTTTGCTCACCAAACTGGCTAAATCAGGTTCTGGTGACTTGTGTAAATTAACGTGTCATTTTGGAACCTAAAATATCACACTTGAGCACAAATCTCACACTGTAGATAAGTAGCTCTGAGGAGAGCTCTGGGCCTTTGATAATATCTGTTTGTCTTTCTCTCTGTCAGGATGCTGGCTATGGAGAGAAGTCATTTTTTGCCCCAGAGGAGGAGAATGAAGAAGACTTCCAGATGAAGATTGACGATGAGGTCTAAATAAAGATATTTCTCCTTTGGTGCACTAATAGTATTGTTACTTTGCAAGGAATTATTGTGTAGTCTTTCTGTGTTCTGGTTTGGCAGTGTGTAATCTCTCCTCTGTGTTCTGGTGTGGCAGTGTGTAATCTCTCCTCCATGTTCTGGTGTGGCAGTGTGTAATCTCTCCTCTGTGTTAGGTGTGGCAGTGTGTAATCTCTCCTCTGTGTTCTGGTGTGCAGGTGCGCACTGCTCCTTGGAACACTACCCGAGCCTTTATAGCTGCCATGAAGGGGAAGTGCCTGCTGGAGGTGACGGGCGTCGCCGACCCCACCGGCTGCGGGGAGGGCTTTTCCTACGTTAAGGTGCCCAACAAGCCCACACAGCAGAAGGTCAGTAAATTGCCAACTGCCCGTAAATGTATTCTCTGCTCCCTGATCACAGGATTACCTAAGGAATCCTTATACATGGAGAGGACCCATGGGGTTCATACTAAGGCTTGCATAAAGAAGGCAGCACCTGTATGCACAGTGCTTGCACAGAGAGTGCTGGTACAGACAGGGTTTTGCTGTGCAGTGGAGAAACAGAATTTGGTGTACCACCCAAGGGCTCAAGTTTAAAGATATTTTTGTGTGATTACAAAGATATTATTGCGTAAAGGTAATGCCGTCATTTTTTCTCTGAGCTGCAGGATGACCGGGAGCCTCAACCTGCTAAGAAGACTGTGACCGGGACAGACGCTGATCTGCGGCGGCTCTCTCTGAAGAACGCCAAGCAGCTCCTGCGCAAGTTCGGGGTGCCGGAGGAGGAGGTAGGCTGGGACTGGGACGTCCCGTCGCCTTTCCTAACCTGCGGCGGAAACGTGACTCCCTCCCTCCCTCTCGACCCGCGCAGATTAAGAAGCTGTCCCGGTGGGAGGTGATCGACGTGGTGCGCACCATGTCCACAGAGCAGGCCCGCTCCGGCGAGGGTCCCATGAGCAAGTTCGCCCGCGGCTCCCGCTTTTCAGTCGCCGAGCACCAGGAGCGCTACAAGGAAGAGTGCCAGAGGATCTTCGACCTGCAGAATAAGTGAGCAGCACTTTCCTTACCCACTGAGCAAACAGTTGGGTCGACAGACAGGGCTTTATACAGGAAGTGATTCGACAAAAAACTCACTGAATTGCATGATTACCTTCTTAACTGCCTTATATTTTTCAACAAATTTAGGATTGAAGTTTGGGAGAATCCTGCTCCTGTGCCAAAGCCATCCGCTTATCTGACCATGCAGTTAGGCCGCATGCACTGAGGTGTGCTGACTCTGGCTTGTCAGTCCATCTCCATTATATTAACTGGCACATTTTGTGTGTGTGCGTGCGTGCACGTGCCCGTCTGTGTGTGTTTGCCTCCCCAGTGTTTGGCATACTGCTGCAAATGGAGGGGGAATGGTTGAATATTTCTGGATGCACTGGTCCGCATTTAATAATTTAATGCCTCGACGGCTCATCGGAAATTGCTGTCATCCAGTGCTTGTCTTTTTCTTTTTTTTTTGTTCTCTATTTATACTAATATCAATGGCCCTGCTAAAAATAACAGACACTAGAGCCTGTTGGACTGTTTTTCCTGCTGGCCTAAGGTGTATGTGGAGTGTGTTTTGGAAGCATTCCCCAGTAAGGATAGTAACGATTTGACATGTATGCTCCCTTTTCTCCCTCGAAACCAGAGTGCTGGAGTCCACCGAGGTCCTCTCCACAGACACGGACAGCAGCTCGGCTGAAGACAGCGACTTTGAGGAGATGGGCAAGAACATCGAGAACATGCTGCAGAACAAGAAGACGAGCTCGCAGCTGTCCCGCGAGCGGGAGGAGCAGGAGCGCAAGGAGCTGCAGAGGATGCTGATGGGGGAGGACAGCGACCGCGACAAGAGTCGCAAGGACCGCCGGAAGGGCTTCTGTGAGTGTGCAGGTTTTTATTGGGGTTGCACACAGGAATGGCTGGGCAATATTTAATTTGATTGGCTGCCAGTTCCTGCATCCATGGGAACTGGAGTCCATTGTGCTATACAGTGCTCATACCATTTACTATATACATTATGCCCATACCATTTATATTGTTGTACACATGGGCTTGGCTAAAGAGAGTAGTGTGAAATGTGTTGGCAACTGACCCAAGACTACAGTTGCTTCAGCTTGAAGTTTTGTCCAGGGCTAAGACTATTAAGCGTACGAAACCCCCTCTATTGCATTTCAGTGTATAAGTAAATGAATGTATAACCCTTTGCATGGTCTGCCTGCTTCCTCTGCAGCTAGCGCCCTCTCCACGGGCTCCCACAAGGACGACGACGCCTCCTCTGTCACCAGCCTCAACTCCTCGGCCACCGGGCGCCGGCTCAAGATCTACCGCACCTTCCGTGACGAGGAGGGCAAGGAGTACGTGCGCTGCGAGACGGTCCGCAAGCCCGCGGTGATCGACGCGTACACGCGCATCCGCACCACCAAGGACGACGAGTTCATGTGAGTGTGTGAGACTTAGTGTATGTTTAAACAGAAGAATTCTCCCAGCCTGAAGACTGGGTCTTATTTTGTAGAGAATGAAGTAAACCCAAAATTTCAGCCAAAAAACATAGAAAATGAATGTTTACAGTTTATGTGCATTTTGTACATGCTTATTAAATTCTTTTTTGAATGGTTAAAAGTTAGATGTAGGAACCTCAGGTACCTCCGATGTAACTTGTGGCCTGTCTCTGTGGTGGCTGCAGACGCAAGTTTGCGCTGTTCGACGAGCAGCACCGCGAGGAGATGAGGAAGGAGAGGCGGCGCATTCAGGAGCAGCTTAGGCGCTTGAAACGCAACCAGGAGAAGGACAAGTTCAAGGGCCCCCCGGAGAAGAAGGCCAAGAAGGTCAAGGAGCGTCCGGATCTCAAGGTACGCGCGGACATCCACATCCTGACTCAGTACTAACAGCCAGAGCAGCTTCTTAGCAAGTGTTGGCCTCTCCCAGTTCATGTATGATTATTACATTTCCATGGCAGAATAGCATTATGCACCAGTTGCCACTGGGATAATATGAAGCCTACAGGTGGATTCTTGCTGTGCGCAGTGGAGTTTCAGAGCAGAACACTACTGAAAATAATGAAGTGAGTGCATAGTACATGTGTGCAATTTAGTATACTCTGTGAACATCAACCGTTGGTTTAGGAGGAATGTGATGTGTTGCATTGACATGGTGTGGAAGCAACATGGGCCCATGAATGCAGAGGAGTTGATCAGCCATGCAGTGATGTGGACCAGCTCTCATACTGTCCGTCTTCTCCCCCTCTGCAGCTGAAGTGCGGTGCTTGTGGGGCCATAGGACACATGCGCACAAACAAGTTCTGCCCGCTATACTACCAGACCAACGCCCCGCCCTCCAATCCGGTCGCCATGACGGAAGAGCAAGAGGAGGAACTGGAGAAGACTGTCATCCACAACGACAACGAGGAGCTGATTAAGGTGGAGGGCACCAAGATCGTCCTGGGCAAGCAGCTCATTGAGAGGTATCACCACAGCCCTTTACTGAATTTCACTGTCCTGCTGTTCTGAGCACAGAAAAGTTGAATTAGCACAAGTTATATTTTCATGTATTTTGCAGGCAGTAAAAGCAAAAGGATATTCATCCCCTTTATAGAGTCAATGACACTAATTCGGCTGCACTGCACACCAGTACTGACATCATTTGTCTGTGATACTTTGTGACTGTCCTGGTGTGGGTATAAAGACAATGTCCTTGTTTTGCAGCGCTGATGAGGTTCGCAGGAAATCACTGGTGTTGAAGTTCCCCAAACAGCAGCTACCTCCCAAGAAGAAGAGGCGTGTGGGGACCACAGTGCACTGCGACTACCTCAATGTGAGCCAACAGCTGTGTGTGTGTGTTCCATTCTGATTTCAGCCTGATGTGGGATGAGTGTGTGTGTGTGTGTGTGTGTGTGTGTGTTTTTGTCATCTTCTTGGCTCTGTGTCTTTCAGTTTGATTTCTCTTCACTTTGCATGACCTCAGCCGGACGGTTTATTGTGTTATCACTATCTTGTGCTGCCTGACTGTGTGACTGATGTGACTCTAACCCCCCTCCACAGCGACCACACAAATCCATCCACAGACGGCGTACGGACCCCATGGTTACCCTGTCCTCCGTATTGGAGAGCGTCATCAACGACATGCGGGATCTCGCCAATGTAAGGTCACCTTCGCCCTCTTTCTGCTGCAGCATCTTTCTTCCATAAGGGGCTGTTTTCAAAACGAGAGTGGAGTGTTGCCTTGAGCTCATGGGTTTGATTCATCAGTTTTTTCAAAAGAAAATTACCCTTTTTTGTTAGAATCTGTTAAATGTAGCGTAATACTGGCCATATATGGTAATACTGATCTTGCATGCAGTCGGTACTGCAGTCAACTGTTAATCCGAATATGAATGCGGCCGGGGTTCAACTCCAACACAATGAAACATGGCACATATGTACATCTGAGCTCATAGAACTTATTCATTTCATTGACTTCTTTTTCTCTCAGACCTACCCGTTTCACACGCCGGTCAATGCCAAGGTGGTGAAGGACTACTACAAGATCATTACGCGGCCAATGGACCTGCAGACACTGCGGGAGAATGTGCGCAAACGCTTGTACCCATCGCGCGAGGAATTCCGCGAAAATGTGGAGCTCATCGTTAAAAACAGCATTACTTACAACGGTACGGTGTCCCCATCACCACTGTGCTTAAAATGGGCGTCTAGCCAAAAAAGAAATTAGAGTATGTTTCCACTTACCCGGAGTACTGCCCATCCATCCTGATGGTTTTGCTGAGATTTTGGTGAGAATTTTGGCACAAAATATGGGCCAATAGTGGTCCATTGTATCAAAGTGAACTGCCTCTAGAAAATTCACCAGATCTCCGCAAGTGGAAACATACTTTAACTAATTGCCCGTTTAACTATGCAGACCATCAGTACTGTGCTCAACTGTGTAGAGAATCAGCACAGCACTTGACCGATGAATGAATGTTCTCTCATTATTTTATGTATGTGTGGGTCAACAGGACCAAAGCACCCCCTGACCCAGGTGGCCCAGTCCATGCTGGATTTGTGTGATGAAAAGCTGAAAGAGGTTGGTTTCACTTTACTTTCATTTACAGTAATACATAAGCAGCACCAGGACAGATACTGGCTATCAGTTTAAAATGTGCTTGTGATGGTTAATGGCGTAAGTGCAGTGTCACACGCCATGTGATACCCCTGGGAGGGAGAAGCATCAATTCTGGGTTTTCACCGCGATTTGTAAAGTGAGCACAGTCATGCAGATATAAACACAAATTAACAAAAATCTTCATCCTTCCACCTCACCTTTCAGGCAAAAATAATGAAGGCCTCTGATGGTTAATGGTATTGGTTAATGGTTAATGGTAATGGTATAATGTATTATTACATTATTTATGGTGAGAAACTGCTGCCCTGCATCTAAAAATGCTAACTATCCCTTTAAACCTTGTTCATCCTTTCTGCTCTTTCCCTTACTGCTTACACTTTACCTCCCTTACTTTAATCTGTTGTGAACCCTCATTCTCCACCGTGTATCATCCTCATTTCCTGTCTCTCCTATGCAGAAGGAGGACAGGCTGGTGAGACTGGAGAAAGCCATCAACCCCCTGTTGGATGATGATGATCAGGTGGCCTTCTCCTTTATCCTGGACAACATTGTCACGCAGAAGATGATGGCTGTACCTGATGTGAGTTCTTCTTCAGACCTCTGGAGTGGCATTCCATTCAGCTTAGCTAGGATTCAAGCATTGGATATTTGCCATTGTAACCATAATCACATAATAAACCACTGATGTCATAACCCATACGCTGTGGCATCTTAAGACTTATTACGATATGTGGTGCTCCACAGTGCCATGTCCAGGGATCTAGAAACTACCTGTCATCAGTGGGATCTGTGCTTCGCTTTCTATAGTCATTGGCTCCGCTGTGGTACTGTGTGTAGTTTGTTGGATGTGATGGAGTCGCTTATTCATTTCGTTAAGTGCTTCAGATGAGTCACTGCCGGTTTATGGGCGACTTGCAGGAACCCCTGATATGATTGCTGTTTTTATATCAGAGAAAATGGCTGAGAATGTGGCAGTTGGAGATTTAACCTTATGTTTTTATGGAAATATGAAGAACCTCCTAAACCCCTCCTGTAGCTTTATTAAATGTGTTTAAGTTCATGAAATGCATGTGGGTTTATTTATTTATTTTATAAGGAAAGTGGGACAGCCTGCCCTCCTTTCATATTTTTTTGCTGTAGTCAGACCGGTAGGATGCAGAGAGAGTAACTGATAGAGAAGGAGCTACAGCTGGGAAAGTGCCACGGTGGGGGTCGATCCCTGCCAGTGCGGGGGGGGGAATCGCTTCTGCCTGAGAGTTGGGACGGTGCCACATCATCATGCCATGTGCAGCTTTACTGAAGCTCTCTTCTCTATCTGTCCCTCTCCAGTCGTGGCCCTTCCACCATCCAGTGAACAAAAAGTTTGTCCCTGATTATTACAAGGTGATTGTCAACCCAATGGACTTGGAGAACATCCGCAAGGTGAGACATTTCTCCTGCTTGGTCTTGAACTGGCCCACCTCTCCTTTTCCTTGTTTGTTCACCAGTTTAATTTTTGTATGAATCTGTCATATTTTTCTGAAACTAGTATTTGATTATAGTTCTAAGGATTGGTCTGAGAGTAGACACACAATACATACATGCTGCAGTTCGTAGCCCCATCTGCTGAAAGAGTTCATTTCAAAGAATTTACTGCTCTTGAAATCTTTTATTGAACACCTGTAAAGTGTGCACGTTCACGTGTATTTATAAACATGAATTCATGCATTCATATGTTACACATGCAATAAATTTCATGACATTTCCAAAATGACCATAATTAGGTGTGTTCACGGGGCTGAAACCCTGAAGTAAGCTACTGATGATTTGGGTGAAGAAGCTGAGGTGGTGTTCTGCTGCTTTCACCAAAATGTGGAAGGCCACTTCTATTTTAGTCCCATTTGAACCAACCGCATGGGGAATTAACTCTGACCTGTATTCTGCTCAGAACATATCCAAACACAAGTACCAGAACCGCGAGATCTTCCTCAGCGACGTCAGCCTCATCCACACCAATAGTGTGAAGTATAATGGTGAGTGGAAAATAGTGTTTTCTGTATTGGGAAGTCATTTAGAATAGAATAGAGGTTTATATTTATTATGTTAATATTATATTTGTGCCAGAATGGAATTTAGTTTCATGAAATTTAACTATAAATATATAAAATACATTTAAAAATATAGACTAATAAAATTAATTGTTTTTATTGGTAATAAATAAATAACTTTGGAGATTTAGAGATTCGGGACACTCTTTTGTTTGCATGTGATTGTGCTTTTCGCACACGTAACCCTAACATTTCATATGTATGTACGTTCTTTTATGTGTGGTAATGCATGGTAAGAGGAATATCTATTCTTCCTTGCAGTGGCACACACATTTGGTAGGATATGATGTACATGCATTTTATGATGAAGGTGTAGTGAGTAGATGGGGTTTTAGAAAGGTTCATGCAGTTGGAATGTTATGGGCTGGGTAAATATGTCAGATAAAGTTTAATGGAGCAGGAAAGTACAGTAAGGGTTAATACATTTGGCAAGCGGTTGTGGGTGAATAGGATAAATGAGGTAACGGTGAATGTTTTTGGCACGGTTCTATTCGGGTTACTAAGATAGACATCTCATGGGCCTAATGTAGACGTTGTGGCTATGGACTATGCAGGGACAGAGGTTCATTTTCTTAAAGAATCCATCGCATTCCGTACTGTTCTGTTTTTATTTCTTTGCGGGTGAAAAAAGGATGATGTCAGGGTATCTCATTTAAGTTTGACTTCAATTGACATAGTTTTTTCTTTCAGGTCCAGACAGCCCTTACACCAAGACGGCCCTGGAGATCGTCAACGTGTGCAAACAGACCCTGTCAGAGGTAGACTTGGAATTGTTATTATCAGGAATGTCTTTTCATTATTGCAAGTATATTCAGTAATAAATAGTTTAGTGATGCAATTTATTTTTTCCATAACATTATTGTTTCTTGTTGTCATTCACCATTCTAGTATGCTGTGTTTTGCATTATTATTCAGTATTGCAAATCGTTTGTTATGCAGTGTGACTGGGATCAATAAATACTGGCTTAGCTCTATGATCAGTAACCCTGCCGGATGTTTGCTTCCAGTATGATGAGCACCTGACCCAGCTGGAGAAGGACATTTCCACAGCCAAGGAGGCAGCCCTAGATGCTGCTGATCTGGAGAGCCTGGAGCCCATGACCCCCGGACCCTACACCCCACAGGTACCCCCTACAGGCACAGATAGCGCAGTGCAGGTCCCCCTCAACGCTGTATGTCTCCGTTTGGCCAGGTTGAGTACCGGTGAAGCACGGTGTACCCTCTCTCCTACTACGGTCCCGGTCCCTTCCAGCTGCTGTCTGTCTCCTCGTGTCCCTCCCTCTCTTTCTGTGTATCCTCCTCTCTAGCTTCCTGACCTGTATGACAGCAGCACCTCTTTGAGCCTGCATAGGGAGGCTGGCCTGTTCGCCCTCGGGCCTCCTGGCGCAGCCCCCGACAAGAGGGGGGGGCAGGTATGGAGAGCCTGTGGAGGGGAGTTACAGGCCCCACCGTATCATCCCTCTTCCCCCCCCCCCACCCGCCCCGTCTCATCCCTGCCTCCATCTGTGTTGGGCGGGTTGAGACCAGCGCCGGGTCACATGGTCAACTGGCTCGGGTCGTTTTTTTTTTGGGTGAAAAGCGCCACAGGGCCTCTCCATCTGCTTTTCGTCATGCCTGCGCTGAGCAAGCCAGCTCTCTTTCTGTTCCTTTCTGTTCTGCGCCACCAGCCATCCTCTCTCCTATTCCCCTCCATCCTGCCAACTCTGTATTTCCTGGCCTCTCTCCCTCAATGGCCTCCAACCCCCATCTGTGTCCCCCAGGGCAGACACGGTCGCGGGAGGCTGGGTGAAGAGGAGTCTGACGTGGACATCGAAGGGTTTGAGGAGGATGATGACGGCGGCAAGCCTAAGACCCCCGCCCCTGTAAGACTCACAGAGAGAAAGATGGGGGTTGGGGGTGGGCTGGGGGTGGGCTTTCATTGCTTGCTCTGTTTTCTCTTCCTGTCTCTTTCGGCTTGTGAAAGCAGCCCTGGCATAGAATTGGAGGGATGGACCAATCACTGCAGATTATGCCTGTGCTCAGAGTTTGACTGTGTCCCACTGGTATGCTGTGCCGTCCTGCTTGGGGTATTCAACATATCAGACCCCTCAAACCCCGCGTTCTCTATTCCAGGCTGAGGATGGTGAGGGCGACCTAGAGGACGAGGAGGATGAAGAAGAGATGCTGCTGCCGCTACGGAGAAGAATGCTTGGGCATGAGGACGATGATTATGAGGAGGATGAAGGCTCCAGCCGCCCACCTCAGGCCAGTGTGTTGTATCAGGACCTGCTCATGTCAGATGGGGAGGATGATGCCAGTGAAGAGGAGGGAGATAACCCATTCTCCGGTGAGTAAGGGGGTGGAGTCAATACATGCATTTCATGTTAATACTAATCCTATTTAACCCCAAAATGTGAGCAAAAGCCAGAGCAACTACTATAGCCCCCAAGCAGTACTGATAGTATTGTGAGTGTAGTGATGGGAAAACCACCCTGCCTAGAGGCAGTTGTTTACCTTTTTAGTGTAATTTTATCATTTTTAAAAAAGATGCTATGTGGAGCAGCATCATCGTGGAAAAATTCTATTTTGTTTGATCTATAGGTGGTGCTATTTCAGAGGAAAATGTGAAAATTCACAAAACGTATGAACCGAGTAATCAAAACTTGAAATTTTGTTTGCTTGGTTAAAGATCCAGACAGACCTTAAGTGACTCTTCAAAAACAAAACCTCGTCACCATCTGCTGATCAGATTTTAGAACTCATTAGACAGACTTAATGAGGTCTGATCATCTTGAAATTTGGAAAATATATCCTACTGTTAAATCTGTACTAGGTGGAAAAATATGGTGAGAATCGGCCCATAGGGGGCACTACCGTAATTCAGCCAACCTTTGAGTTTTTAACAAGCGTATTTCTGACTCTCTTTGAAATACTGTCATTAGCTTTATGTCCCCATACTTGGCTCTGCCTGAAGAACAAATTTGCCTCAATAACCCATGATGTCTGCTATATTCAATTTTCGCAAAATATTGCATTTTTTGAAAAACAGTTAAAATTCTACAAAAAGTGACTGATTTGCACAAAATTTCTTATTGACTGGCCTCCTTAGACCAAGTTCCATGAACAACTTTTGACAAGGAGCCAATAAGCATCATTGTGGGTGTGGCTTTTCACAAAAATGCTAATAACTTTTAAAGGCAATATCTGATTGTCACAAAACTAGAAACATTTCATCATGAAGAGTGTTCAAAGAGGTGTATAGAATTTGGTTATGCTTGGTCGATAAGTGGCGCTATTGCTAGGGACAATGTGATAATACCCGGTACTTCTAAACAAAATTACCAATCTGCCTGAAATGTGGCACAAAAGTGCTGCCTCCCAAAAGTGCTACCTACAGTCTTACAGTAGCATGCAAAATTTCCTGAAAATCGGCTGTGCAGCATGAGCCATCAGATAACTCAGAACTCAGCAGGTAAAGCTACACACCAACTTTCTCATTAATTGATGTGCAGTGCCTGACTTTTAATTTCTTAATTTCTTAATTTCTTCCAGCAATCCACCTGTCAGAGAGTGGCAGCGACTCAGACCGGGAGGTGGAGCCTCATGGGGCCCCACCCAGGAGTCACCAGGAAGTGGCCCGCATGGAGCTGGAGCAGGAGGAGAGCATGATGTCCTATGAGGGGCCAGAAGAGAGCCACCTGGAGGACAGTAATGTCAGGTCTGAATCATAATCCTGCAAGGAAATCAGAAAGCCCGGCTTCCTCAACTTGTCAGAGTTCTGCCGGTCAGGTAGTAGGGGCAAACAGTGGAAAGAAGTGGAGAAACTGTGGTCAATTTATGACTCACCGAGTAATTAAATAGGTTCTAGTTCTCATCTCCATGTATTGGCAACTATTGATGTTTCACAGTGCGCATGGCCTTTATATGTAATTTATGTATCAAATGACATCCTCTCTCTCTCTCTCTCTCCCCCTCCCGGTCTCTCTCTCTTTCTCTCTTTCTCACCTCTCAGTTATGGCAGCTGTGATGATGTGGAAAGGCAGAGCCAGAGACAGCCGCCCTGCCTGGGAAACGGAGAGGGATACGGAATGAGCGAGGAAGATGAAGAGGAAGAGGAGGATGAAGAAAGCGGGGCAAGGAAGCGGGGCCCCAGTGTGCTGTCACAGGTCCAGCTCAGTGAGGACGAGGAGGACAGTGAAGAGTTCAGGTCCATTGGTGGAGACAGCGACATGGACTCAGATGCCTAATGGGGGGAAAAACTTTTGTGATATTAGATATCAATAATAATGACATTTTCAAGGACTCTACTCTTGGTGAACTCACTCACTCATTCACTCATTACAACTGAAATATCGCATTCTTACCCAGTATTTTTTGCCCTTGTATAGTTTTGTGTGGTGCAATATGCTTTCTTTAGTTTTTATTGGATTACTGAAGATATCTTGATTTATTTTTTAAAATAATATGGTAAAAGACATTCTTCAACCTTAAAATGACATTTTTATTCATAAACTTCATATATGTCTGCTGTAAATATTCAATGATTATTAAAAAAACAGTTGTTTTATATTACTGAAGTTGGTTACATGTAGGGGTAGGCAAGAGAGCGATTTCGTGTCATCATCATAATTTCAGCCATGCACCTTTTCACACACATCTTTGTGACCGTCATTCTTTTTGAAAAGCCTCTACAGGTATGGCTGGTAACCTCTGATAACCAGTGTTGCTTGCTTTAAAAAACCTAGAGTAGCTATAATGATATTTCAGCAAATTGTGTGAGACTTAGTCACTGTATTGAGGTAACACTACAGTGGAAATACTTAGTGTTTTCCCCATTACGTTTTTGTTGCCAATGGTCGCTTGCTGCTAGGCATCTCATGGCTTAGAGTTCAGACGGTATAATAACCGTCCTGAAAAAATTCTGCGGTAACCATGGTTTCTTGGTATTGGCAAGTCGCATGAATAAATGAAAACCTGTTAACATATCAATCTGTTCATGCTGAACATTATTGCTACTGACACAACACATTTTCTACCATTTTCAAATATTTTCATAATAATTAAAACATCTAAGATTGTAAAGAATCTGACTTCACCAGGAAACTTTGTACACATCTATGGGCTGCGAGACATATCTGCACGTTTCAGATTTTTAGGTGACAACTTGGCCACAAAAAGCCCATTTGTGATTTATATGTTATATGCAGAGGCTTTCCTTCAGAATCAGTTTAGCAAGGTACCTCCAGGGAATGTTCCAGCTCTGAATTGGTACCTTTGCTGTGTCCTGTCTTCAGGAGTCTGTGATTCATTAGAACAGAAGTAGTAACTTTCTACTGGTGAAACATGTTCTGGAAGGTAAACCTATGCTACATAGGAATTTGTCAGGCTTTGAGCTTATGGGAACAGATCTTCCAAAATACCTGTTTGGGTATCGTTTTGAAAGCTAAACCACAAGCAAAGTTTGTGAACACACGAAGGTGACGGACATTTCTTTGTGCAAATCAACATGAATGATAGTATCACGTTCACTTCAAAAAATCTAAAGTTTAATGTTGTATTTCCCCCAACATTTCATCAATAATAGTTTGTCATAGTAACTATTATTTCACCTGCTGTGAAAAATTCAGCTCTGCAATGGCACTGTTCATGGTTAGCATTTATATTATGATCCGTTTCATTTGTCAGAATTGCTTTTGTATGGACGTTGGCAGTGTTAACAAAACTGGCTGCACAGGTAATACATATTTCTCTGCGTTTCTAGCCTTTGCACAAACCTTTCTAAAACAGCTAGCAAGAACGACTTCTGCCTATGGAGAAGGATTGTGTTTTTGTAGTCATACCCCACAGCACTGATCCTAATCATCAGATGTGCTTCTCCACGTGAGAAATGGTGCATTATTAAATGGAAGATCAGGCACAACCACAGATAAAGTACAGATTAAGGGAGAACTGCAGCAACCAGACACAACAATGCACTGATACTCTTGCCTAATCACTTGCTAATTGCTGACATTTAATGCCATTTATGTATCTGCTCTATACATGTCACTGTTCTCTATGCATGCCTCTGTGCTATATGCATGTCACTGCACAATATGCATGTGGCTGTATTCTGTGCATGTTACTGTGCACTATGCACATCGCTGCACACTGCACATCTGTGCTCTGAGCACGTCACTGTGCACTATACATCACACTAAGCACCTGGACAGATGAGCTCAAGTGCTTAAGTGCTTGCATTTCCAAGAGCACAGTGAAATAAGTTGGTGTATTACAGTGTACTTTGTGACAATTTCAACCTGCTTTCTCTGATGATCCATTCTCTGGCTGTTATCCTCTCTGCTTTATCCCTGTCTGAATGAAGCAAAAATACAAAAGCAGGGCAGGCAGTCTGATGAGAAAAAACGTTGAAATATATCAGTCTGAAATATTTTTTTAATGACAAATGTTTGGCTGTTGCCATTGTTGTCTCTGTGAGGATTGAGTAAAATGTTTTAATATTCTGAATCCAGCAGCTTTAATGGCTAACAACACAAGTGCATCAACAGGTAAAACTTCTGGCCTAAAATATATTTATTTGATTTAATTGGGTAATTATTAACGAAAATGTAATTTCTTTTGAAAGGCAGAGCAACCTGTTGGATCAACCTTCATCAAAAATGTACAACTCACAACCAGATTAAAATGAAGAAATTTATTAAGTTATAATATCCATCTAATCTAAAGATGAAAGTTTGTACTATCTTAAAAAATCAATGTTACAGACATGGACATGTTACAAACACAAAAGGAATGAATGAAGCAAAATACCAAACCACAGCCTGGTCCTCCCAAAATAGTCCCAAGGAAAGCAAAATCAAAGTTCAAAAACAAATAGAAAGCAATATATTTTAAAAAGCTAGAGTTGAAAATGTAAAAATTCCAGATGAGCTATGAGACAAGAACATCAGACCCTGTACACATGAAACACCAAGAAGCACAAGGCCCAGATTCCTCAGATGGTAACAGCAAATATAATCCCCCAACTTTACACCACAACATATGTTAACTGGTTAAAATTAGGTACCCAAAAACCCTAGACAGTAAAGAAAAGGCTACATTTTAAGTTGTTCTGGTGAGAGAGGTTGAGAGACAGGGGAGCAACATAACATGGCTTGAGGTGTGGAAGGGCACACGTGTGATGGCAGGGTCAGACAAGTGCTGTCTTATCTGAAAGCTGACATTAAATTTTCCTTATGTTATTGGAAGCAGGGCTAAGCACTATGCTATTATTATCAAAGGATTCATTGTCTTATGGTCTTTATTAGACCAAACATGAATGTTAGGACATAATCCAGCCAGCTAGCGTCTCTTTAAAAAACATGGACTTTTACAATCCTGCATAGTATGTCCTGTTGTATCTTCGCCATCAGGCAAAGTATTTTCCATGTAACAAAACCAAATGGCACCACCTTTGTTTCCGCTTGAAACTGGAACCGCTCCAAAAAGATTTAAGTTAGTAGGCCTCAACAATCATTATCTATATAGACATTAAAAATTTTCAGTCAATGATTTTGGAGGATGTACAGTGGCTGTGGTGAAGTGGGCTGACTGATGAGGTAAGTGTCAGAGTGGAATTAGGGTGTTAAATAATCCAGACAGGATTACAGCTCAGGCTTTAATAATGGAGATGGTAATGCAGAGAGAGTGAGAGGAGGAAAATGTCATGGCTTACCTATCTCTCTCCCTCCTATTCATGTGTTATTCATCCCATAAAAGCATACACCCCACCTCCCTTAGTTTCACTAGAAAAGAGCAACTCACCGTCCCAGCCACAAATTTGTGGTTGAGGCTCCAATTTTATAGAATGATCTGTCAGATTAAAACAGGGCTTCTGACCCTTTTATATTTTGTTTAAAACCCCATTTTAAATTTAATTTCAGCCCTAACTATTTAACTGTATCACTGTTTTATTCTGTTTTTCTATACTGCTTCTGCACCCATACCTTGAGGAAAATACGTAAAATGGCAAAGAAGCTTCCAAAGATGTGAAAAGAAATATAGTGAGCTCCATGACATTTGGGAAAAAGACCAAAAAGACCATATTTTTTATTGATTTGGCTCTCTTCACTACAATTTTTAATTTGTAACCAAACAGTGCACATGGTTAAAGTACAGATTCTCAGGTATTGATTAACGGGCATTTTTATATGTTTCGGTTTCACAATGTAGAAATCACAGGACATTTTATACATAGGTATTTACTGCATTGCTCTATGTGAGCCGTCTGTTTGAACATATCACCATAAACCTTTGACAGTGAGCAAAGCTTAAATCTGCAGGGGGTTATAATAGTAAATGATAATCCAACATTATCTTCATAAAGTAGATGATGTCAGGATTAGTGTAAATCTTGTTCCGGAATCCTGATCCCTAGTACATCATTAAGCAATAATAATAATAAAAAAGATTTTATGTTTTCAATTTACAGTGACAGTCATGACTGCCAATGAGGAGAGAGAGTAGTTGGTGCATGTGGAACTCTGGAGGACTCTCAACTGTAGTTTTCGGCTGCAGGAACCCTGGGCAGAGCCTAATATCTGAGGGAGAATAACCTTATTCCAGTCAGATCCCCAGAACGACTTGCCTGCGTTGAGCATTCAGAACCAGTATCTGCTGCCAGAGACCCCATTAAAGGATAAGCACCATCTGTGGTAGGGCATGCATTTCAGGTTAAAAGCCTGATTAAGGAGAAAAGAAAAATTTAAAACACCCCATTAAAATAGTAGGGAAAAATGGTGAAATATGTCTGTGATACTATACGCAGTTTGTAGGGTGGTGGTGGTCTGTAATGTGACATTTAAATAAAAATATTTTCCACTTCATTGAAAATTATGTTGATCCACGATAGCCACAAACTGAGGACAATTGTGTGTTCCTAACTCCATGCTAACTTCAGAGAGCTTTGTTCAAACCTAAATCTATCATACGTGAGATATCTGAGAGGACTATTCTGCTTGCTCAATCTGCTTCACCGTGTTTTGGATTGTAATTTATTTAACATCTTCTGTACACAACACTCTACATTTAAGAAATTTGTTGAGATTGTTTCAGGTAGTAAACCTTCCAATGAATCATACGTGTGTTGGTAAATCTCTACCTCTCTCAGGTAGAAATACTGTCTATAGATGGCAATACTGCCCTGAATGTAGTCATAGTTAATGTCCAAGCCAGATTCGTGGTTCTGAGCAGGAGTGTGAGTGTGCGTCATAGTAGAAGACTAAGCATTGTATTTCTTCAGCAGGTCATTCTGCCAGTGCCTCTTACGGTTAGGAAAAAGTGAAGGGATGCGGATGTTTTTGAAATCCTCAATACACTTCTTCAGCTCCTCCTTCATCCTCCTTTTCTCATCCTCATCCAGATCAGGGCCGGGGGGACCCCCCTCATCCTGGGTTGCTAGTCGGGGCAAAGTTTTGGGCACAGGTCTACGAGGGCAGGCTGCAGGCAGGGGTGGTGGTGGTGATGGAAGGGGCATAGGGGGAGATGGTAGAGGATCGATGGAGTTGGGAGAAGGTGGAGGAGGTAGTCCAGGGCTGTCAGGTGAAGAAGGTGGAGTTTGTGGAAGAGATAGAGATTGTAGAGGAGGTGGAGAAAGTGGAGGAGGTGGAGATGGTGGAGGAGGAGAAGAGGATGGAGGAGGTAGAGATTGAGGAGGAGGAGGAGAAGATGAAGGTGAAGATTGTGGAAGAGGTGGAGAAGGTGGAGATTGTGGAGGAGGTGGAGACAGTGGAGGAGGTGGAGAAGTTGGTGATTGTGGAGGAGGTAGAGACAGTGGAGGAGGTGGAGAAGGTGGAGATTGTGGAGGAAGTGAAGGTTGTGGAGATTGTGGAGGGGGTGGAGATGGTGCAGGAGATGAAGATTGTGGAGGAGGTGGAGATGGTGGAGGAGGTGAAAATTGTGGAGGAAGTGGAGAAGGTGGAGATTGTGGAGGGGGTGGAGATGGTGGAGGTGATGAAGATTGTGGAGGAGTTAGAGAAAGTGGAGATTGCATAGGAGGTGGAGATGGTGGAGGAGGTGAATATTGTGGAGGAGGTAGGGGAGGTGGAGATTGTGGAGGAGGTGAAGAAGTTGAACAAAGACTCAGAGAGGATCCATTTCTCATGTCCAGTTCAGTGGGACCATCACCATGGCTGCAGGCAGTGGTCATGCATCGATCTGTCATGGGTAGTTTGTCCAAGGCAGATTGAGGGTAATATGCTGAAATGGGACTCGATGGCCTGTCTTCTGTTTGAAAAACAGGACATGTTGTCAGGTTAGTTGTGCAAGCAAAAATAGTTTTTAGAATACATATTTTGTAAATAGTTAAAACTAGTTGAAAGGCATGTGTGAAAACAGAAAGTTAGAGGGACCAAGGCTATCAAGAGAGTCTAAATTATACTGCTCGCCAAACCCTGAAATGCTCTTAAAATATCTTCTTAAGACCTTACTTCAAAAAATGAGCAACAAATGGACTGACTTTTGTAAATGGACTGCATTTATATAGCACATTTTCCAGCAACTACTGCACAAAGCGCTTTACAATAAATGCCTTTCATTCACCCATTCACACACACACTCACACACCAAAGGCAAAAGGCAGCCATGCCAAATGACCACTATCTCCTGAGCTAATGCCACCCCAGACAAAACGTCATACCCCCGTGACCACCAAAGAGCATAAGTTAACTTTAAGAATAGTGGTGGCTTTCTGTGCTAAATAAATAAAGTTGCATTCGAGTACTGTCTTCCTTACTATCTTCACTTATCCACAGCCACCACACAGATGATTTTAAGCCCACTGACCAACCCCAAAGTTATTTGGGCTGTAAAGTTTATGTAAAGAAGCACAATTAAACAATCATGGCTATGGTGATGATTACTTTACAGGACCTTGAGCAGTCTTGCTCACTGCAGCTGTTGGTTTAACACGCAAGAGCGCACTCAATCTGTGTTCTTATTGCTCTGTGATTACACTGGGAGTACAGACCTTGACCTAAAGGTGATGTCATTACATGGCAGCACAGATTCATTCTCACAGTTTCCAAATGCAGATACACCTGTCCTGGCCTTCATTCAAAATCAGCAGCACACCTCTTTACCTAACTGTTTCCACTGTTAAAATATTTGGCGGTCCTAAGGATTGTTCTTGGTAATGTCCCTTTTTACTTCCAGTTTTCTTTTTAAAGCAATAAATTTGATCTAGCAAATTGACCAAAAAGACTAACTTTATGTTGATGACATTTTCTCCAAAAGGGTTCACATAAATGCACCAATGTTTCAAAAAATTAAACATTTCAAATACAAATTTAATACACATTATAAATATAATGCACATAATGCTGCCTTAGTTAAAAATTAATTTTGTGCGAAAATCTCCAGAAAATGACAGAAACTGTAAACAAGCTACTTGTTTTTCTATTTATTAAAGGCAGACTATACAGGTTTTTTTTAGCCTTATTGTGGTCCTGTGTTTACAATCTCCTCCTACATCTTCTAGCCTGTCAACTTTTCATTTCGCTTCACTGTACTTTTGCTTTTTAACCTCTGCCATTGCAGTACCTAGCTACGAACGCTCTGCTGAACCCTGATCCTACTCCACAGGCTCTGTAGCCACACGCAGAAAAAAGCACCACACCCAGAAACGTCCCTAACACATTTTAGAAGACATACAGGCAGAGAAACATGGATTTGGCAAATTTGTGTAAAGACAGAGACTGCTAGTGCATCATAGATATGACTGAACATGGTTATTTTATAATATTTTAGAACATATTTTCAGGATTAAAAATGTATGCCTTTAACATTATTGTTTAGTTGTGTGGATCTGAATATTTTTTATTAGTTTTGAATACAAATGCAGGGGTGCTTGTACCTGTCTCAGTGGTCAGTAGGGCATCCTTCCCCATACAGCCTGTCATGACCTTACCTGTACGGGTAAGAGGAGCTCATGATTATTTCCCCATCAAATGTGCGACCAGACAATTTATTACCAATTATGATATGAGCCAGGTGAGATGTGGTGGACAATTAGAGGGAAGGAGTAAAGCATCAGAACAGGCACTATCAGACTAATCTATGAGTAGCTGAAAAGTGCAGGAATACAAACTTAGTCTGGGGAATGAAGGAGTGCTTGGACTTTACAATTAATTGTAGAATGGTGCCAAGGACATTTTAGACCATTCTTTTAACAATTGTAAACATGCAGATGGAGCTGCAGTATACAGCAAAGATAGTGATCTTACATTCATTATGAAGGTATCCCCTGCGTGCTATATTGTTATACCATGTTGTTGATTAACATTGTCAATGATAATGCAGCATGACAGTCTCGAATCAATAATTACGAAGATTCGGTGGCTACTGCTAGCTTCAGAAAATGCAAGTTACAGTTAAACACATATGACAACAGATGACAGTGGCTTCCTGCGATAAGAAACAACCAAAAGTAAAAGAATAAAAGAGAAAAAGTATTGCCAAACAAAAAATAACAAAACATGTTAACCTGTAGTTTTTTGTAATATCATAATTGTAGGGTATTTGGTGGATTCGTAGTGGATACATCCCTCTGTGATAACTATTTTCATCCCTTTTACGGTCACTTAAAATGAACATTTATCAAATATATTTGATTTAACCTTATAATTATAACAAGTAGTCCTTGATTAGAAGACTAGTCAGCTTATCACATTATGTGATGGTGTTGATATTCTTTAAAGCAAATTGTCAGATTGTTTTCTGGCCAGACGATGGTGTTCGGGATCTCCCACACTATACTCCAACTGAGCCACAGCACTCCTGCCCTTTCTCCATTTTCAAATGGAGTAGTTATATATAGATTTAGCTTTAAAATTAGTGTACAGCAACACAGAAACGTCGCAAATTACAGAGGGAAAGGGTAGAGTGAAATTTATATCTGCCTGGCTGCAAGTGCAGAGAGCAGTTATTGGTAGATAGTAATGTCCCTATTGGCTTAAAAATGGGAGGCGCTGGCTTGAGGGGTGGTTTTCATGGGGTAGGCAGGGAGAGGTGGAGGAACACACTTGCAGGCATCTAAATCTACAGCAACCATGCATCATGAAGAACACCGTAGGCCAGGGGAGATGTGTGGAAGATTGGTGGCGCGCACTCACGGTAGAACACATATTCTGTGTGGCTGGTCCAGATTTTCTCATGTGACTGGTCATGGGCAGAGGAGCAGCTTCCAGTTGAGTTGCAGGCCACCATGGTGAAGTTAGCCTCAGCCAGCTTATCAAAGGCTTGATCTAGACTGGAGAACTTCAGATAAGAGCATGATGTGTAGTTCTCCGGTGGACAATCTGATTCCTGGCTCTCATTGAGTGTATCCCCAAAAACCTCCTTAGCCAGAGAGGTCTTCCCACACACCATTATACGTTCCACTCGACGGAACTTGGCGCCCGTCTGGCTGTCCCAGCCTGGTGTGTAGGAGCCTTGATAGCCAATGGTGATGAAGCCAGAGTGGTGGCTGGCCTCCCCTCCCTCCATCACCAGGCCTGTGCAGGGAGCAGCAGCTCCGCTAAGTGTGTCCAGGTTATGGGCAGTGTTGGTTTTGGAAGAGAAATCTTCATTGTCACTCTGACAACCTTCATTGTCGTGTTTGGTGAGTCTGGGTGCCAGCTTTTTAGCCAGCTCAGGCAGATTATAGAATTCTGCCTCCCGCTGCAGCCTTGCACGCTCAGGAAAGTCTTCTGGGAGCAGCAGCTGACGGTCACGCATGTAGTCCAGGATATAACGGAAAAGGAAACCGTCGCGATCCAAGAAAAAGCGACCTTTGGTGTCACGCGCCAGCCCTTCGTTGCTCTTAGAGGTGAACATCTTCCCAAGAAGGGAATCTGGGTAGCTGATTAGAGTGGAGTAGCGGGTTATGTATACCTGGCCACCCACATTGAGTTCCACGATCTCTGGGAAGAGCATCTTGTCACCCGGAATGCTGCTGGTGCTCTCAAGTAAAGCCATGGGTCTGTGTGAAACCAAGCAGAGAACCGCTTCAATCTCTTTTTCACGCCTGACTGCCCGAACCAATCTGCCTAATCACATTGCTCATGCAGCAAGAGACATGAAAAACTGCATGTCTCTTACTGGGTCACTAGATGGTAAGGCTGGACCTATTACAATCTCAGTGATTACGGAGGATTGTGATTGTGCACATAAAATATGCCATCGGTTTTGCAATTAAATCTTCACTCCCATCTAAAATGTCAAATTGTTTGGAAAATGTAGTTGTTTAGGAAAATTAACAGGAGTTTAAATGCAAAATAAGCAAGGACAGTAGAAATATAATTGAATATAAATACCTTGTACTGTTATCCAAAGTAAAATCCTTGTTAAAATCCAAGTTGATTGGGTAAGAACCTCCACTTCATGGAATGAATGGTCTGCTACAGAGAGAAGCTCTGTTCCTGGTCAGTGCAGTTGTAATCAAGCATGTTGATGAAAGGAATATCCCAGAACTTTTTTGTTAGTGATGAAATTCAGAAAAAAAGAACTACAACAAACTTGCCTACTTGCCAACAGATAGTTCTTTTAAGATTGGCAGTGTAATACCATTTCAGCGCTGCATTAAATATGGTACACCATTAAAAATCCATTCTCCCTTGACGGAAACAATATTAGCTGATCCACGGACATGAATGTGCTTTCTCCCTACTGTCATCAGTCTATCCTTTGCTGCCCCTTGCAGTGAAAGCTCTGCTGCAGTATTATAATCTCCACAAAACCCCACCAACTGTATGATGACGTTGACTTAATTTCAGAGTAATGTGACAACTTCACGTTCCGTGAAATCTGCGATTATTTATACTTGTTTGTGTACATTTATTGCATACATGCCCAAGCCATAGCACTAACTCTACCATGTTTCACAGATGAGGGGGGTGAAATAAGAAAAAAAAAAAAACAGAAACGTAAGCCAAAACCTTAAACTACATGGATTACTAGGCGCTTTGTGATTTCTGAGCTCATTAGTGCTTTCTTTCTTCTTAATGATGCTCCAAACAGCTGATTTTGGTCAGCCTAAGTTTTAGCCTAAGTTTCAGTTTTTTCTCTCTCTCTTTCTCAGCCTCATAATTGCTTCCTTGACTTTCATTGGCACAACTCTGGTCCTCATGTTGACAAATTCCAATAACAGACTCCGAAGACAATCAAAAGGCTAGAATCAAAATTAGATACTGAAAGCTCTCTTATACCTGCACTAATGACGCAATTGAACACACCTGACTAATCAGAAACACCTGCGACGCCATTTTGTCCCAAACATTATGATGCCCTGAAAATGCTGTAATTTATACATGGTGAAACCAAAATGTATAAAAATACCCTTAAATAAAAGCTGAGAATGTGCACTACTTTACCTCACATTAATAGTTTGATTACATATCAAAAATATGTATTTGACACATTATTACACACACAAATACATATATACATGGTGTTACAGGTGTTATGAACCTTAACTCTTTGAGAGACAGTAACTCAAAATGGTTATTGAATGATGTTGGTATGGATGTATCACATGGCATTCCTGTGCCAAACTGCTTAAATGATAAATGAAAAATGCTTAAATGATAGCACCTCCAACACTGATTGACATGACATGCAATGATCACCAATTTGGTCTTTCTTTTGCTAGTTGCTGCACCTCGGTTGCTACACCGGCATGTATAAGAAATTAATACATAAAATGTGTATGCTAAATTATGTTACAGACATTAATTGTCACACATATTAATATTATTTAATCATACTTCATTTGGCAATCATTTATTGTGTGGCCTGAATCATGAACACTGCAATAGATGGTCTCCCAGCTTTGCATCAGAGCTAATGCATCCATGTTTGTGGTTCTATGTCCATAAACGTTATTGCAGATCTGGATTTGCACCTATATCTGAATCTGAGTAAGATTACTGTGAAATATTGCTTTGCCCTGGATTTTACAGGGCAGTGCTCATCTATGTGATCCTCTTATCTCTTTGATTATGGATGTGTCTTAATGTGGTTCTGTATGGGACAATTTTCTCAGAACCTTGCACTCTGTTATCATTATGGGCATTTACTGTTGCTGGATTCAGTGAAATTTTAGCACAAGAAATGAAAATTAGCAGAGATGAAATGGAAAAATATATATTAAAGGAACTCAGTTGTTGCCATTTTGTTCTGGCCTGAATCCCCAAAAAGCAAAAAAAGCAAAAAACTAACAAAAAACATCACAAACTCTCTTTATGCATGTAATTTTTACTGGACATCATCAGTTAACCTGTCACTCCCCTGAGATTAAAACGTAGACTTTGTTCACTAGTAAGCTATAGTTGAGGCTTGTAGATAACAAAGTTATGAAAGCAGGTGAACAGGTTCTGATGCCTGTATTGTATCAGCTCACGTGTGAAGATGTTTTGAGACTGATGTTTCATAGGAGTAGAGAGAAGCATAAATCAAGCTGATCAACAACTCTATTTTGACTGATGGTAGTACGGGGTGCTGTTTGTAAAATGTTGCACATTCTGTAGCCCTGCTTAATTTTTTACATGTTTAGCACTGCAAAAAAATGCACTACAATTTTCAAATGTCTCCTTTTTTAAACATTAAGAGAGAGAGATTTGTCTTAAAACACTGTAATCACTTTCCAAGAGCAATGTTACGCATTAAAACAAGAATATATGGGCATATTTGGGAACACCTGGGAATATTTTGGATAGGACTGAGAATCTGTCTGATATTATTTTCTGTATTGATAATTATGAATTTGTTGCTTTAGGGTACATTTCTTAACATATAACTTCACTGATTACATTACTGTACTAAAAAATTATAGCAACTTTTCTCATGATCTGGGACTGTAGCCCATCTCATTTCTGTAGTGTCTGCAGTCCACTAGCTGAGCTGTGTTAACACTATGCTGGAGAACTACATGGTTTCAGCTGCTGGTACTGGTAGACTGCATGTTCCTGCTGTTTCAGCTGAAGAATACAGTCCCTGCAAGACGCTACAGCCAACTGTACATAATGCCGTGGGACGCCCAGCCACAGCCAGCATTCGCACAATTTGGAATTTATTCTGGACAGTGACGTCATCACTCTGCTTAAGACTCTTGCTTAAGGTGGAAGTACCACCTGGGGGTCTCCATGTATACTTTAAAAAAAAAATGTTTAATAAATGTATCGACAGGCTTTCGGCCATCTCTGAAAGGGCACATACTTATAACTGAGCGAATGAAATTTGAGCTTTTTGCAGACCATTGTGGTCTGTCATGGAATACTACAGGTAGCTGACATCAGTTTGTTTTGGTCCGTTCAAGGAAAATAGTTTCAGCACGAAGCTTTCGATCAACTTCAAAACACTAGTTTAAGTGTTGGTACACCAGTTGCGCCAACATTTGTAAGTGCTGGTATTTTTGGTATAGCTTTCTGTGACTGTAACTTGTCTCAAGTTAATCATTATCAGCACGAAGCCCTCTGGGATGGGTGCATACTTGTAAGGCTGTGCGTGCGTAATAGATAACAGAGCACTCCTGTTCTTGGAAACACTGAGCGGATTTTATTCGGGACAGCACAGGAAGATGAAGTTGTGGGCTCTGCAGGGATTCACCCTGCTCCTCAGCACCTCTACATTTGTACAAATGTTCCCTTCAGTGACTGGAGCTGATGGAACAAGTACAACTATGCCAACAAATGCAGCAACATCAACAACTGTGACTGATAAAACAAATACAGCAACGCCAACAACTGTAACTGATAAAACAAATTCAGCAACTTCAACCATTGTAACTGATAAAACAACTTCAATAACTTCAGCTCCCACAACAAATATAATTTCAACAACCTCGACTGATTCAATAACGATAGTTCAAGATGGTAAGGAACAATCTGATTTCATTCTTAATTTTTGGTTGGTTTTTAAATACAGTTTAATGAAAAAAATTAACTGATTAAGTTATAAAGTAATGAAACTTGGTCGGATGTTGTGTGCTGTTAGGGGTCAGGTCCATTTTGTGAAATCGCCACACTCTAAAAAAATTACTGACTTTAAGGCAATAATTTGCATTGAGGGTATTATTAAGTAAATGTTATAAGCCTATAGTTTAAGTACAACTAATGTGGATTTTCTCCATATTCAAAAACCTAATTACATTGAACCTACTTAAAAATGTATTCATGAGTTACAGCTGTTTTAGAAAAAAATGCCACACACACTACTGTTGATTTGCATATGGTGGCCATATTGCTTTGAAAGTTCAATATTTTTGATAATTATTCAATTTCAGACTCCTCATATTTTTTCAACCATAATTTGGTGACACTCAATATCCTAAAACTACTTCATGACATTTTTCACAGAGAAGTAGCTTAACAAATTACAGCTAATTGAAGAGTTTTAGGCATTTAAGCCAATTTATAGGCAATTTGCATAACCAAATCTCATGAGGATCACAGCATAGTATTCATGAGTTATAGCTGTTTTAGTAAAACATGACCACGCCCACAATTAATTGACCTGTGCATCCATATTGTTTTGAAAATGAAAAATATTTGTTGATAATTATTGATGTTCAGTCTCCGGAGATTCTTTGTAGACTAATTTGGTGACGATGGACCAAACGGCCACAGAATAGTTAGCAAATTAGGTTTTTCAAAAAATTAAAAATGGCAGAAAAAAATTTGTTGCTGATGTTCGTTCTTGAGGCAAAGTTGTAAGTTATAGGAATTTCCTTGAAAAACCCTTTCCATTGAAACCTTGCATATTTGTAACACCCCCTAATGGCCGCCCGATTTCAAATTTTACGGTTTACGGTAGTACGAAGTCGAGATAAATATACTTGCCAAGTTTCATGGTGACTGGCTATTGCTAAGCTTTTCAAACAGCTGTTGTTAGCTAATTGACTGATGGCTTTTTAAAGATATATGTTGGTCATTTGAGATACTGATTGGGTCTTCAAGAGATGTACCATACAAAAATTCTTCCTGATTGGTCAAACGGTTGAAGAGTTGTAAGAGTTTAAAGTTATTTGCCTGTTATAGCGCCACCTATTGGTAGAGAGTCATCAAAGTTTGTTACAGTTCTTTTAGCAAAAAGGGCCATGCCCAATATAGTTGATTTGCCTATGGTGGCCATAATTCTTTAAAAAGTCAACATTTTAAAATTCGTATTGAGGTTCAGCCCCGAGAGATTCTTTCTGGCCTAACTGAGTGATGATAGGCGGCCAAATGGCCCCAGACTAAATAGTGGAAAATGGCACGGGCATAATAAATTGGGAATGTACATTTTGTTTGGAATGAACAAAGGAATCTTGGGGAAATGGTTGCGTTACGCCACCATCTGGGTACTAGCCATCATTGCGATAACATGAGTAGTGGGGGGACATAGGAACATATCTGCCATGTTTCATAGCTCTACGATTTACAATTTTTGCTGCACATTCCATTTCAGGGAAGAATTATAATTTTAAAAATGATTAAAAAAGACAAAAACAATATGGTTCCAGCAGCTTCACTGCCTGGACCCCTAATAAACTACATGTAAAAGTAGCATTAAAAAACAGAATGAGAAGGGCCTTATCTTGTGAGATCTTTTTATGGGGCCAAAAATTGGTCGCACCCCTGCCAGTTAATGTGCAACCCACCCAGACAGCCAGCGGTGTAAAAAATAAAGACTCTTAAAACTGTCAAAAGAAACTAAGCACTGGATAACTAAATCTTAAGTTTGAAACAACCAATTGCTCTTTCAATTGTTATTTATGTTGCTTTGTCCATTGTTATTTCTTTAATCATGATGTTATGGGGTTTTATTTCAGTACACTGTGCTGGAAAGCAGGACTTTGATCCATGTGATAATCCTGAAAATGCTGGTTGCAAAGAAAATTCTAAATGTTCCTGTAAAAAACAGAAATATTTCTGCAGGTAAAGACTCACTTTTTTTATTGTCCTTTGAGGTTAAAACTCTTTACCTACCATCGCTGAATTTTATTAACCCATCAGAATATTTTAGAAGGGTCATACTGATCAACCATTAACCGAAAGTAAACGATAAAAATGTTATTACCATTCCACAAATTTGTACGTACACAGAAATTTAGCTTAAAGTTCGAAAAAGGAACAGTTCCCCCCCCCCCCCTTTATTCAGACATTAGAAAGCAGACAAGTTAACTATGGGGGACCAACAATTGAAAAACAAATAGATAAATAAATAAATATGCACAGAAATGTATAGATATAAATGGGTATTCCTGCATTTATTTATTTATGTGTTTATTTATTCCTTGATTCATTATTTTTTGTAAATTCAGTGCAGTAAAAAAGTATTTGCCTCCTTTTTGATTCTTGTTATTGTCATAGTGAATGGTTTCAGATCTTTGCACAAAATGTAATATTAGACAAAGGTAGACTGAGTAAACATAATGAAAGGAGTCCCCATGTGTAAAAGTAATTGCCCTTTGGTTACTCAATCAATCAATTAACCAAACTGAATTGATACTTAGATTCAGCTGATTGAACACAGCAATGATTGCAGCCAGATTGCATAATGAACCTTTCCATCAGAGTGAAGTAGGCACCACAAAGTTTCTACACTATGCAACAAGTGAAGGAAATTCCAGAGGATATGAGAAAAGTTGAAAAAATACATCAGTCTGGAAAGGGTCTGTGACTTCACTACATCACAGTGAGAGCCATTATATCCAAATTGAAAACACTTGGAAAAGTGGTGAACCTGTCCAGGAATGGGCAGCCTGCTAAAATTTCTCCAAGTGTGCAGCGACAACTCACACAAGAAATTACAAAAGTTCCCATAAGAACATCCAAAAACTACAGGCCTCTCTAGCCTCTCTAGCAACACAGGTCAGTGTTCATGATTCTACAGTAAGACAGTGTGAAAAAGGATTCATGGGAGAGTAGTAAGGCACAAACCACTGCCATACTTTCTCATGGTAGTGTATTTATTTCCATATTTATTTCTTTTATTTGTTTATTTGTGTATATATTCCTTTCCGTATTTATTAATTTCTTGATCCATTTATTTGTGTGTATATTTATTTCCATATTTATTACTTGATTCATTTATTTCTGTATATATTTATTTCCATATTTATTTACTTCTGTATTTCTTTGTCTATATTACATTGAGGGGGTTGTCAATCAAAGTAAGCCTCGGTGTCACCGTATTCCCATTGGTTGATTGATAGATTGTATGTAGATTGACTGTACATACCTCGATTCAACACCGCTTGCTTTTACAACGTTTACGTTAGTAGGGGAAAGTGGGGAAAAATGTTGAGTGGGACAAGTTTTTACATTATTGCATCATGAATACCATTTATCAGACTCACTTATTTAAGCATGAAATATGTGAGTATGTGAACCTTTCTCTCACCTTTCCCTTTCACATTCCACAGATGCAACAACGACAAAGAGAAATGGTACATAGGAGAGGACTGTGAGCAGGAATGGACTGTCCTAACCTTTGCCCTAGTGGCCTCGCTACCTGGCGTGGCTCTGGCTACAGTAGTCGGTGTGGCAGTTCATTGTGTTCACCATTCCAGGAAAAAAGGACCAGCAGCCAGCGTGGAAAGGTGAGACAGGGGTGGGCCAAAAACAGCCGGTGAGGCTTGAGGACTTCTCTGGAGTTGATCACATTCAGATCTAAAAGTATAAGACCTGCAGTACGGTGTCCCAAGTGGCAATTCCTTGTAACTTTTCCTCAGAGCAGTGATTTACGCCAAGAGTCCTGAAATGAGAAAGCCCACTCAATACAGCTCCTCCAGAGATCTGCATTCACCAGGACACTGAGGCAGCTCGGTTGATGGACTGCAGATTTGAGTGGTCTGATTGCATATGCTTCAGAGAATGTGTGTGTTCAATATATGTCCTTTCGGCGGTGGGTTCACGAGCATTAAAATAAACAGTTTAACAAGAAAAATAATATAGCTCTTTGTACTTGTGCAGCTGAGTAAATGCATTGCACATTACAACTAATTATGAAAAAATAGACATTTCTAGCTTTAAAGTGAGAGAACTAAGGGTGAGAGTAGTCCAAGATACAACGTATCCATCAGAAAAATAGCCAACTCCATAGCATTCTAATTCTAATTGTTTTTGTAGATTATACATAGAACCTGAGTAATACTGATCTCCTTGACTAGCACCAATGCTTTTGTTTTCAATCATCTATGCTTGTCTCATTGTTTTAGTTCCAAAACGCAGAAGGTTGACCCAAATCCATCTTCCAGTAAAAAGGAATCCAGCCCAATGGACGATTACTCAAATCTAGTGTTTGCCTCTGACCTGCAGGTAAGTGATCAAAACCAGCATGATCAGAGTCCGCGAACAGGGTGACTTGTAAAAGCTGCTACATGCATGAAATTCCCCATTTAGACTTTTCCTGTTATTTCAAACCTGTTGATTTTCAAGCATTAAAAAAATACAGTTTTAACCTACATGCTCAAATGGGGTTTGCAGCTTACACAAGAGGACAAAGATTACAATGGACGTACATAGATCATTTAATCAAGCCATTGGTCACTGCAAGTATTCTTAATGAAAAAGTGGATCGCCGAAAATTCTGTGCATTTTTTGGGCAGCTACTACATTTAATTGACTACACAAAGAGAATTTACCCCAAACTTTGCAGGGTGTGTTTACCTCGATGACCTTTATCTGCTATACCAGGTCCCCTCTTCCATCCACTGAACTCTATGGTATGCTCTACGCTTCCACCCGATGTCTAGTATTTCAGCCTCATTCTGTTTCTGCCTCTGTCACATGGTGGCAAATTATAATGCCAATAAAGCCTTTTAGCCTCACTTCAGATTGGAGAAGACGATAAGCTAAGATGTCTAACTGTGGCAAGAGCGGACTTATGGAGAATCTGAAAATGAGCAATTAATTCAGGTCACCTCTGATAAAAAAGCCTCTTGTATTTATCTTACATACATTATTTTACATATTTATCTTAAATACATTTCCATGTGCAATCAAGAAATGTGCACTTTACGCAATGCAGCCAGAATTCAATCCGCAAAAAAAGAAAAACTAAAAAAAGAAACTAACTACAAAATCATGATCAGAAACAGGCCCAGGTGTTACCCACTCAAAGTGTCAAACTATCTCCTGTGATTAAAATTGAACTATTGTGAATTCTATATAACTACCAAAACTACTCTCTGCTTTGCCATCTTTCTAAATGCAGTCTAAGTGCTGCAAATTTTAATTTTAATTCCAATATTGATAAATTTGCTTCATATGCATAGCAATGCACTTATGCTGATAGAAAATCTCCTCACCTCATGTGGAATCTGTACTGCGTTTGCCTGTTGTCAAATCAAATCACTGATGCAATCCTTTCTTGATAACAGATCGCAGAGAAATTCTTAAAAGAACAGAAACAAAATAAATCGGTCCGTAAGCAAATTAATTTAGAGCATCCGAGGGGATGCAGTGAGAAATTCATGGTCAAAAATACAATTTTGTGCACTGAATGAGCATTTTGTGTTCAAAATCAAATGGCTAAGTAGTTGGGGGTTTTATTATATATAATCATTTATATTATTGATCATTTTTATTTTATTTCATTACTCTATTTTAAGACAGTTAAGGGACAAAAGGAAAAAAAGCACACAACAGAAAGAAGTCAGGATAAAGACCAGGAAATGTGTAATAACCACAGTAATTGGCGGTCCACTCTTCTAACTCTCTATTTATGCTGCTTTTTAGAATGGCCAGAAGCCTCAGCCAGCCAGCAGGTCACCTCATGACAGCATCCCCATGGCATCGCAGCCATACAGTGCATACAGGTAAGCAGTGCAGCCAGACGCACCTGTGCGTCTGTGTCTGATGTCAGTCCTGAGCATTGCGTAGCTGTGTCCCTGTGCGCCATAACCGCTATTCAAGGCATTACAGCTGTGAATGTCTCATTAATGTTTGTGGGCTCTGTGTTGATTGTGCCTTGTTGCTGTCATTGTGCCTTCCAGGAATCCATCTTACAGGAACCCCTATGCCAGTTCCCAACCAAGCAGGAACCCGTACAGTTCACTGGACAGATACGATGGTTACAAGAATCCCATAGAACCCCCTGGTCTGCAAAATAGCGTAGCGGTAAGTGACCTTGCTCTACCACTTCAAGAGGAAATAATCTGGCATAACAAATGGTCATTATTACAGGATGTAGTTGCCATAGTGCACCCAGGATCTGTATGCCTTTATTTATATATACTATTTATTACAGTATCAAAACAGAATTTTAAAACTAATTTTTAAAAGCATTACTTTAAATGTAAACATATTGCTGAAAAATGCCAGTGAATGAAAAAAGAATTTCCCAACAAATGGGAAAAAATCTGGTAAATGTAAAACTTAAACACATGTTACATATACACATCTGGTGTCAGGATTCTTATGTAAAGACAACTTTGTTCATCCCACTGAAGATATAATTTGACTTCTAGGTTGACTTATTTAAAGAAGAATAGGAAGGACTTGATAATTGTTGATATGAATCTGCATGCATGGCAGTCAGTTTAAATCAGATTGGTTTTTACAGGTGCAGTCTAATCTAAATAATGGTGCAGCCTGACAAAACACCTTTCTCTGGTGAGCAGGAACAACAGGCCAGATGTTCCAGTACACCAACTTTAGGTTTGTCGATTTTATTTTCCAGAGAGGAAATCAGTCTGGATATCAGCAAGCAGGTCCACCCACACCACTGTACTCCTCTCCAGACTACGACAGCTCCAGGCCACAGTTTCCTCGAGTCCAGATCGGCAGACAGTAATGATGTAAAAGGGGCTCCCAGAAGGACGGTGGTGTGTCGCTGATCAATTTCCATACTGGCACCCCCTTTCCTAATAATCTCAGCAGATTTTACCGGTAATCAGCAGGAAGGAGAGCCTGTGAGTAACGAGCAGTAGTCACTAGCTACCTAACGAGTAGGTAGCCATTCTGAATATCTGTTGCCAGAGGAACTAGAAACTGTGAACATAATTCATCATTCAAAAGAATGTACCCTGTTGACCGAATGTACACTGCAGTTATGCACTTAACATATTTTCTCTTAACATTAATGAAACTAAAATATTAGGCATCACTGCCATTTACAGGTGAAATATAAAATAAAATGCATATCCGATTTAAAAGTGAACCAGACACCAGACCAGACGTGTCTCGCCCAGTGTGATTTAGCAATAAATCTGATTATTACGCAATAACAAAATGTATCTTTAAAAGATTATCCACATATTAAATGACTGGGATATCGCATGCACCTAGTAACAGATACAGCACAGCTGATCCTATTTTACATTAAGAAAAATTACTTTGTGGGCCACAAAAAGCTGTTTCAGCACAGCTGTTTAGCACTGAAGTTATTAGACCAATTTTATTTCCCAAACCTAACTTCTACAAGCAGACAAGCAGTATGGCATAGCGCACATGGTAACTTAAAATCCTGTTTTTCAACCACCTTGTGGTCCAATCCTTGAATTATTCAATTGCATTAAAAGACTTGAATGTGGAATGTGAAGATTTGTGGCTTGAATGGAGGGTGGTCGAGAAGTGCAAAAGATCAGAAGGATTTTGAAAGATTCTATACAGAGGAATGGTTTATCAAGTTTTTGTACTTGAGAAGGATGAGTGCACAAAGTGTTTAAAACAGGACAGCCAATAATTTGACACCTAACTTTTTGGCAGCTTATTGAAATAAAACCACAAAAACCCACAGACACTGCAGCACCCTGGGAATTCAGTTTGAAACCCCTGTGGTAAATCGACCTGAATTTTTGTTTACTGTTCAAAATCATCTTTGAAATATTAGTTACAATTTAAGTTCCATTAACAGTTGTGATAGAATCAATGAATCAATTTTGAATTATATACAACCTGTATATCAAAGAATAAATATAAATACTGACTAGATTGCAATAGGATAAAGAACTTCAATACTGGAAAAATTACATTTTAATGTCTCCTTGAAAAGATTTGCAAAAATTGTAGATGATTGCAAAACACTGAATTAAATAAAATGAGGAAGCAGCACCACCTATTGTGTAGGGGCTGTCATGATTAGTGTTTATGAATCATGAAACTGAAAAAGATTATCATTCATTAAGGCAAGTGTACATATTGAGCCCTTTGCATTTTTAGATTTGAATTAAAATTGAATTCAAATAAAAACAACTAGTTTGTCCCATTTAATATGTTGACCAATTCATCACCTTATTAAATAAATGCCAGGTTTTTATTCTAAACCATCCAGATTTATCATTATTAAATTATGGACAGTTGTGTGCACACCTCCTGGCGGGCATTTTGACAGTTGCGCAATAATTTTGTCTGCTGCTGTGGCCCATCTCCTTCAAGGTTTGATGAGTTGTACGTTCAGATATGCCCTTCTGCACACCACTGTTGTAACCGCTGCTATTTAAGCATTTGAGGCCTTTCCGTTAGCCTGAACACGTCTGGCCAGTCTTCTCCGACCCCTCATTAATAAAGTGTTTTTGGCCCCAGAACTGCCACTCACAGACAGTATTTTGTTTATGGCACCACTCTCTGCAAACTGTAAAGAATGTGCGTAAAAGTTCGGAAAACTCCTAGAAGGACAGGTGGTTCTGAGATGCTGCCGCTATGTGTAGCACCAACAATCATACCTGGCCTTTAACCTACAAAAGTGTAGTGTCCATATTCAATGCTGCTTATACGGCCACTCAGAGGGCCGCAACAAGTCAAGAGACACAAAAACACTGCTTGGCAGAATGTGAATGCAAACGACAGGCATTTTAATCTTCTGCGTTTCTGCTGTTCTTCTCTGCACAAGTATAACTAACCTCCACTGATTAAGGATTTCATGTACTCATTTACTGCTGAATTCCCACAGCATACCAATCTGTCTATAAAGGGTAGTAACCTATTAACTTTAGAGATGTGATTCTTACCCATTCTCACAATCCACTCATGGAATCAAACATTCTTATAAAAACATTTATTTTGGTTCCTCTATACCAGAAAAGTTAAAAAAACAAAAAAAAAAACAATGAAAAAAAACTGCAGACATTCTGAGTCATGAACAATGTTACTGCATGGCCATCACTATGTTACTATAATGGCAAGCAGTTAAAGACAACAAAAAAAACATTGTGTATATCAACCACTTTCGGGTTACACTGTGGTTAGTTCCTGCAGGTAGGTGAGAGATTACCCCACCTCAACCTGAGGCTTGGTTGTTCAATATATTTCTGAATTTGAAAGATCACTTTAAACTCCAACTTCTGTGAGACCGTACAGGAACACCTGGAGAATCGTGTTGGTGAAAAAATAACTGACCGAAAGCATTACCATACAATTTTAAAGAAGTGAAATCGTTTCAGATGTTCGTCTGCACAAGGAAATGAAATTTTCAGAGTGTGATGAAGTAACAGTATTAAGGTCAAGGCACAACCACACCCCAAAAGTGTATTATAGACTGTATGTGATTCGAATATGTATCATCATAAACAATAGTTTATGCAAATAGTCCCACTTTTGATTTCATCCTTCAACTCATTCATTCAGGCTTGTATCTATCTAATATTTGCATTACCACACTATGACTAAAAGTGACTCACTAACATTCAGATTGTAATGACCTGTACATAAAATTTGAGTTTGTGAATCAATTGGATGTAGTGAAAATGTATGCAAATGAAAACTGCATTAAGAGTGAGGCATGACCATAAACTTACTCAGGAGAGAGTATGACGCACCTGTGCATGAGTGTGTCACACAAGATAAATGGAGCAGCGGCATTCACAGCACCGAATTCAGAACATTATAGATATTTGATTCCAAGGCATCCATCTATTCACTGTGAGAGAACAGCAGGCTGTTTAGGAAGATCTACAACCTGCAATTTGAGATTAGCCTACCATTTATGAGGGTATTAGCGATGACAGGCCTATCACCAGGTGAAAACGTACTGGATCATTCAGCTTAAGGTATTAGTTTGTAGCTAAACTGCATCATGATGTATATATTTTCACTGAGCTGGCTGCTAGTGTAGCATAGCACAGCCACAGACTCATGTAAACCAAACAAATGAAAACAGATGAAGAGACAAAAAGATGCACCTTAACATATCTATACTGAGAGGCACTGAAATGCAACATGTAATTGAGTATTTTTACCAGAAATATATGTACCAAACTGAGCACTGCTACACAATCTCTAAAGACTCAGATTTAAAGTGTTTACTGCCAACACTCCCAACACTGATACGGGACACAAGTTGGCTTTTCTGATTCGTAATTTCCATGAATACAAAAAGCTGGGAAAAACAACCCCTCTAGTGGCAATGCAAGTGTCAGGGTGGGGCAGCTACTTTATTGTGTAAATGGGAAAATGTGCAAACGAGATCAGTCTAGTACTCTGTGAATGGTCTGTACTCAGGATTGACTCCGCCCCAGGTACTCTGTGAATGGTCAGTACTCAGGATTGACTCCGCCCCAGGTACTCTGTGAATGGTCAGTACTCAGGAATAACTCCGCCCCCAAGGAGACAGATTAAGAATCCTGCAGTCATGACATGGCCAAATGGGTAAGGACCCCATGGAGGGCACACATCACACAGAATATTAGACCTCCTATTCTGCCTATTAGTGAACATTCAAAATCTGCAACCATACTGAAATATTGCACGAGTCATTTACAGCTGATACATTGTTCATGATAAAATCCATACGGATTAAATATTTTAAATGGATTTTCTGCCCATCAGTATATTTACAGATCACATAGCAGCACACCTTAAAAAACCACCGATACTGATTTTGCCACTTGATACAGAGACATTAAAGGACTACTCCCAATATGGACACATGGTACCATTTTATATTATTCTACAGAAATTCGTAAACAACATGACATTTGAGACCCTGAATGTCTGATTAGCCATGAATCTGCATCAAGCAAAAAAATAAAAATAAAAATAAAAATAAAATGCTGAAGTGACCATAGCCCAATCGCAATACCTCCGCTCCCCCGACAAACTGCAACTATTTTAACCATCTTCACCAAGTTTCAGCTCTTTGCTAGTGAATGTTAAGACTTAAAATGTCATTCCTGGAAAAGGTATAGTGGAACAGAGGACGATTATGTTACATATATAAACATAAATACATCTCCCCTCTTCAGGGACCTTCAGAGAAGGCCGGAGGAGCAGGCAGGGACGCTCCGCGCTACATTAGCACGTCTTTGTGGTGCCGCGTCAAGCGCGGCGCTACATTAGCACGTCTTTGTGGTGCCGCATCATGTGCTGGTTCTTCTCCGAGGGCCTGCGGAAGCCTTTCTTGCAGTAGTCGCAGCGGTAGGGGTAGTCCTTGGTATGTATGGAGATGACGTGGCGCTTGAAGCCGGAGGCGTCCGCGGTGTTGTAGTCGCAGTACTGGCACTGGTAGACCTTGCGGCCGCTGTGCGTCTTCATGTGCTTCTTCAGCTCGCTGTGCTGCCGGAAGCCGCGCGCGCAGTGCTTGCACTTGAAGGGCAGGTCCTTGGTGTGCGCGGACAGGATGTGGCGGCTGAGCGTGAACGGGTCCGAGGTCCGGAACTCGCAGTGCCGGCACTGGTGCGCCCGCTTGCCCTTGTGGGTCTCCGAGTGCTTCCTGAGCTCGGAGGGCCGGTGGAAGCCCTTCTCGCACACCTCGCACTTGTGCGGGAAGTCCTTGGTGTGCACCGAGATGACGTGGCGCTTCAGGTCGCTGGAGTTGGTGCTCTTGTGCTCGCAGTGCGGGCACTGGTGCGCCTTGTGGCCCTGGAAGATCTCCGCGTGCCTCTGCAGCTCCCGGTCGTCGGCGAAGGCCTGCGGGCAGTGGCCGCACTTGTAGGGCAGCTCGGCGCCGTGCTTGCTCTTGACGTGAGTCTTTAGGTTGGACTGGTCGGCGCAGCGGAACTCGCAGTGCTGGCAGCGGTAGGGCTTCTCGCCCGTGTGCGTGCGCATGTGCTTCTTCAGCTCGGACGGGTGGCGGAAGCCCTTGGCGCACTCCACGCACACGTGGGCGAAGTTCTTGCTGTGCACGGCCAGCAGGTGGCGGTTGAGCAGGCCCTGCTCGGCCGTCTCGTAGTCGCAGTACTTGCACCTGTGCAGCCTGGGCTCCGTGTCGCGCAGGATGAGCTTGTTGGAGCCGAGCGGGCTGGCCTCGCAGTAGCGGCGCGTGTACTCGGTGAACTCCGGCACCTTCTCGCTCTTGGTGATCAGCTTGTGGCCCTCCAGGTGGTTGTGGAAGCTGACCTTCTTGTTGGTGGTGAAGTCGCAGTCGGTGCACTGGTACTTCTTCTTGAACATGTGGTCCGGGTGGTTCTTCATATGACGCTTCAGGAAACCCCGGGACCTGAACTTCTTGCCGCAGATGTGGCAGGGATAGACCGTCAGAGGCTGCCCATCCGGACCGATGATCACAGCTGAGGGAACACACAAGTGAGGGCACAGAAAGGTTACCATCGGTTCCATGTCCTCCTCACCAACCAGAGGCACGGAATAAGAGATATCCAGCAAAACGCAACGAAGGCTTGAGTCTGTACTGTTTTACAGTAGAATAAATCATCCCTCTACCAGAGGGATCTACTCTCCATTCATTTGATAGCGGACAGCTTTCTCATGATAACATGAGTCTCACGCACCGGTCTGGCAGGGCCGAGCATCTCCTCTCTTCTTCTTGGCCTTCTGCTTGAGCGCCCTGCTGGTGCACAGGCTGTCGCTGATCTGCAGGTACTGCGTGGCAGCACCGTTCTTGCCCTCCAGTCTGCTGTCCAGGCCGTTACCTGAGACAGAATCAGCATCACCAGGACATTATGCAACCCAGTGCATCCAGTAAAAAAAAAAACTTCTGAACACCACAAGAATGGGGAAGACATGGCTAACTATTCTCACAGTTCCAGACACCAAGAAACAAGATTATTTTCCAATTTCCTGCACACAAATTAGATTTGACGAGCTAGAAAAGGTGACTATGGAGTGAGCAGGGATGGGTATAGTTAGGATTTTATCGATACCGATACAGTTCATCGATTCCAATGCTTATTGATGCTCTTATCAATTCTCCACTTCATAATCTGGAGCAAAAAAGTGTTAGTTTATTATTCAGTGTTTCCCCTACATAGAGATGCTTCTGCTGAATTTCTGCTGCTGGTGACAGAATTTTTTAAAGCTATGCTTAGAGGCAAATGGGTCATTTGGCTCAGAATATCTTTGCTGAAACAAACAAGTAAATCTGTGGCCTATATTATGACTTGAACTGCTATCCCCTGAAAAAGCGGTGGCTGATTCTTGGCTGACATTATCTATAGGACGAGAAATATAATCAAAAGTGTATAAAACCAATTCTGACTGCTAGTCTCTTAAGTTAATAACTATGGACTTGTCTGATAACAAGTGTTACCTTCACTTGACAAGGTTGAGACATGTTATTTGTGGGAAAGGAGCCACAAAACTGCTCTGTGGATGATGGTGCAGCAAATGTTTTACTCGAAGTCAAAACACTGCTTGTAGCATGTTGTATTTGTGTTTCATTAGTATGCTGGTATTACCTCCCTTACACGCAACAGCTTTTCAGCATAAATTGCATTTAGCTTTATTTCCGTCTGCTTTTATTAAAGTAGGCCCACACTTTCAAGTATTTTAACCAGTCCCCTATGACTTTATCGCACAGAACATAAACAGGCAATGAACATAACAATATTAGAACGTCATCATTGGGGTCAGCTAGAAATGTATTACAGGCTACTAGCTAGTTTTCATAATAAAATATTTATTTTTTACAATCCAATTTAACACTTTTCAGCTAATTTAGAATGCATGAAAGTGCATGTAATGAATGAATTAGGTGGTGTAAATACCGACAGCAGCACCGTTTGTCCAGGCCTTTATTGGTATTTCGGTTCTGATTAATCAGGAACTGGTACTAATTAAATACTGGCTCTAGATACCCATCCCTAGGAGTGAAGCTGTTCATTACTTTGTTTTTTCAAAGCCAGGGCACACTCACAGTGAAATGCATTGTGTCCTGTGAAAAACTGAGGCCTAAAACAGAGTTTACCATAAGCTGGGGCCCAAGCCACAGAGACAAAGTTCTTGTTGAGAGTTGAGTCATCTAGAGACTCCGGAATGGAGGGGTCCTCCTCTTCTCCCACAATCACCTCCATGTAAACCTCATCGGCAATCTCTGTGGAGTCTGGACAGACAGACAGACACACACACATTTGCAAAACACACACACCTGCATTAATAAACTATCAATTATTGGCTGTTGATGGTATAAATGTTGAGGTTGTGGGAATGTTTTGGACATTGCCACAATTTATAAACCATAAAAAAACATAAATTCACAGTTGCATAAGCTTCCCACTAAGAAACTCATTCCTCATATCAAAATAAGAGGACGTATTCAACAGCTTCACTACCCTTAGCCAATCTGGCCAAAAACACTGTGACACATTGGGAAATATGTAATACTGCCAGTGGGAGGATGATGCAATAAAACATCTCCATATACAAATGGACAAAAATGCCAAGACAGACAGCATTCCACCGATCATCTTTAAAGGTGCAGGATGACCTTTTCAATAAAAAAATAAATGGCTCTGTTTGGCTGAATTGTTGTTTAGAAACAAAATAACATCAGAGCAAGTGATGAATTTCGGGGCATGCCCGAATGTTCTTGCATCTTGCCGGTGATAACGTTCAGCGAGATTGGTAGACTGAGCGAGCCAGTGACCTGCTTCCATAAAGCCTCAGCATCCAAGCCAAAGAAAAGGAGGTATGCTAGCTAGCCTGCTTTGTAGGCAGCCATTTAGTTTATTTTTTATTTCAATTTAGTTACACTATAAATTTGGTCAAAAGGCAGCTTGAAAAGCAAATATTATAGTCTCAGAAACCATCTTTACATATGAACTTTCTGTTTCAAGTCTTGAATAAGGTCAGAATAACGGACTGAAAAGTATAGGTATGTGTACAAATGTATTAAATGTTTTTTCTTCTCTCACTTCCCTCTTATTATATGAAAACAACAATTGCCCAGTCTCAAGGACCGAAACAGCAATTATCATGGCTAGCAACGCTCACCACCTGTAAATCTGTAGTACTGTAATGTATGAATTACAGAAATACTGCATTTAGCTTTGAAACACTGCAGTGAGCATAATATAGCTAAAGACAACAGTTAGAATCAACCATCTGGGCTGTCCATAGTAATATCCGTGATATTACTCCCTCTCACTTCAGGCTTCTGTTGCCACTTGGGTTAGATTTGCAAACAGCACCTTTAATGGGATAGTTTTGGGAACATAAAGTTGCTGTACAAGTTGCTTTGGCGTCACTTGGAAGTGTATTCTCTTGCTTTAGACCACAAACCTGTGACCGACCCTACACCTGGCTTTGTAAAGCCAGCAGGTTGTTGGAAACTTCTGCAAGTTTATAAAATACCGTTCATCACACACAAAAAATATCTGGGCCAATCAAAACATACACTAAAATTTAAATACTATTTACAAAACCCTTTAAGTATAAAAATCTTAAAGGGTAAATAAAATTTACCTTATAAGAGGTCGATATGTGTTTCTGAATTATTGCCGTTTGATTTATTCGAACAATTTCTGAATAATTAATTCAAAATTCCTTCTGAGGATGTCCCTTTTTAGGGACCCAACGCTGAATGCTCGGTTGCACAAGAACACAGCCTGGGTGTAGAGAGTCACAGCCCTGCAGTAGGTCTTGCTGTCAGAGGGCACCAGAAACCAACGCTTTTCAGGGTTTACAGAGCCTGAGCATGTTACTTCTCTACTCACTTCAACCTGTGCTGGACACCGGCAAAAGCCGTGAGCTCATTTGCTGAAAAAAACCAGCAGCACTTCACTGCGGTGCTGGGAAGTAGCAGCAGACGAGAGGACTCACTGATGTCCTCGTCCTCCTGTGAGGAGTCCTTCAGCGCCATGTAGACCATTTTCTCGCGCGGTGGCCTGCCAATGCCGCCCGGCTCCAGCACAGCGTGACCGCAGTGGAGGTCGCTCTCTGTCACCACCTCTGTGCCACCTGCAAACACAAACACAAGCGGGTAAACAAAGCCTTTCACTGGGCGCGTCAGATGGGGCAGCTAAACCTGCCCAAAGGAGAAAAAAAAATTACAATTTTTAAAGAATACAAAACGTAGCCTCCAACTAAAATAACAAGTGGTGCCTTCGCACAATACTGCTGTGCAATTCCATGCACAAGTGCCACAGAAAATATAAGATAACTTAAGCAAATTACCAACTACTTCAAAGACAAAAAAACATTCCTTCGGTGCTGGTACAGGCCCATGATATTCAAAATATTTATTACATTACATTACAGGCATTTAGCAGACTTAGCAACAGCAACTTACACAACTTCACAGTGTCCAACCCGGGAATCAAACCTATGACCTTCAGGTTACCAGACCAGCTCCTTGCCCATTAATACTACACACACTCCACACTGCACCCAATAGGCCCCACGCAGAACTACAGGACAGTAGCAGTAACCTTAGGAACCCACGACACGTTAAACCCACTGTATCTCGTAGGATCATGCAGAGTTCACTCAGATCAATTTTATCATGCAAGGGCAGCTCACCTATTTCCACATCGTTGTTGGCCTCCGCTTTGAAGATGTACACCTTGATGACCTCTGAGCTGTAAGCACCGTCCTTGGCCCCAGAATCTTGTGTACCCTCAGAATTTATCTTCAGGTGAGTGTTTCCTCTGTCTATATTTTCCCCTACTTCATCCACTGCAGAGACAACAACATGGATCTCTCATTGCTACATCCTTAAATTATTTTAGTAGTCCCTCTCAGTCATTTCAGCACCACTGTTTTACATCTAAAGATTGAAAAGCAAGTAATATGGGGAGTCACATATTTTTCATTAAATAAACAAGATTCATTTTTAAAAATGTGAAACAAAAAAGAAAATGTTACTGCAAAAGTGTATGAAAGACATGTTCTTGCATATAATCTGGTTTTGGCCTGTAGTAAATGAATGTTACTGATGTAATTTTTCATGAAAAAAATGTTAATTAACACAACACCTGAACTGTGACAAGAAATGCAGAAATATTTTTTCAAGGTTCTGTCAAACTGAACCATTTTATCAACAAAATGTCACAACCCAACAACAGCTCAGCCTTTGCATTACTCTCACACATGGAACTTGTGTGTAACGTGCATTTAACTTACGAGAGATCATCAGGTAGTCCTGTGAGGTACTCCTGCAGTCCTCATCGTCATGCTGTTTGATGGTAACTGTGGAAGCTGGCATACCCTCATGCGCCTGGATCACCGTCTCCGAGTCGCAGTCGGAGACCATGACTTCCCCGGACACCATCTCAAAGACCTGATCGGGGACGTGCACCGACTCCTCATTCGGGTCAGCAGTCAGAACATGATGGTTACAATCCACTTCTTCCTGAATGGCCACCTCCGTCCCCAGCACGGACTCCGCCACAATCATGCCCTCTTCTGCTACCACGTCGTCGGGCCCAATGTCCGGCCCCTCCAGGACCTCCGCCTCCAGCCCAGGATCAAGAGTGATGCACTCATCAGTCACCACATCAGAGACCAGCACTGCCTCCGGCACGGACACCACGATGTGTTCACCGTCCAAGTGGGCCATTCCACCCATGCCCGCTACTGTAGAGACACTGTCATTATTAGTCTACTTGTTTCAGCCATTTCATATAGCAGTATAACACAGCGTGAAGCAGTTATGACTGACAAAATAAATGGCCCTTATGGTAATATGGCAGTTCCTTAAAGCTGAAAAGTTCCTAATCAGAACTGCCCCTGCTGCACCTCTGTATTAGTTTAAAATATTAAAATACTCAAATATTACTATGTGACTTATGACAACAATGAGAACCATTTTTTTCATATCACTGTACATTTTCCATTTAGTAACATTTTGTACATTTAGTAGTGTTTTCATTTCATGGTAAAACTTAAATAATCTATAAGAGTAAAATATGCTGACTCAATGTCAGTGAGTTATGTACCTACCAAAGTCCTGCATTATCATTGTATGAGGCATTTTTGAATCATGCAGCTGAAGTTCCAAGACCCCTCCATCCCGGTCCATTATCTCCTGCTTCTCAAGCGCTGAAAAGATCATCAATATCCAGGTTTACATATTTAATTTAATAACCAGCTACATTTCAATTCTAACACGATGGCAAAGAACACTGCTCCCATCACACTGAATGACCTGTATTAATCAACTTACTATTAGTAATACCTTCACATTTGTTGCACTGTCCTCACACAATTCAAGCAATTGACAAATGTTTCTTTATTTTCCTTCCAGGGAGGACAATAACCTGAAAGAGAAAAAACGCATTTACTTTGTGCAGCAGCACATTTGGTAAATTACACAAGCTCACAATAAGAACAGCCAAAGGGACATTCCAGGGGAAAATGCACCCTTATGAATCTCTCTGATCTTTCTGACATGTAACACCCATAATGCAACCTTTGAGCTATGTGCATTGGTATACTTTCGAGAGAAAAAAAATAAAATGTAAAAATGAACACAAACCATCAATAAGAACATTATTGTCAGTGTCCATTTTCACTCCACTTTTGGCCTACCCTACCTCCACTTTCGAGACCTACAGTTTGACAATACCTTGGTCTCATTTAATCATGAAGACTCTGCAACATGGCTTATGTTTCAATACTTTGACTGAATTTTGTGCATTAACGAATTAAGAATAAAATTAACTAGTTCACAAAACCACTTTCTAAAATTAATCTCGATATTTTAAATGTTGTTCTATATTGTTCAGTGTATACGCATGCAGAGTGGGATCTCTTACTTTCTGTTTTGCAGCAGGTCTACAACATCCCACTCCGTAAACTGTTGTACTGTACACAGATATATGTGAAAAATTGAGCAAAATCTTTTAAAAATAGTTTTGAGATAGATCCATCATAAGAAATAAGCCACTGGCATAGTGCAATAAAGATACACCAATCGGATATTTCGCACAAATGATTTGCCCATTCGATGAGTGGAACGTAATCAGTTCCGATAGTGTGAATGCCACAACGCACTGCAGATATTACGAGCGGCAACATTCCTTGCGCCGTCTAAACACTGCCCCCTCTACTCGGCCCCCGTCAATCTTCCGCCCACGCTCCCTGCTACAGACATTAGAAAATAAACATGGCCGCTATTTCTTAGCCCGTCTGCAGAAAGACTTAAAAATGAATGTGAAAATATTCTGAAAACGTGCAAAACACGCAGATTATACAGTGAAATGTACGACGGATGATTAGCCACGCATTTAGCAACGCTGCCATAATAGCATTTTGTCCAGAGAATGTCGTGTTTTAGCGCTTAAAATACATTTCACCTTCTCGGGTAGGTAACCTTATTGTGTACGGTTAGCTAGTGTAACTAGCTCGCTCAACATATGTACACAGACCGACATCTTGTTTTCCACCATTATATTATACAGTTATATTTTAAATCGATTACTTCGGGAGCACGTATTAGATAATTTACACGCTTCGAAAATATAAAACGCAAATCTGAAAGCGACCTTAAAAATGTAAGAACAAGTCGTAACTAAATGTTTATACGCCGTAGACTCATGGGCCACTATTACCTTTGTTGTTTTTCGCGCGGGTTTGATCAGGCCACAGGCCCACAGGACTGGGCCCTCTTTGCCAGACTGCAGAGGGATAAACATATTTTCAAGAAGAAGCAGAAACACGTTACCTGTTTTCCAATCCCCGTTTCCTGTCCTATGAAAATATCATATCCAAATTTATTTGAATTACACTGCTTGGTTATTATTCCCACGGTGCAGATGTCGGGGCCTATACATAGTGATTTCTGAGCTGTTTTCCAGGCCCGGTCCAATCAGGCTGCTCGCTGAAAGGAGGAAGGAGGGAGGGAGCAGGGCCTCCGCCGCAACCTGGTTCTGTTTTTCTACGTCACTGTAGTCTGGTGAAAAGCTCCAGCAATTTTCAGAGTTAGCCTGCTAGCTAGCTAGCAAGCAAGGTGCTGCAGGGCAAGATAGACCGACGAGTTGACTATTGCAACGTTTTGTATATGATGATGAAGTATTACTTCTTCTTTCTCGGAATTGACAGCGAAATTAGGCTTGGTTTTGTTCCAGCATAAACTGCGTATAGTAGAATCCCCAAGCACTGGCACGCAAGAACGGCTTCATCCCCGACTGCCGAGTACGATTTAGGCAACACAATCCAGGCACATCTACGGGCAGTTTAATGAAAAATATATAGCAAACCAACTAGATATTGACTTGGTTAACTAAAACAAGCAACCCACTAGATTTTTTTTTCTAAGTGATGCATGTTCTAACGATTAATACTGGGGTAATTTAATTGAATTGAATGGCTACTGTTGGTGGGAAATTGGGAAACAGTTTTAATGTATTTTATCTCACCGTCTCCTTAACTCACTATGTAGCGAGCGAACAGAGTTGCCGAGTTGACAGATCATCTGATAAGCGTATTGTTTGAAATTTGTTCTTGCAAAAAAATTAAGTGCTAACAGAACCAAAATTAACTTGTTTCTTAAAGTAACGCCGCTTTTGTTTTACATCAACCCCACACTAACGCGACTTTTATAGAGATGGATATTACGTTCTGTTCCATGGAAGCTGAGACTGCAAATAAATAGTACAGTAGCATGTTAAGAATATCGGAAGAGCAAGGTTAAACATTTTTTAACCTTGAAAAAAGGAAATCTGGAGGCAATACAGAATGCGCACTCGCGTGTAATTCTGCGCCAAACTTGTCATTTTAGGATAATTAAGTTTTCATGCACGCACGTTAAAAATTTCTCTACGGATACATCAGAAATTAACATTTATAAATATTAACAACATTCTGAAAGCAACTCTTTATCAAGTCTTAATCTCTGCATTTAGCTGCATCGGCACACCAGCTTCTGTGAAGTGCACGTCTATGGTTGTGTACTGTCCTTTCCGTGACAATTTACCCTAACGTAATGGGATGGGATATAAAGCCATACGTATTGACTATAAATCCAAGGAGGTTATTTAATACTTTTGTCACACCACACTACACGCACACACTAAACGTTGAAAAACTCAATTTCTTTCAAGCCATCTTAAATTCAGTGTCTGGCTTTTCCAGTCCCTTAGCTAAAGTCCATAATGTTGTTAATCTCTAGGCAGTGCAATTTCAACAGTGGGCAGCTTGTGAAATGGCATAGCTGGTACAGTTCACTATGCAGCCAGTGTCCCAGCCTTCTGGGATTGTGCTACTGAGGGACAGTGTGTTAGCTATAATCTTTAGACCTCAACAACATCCATACTCTCATTACTCTTCTGTGAAGAGACCAGTGACCTGCCACAATGAGGAAATCCAACACATGGGAAAGGCTTATACTGTGTTAGGCAAAAATAGTCAAAATTCTAATAAATTACAAAATATGTTGCTATATGTTTGAATAAATTCATGTTAATTCAGGGCCTTGTGGTGCAACAACACAGTGTAAAAAAGACAAACTAAAAATTTTTACACACTATATCCTATTAAAATATTTTTTTGCGGTATTGGCTGTATGACATTCAGTTGTTCATCCCAGTTTTAGCAGTATACAAGCGCCCCTGATGTGTACATATAAAATACTTTAACAGACCACAAATTCAATTAATTTGCCTCACTATTTGATGACCTAAATCAGTTCTATTCTAAAATGTTAAAATGGACATGCACATATTTTCAAGTCTGTACTTGCCTCCGGTATTCTTCTTTGGACCACAAAGAACAAAAGTAAACATTGTGCTTTGACAGTCCCATGTAACCTAAGCACTGTGCATACAGGCTTTCTACCTTTTCTGGCTTAAATTATTAACTTCATACATAAACGGAACAAAGAAACATCACCATTCTGAAACCAGAGATGACTTTAATTGTTCAACTTTCATACCCAGCCCATTCTACCAGGCCTCCGGGTGAGGGAGGCACACACACACAGTAATACCAGAACACCATCACTGTCCTGCACAGATTTCACACTTTAAGGCCACAGGTGCCCAGCGTTTACATAGAGCGCCTCTTCAAAGCAACATCTGCTTTAAAGGGACTGAAATTTCAGCTACATTGAAACCAGTCACACACACACACACGCGTGCACACACACACACACACACACACACACACACTGGCACACACTAAAAACATGAATAAATGGAACTGAAAATACACTGCAAGAGATCTGACAGCCATGTGGGTACTGCTCAAATCTACTGAGAATATGAAGAAAGGGCCACTTTTAAAGGACCATGAAGAGGGGGAACCTCTTGTTTTGTTTTGCTCACACATGACATGCATCAAGTGGAAACACAGTCCATTGAATGATATTTCCAGGACAATCACAACAAAATGTAACAGCTATTTAAGTAGTGCTGTGAATACCTGGTTAAATACAATCATGCATCTTAATAATTTATTTATTGGATTTGACATAAATCATGAAGGGAGAGATTAAGGGCACTTGGAATAGAGACTGTTAATGCCATCCTGAAGCATGACAGCAATCTGGAAATCAAGCTTCACTTTGCACAATGATGTACACACAGACCTATAGAAGCATTACTGCAGGCCTGTACACATGGCTTTATTTCAAAACATCTTAAAAAAATGTTAGAAACAAAAAAGTTTATACAACGCAAAATCCCCAAATTTGAAAAAGCCGACATGAGGAACATGTAAGTAATTAAGCAGGACCTAGAAAGCAGCAAAGAAGTAACTGAACGATCAACATGCCCAATGGCTGAGCATCCGTGTAACAGAAAATGGAAGGAGAACAGGGAAAGGGCTGGTTCGGGGGGGGGGGGGGGCATGTTGGAATGGGGTGGGTAGAGTGGCGCCTCCTTTGCTAAAGCTGTGGCAGATTCTCCTGGAGTAGGGAAGGCAGGTTACAAGGGAACGTGACTGAAGAGATAGGAGACAGACTCGCCGTTGTGTGTCCGACGGATGGCCTCAGCAAGCATCATCGATATGTCAATCACCTGCATGGACAAACAAATAAATAAAAAAAGCAGGGGTGACTTTCTGATGTTCCCATTCTCTACAATCTTATCTGAGAAGGGCCAGTGTGGGTGCAGGTTTTTGTTTTAGTTCAGCATGAAGGCACCTGATTCAGATAATTAGCTAACCATGGTCTTCAATCAGGCCTTGATAAGCAGGGTCATGTGTCTTAATGCTGGGCTATAACAAAAAGGGAAATGGATTTAAAAACAATCATGGTCAGGTCCATTCATGCACAACCATCTAAACATGAAAGACAAGGTCAAACATACAGAGTAGCACCATCTTCCTGATAGAGAACATACCATAAATTGACATACCCTTTAAAATGACAAATAAAATGAGTCATTGCACTGACAAAATCTATAAATTATACCTTATAACACATTCTGCACTGAGAAGCTCTACACCCATGGTGAACTCTGACCTGTATTTTAGAACACTGTTTCATCTTGTCCTCTTGTGGGATGGTGTTGGTCACAACCACAGCCTCAAAACTGGCGTTGTTGATGCGAGAGATGGCTGGGCCAGAGAAGATTCCGTGGGTCAGGATGGCATACACTTTAGTGGCACCAGCCGACACCAACCTAAGAATCGATTTTGCACTGGATTTAGCACAGTACTCACCAGCTACAGGTCAAGTGAGTACATTTCAGGATCTATGACACACAGCAAACTCAAACACATGGAAAAGTTCAGACACTAAGGACTATGTCATATAATCCTAAAACCATTACATCATCATGCAGTGAGTCCCACTTCCCCATTGACATCCATCAGTCAACTACTTCAACTAGCCAACTCTACCAACTGTACCAACCAGAATTCTCTCTTCCACCTCTTCCCCTGTTTACCCTATATTCATCTATCCCCCTACCCCCACCCCCCAAAAACATCCTCTCTACTTTCCCACCCACATGTTAATTTAGTGACAATGTTCACCTACTCTCAGGGAGCAATCACCTGACCATTGCACTTCTCATTAATCACTACTTGATTTACAAATCTCTTCTTTGTTTACACTAATTCTAAGTTGCTCTGGATAAGAGTGTCAGCTATGTACCTAAAATGTCAAGTAAAAAACCATAAAATGCTATTTATATACAGTATGTGTATACACTATATGGCCAAAAGTATGTGGACATGTGACATCCAACATCTAAGGTGCATGTAAGTGGAGCACTCAGAAGCAGGGGCTTACTTGTCGGCAGCATGGCAGATGGTGCCACAAGTATCAGCCATGTCATCAACCAAGATGGCAACCCGGTCTTTTACATCCCCCACCAGGACCATGCGGTCAACCTCATTGGCCTTCTTCCTTTCCTTGTGGATGAGGGCAAAGTCGACATTGAGTCTGTCCGCAATGGAGGTGACTCTGCCAGGGTAAGGAAAAAGCTGTAGTCCGGATACATTTGAGAAACAGCTCAGCACAGCAGGAGTATGCACATATTTACATCTTTATTTCTTAACTGAAGGGTAAAAAAACCTTGTTCTTTTTGGATCATTTTAATTATTTTACCAACAGAATACACTGTATATGAAGTTAATCAATTGAATCCCTTGTATTTGTAAATAATCTCACTTTTCAGTGCCTTTGATGCAGGCCTCAGCCAAAGCTAAATAAATAAGCTATTTTTACATTGGACCTCTGAGACCATCTGGCATTCTGTGCACTGTGACTTTACATTCCCACCCAATGGAAGTACTTTTAAGAATGAAATAAACTCATTTTACCATTGTTATAACCTGGTCTAGGGTTGGATCGTAAAAGGATGAAATGATCAGGCAAATAAGTGGGGAATGGGTAAGGGAAATGTACTGCAAACCGACTAGTAACTCCAGTCCCTATCTGCCTATCCAAATATAACTAAAAACTGGCTAGTCCTTTGAAGGGTACTGGGCATGGGGCGGCTTTGGACGCTGAGTTTTGAATAATTAGTTGGTAGTCTAAAACTAAAAGTCAGAATAGTGCACCCCCAATGGAGAGTTAAAACTCCACCCAGAGTACCCTCAGAAATAATAAAAAACAACAACACAAAATACCAAAGATGTGTCCCGATGGAAGGATTGGTAGTCCAGCAGGGAGAACAAACTAACCAGAGTCACTACACGACGAGCAGAATGAAAGTTGAGGTTGAGAACGAGTGAATGGTCAAACACAAACTCCAATCAGCAAACAAAGCAAAGGGGCTATGTGAGAATCGAAGTCGAATATGAGAGCGAAAGGTCAGACACACAAAATCACGGGGCAAACAAACGATAAGGGCTAAGGCAAGAGCCAGAGTCGAAGGAAAGGAGTCAGAAGTCACAAACGAGATCTAATTGGCAAACAAACCAGAAGGGCTAGACAGGAATTGGAATCAAACAAAATTAGGGTCAAATACACAAAGTCAAACTAAGTGATTACTGTCCACAACACACCAAGCACAAGTTTGAAAAGCTAGTCTACACTGGTAAGAGGCAAATTCAGCTTTTTCAGACAAAGTAGCTGGAGAAGGAAATAGCTAATTGGACGACGAACCAGAAAGACGAAACATGCAACAAAGACAAATGTAAGAAAAACTTATAACAGAGGTTGTAACAACTGTAAAGCTTTCAGAGGTTTAGGGTAAAGGATCGTAGGAATCTTTTATTATAATGATTGTGGCTAATAATTACAGGCTCATTATCATAAGAAGCTCTAACACTTTTGATTCCAAAAATTTGATAGTGGTTTTCTTATGGTCGATTACATTGTCACTGTTACGGGGGTGGACAAATTCTGCACTGACAATACAGCCCAATCAATTAATCTTGATTGCTGGCAATCAACACTGGTGCAGTCTAATAGAGGGCTCACCTCTTGGCACCACCAGCGTCTGGAGATACGATGGTGCAGTCTTTCCACTCGTTGATGTTCTCCTTGATCCACTTGAGTACAGCCGGTTCAGCATACAAATTGTCTACGGGGATGTCAAAGAAGCCCTACAAATTCAACAGCAATAAACAATCAGAACCAGTTGAAACTGTGGCTCAAAAGACCTATAGACTTTATCTTCACCTTCTGGTGTCCTTGATTATGCCTCGATTTCGTAGCCACAAGGAGTAGTGATCCATTAGTCATCACAGGCTTGAAACCATTTGCAATTGGACAGTGGTTAAGTGATTTTTAATATAAATGCACACTACATGGCCAAAAGTATGTGGACAGTAACATTGGGCAATAAGGCCTGACTTGCAGTCGGCGTTCCAATTCATCCCAAAGGTGTTCAATGGGGTTGAGGTCAAGGTTCTTTCACACCAAACTCTGCAAATCATTTCTTTATGGACCTCACTTTCTGCACGGGGTATTGTCATGCTAAAACAGGAAAGGGCCTTCCCCAAACTGCTAGCCCAAACCATGAAAATCAGCCCTAGACCATTATTCTCCTTCATCAAACTTTATAGTTGGCACTATGTATTTTGGCAAGTAGCATTCTCCTGGCATTCGTAAAATCCAAATTTGTCCTTCAGATGTAGGCACTCCAAACTCCAATTGTGGTGTGCATTACAATACTCCAGCTGACGCTTGGCATTGCAAAGATGATCTCAGGCTTGTGCGTGGCTGTTTTGCCATGGAAACCCATTTCATGAAGCTCCCGAAAAATAGTTATTGTGCTGACGTTGCTTCCAGAGGCAGTCTGGAACTCGATAGTGAATGTTGCAACCGAGGACAGACAATTTTTACGCACCAGGCGCTGCAGCACTCAGCGGTCCCATTCTGTGAGATTGTGTGGCCTACCACTTTCGCAGCTGAGCAGTTGCGGCTCTTAGACCTTTCCACTTCACAATAACAGCACTTACAGCTGACCGGGGCAGCTCTAGCAGGGCAGAAATTTGACAAACTGATTTGTTGAAAAGGTGGCATCCTATGACAGTGCCATGCTGAAAGTCCCTGAGCTCTTCAGTATGACGCATTCTACTACCAATGTTTGTCTATGCAGATTGTACGGCTGTATGCTTGAACGGATAGGCCTCTTAGCGAGGGGTTTGGCTGAAGTAGAAGGCGTGTTCACATACTTTTTGCCATGTAGTGTATATATAACAATGGAATAACAATGTGACTTTGAATCTTTTTTTTTTTTTTTTCCAAACAGTAATATGAGATGCATGCATTTGTCCACCTGTATCTGTGATGCATGGAGATCCATGGTCATGATGTGGTCAGCTCCAGAAACAGACAGCATGTTGGCCACCAGCTTGGCGGAGATGGGCGCACGACTCTGCAGAGAAATGATAGGTGAGACAGGCAGCACCTTACCTGACAATGCATAAAAGTGGAGAGTCCATATTTCCATACAGAGACTCTATTTCACAAAAGAAGAAATGGTATTAATGCATCAAGGTTATGTTATATGTAGGCTATCCATGTAAAGTTTAAACACAATTGGAAGTCCTGTTTGCAAATGCGCTTTGCTGTGCTATGTTTGTGCAGTTTTTTTCAAAGAATAACCATTTTCTCAATTTCATTGTATAGTATACACAAGTACTTTGTCTTCAATTACTACTATAGATTCAATTTTGTGGATTCCTAGTACTTCATCGATTTAGTACTAGAAAAGTTTTGCGAATTGTAAGCTTGTATTTGGACTCTTCAGTGCATCAGAAGTAGCATGAGCTTCTTGGATTCCTTTTCGGATTATTCAGATACAAGTTGTAGTGCCCTCTCTCCCCTAGTATAGCCCTAGAGGCATCCTCGCAGCAGTACAAGTTTGTCAAGGTAAGAGGGAAGCGGAGAGGAAAGAAGCTCATGATATTCACTCAACTGTGTTCTTTCAATTTATGTAACCCATTCGCCCCACTTGACAACACACTGGCTGAGGAACGGAAAGTTTATTGCCAATAGATCAAAATGAGAGTTTACAAACCAGTGAATGTAGTCTATCACCTTTCTGGTGCGACTGACATAGGGACAAATTTGAAATTGCAGGCTAAGGCTAAAAAGTACATTTTCTCAAACTGCTATTCACACCGAAACTAACAACATTGGATTGAGGCAACTGTAGGTCACAAAGAGTAATTCTGAGTCGGTGTGCTTGATGGCAAAGATGATGTCCCAGTCAGTGACATGCTCTGGTCTCTACCCTATTCAGTGTAGCAATGAAATCTACAGCAGATTATTGTCACTAAATGGCTGGTTATCTGAGTGGCGTGCATCAAACAACGTGGGTTATATAGATAATTGGCAAACTTTGGAAGCCTTGGACTTTTGAAAACAGATGATTTTAACCCATCCTGAGATGGCACCGCTCGTTTATCCCAGAATATAACTTATAGTCTTGATTCTTGAAAATGAGTCCTCAGAGCGAAGGCCAGGCTAGAGACATTTTGTCCAACACAGATGGCTAGCTTCTCAAAACCATTGACTATGCTTCAGCCTACCAAAACTGTCCAATTCCCAAATCATTCTAAATATTGTGGAGTTTGCCAGAAAAACTTTATCAATATTAAAACAATACATACTGTTATTAATTCCAGATTAACTCTGAGGCAGCTCTTGTTCACGTATTATGTCTTATCGAAGCATGGCTGAAAACAGACCAAACCTTTAAATGAACTTTTCTTTTCAGTCAATAAAGTATTGGGAGCTGTAATCCAGTGTGCGGATATCCATTTTCTTTCAATCTATTTCAAATCTCCCATTTTTATCAGAGATAAATGTAGCTTTCTTTATAAACAGCTTTATTCTTTAGAAAAACGTGAATGAGAGGTTTCAGTCTGGGTTTAGGAAGCACCATAGCACTGACAGCCTTCATGCCTTAGTAATGAATGATTTGTTTCTCTCCCTGGGTTATGGGTCTATTTCCATACTTGTCCAACTGAAATTTAGTGCAGCTTTTGATACAACAGACCACTATATTTTCCTATGCATGCTGAAAAAACCAGTTGGTCTCAGTGGACAAGCTTTTTCGTGGCTTAAATCCTAACACATAGATTTCAGTTTCTGAGGCCAAATAAAGAAGAAAGGGTAAACTTTGGAGTACCACAAGGATCTCTTCTGGGTCCATTGCTCTTTTCTTTGTTTAATACTACAAAAATAAGACAAAAGGTAAAAAAAAAAATCTGACTTATCCTTAAAATATAGATGGGTTCCCTGTCTCAGCCTATGGAGCTGTTAACCGTGGTGTGACTATCGATTCACATAATAATATCATAAGAGTGGCCTTCTATTACCCAAGGAACCTACCTAAATTGAGAAAGATGTCCCTGCAGGATGCTGAAAAAATGGTCCATGCCTTTGTAATCTCTAGGTTGGATAACTATAGGCTATGTTTATCTGCTTTCACTAATTTAGCCTTGAAAAGTCTCAAAATTGTATAGAATACAGCCACTAGGGTACAAGAACTAAGAATATCAGTGCGGGGCTTGTATCTCTTCATTGGCTGCCTGGTAAATTTAGAATTGGCTATAAGGCTAGAAATGGTTTGGCTCCAGAATATCTTCGAGAGTTACTTATCCTTAATTCTCCTCCAAGATTGCTTCTCTCACAATGTGCTGGTTATTTAAAACTTCCAAGTATGTCTAAAACTAAAATGGGAGGCAGAGCCTTCTCTTACAGAGCTCCCCTACACATGTTTGGGTTTCAGACACTCTCTCTGTGTTTAACTGTAGGCTCAAAACGGGCCTCTTTAGTCAGATGGAAATTAGCGATCTAGCTAAATCTGGCACATTTACATCACATAATAGTGATGTTGATCAATGTGTATTGTCCCTGTCAAACAAACAAACAAACAAACAAACAAACAAACAAACAAACAAACAAACAAATAAATAGCCAATCCTTTCGTTAAAGATGCCTGGGAAGGGTACATCAGGACCATAGAGCTGTTATGTGAGCTGAGCTGACTGTGCTGTTGCCCTGCCACTGATTACAAACACTCAAGTTTGCTGTGCCTTGTCGGGGCGCTGTCTGTTCAGGATCATTCTCGTGGATGTGTATACCCCATTCTTCAGATATTTTAGATATGCTGCGATAGCATAACACACTGGGGCTTTTCTATATTGCACTCAGGCCTCTGGATATGCAATAGTTAATCTCATAATTATATAGTTTCTTACAATTAAACATATAGGCCTAAGCTACCTTGAAAGTCAACATCTTCTAAACAACCTTCCAATTTGGATTCCAACAGCAACGCTCTACTGTATATGCTTCCATTCTGCTCTTAATAACGGTCAAATGACTGGAGTAATATTCATAGACTTGAGGAAAGCATTCAGGACCATGTATCATACACTCCTGTTAAAACTACAATATTTTAACACATCACCTGCTTCTACCACTTTGATAATATAATAATTCCAAAACTGATCCAAGCCTGTAAGAATAGCCCCAACAAGGCTCTACAATGGGACTCCTGCCTTTTATTTTATATATTAATGACCTCCTACATGCTTGCCCAAACTTGCGCTGCCCTGTGCTTGCTGATCACATGGTCACATACATCTCGGATAAGACCCCAAATCAAATCACTTCAAAACTCAAGTGATATGAACACCCTTCACTCCTGGCTCAAACATATCACATCACCTGACTTTAAACACCAAGAAAACTGAATGCATGTTCTGCTATTCTTCACGCAAGCACTTTTCTACACCTGATCCCATCACCATAGCTAACAAACCCTTGGCAGTTAACTCATGATTAAAAATACCTAGGCCTTACTCAACACTAACCTGACTTTCAAAATGTATTATCAAGAAGCTAACAATACAACTCAGTCAAGAAATCTGTATCTTCCATTCAGCCTCATATACCTAGCTAAACTCAATTATTCTTTCTTCCAATTGACCACTTCCTACCAATCTGGTCTCTAACCACAAAAGATGGCAGTGGTGCAGGGTTGGCTCAGTGGTGGTGTAGGGTTTGGCACAGCAGTGGTGCAGGGTTGGCTCAGCAGTGGTGTAGGGTTTGGTACAGCAGTGGTGTAGGGTTTGGTACAGCAGTGGTGTAGGGTTTGGTACAGCAATGGTGTAGGGTTTAGTACAGCAGTGGTGTAGGGTTTAGTACAGCAGTGGTGCAGGGTTTGGTACAGCAGTGGTGCACGGTTGGCTAGTAGTGGTGTTTGGTTTGGTACAGCAGAGGTGCACGGTTGGTGTAGGGTTGGTTCAGCAGTGGTGCAGGGCTTGGCACAGCAGTGGTTCAGGGTTGGCTCAGCAGTAGTGTAGGGTTAGGCTTAAAAATAGCAGACAGGTTTCCCTCACCCCCACCTTGTCCTTCTTGTCTTGTCGGGCGTAGGGGAAGCAGGGGATGACAGCAGTGACGCGGGACGCCGAGGCAATCTTGCAAGCATTGATCATGATCAGCAGCTCCATGAGGTTGTCATTTATCTCCCCACAGCCACTTTGGACGATGTACACATCCTCCCCCCTCACACTCTCTCCTATCTCCACACTGCAGAAAAACAAAAACATACAGCAGAGTAACACATCTCCACACTGCATAAACCCAGCAACGTACAGCAGAGTAACGCATCTCTACACGACACAAAAACAGGAACCTACAGCAGAGTAACACATCTCCCCACTACACAAACACAGGAACACAGTAGATAGAGCTGAAGAGCTTCTCATATATCATGAAAAGCAAAACTATTTGCCCTACAAACAAAAAAACAAAAAAACAATTAAGCCAACTTTTTGCTAGAGAGTTTTGTGGTTTCAGCAAGACTACTCTTTGTATAAGCTACTTCAAATTTTGTATTTCAAAAAGTATAATTACAGCCAACTTAATTTCTGCAGTTCCATAGTCATTATGTCAACGTTTTGGGTTTCAAAAGTGTTTTTTTTACATCAAACTAACCTAATTTTGTAATCTCCACAATCATTACTTGAAGTGGGATCTACTTTGATTTTGCATTGTCAACTTAAACCATAGAACCTTTGTGATTACAGATTCATTTTTAGTGCAAAATCATTTTGGTGCGATTCAACTCGTGGAAGGTGTTGACATAACTGGGTTATGAAAGTCCAACATTTTATTTTTCTGAGTGCGATTGTGATTGTGGTCCTGATGGTCTGAAAACAAACTGTGGCCTCCTCCAAGTGCAGTGTGTGGATCTGCATGCACAAAGTGCCCAGAATGAACAGCGTGGGGTGATATTGGAAGAAAGCAAACAAAAACAAGATACACAAGTTTGTCGGATGGATGTGCCTAAAGTCCAGTATTTATAATCCAGCAACAGAGTGTCGCTGCGACCGACAACATGAAATGGATGTCGCTGGTCGCAGTGACATTTGGTTTACACTCCTAGCGACTGTTGCCCTGTGGTTGCTCGGACGGTTGCTGAGGATGTTGCTGGGACATAAAATACACTGAACTTTGTAGTTTAGCAACGAACAGTAGGTACAGCCACAGCTGCCTTAAACCCATTCTCAATCTTATACAGGAAAGATTAACTCTTACTATACTCCCTCCAATACAACTCCATATGGGTAAAAAAAAAACAAAACAAAAAAACTCCAAAGCCTAAAACACATTGTTAGAATTTGCATATTGGCGATGTAAGATACAACCCAGGTCCCTGCACACAGTCTGTTCAGCATTTCAGTTTTTCCACAGTTAAACTCCAGTTCTGTGGACGTTAGGCACAACTGAGATTAATAGGAGAGTGTCTTCAACTCACTATTTCACCAGATATAAGTATCAGATATTCATTTCAGCCCATTAAGGACATGTCAGGGGCTTTTCTATAAAAAATCCCCACTAATCAACTGTCAGCAATACTTCTACTGAGATAAATCAGCCATTTATCAAGAGGACATACCGAATTCTGCCATGCTAGCAGCCTCAATACTCCAAAATCCAACTTTGCAGGGGATTGGGGGTGTGGCCATGATAGCTGGCTGTGTACGCTGTACCCCTTATCAAGAAGGGGGTTGGCAAAATTACTTTTGGGGAACGTAGGAAAATGACACACTGGAACCGGTCCAAAAGAAGCCTGACAGGACAGGAACTGAAAAATGGAAAATATCAGGCAATAAACCATGGAATGGATTTCTGATCGCTGCAATACGTTTACAAAGATGCAAATGTTTTAGCCTGGAGTTTTCCTTTAACTAATACATTATTATGTCAACCACAAAAAACAGGCCAAATTGTTTACAGAAAAGTTTGTAAAAATATATACATTTTTTATTTAGTTACCACACACAGAAAGAAAACTCATCTTGACAACATCAAATTGACAACATTCAAGACCCTAATTATGGACACAAATAACATTACAGTAAGTGGCTTTTGGATGAGCTTCACCACTTCAGTCTCTAGTCACCCAGGCTTTTAATGCATTAATTATCTCAACCAGTACGGGCCTGTATTTCTAGGAACCCAGCCATACTTTCAAGGCAGATAAACTTCATTAGAGTTGTAACGGTTTACAGTTTCATACAGAACTGTGACACAGATGAATGATCTCACAGATCACATACCCAGTATGGTGGTGTACAGAAAATGAATGCAACTAGATTCATACTGTCATGCTATTGGATAGTTAAACAGCTTGTTCGTGCAATCTGCCCTTTCAATTACCTTTGAAACCCAGAGGATAAGGAATTCAAATATATATATATATATATATATATATATATATATATATATTATATCTCAATAAATGTTCTGGCCATATATGGCTTATTGCCTATCTCAAAGTTGAGGTGGCAGCACTGCAGATGCAGAACCAGTAGCTAAAAGTGACAAAACACTGACTTGATACTGGTAAATTCAATCTAATACCAGCAATACTAGTACAAGCCCAGTATTATTATGTACTCCTAGTTTCCAAAATCTCAATGCATGAGCTTGACACATTGTGGATTGGGGGGTGTTGGAGGGGAAGTGTGTGACACCATAATACAGATGGACTCAAACTGAACCAACACAAAACAATGTGGAAGAAGGATCAACTAATCCTTATATTAATACTTGGCATAATAACTGTGTTATTTAATGGGAGTTCCGAATGGGATCTCTTCCAAGTGTGCTGCTGTTCAGTCTGTATGTTAATGACCATCCACCAGAGTGATAGCATGTTGACAAAAAAATATGCAAATGACACTGTTGTGTACATGGTAAATCCATAGATAAGGTTGCAACGAAGCTGACTGACATTATGGAGAGAAACAGAGTGACATGAACATTCTTGTGTTTTGCCTTGTTAATCTTAAACTAGGCTACCTTACATTACACAATACAAAAGACAAAACAAGGGAGGTTATGAGATGGGTACTGCTCTCACCCATTCTGCAAATTTCCTAGCTAGCAAGGCATCACAGCTTGCTGAAATGACTAGCTAGCCATTTAAGTTAAAATGTTTTTTAGCACGATAATACGATAATGAGAATGTATGAAAGAACCAAAAACATACTAGCATTTAAAATAGGTAGTTAGCAGTTGTTATCAGCTCTTACTTTTGATTAATTGGAATTTAGACATAATAGATGTATTCTTCTGCCAATCTGGTAAGACATTAAGACACTACACTCTGCAATGCATTGAGGTGCACCACAGTCTGTAAATTATTTGCTGTATCATGGGACACACTAAAGAAATGACATCAATGCCATTGCATAGGGATGAGATGCAGCTCAATTCTTCACCCAGGTGTTATTTGCAAACCACCATGTCATCACAGGAAAAGCACATTGCAGTACATTGTCCATATCATGCCTCCCTACTTTGAATGATGGCCACAGAAGTGCATTAAATAACATATGAAAATCTCAGAAACGCCATCAGGTCAAAAAGAAAGTAACAAAGTTTCACAACAGTACAGCCGAAAACACAGCCTATGAGGCTGTTCAGTCCTTCAAACCCATATATATATACATATATATATATATAGACACACACACACACACACACACACACACACAAGCATCCCATTTCCGTTACTTGCAGCCAATAAAGGTGATGGCTTTCTGGCTACCACTACAAGCATTACTGTAAAAAATAATTTTGATGAAGATATTTTAGAATCCAACTATGAGCTTGCCAGAAATACTTCATAAAAAGTGTTTTGCTTAGGCAGGCATATGAGCCTACACTACACTCGCCCATTTGCCAAATTGGAAGGATGGCTAATTTCTTAAGGTAAGAATGTTAGGTAAGATTGGCAATAACACAAAGAAACGTATCCATTTAGCAGAAACAGCAAACCTGCAAGCAACCAATGAAATTGCGTGGGGCAATGCCTGAAAACGTGCGGTGTTATTTCACACGGTCGAATTCACTGAACTTTGACATTTCCCCCAACCTATATTATATTTCACATGGCTTGCACGCATGGATTAATATAGCTAGATGGCAAGAACTCATTTGATAGTAGTTTGTGAATAACGTCAGCGGTAGGAATACGCATGCTTGCAGTTAGCTAATGTTAAATGGATGTACGACGTGCAAAATCCAAAGTCGATAATAAACCGTGATGGGTGAAACACAAGATACTAGTCTGTAAGCCATTAAAAACTGTGCTCTACTAAGTTACTTTGAAACACTGAGTTTCAGTTTCAGTTGCGTATGCTAACCCATAGACTAGAGCCAGCGGGCTGGTCAACTAAAGCTGCTTTGCTGGCGCTAGATAGGCTACTCCTGTAGCCCACTAAATTGCGTACTTATTGCGGCGTTATTGCGAGCACGTTAACGTTGTTTAAATAATACCGTTTCACAAGAATCGGACTACAGCCAAAAGCTCATAAATACTACAGGAACTTAGCTACGTACGTAACTTGGTTAGAAATTCAACGCACCAAAAACCCAATTTCTTTTAAGTTTACTACACTGAACTGCGTTGCCCCGGCAGCCTGGAGAGCACCGTTGTCAACTGACACTCAGCAGTCGTGGCCATGTGGTACGTATACATCACAAAATTAACCATACGTTAAGATACAACATTAAAAAGCTGTCCAGTTACCCATCAGTTAAAGCTCACTGTACTTACCACGTTTCTTGATTGCTGAATTTTTTAGTGACGACCTTTCCAAGTTCGAGTCCCAAGCGGTCTGCGATCTTCTGAGAGAGATCCGGGTGAGAGCTACCGCTAAAAATCTTTATGTTTGGCATTTTTGGGCGTTCCAGGGCTTCGGTTAAAGGTAGCTACAGCTGGTGGTATATCCAACGCGTATTGCTTAACGATTTGAAAATATGATAAGGTCTAACATGTGTCAGTGGTCAGAGCTCTGCCAGTTAAATGCCTCGTTCCAGCTACCTCTCCACCATCATGACCACTACCGTACGCCTAGCCATGCGCGAGCGAGTGCGTCCCATTCCTGCCAGCGTATCGACGTCATGAGTTTCGCCTTCTGTGATTCGCTATCCATTACACCCATTGTCTTTGACAATTTCATCATAGAATAGTAAAAAAAAAGAAAGAAAGTACTTTTATGATTTGTGAAGAAAATAATCTATTAAACCACAAAACAAGTCTGAAATGCTATGAAACAAAGCGACAAATGCATACCTTTGGTTTGAAAATACAATTTGCACGTAACAGAAAAATACACAAAACAAAAGAAATAATTTCCATAGAAAAGATTCATCAATAATTGGCTTGGCATTTTGTGAAAACATGATCCTTACTCGTACAACTACAACTTTTACTCAGTCTATATGAGCAGTTACAAGAAATATTACAGAATAGGTTAAAACGTGTTTCATAATCTCCATACACTGTGTTGCTAAAAGACACTGTCTTCATAAATATCTGATTTATATTATTTCCAAGTTACAGATATTATGCAGCAAAATTCAATTTAAGGCCATGTGCACCGCAAAATGTGCAGATCCTTCATATTCCTAGTCATTAAGGTACCTCATGTCAGTCACAGAACTTAATTGGAATTGGACCTAATTCTGTAAAACAAGATAGCAGGCAGAAGTTGCAACAATTAAGGCATGAAAAGCTGAGTTTGAGCATCTCTGCGCTTTAAAGAAAACCAGGAAGACAGGTATGACAGCATGATAAAAACTGGTTTATGAAGATAAAAAAAAACTCAAGGCTACACATGAGCATGCAGTTTTCACAAGTATTTCAGGTGTTGGGTCCATCATGAAAGGGAACAGGTAGAGGATTAAATGAAGGCACATACATGTTTTACTTCAGTGTAAATTTGTTTTTGTAAAATGCACAAATAATATTTGTACAAATGATCCTGAAGGATGCACACTGACTAGATACACAAAAATAATTTGAAAAGGGCACAATTACCATTACCCAAATAAATGTTGAAAATACTTGCTGCACTAAAACACCAAAGTCATTAGAGTCATTGTAAGGGCAGGCACTGAACATGTGCCGATCAACAGAATCAGTTTGCATTGTGTGTGGGAAAGGTGTCACAGTTCACATGAATTCCATGCTTACTCGCCCAGGAGTGCCTTTTCCATTGGAATGTGTTCGTGTTTGCAGTGGAAAAGGTGCCACACCAGTGAAGGCAAAGTACATTTGTGAACCACAGCATGAGCACATTAACAGATTTCAGGACTGATGTCCCTTTTACAAAGCTCTTCCAGAAATGTATGAGTTAAATGTATTGCATTGGTGCATGTGTGCCTTCCTGCACCTGTCTCTGAGACACATATGTCACTGAAGAATTTGAAGGTGATGCAATCTAATACCGTTAACCGTTAATACTGTTAACATTTCAGCCACTGTCCAGATACCCAACGGTCCGCTTTCCATAATTACACAAGAACAAAATGCACATAATCCAATTAACTACATTATGGTACTCTAATTATACTTAATGTATTCACTATTGGACATTTTCTCTTGTGGATTATTCTATTCAGTATACATTAGATGCTGGAAACTCAGTGACAGCACTTAGAAAGTATGTGAGATTCTTCTCCAGATTTGCCACACACTCACATGATGCCCAACACTCCTGGAATTGAGATGCCAACCTTGCTCATTCTCTGGAATCTGCAGTGCTTGTAGCCATGCCCACCCTTCTCCAGAGGGCTGCTGGATCCAGCTGGGCAGAAGCTGTTCAGGGAGAGCGAGACCCTTGAACCTATGCCAGACTCCTCACCAGAGCAGTCCTCTGCACCTGCAGGGCCATGCTGACAACAGACAAGCTACAGGCACCAAGCTGCATACCAGGCAGCACCTACAGCAGAATGAAGGAGCTGGGTCCTTACCACTGCTCTCCTCTGTCTCTTTGCCCTTAGCTGAAGCAGAAGGCCCAGCATGGTTCCCTCACCATTGTCTTTTTGACCAAGCAACCCTATAACAGTTTTGCCTTGACCTCTCACAGTGGTCAAGGCAAAACCAATGCGAATGGGAATAAAGCACCAACCTATCATAAAACATAATCGTAAAAGTACATAAAACTGAGAAACCAGGATAGCACTCATGATACGCACAACGCTGACATCTGCTGGACATGCTGCTTTGCATTTTGCTTAAGTGAATTTTCTTGCTTTACACCAGGGGGCACCAGCCTTGGAGGGCCAATCTGTGTGCTGGTTTTTCGTAACAACCATTACCATAATTTTAGTTTTCTAAATTTCCTAAAAGCTCTATAAACTAAGCTGGTTCATTGTCGTACTTGAGCACAGTAAAATCTTTAGGATACACTTGCAGTCTGCAGCTGTACCTGATGCTCATACAAATGTCAGCGCAATAAGTGATTGAGCAAATTAAATAATTAAAAGCTGACATTGGCACAAAATCCTGAAAAGGATTGACTCTTATTCTGCACCCCTGCTTTGGACCAGTGGTTCCCCAATTTGGTCCTGGGGATTTAGCTGTCTTTAAATTTGCTCAGTTTAAGAAATTGTTTTCTATTTATCTGTAATGGTTTACAAGCTCTGTTCTTTCTGTTAGAACTGCACTCAGATCTGCAGGCACTCAAACACTCATGCAGAAAAACAACAGTATTAAATAAAGTATTACTTTTAATTTATTTTGTGCAAGGCTTCTGATGTCCTATTTATCAATATTGACAAGTAAGAATATAACTGGATTATTCTTCATTTCTTTCTCAACATGCATTAAAACACTCCAGGTAAACAGAAAGTAACCCAATGGTAGAACATTTTGTATTGTCCATAAATGTCCTATAATATTTACACAAATGTTCAGAGGGTTATGACATTCAGTTTCTCTTAATTGGTTAACTTATCCAAGTTGTTGATGAACTCTAATACTCAGGCAGGATAGATAGACGAGCTAAGTTCCAGAACTCTTAACACTCAGGTAGAGTGGACAATGACTGGTAGTAAGTGCCACTAGGTTATTGGGACTTTGAGGAGGTGTGAAACAGGTTAAAATGATGCCGATGTTGTTGTAGTGTTATGTACATTTTTATCACTTCAAAATATGCATCACTGCCTATACAGTCCCGCCCCACTGGCCGCGAGTTGAGAAAGACATGCTCGTTGTCAAAAGCTCCTCTGCTCAGAGGTGCAAATCAGATGCTGCGTTCTGCTGTACGGCCCAGGCCCGAATTGCCTACACCGCACTTTCTCTGTTGGCGGATGCTAGGACTGCGTGGCGGCAGATGGGGCAGGTGGAGTTCTCGGAGAGCCAGCGATCAATGCAGTGGACGTGGTACTCGTGAGAGCAGGGCAGCTGCCGCAGTTTGTGTCCCTCCGCGTAGTCGGTGATGCACACGCTGCAGGTCTGCAGGCTGCCGCTCTCCCCGAAGCGGAAGCTCCGCGTGGAGAGGTTGTCGATCTGCTCTTTGGTGAGGCCGTGCGGCTGGTCCTCGTCCTCGTCGTTGAGCAGGAAGAAGTGCGCCAGCCGGAGGAAGGGCAGGGTACCTGGCTCCGCCCGGCCCTCCCCGGAGTCTTCCGCAGCTCCCCCGCCCCTCTCCTCTGGTAGCGGGACGCCTGGGTATGGACCGCGGGCAAAAGGGATGGCGCCGACAGCGGCAGGACTGCGGGGCACCTCCTCCGCGGCTGACCGGCCAGGTTCTTGGCTGGAGTTGGAGGAGTCGTGAGAGTCGGAGTCCGTGAGCGAGCTGAGCTCCCCGAAGCCTGTCATGATCTGGCGGATGACAATCCGCAGGGCGGAGGACGTGGCCTCGCTCAGCCCCGAGTCGGCCAAGCGCTGCACAGGGATGCGGATGGTGCTGACGTAGGTGCGGATCCCGGCCTGCTCCGAGCGAGAAAAGGTTCGGTGGAACCCCGAGCGCTCGCTCTCATACTGGACGGTTTCGCTGGGTGCCTGGGGCTGCGGGCCGGCGCGGCTGCCGACGCTGTCCTGGGGCTCCCCGGGTCTTGCTTGCCGCACTCGGAGGTTCAGCCTGATGGTGGGGGGCCGCCAGGCGCCCGCCCCTGAGTCCTCCGCCTCCTGCTGGTCCGGCGCTACCCTGTCCGGCAGGGCCTCTCGCTCTGTCACACTCTGCCGGGTTCTGGAGCTGCCCTCCTCTTGCGCCTGTGGGAGGGGGTCCCAACGGAAGGGGGAGCGGCTCCTCTCGGGGCGAGGCCTAGTCCGGCCCTGTTCTGGGCTGTGGCTCCTGGCCATCCTAGAGGCCCTGCGTCGTGGCCCCCTGGAAGGGGAGTCAGAAGGCACCAAGTTTTGAACCTCAAGACGAATGGGGCTGATTACAGGGGGGGTATTTGGTCTCAAGGGCTCTGGCTCAGGTACCACGACAACAGCCACCTCCTCCTCTGATGTCTCTGCCAGCATTTCCCTCACTGCAACACTCCTCTCACGTTCCGCCACTGTCTGCGGCCTCGCCGGTTCCTCCGCTCCCTCTTCCAGTCTCTCCCCGTCCTCGGTCGGCTCCTGCTGGCTGGACATGTTGCGGCTGACGTTGATCTCCAGGCTGAAGCGAAAGTCTCCACTACTGAGATTGGTCCTGCTCACTGCTCTCCATGACTGGCTCCCATGATGACGGACAGCAGATGATGAGTCTCCATTTGAACCATCTGCTTGTTCTTGTCCTTTCAAACAGAATTTAAATAAGTACTTAAAAAATAAAAATAAAAGTTTAATAAAAAAGACAAATAAGGGTTTCACATTATAAGACTATATATGTCTGCACATTGTGTATGATATGTATGAATTAGCAAATACATCACAATCCGTAAGAAAGTCCTTTCAATTTCTATTGTACCCAAGTTTTAGTTATACATGTTATATCAGTAACAGATAATTCATCCATCAGTAAGCTTTCTCCACCTGTTTATAAAAAAGTAAGCTGAAAGACAGGAGATTCCTGTGCTGAGTGAGGATGACAGTCAAGAAATCTGACTGCAACCAGGGGCATAACTGGTTCCAGTTCTCCTTGAAGAAATGTAAGGTTAATTTCACAAACATTTAGGAATCACTAAACAACTGAAGGCTTAAGTACAAATCTAATGAGATCCTGGTAAGTGTTGGTTTGATTATCAGTAGCTCAGCTACTGAATACCTCTAAAAATGGAAGTCTACTTCTGCTTCCAACAACAGAAGTGATATTTGTGGACAAATGATTGTTAAACCCAGGCACCAAAATAATTTCCATGAAACAAAGCCAAATCGCACCACGTTGGTTTCTGCCTGAAACTGGAACCACTTCTAAAAATGTACATTTCAACTGTCAGGCCTCAACAACCGTTATCTACATAGACATTAAGATTTTCAATCAGTGATTTAAATTAAAAGTCAAAGATTGCATTCAAATGTAAAACCAAAAGGGAACCATGATCCTTGTGCATTCTGTGGCCACGCTGGGCTTCTAGCTCCCAACAGTTCAGGTGTTCTGTGTTTCCTCCAGAAGATAATAAAGTATACATATCAGTTTTACACACCTACAAGACAAATGGAGCACTGTTAGGTATGTGCATCAAATTCAGATAGTAGACAATCACGTACCAGCACCATCTGCATTTCTGGACTCGCTGCTCCTCTCTTTGACCTGCTGCAGACGACTCAACAGCTCCTCTTCAGATATCTCACCTAATGGAGGAAAACAGACTCAGTAACATTTAACAAAGTACTACATTCTCTCAAACAGCAAGAAGAAACCAACATATCCACAGCTTTCTGCGAGGAGTAAAACAGGTTACACAAAGAACTATGATATAAAGGGACGGAGAAGAAAGGGTTACAAATAACCAGGGTGTAGATCTGATTCAAAACAAGAGCCACAAAAAAAAGAATAAATATATTTTTATTTATAATATATTTATATTTTTCAACTGATGCATGATTTGAAAAGTGTTAAAATGACGATGCCAATATACACACTGATCAATATACCTGATACCTGCAGTTGACCAGGAAAGGAACAGGATGGAGCTTGTTTAATGAATAATAATGACTACATGAGATACAAGAGAAGAAAGAAGTTACATTTTAAAAGCTTTTACTCAACTGTAGTGAATGCCCAGATGTATTTCTCAAACTGTATTTCTCCACGTTTGACAAAGACACAGGACGGCACTGAAAACTGCCACTTACCAGGATGAGCACTGCCCACTCAATACCACCTTCTGGCATGGCACTCAGCCCAAGGACGCTCCATAATTACATTCCTTTCTGCTATCCTGGGACAGAGATGGATCGCTGGACTCAGTCTGCTGTTCTCTGAGCACACACCGGCTATAGTCGTGGCCCTACATTTTAACAAACCATATTTTGTAGCCTGTACTTCAGTCAAAATCCAAAGAATCTCTATAGCCACAATATTTGTGAACATAATTTAGTCCTATGTGATTAAGTAGGGATTAGCTAAATTTTAGCTAAAGATAGAACTAATCATAATTAGTTTGCTGCAATTCAATCATGTGCATTAACGGAGTTGATTAGACTTGAGAATTTTTTTAAATGAAAGGCTCAGTGACATCTAAAGGGCTTGAATAATGGTGTGGAGCACTCAGGTTTCAATGGTGATGGATACAATATGTTCTGCAAAAACTGCAGGTTATCACAGCTTAATGACAATATAAAAAAAGAGCAGGTTCCTCATGATGCTACACACCACATGTAATGTACTAAACACTGTAGACGCATCACACAACTGGTCATTTTCAGGATGTCACTGACACCCAAAGTCTAGGTCAGCATGAACATTGTAACAGCAGAAGAAACAAGATATTCAACAACTTGTCAGCTCCTTTTTGATAAACTACTGAATGTTTCAAATATTGAACCTCCAATATCATTTTGCCTTCATTGCAATATTTCTCTTCATTCACTACATTTGTTGTTAATACTGCTTTATAATATAGATAAATATGTCAACAACCAGAAGACAATTCTGTGAACTGATGTATAATTTCCACAATCAGCGAAGTTAAATTACTGTGATTCAAGCAGGACAATCGAAAGCTAATTAAATGTTAACAGTTGTTCAACAGGAGATTCTTGAGGGGGATTTATTGGTATCTTATCAGTGGAGGACTGAAGAACAGGTGGTAAGTACTGGTTGAAGGAAATGCAGAGGGACTTGCTTATATGTGGGAACCAATTCTGAAACCAAACAAATTCACCTTCTTAAACAGAAATGGATCATCAGTTGCAGTGAAGAATATGGGACACTGCATCCAAAGGTGTAGACTTATTGTGTTGTACAGACACCCCCTTACCACAGACTGCTAAATTGTTTAATCTCATATAAACAGCACCACAAAATCAAAAGTGAATTATGAACCATGAGGCAGAGAAAGACAGAAACACTGATTTAGAAACTGGAATTCTGGCTGTGTGGAACGGAGCTGTGCTGCATAGAAAAATAGGAACAGATTGCTTTCAAATCAATTGCCATTTGCACTAAATAATTCTGAAATATTTGCTAAATAAATCATAGAGTAGCTGAACATCTGACTACTAAACAACCTCTTGTAATTAGACCTGCAAAGACCAAAAACATTTTCCAGTCCCACAAGGTGCCAGATTACCAGGAGTTCCAAAGAGGCTGTTGTCTCTCATCAACCGGTAGTCCTCCTCACTAAGGTTGTTGACAAAGTGGTAGAAGGCCTCCTCTCGTTGTAGTCGAGACTGTTGCCGGCGCTGGCCATGTGACTGCTCCCTACCCATCTGCTCTGATCCCTCAGAGTTCTCCATCACCACACTGGGAAACAGGTATAGCCCAACCTAGGAAAAGAAAAAGCTTTAAAATAAGAAGGGATAGATGGCTTCCACCAACATGACTTAAGCCTCTGCACCCAAGATAAAAGTGACAACAGCTCCCAGCCAACATTTTTAGAATCAAATGTGAGTATATGCTATGATAGGACATCACCTCACAAGACAGCGAATACAAAGGAGTGTCATGAAGACTTGCAGTACCAAATTATCAACAAAACTGGACAACTTTGATTTGCATGTAGCCTATGTATCTTTCCCTTTCAACGAAATACGAAAATCAATCGAATGCCAATTATTTTTACGGGTCTGTACTTAAAAATACACAGGATGAAGCACAACCAAATAAGAAGCCAACATCAGATAATGTTAGCACTGTTTAAAGATACTGTTTTTGGGTAAAAGTACAGATGAACTATTCACGCCATTTAAGATCAGTTATTCTGTCCAGAATTACTGCGAAAAACACAATTTTTGGAAAACGGAATGATTTCTGCCATCCGCGAGGCAGCTTCCACATTGTGTCTCAACGAAATTAACACAAACAAGCTAGCCAAGCAAGCTACATTACGCTCCTAAATAGGTTCAGTGATTTGCATTTCAGATGTCTGTTTGAAATTCAAAATTGGTAAAGTTCGTCTAGCAGAAAACAAAACAGAATTGCCCATATGGTGGCATACCAAAAATGCAACATCACAGCACAATGCAGCTGACATTAATTAACAAATTTAAAATTTCAGTTCGTTGTACACTCCATGTTCACAAATTTCACATCCCATCGGTGAACTACACACCGAAGAGCAAAGTTGCTCGCAAGAAAACCAATTGGCTATCTGGCACCTTGATGACTGACGGTGGGCTATTATTCGTTTAACAAGACTAGCTAGCTACGGATTTTTGAAAATTACCCTACTAGCTTTATTCCCCAATTGTCTTGGTAATTTAGCTGCGTTAGACAAGCTTGCTAAAGTTAGCTAGCAACATCCTAGCTACGATAGGTAGTGCTAGCTAATAGTTAGCTAGCTACGCAATCGACAAGAACAATAGTACAGTTATTGTCTAGACTAACGTTACTATCGTATGGCTAAATTCCAAGTAAAACATTGGCTATGTTAAACTGAATTCAAACTACGAACGAAACCTTCCCATTCGCACGCTGCTTTCAAGATCAATTATAGAGCTATACATTATCGTAAATGTAGCTGACTGATTAACTGGTTTTAACGTTATCTAAGAAACGGACTGAAAAACAAAAGATAGATCTACACAAGGAACAGACAGTACGATACATAACAATACGTAGCCTCTCTTATCCAGACATTACAACCTGATTTGATAGGAGTTGGTCAATAAGTGAATTCAAACAAGTTACCTGTGTCAACCCGCTGTTGTTTTTACACGTTTTTTTTCAATTTGTGTTAGAGTTGATTTAAGAGGCCGTTTCCGTATAGAGCTGAAACGTTACCGCCCACTTTTTCAGCGGCCCTGGTTCCGGAAGTACATTTAGATAATATAGTTTTCAGTCTTGCACCGAGCCACCCAGCTACGAGACGAATCGTGACATTATAAAAAGGATTCAAAGTAAAAGAAGTCTTTAGAAAACGAAAAAAGGCAAAGGTACAACACTCTGTACTTAACGTTTAAGAGGGAATGAACTACACGTCCCATAAAGCATTGCGAATGTTGTAATCATATCCCTTTCCTCCCACTTTCAGTCGGTTTCAACCACATTTAGGTTAATTACATTACGTTTCAGTGTTTTATATTATGTCGTTCTATACTGTAGTTCCTGACCTTTTTATCGTTTGCTAGCAAAGCTACACTTTAGTTTTGTTTGGAGACTAACGCTACGCTTCAGCTTCGTTGCCTTGCAGTCATGGTTTATGTTAGCCCGATTTCTAACAGATCAGATGATATTTCTACAAAAAGTAACATGAATACTTATCTTATCTTTTCTAACTACATGAAAAATTTCAAAGTAAACCGAGGTGGTGTCTATCAAAATCAACTTTTTTTCTGGAATGATACTGAATTCCTGGAAGCATGAATACTGGGATGAGGGACACATTGGATCTGATTGGGTTTTAAGATTATTCAGGAAAATTTAAATGTTTTTAAATATGCATGGCCTACAGACTGATTCAGAAGGGTGCTTGGTGTTTTATTAAGAATGTATATACTTGCTTGAATTCTTTTCCTAGAGATTGACTTCAAGCAAAATTCCAGGCCTACTTAACGGATTTATTCTCAAATGTATTTTAACTTTATGATCATATCTCTTAGAACACTGCAAAATTGCTTGGATTTCCACTAGCCTTAGAGCATCCTTCTTGGATGGTCACTTAGAAGTAGCATATGACATGATCTGAAGAAAAACACGTTTTCAAATTATAAAAATACTAAGTTACTCACACATACAAAGCTCTATAAGTCATTAACACGTGCAAAATCTAGTCCTGCTATTAAAAGTACTGATGTCAAAATTACACCAAGTTACAATAAACAATATTGGCTAGGTTGACTAACACAAATTAAACATGCTGTATTCCAAATCAATGCTGCTAACCAATGCTTCCTAATTATTTCAAGTAACTTAGTCCTGTGTTTAAAATTCTTTTTTAAAAATATCTTACCATGTGAAGAGAATGTGGTCATTCAAAGCATATGTGTCATATTGAAGTGTGAAATGGCAATCATTTATAGTGGGAATATTCTTGCTGAATAATTTCAGCTGTTTTACAGCAATGTATATATTTTGAAAATGACTACACAATATGTTTAAAGAACTTCATACATGCAGTGCTTTGGGTGTATGGGAAGCACATCTTGAATGAAATGCATGAATGAAATAGTTTTGTTTAGAAAATTCTGTTCAGAAAGAAGATATGTTTTAAAACTTAAAACAAAAAACTTTGAATACATGTTTTTGAGTTTTAATATGTCACATTTGAATGATGTCAAGCGCTGTCTATTGTCAAGTGCCACCTTGTGCAGAATGGAATCAGAAAAAATAATTACGTGATTCCAGCAGGTTCTCAATGTTATTTAAATTCATCCTGAAAAAAGAAAACTGACTCTCATCTGAAAGCAGCAATGAAAAGCTCATTTTTATTTTTATTATTTATTCCATAAACATTATTACAAAACTCAGCAAGTTACCAATATTACATATCACCATACAGGCTTGATCACAAATATTTAAAACCTTTGCAACAGTTACAACAAAAACAAAATAATACTAGAATAATTTACATGAAAATCTATAAAACAGCAAAGAGTACACAAATTTGTGTTATTATTCTCATGTTTTTAGTTTGCTTGGTTGTTTTTACACAATAGCACTACACTCTTACAACAGGATTGGTTTGTTTGTGAAAAAGTTAAGTTTTTCAGGTTTGTTTTTTCCCCTCATTTTTTGTCATTTGTATTTTTGGTTTTTAAAACCAGAAACTTGTCATTTTACATCCTTTTTACTGCCTACAAAGGCACAAAAAAGGGTACCCACACATACGCACAAATACTTCACAGCACTTTCTAAGAAAAATATACACTTACAAAATATGTTACAAATTGGCACACTGAAAAATATACAAGATTTCATCAACTCTTCATGTCAAGAGTCCATTAAGAATCCCTCTGCTTACAACTCTAGACAATATTTATAAAGCTCAATATTCTTTTAAACAAAGGCAAAGAGTAATTCCAATTAATGTCAAACCATGGTGTAAATACATCAAATATGACATAGGAGTATATTATACATCATAAGAGTATATCATACATTCATATAGAGGGCAGAGGGATTTGGGTTTCTTTCTCATCCTTTTTGAAGTCTGGAATTTTTAAAACATGTATATGCATGTGTATGTGGGTATGTATGTTTGTGTGCTTTGCTAGCACCATTAAGAAGCATCAGCTCAACAGTGGCACATTGCACAGATAAAATGAATCACATTGGAGTACATTCAATTCACAGTAGGAATGAGAGGCCTATCTCCATACTGGCCCTGCACAATGTCCCATGTCCATACAGGCCCAGTGCAGTGTCCCACTGGCAGCTCGTCTCCGTGGCAGACCTGGGCAGTAGGAACCCCAGCGTTGGTGGGCACCACCTCCATCACATTTTACCCAGCAAGGGAACCTAAACACATGGACAGGCTGACTGACAAGGCATGGCAAAAAACACTGACACATTTACAGTAAAATTTCAAGTGTTCCCTGCAGGAGAATGGGTTACTAAAAATGCTCCATGACTTAATGTAAAATTCCAATACAAAGCAAAGCAACAGCTCATTGCCGAAGGGACATTACATGCAGATTCTAAAAGTTCCATCTGGGAACATTTACAGGCACAGTATGCGCAATGGTACGAAGCCTCCCTAGGCACCCCAGATGAAAAAATATATTTCACCGTGGAAATCCATACTCTCGGTTTTGCAATCAGCGCGCTCAGTTTTGGAGTCCGTACCCTCGGTTTCAGCGAGATCACTCTGGTTTGCAATGTTAAACCCATTTGTAAACAAACAGTTCACTGCTGGAAAGTCAGACATGAAGCATCATAGCTACAATTCACACACAAGGAAATGGGATATTATTAAAGCGACATGGTACAAGAACCCATGGTAGCCTAGGTAGCCTATATAATGAATATGGACATGGCTAGGGGCTGAGGTCAGGCAAGACTCGATGCAGAGATCTCCGGCAAGCCACCTAACCGTGGCTATATTCATGGTATACCAGGGGTTTGAGTGCCATATCGATTTAATAAAACAGTGTCTATTTATACACCTTTTAATTGTTCACCAAAGAAAGACAACAGTTCTACAAGTAATGTTTTAATAGATTGCATGGTGTGTCATTCTGCTGAATTTGATTAAGTTATAAGCAATGATAATTTCTTGTTTGGACTTAACTTTAACTGGCTACACACAAACTATGTTTAGCTATTTAATTGAACGCTGACTTGAACCTATTACATAACCTTGTGCACAGATTTCAAAACTGGGCTTACGGATTTGGTAAACAGAATGCACGGATTGCTAAACTGAGCACACTGATTTTTAATGCCAAGTGTACATATTGTAAAACTGAAAGTATGGATTTCCATGTTGAAATTATTCTTTTTTTTTCTAGGGTACTTAGGGGGGCTCCGTACAATGGAAATAAAGACTATTGGAGTAATATTGGGTCCTCCATCTATCCAACCTAATAATTTACAGCTTAGAAAAATAAATACAAATATAATGGCAAGCAGTAATTCTGGGGCCCAAGCAGCTAGTGCAATATTACACAGCAATCTAACCATGTCCATGTAACAAAGACCACGAATGAATGTCATAGAAGTGCACTCTAAAGCCCACCAATCTGCAAACCTGAGCCAACTCACAACACCAATTAAAGACTCCTCTCTAGTCTCAACAATATGCATGTTTTTAAATGAGTAAACAACTCACACAAAACAAAACTTCACGATTCTTCCCATTTGGTTAACTTCTTGTTAGCCTTTACGTGCCCACAAATCTTTAATCTTTAACAATCTAAATTTCAAACTGAAAACGTTCCATTGTGGCTTGTGGCAATGCAGATTTCTGTCACATAATGAAACGGTAAGCATTGGGTGTAGTTCTGTAAAGATTAAACATTCTGAGTCAACACTGATTCCGATTGTCTGCTGTCAATCACTCCATTAACCACACTATGATATTAACCACGACCACTATTAAATAAAAATCAAATAAAAAAAAGAGTGGAACTGATTTGAAAAAGGTAAACTTATCTTGGCAGAGACTATGAGTACATGACTATGGCTACTTGAAACCAGTACGAGGAAGATGTTCATTTTTTAATAAATGGGCACAACCTACAGAACAAAAATTGTGGTGTGATGTTACAATAACTTCTATCTTAGTTCCAGGAAACATTTCCAATGGAGTATTGTTGTTTATGAAGTCAAGTGGTAAGGTTAACAATATCTACCTAAGGTAGGTGTCCTACTGGACCCAGATCAAGGGCGACAAAACATCAACTACCTAGCTGTCCCAATATTAATACCACAATATTAATACTAGCTTTATGATTTGCTACCAATAGCTCTGCTTTTTCAACACAATTAATAAAAGATGCACTTTTTCTTTTCATTTTGAGACCATGATTTTTGCTCTAGTTGCAGTTCTCAGAATATAGTTTGGTTTTCAGTGTGGTTAATTTGCATTAATGTATTCACATTCAACTGAATGCCTTTCTTTCAAATCAAATCCATGGCAATTAAAACCGCACACCTGGATACCAACACCTGTCCCTTCCCTCTCAAACAGGGAGACTTTGAAGCCAGAGAGCCAGCAATCCCATAGTGCAATACTCAACTATGTTTGTAACAATGGCCTCAGCCTTTCAAAATGAGAAGCAAGCAATTCTGAAACAAGAACGAGTTGAGAGATAATTTCTTAATTTCCCATTCGCTGCATTTTGAGCTCATGTTTTTCCCCTTACAACCGCTCAGGCTCCTTTGTTCTGAAGCTTATGTCAACTAAGGAAGTTCTGCTCCATCTTTAATAAGGAATGACAACATCTTTAATTTGTTACAAAACCATGACCTGCATGTGGTGCCAAGAAGGGAATTGGGGTGCTGTCCACCAGGGGGCAGTACCAACCCTACTCACAGGTATGGTCACAGCTATGATTCATTATAATCACTACAGCTACGCCCTATTGACTAATTATTGCACCTCATAAAAAGGCCAGATTCTCAGGCCTTGGGAAGGATGGTTTTTGGACTCCTTGATTAAAAGACTGGTGTTTTCGTGTGCCCCCGTTTGAAGTTTTTCTGTTCTGTTTTGCCTGCCTTTCCCCCCTGTGGAGTGTTTTGTTGACTACTTCCCCCTTTTGTGCTTGAAAATTTTGGCATTTTCCCATTTGTGGATTTAATAAAAGTTAGCAAGTCAACCGTTCTTTTGGGTTTCACCACAAGATGCACCAGATTATGACCGAAGAGGTGAGGGACCCATGAACCAATCCCAAGACTCAGAACATGAGGGCTGGCCTTTCACATTCATCAATTCATTATTATAGTGCCACCATGTTTGAAGTTCACCATATTGTCACTTCAACCAAATACTCCTAGGGTCATAATTATAAAGAGTGTGTACGGGGGTGTCTTGTGGCGTAGCCTGTAGCGCACTGTCCACATGCTCATTACGAGCCACGACGTTGGCGGTTTGAATCCCGACCGCGTGACCTTTGTTGCATGTCTCTCCCTCTCTCTTCCCCTGTTCTTCCTGTCTCTCTACACTGTCCTGTCCAATAAAAAAAAAGCTGAAAAGCCCAAAAAAATATTGAAAAAATAAACAGTGTGTACACTCAAAAAAGATGTGTACGCCACTTTCCCCAGCAGATTAATGACTGACCAACTTCTTTCAAATTCCTGAAATGGTTTGGCTGCTGTGACATGCTGTAAAGTCTCTCTTTTTTGCTTTCCGGTCTGACTTCTCCATTCTCTTTGACAATGCATTGGAATGTCAAGCTGATTTATACGCATAGCATATTCACAATGGGCATTCAATTAACCATTTACGGCATAATGGAGAGTACACAAAATTTTAAGGTGATTTATAAAGAGTTGTGTACAGTTCAGCACAGGGTTTTACATATCAGGATATTTTTGACCATACACACTGATTCTTCTGTGCGTACACAATGTTTTAGTATGAAATTTATGCAGTTTTATAAATGAGGCCCCTAGCCTGCAGGTTCTGGAGTGTCTCTGATACAGTTTGGCATCTTTAAAACTTAAAAAAAGGTTTTAAAAAAGAAAAGAGAAACATTACAAAAACAATAGAATTCCTGCAGCTTCAGCAATAATAATAAAAAACAATAACAACCAATCAATGTACTTGTACACAATACTAATGTACCTTGGTTCTGTTTTTTTCAAGACAAGAGCCTGAATAATTTCGCACAGTCAGATCCACATGAATAGCCAGTTAATTTGGCAAAACAAAGTCAAATTAGAAAAATGACTGACTCCAACTGACCACTTAAGAATCAGACAGAAATGAGGATATGGTGAAATATTAAACTATTTCCCATAAAAATCCCAAGACCATGGATAGAGACTAATATTTTCAAATAAAATATTTGGACATTAATTTTATGAATTACATCTTAATAATGGCACAAGTCCTATTAGGCAAGACATTAGGTTGTACTCCCAACCAAATGATCACCAACCAAAACGTTAAAATTTCCCAAACAATTACTAGCTTTTCCAAATAAAAATCTGAAAAACCAAATTATAATTTACAAATACAACTGATTTGTCATACTCACTAAACGTTATACTCACTTCAAGGACTCAGAAATACTTGAAGTGTCAAAAAAAAAAAAAAAAATCAATAAACTTGCTTATGTATACGTGTGTATAGCTCCATTAGCTGACTGACCAACTGCATGGCAACATGAGTCACCGAGATGATTAATATGCCACAATAGCAAAGAGAAGTCTAATTCTTCACATCATTTCCATACCTAGCGTCTCCCCACTCAGTACCCCAGAGATTTGTTACTGCACATGATAAGTTCCATGAACCCTGGTAGCCTGTCTATTTTCACTTATAGTGAGTCACTGTACACAAATACTGGCTCTGTGAACAGTTTGAGCCATAATCAAATTTATTATATGGCTTTTACAAAAGCCAAGGGAAAAAAAATTAACCCTAATGAGGGCAAGTGTCCTATGACCTGAGTTGTCCCTGAACTGTGAGTGGGTGGAGAAGGTATGCTCTGTGGTTTTTTTGACTATGAGAACAGTAGCAATTGTGAGAAATGAATTCCAAATTCCTATCTATGAATTTCACATTCTTACGTTGTTAACCAAGACATTTATGTGCTGTTGGTCAGGATGCCACTTCAAATGCCCATCGTACGTAATCCCTCCACTCAATACCAATTACCATTTAGGATATTAATAATGTAAGCAGCACAACACTAAAATTCAACTTACCTTCAGGCATCTTGCCAATTCTCTTATGCTTGAGTAACCCCCAGATTGGAACCTCCATTTTCCTTCAGCTTTCAATAAGGCTCCTTTCTCTCCTCTGTCTGCTTTTCTATGCCAGATGACATTGAGGTAATTTAACTTGGCAAGCAAAATAAAATGGTAACATTGAGAATGAAACAAAATCAAAGTCTTTCCATTTAGGTAAAATGTGTGGCTGTGTACCACTGCCAGCTGAAGGTGTTCGTCAATGTAGGGGGTCCCAAAAGTTTACTTCTCTGGAACATCAACTTGCTTAAGAGTCCCAAAACAAAAACAGCCAATATTCTCAAAGAATTAAAAATGTCTGTACAGTTGCTCATAGTTTGGCACATGAATTGCAATATTATCATCATCATAATTTTTTTTTCAAATAGTGCATATGTTTCTATACATCAGCATAAAAAACAGGTTCTGACTGAAGAGAAATAGAACAGAATGAAAGTAATATTGAATGTATTCCGGGTATAGAAATTAATCTTCAGGGAACCCATTTGTTCCAATAAGGCCCCACAAAAAACATTTATTTTAAGACACAACAAATAATGGCATTCCAAGAATAAAAAAAATAAGACAAAAGAATCAATCACCATATATACTGTAAAGGTGTGTGTGTGTGTGTGTGTGTGTGAGTGTGTGGTGTGAGTTAAATACAAAAAGGTCCCTTAGGAAATACATCTGGCTGTCAGCATAGCAAGTGTTCCACACTCTTGCCGTGACTTATGGCCTATGAGGAAAGGTGGGTCACACTGTAGTTTTCCGTTCATGACACACGTCAGGCTGTAACAGGCTGACTGCAGTACAGAGGGCGTCCATATTCTGTGTACAAAAGACAGGGGTGCTTATGTTTTCATTTAAAGCATTTCTGTAGGGTGAAAGGCGTGCAGACAGAGAGAAGGTGACAGTATTACGGTAGGGCAGCAAGTTTCACAGAAAAAAATTGTAAACATTAACATACCACAAGAAAGGCTTTAAAAAAGTTTTACAAAGGCTTTTTTCCTCTTCTTACAAAATAAATTAAAAGAAAGCAGAAGATAACAAAACATGAAGCAGCGACAGAGCAAGGAAAACTGCAGCCACGGTGGTTTCAAACCCCAGACAAGCTGGACACAATCACTCCATAGGTAGTTTGCAAGTACAAGTCATTTCTCATGCAAATTATTCATGTTCTCTTCAGGGGAAAAGGATGCCAGGGTTGTCAGGGACAATGAGTTTGACATGCAGCTCCGGCATTGAGTCAACAGGGGGCAGAGTAATGGGAGAGGGGCTGAGCAGGTAGCAGGAGGGACAGTGAGAGGGGATATAACTGCAGCCACGGTTACAAAATATTACCTCAGTTTCTCAAAAGAAGCCATCAAAGCTAAGTCTTTGTTTGGGTCTGCTCGCTTTCCCTTAGTGTTTTCATCTCGTGAAAATTTGGCACTAGTTTTGTGACGATACATCTTTTTGTGGGGCGTGGCGTTGGAGCCCGGAATGCCTAAGTTGGGCCTGTCAAACATGTTGTAGTCCAGTGCAAGAGGGGGAAAGAAGGGGTGGGAGGAGTTAAGCTTAGCTTGGTTTTTTCCACCCCTGCTGGTAGACTTCCTTCCTCTCACAGCTCCAGTGTTTGCAGCACATGCACCTTTCTTCTTTGAATCAGGCGACGTACCTGCCAGGATTTTGAGAGTCTTTAGTTTGAGACTGTTAGCCTCTTGAGGCACGCAGACTCCAGAACCAGGGCTCCAGAGTGGCTCAATGGAGGCCATCATGAACCTCTGAACCTCTGCCATTCCAGAGGCAATGTTGGAAAGGATATTAGAAGGCTCCTCAAACTCCCGTTGGCCATCATCTAGATGGTTAGTGCCTTCGGACTGACCCATTCCAGATTCCTTCAGCAAGGGCCAATCCCCTGAAAGTGGGTGAAAACCAGCCACTGTCATCGAGTCAGCAGGGGAAAACATGTTATTCATAACTTTTTGGGATATCTTTGTGCCTCCTGTCTGACCTTTAGCAGCCTTCCCATCCAGCAGAGATTTAACCTTTTTCGTTGAACAAGAATTCTGTCGAGGGCTTTTGTTCTTTTCACCCTTAGCTGCTCTGGGAGCCTTTGTTTTCTTTGCACCTTTTTGTTCCAGTACAGAATACTGCTTCCCAATTTTCTTCTTTGCTTTTGGGCCTTTTGTGCCACTGATTGGTTCAGACAACTTGTCAAAGCTATCTAAACTGGTGTCCTTAACCAGCTCTATGCTGTCATCATCATTGAAAGTATGGAGCTGGAGCTGGTGGCTACTCCTAGTGAAAGATGTACCATGTTGCACCTGCCGTGGCATGCCACTACAGTCCCAATTCCTTTCTGCTGTGCTACCCAGAATCACTTCACCTGCATCTGTGGAATACTTGGTTATTCCACTTCCCTTTATCTCTGACCCAGTCTCCTGAGGAGATAAATTTGGTGTGTCTGGGGGCGACATTTCAGATAGAGATGAGTGCCGGAACTTATCTGGAGTAAAGTTGGAAATGTCCAGTAGGTCTGTGGACTCCCTCAAGGGTGTGATTTCATCAATGCTTTGCTGTATCACTAGTTTTGGACTGCAGTGCGCCAAAAAGTTATCGTTCATGTCCTCTTCACTGTCCTTCCCACAGGACTTCAGTGTGAGTGAGCTGTAACTGCTGGAAGTGTCTGACAGTGAGCCCATTGAAACTAAGCTGATGAGACTACCATCCTCTGTGTTTATAGTGCTTCTCTGAAACTGCAGCTGGCCTTCTCCACATGGTGCCTGGCACACTTGATAGTCTGCATCAGGCTGCAGGTGTTGCTCAGAGAGATAATTCTCATGTACAAGTCTGTTGTCACTCGGGTTCCCCTGACCGTACCCTGAGATCGACAATTTGCTAGCCATTAACACAGGCATGGGGCTAACAAAGCTGGCAGGTAAAGCAGGGGATCCTGTTTTGCTGGGTGCCACTGGTGGCTGGTTAGAGGCAGACTGTGAACTCCATGTTTGAGTGAAATTTTGCTCCATCTGGTTGGTGCAGTTTTGAGGTGAATGCTGGAGCTCAGATTCAGAGGGAGGGGAGAGCACACAGCTCTGGGCAAGCTGAAGAGATGCAAATTGTTTCTCATCTTGAGAAACACTAAGCTGGTAATCCTTGGGAAGCTGCTGAGGGAAATAAGAGATCCCTGCACCACTGGATGATTCAGATGCATCTAACAGCGTCTGCAGATAACCTCCAGGGACAACAGGAACACTTGCTGCCACAGTCAGAGATTGACTTTTTTTCTCAGGAGAGCAGGCAGCTGGTATAAAAGTGCACTTTTCATTGGCATTGGCAACATACTTTCCACGCAAATGGGGGTTGTTTGCAGCTGAGGCAACTGTTGTATCATTCAAGTCCCTGGCAGAGCTCTGGTTTTTTAACATAGGGCAAATCCCTATTAGGTTTGTCACACTTTTGCAATCCTCTTGCATGTCTTTCATTTTTGTACTCCTCAGTCTGGCTTCACTTTTGAATTTCCTTATTCTCAGGATTTTATTCCCAATTCTCTTATCTTCTCGTTCCTGTGATCTGCTCTTCGCTCTGCCAGTGTGCATGACATCTATTTGGTCTAATCTTCTGGCACAGTTGGAGGCGGCTAGTGTTAATGGCATGTCGGTGAGGACTGCCTCATCTTCACGGCCGCTTTCCTGCTTGTGACTAGAAGAGGAGCTCTTCTTGTTCGTGTGCTCAACAGTTTCAATTGTTTGAATCCTGAGTCTATTTGCAATCTTGTATTTCCATTTGGGGAGACTAGAACTAAATGAACGTCTGCAACCATTCAAACGAAATTTGTGTTTATCACCCAGCACACGTCTACTCTGCGGCTTTCTTTCCTTCTGCATCTTTTGCCAGTACTCTTTCAGAGGAGCTAATTTTTCATACTTGTGTAGCGAGTCCTTGTTTATGCTAACTGGTAGGTCAGTTGGATGGACTCTCCCAATCTTCACCAGCATGTTTTTTTCCCCTTTGAACCTATTGATAATGATGTATTTGATCATCACCGGGGGCTCCTTACGACAAGATTTTCGTCTCTTTTTTGGACTCCAGTCATCATCCTCCTCCTCTTTTATGCCAGCTGGCTGCTTATCACGTTTTTCAGTGTTCCGCTCACTCTCAATAGAGTCAACGTCATAGAGGTAGTCCTCCCTAAATGGTACTTTTCTCTTTGCACGGAGTCCGTAGTTCAACTGACTAGATGAGCTTGAATTCTCTCTGGAGAGAAAGTGGCGGCTACCTTTAGCCTCCTGCAGAGTATCACAGGAGGACCCAGTGCAAGAGCTGTCATCGCTGTACTCGCCAGAGTCTTCAGTAGAGTTACTTTCACAGCTGACGTCCGGTGTGACATCAGCAGAAAAGCTGCCATTGTCAACCTTCTCCTCGGCCCAGATATCGTCTCCTTTCAGCTGCAGCCTGTCTGCTGTCTTCCTGACAGCTCCACTCTCCTTCTTGGCACAATTGACGAGGACGGTTGGGAAAAAATTAAACTGGGCCTCTTCCTGCAGGGCATTTGTCTTCTCTCGCACATTGTCTTGGAAGGACTCATAACGGATCTTCAGGGAACACACATCACTACTTAATGTTGAGTCATCATCATCAAACATGTAGTTATCTACATCCTCTTCTGAAAAGAGGTTAACGGAGAGCTCGTTCTTGGAGCAGAGGTCCAGCAGCTCTATCTTACTCTCGCTGATGAAGGACTCGAAGCAGCCCCAGTCCTGACTGGGGTTAGCTAGCAGGGCCTCCTCGCCATTGCACTTGTCCAGATGCAGGCCTTCATAAATGCTCTTAGACGTGAGTTCCTCAGAGTCGCTGTCCAACTTTTCTGCATCCCTTTTCTCTGCTGCCCTGACTTTGTGTACTGGGTAACTGAGGAGCTGGTCAGAGAGGAGCTGCTCACTGTAGCGGCTGCTGTTGCCTGAGCTCATGTCCTGCATGCTCATATCAGGGATAGAACAAGAGTCATACTCCCGGCCCAAGTCTCCCATTTTCAAACTGATCCCAGGCTCGGGGTCGGCGGCATCCTTGGTCTCAATAAAATAGCCAAGGCAAGTGCGACTTGGCTGCATCAGGCAGTCTCCTGCTAAGGTGGAGATTCCCCCTGGAACCATCATACTAAATGGTGTTTTTTCGCAGTCCTCTGGCAGCGACCAGGGACTCACTGCCTTGGTGATACAGGAGGTGAGAGGAATGGCATGGGTACAGGATTCATCTGGTACAGCGGGTGCAGGGGCCTCATTCAAGATGAGCGGAGAGGGAGGGCGCAGCACAGCGCTCTGGGTCTCCTGGCCTGCCTTCTGCGTGTTTTCTGCAGCAGCAGGTGAAGGGAGGGGAATGGCAGCATCTGCAGCACCACACGTCTTCACATTACTTTCCTGGTCATGTGATCCTGATGGGTGGAACAAAAATGATTTACGGTAAATGCTTCTGATTTATATACTTCCAGGGTCATTATACCGATAACATGTTCCCATCATGTATCATTTTAATTCTGTCTGCAGAAGAAAATGTTTAATTAAAAGTTAACAGTAGCTAAATGTTATCTTTGCTTGTCTGCATATGCAGAGAGCTGAGGCTGGTGCAAGTACTCGCAACCTTTTACACAGCCTGGAAACCACGTAACAACCGCAACTCTCCAATGACCACTATACATAGAATACAACTGTATACCCCTGCAGTTAATTTATACTACGGGAAAACAATGAATACGTGTTCATATGGGTATACAGTGTGCACACATTTTCTGATGAAGACAATGGGGTGGCTCATAATGTGACTACCTCACATACAGTCCCTCCAAAACTATGGTAACGGTAGAGTGAAATTAGATATTTTTACTATATATTTGAGGCATCTTAATTTGAGATCAAAAGATGAATATGAGACAAATGTACAGACAATTAGCTTTTATTTCATATTTACATGTATGCGTTTTACCATTTTACAGAAACAGGTGGTTTTGTGTTGAGTTTCCTCATTTTCAGATATGCAAAATTAGGTCAGGTATCCTTTTACATCGACTGTTCACAGATAAGAGCAGCGAGTGTCTAGTCTTGGTTTTAGCCTGGTTTTAGAATTTATGAAGAAGGATACCACATAAACTGGGTATATAAAGTACAGTTAGGAAAGTCTGGAAAAAGAACAAAACAACTGGTGGACTTAGAAATAAACACCGTACAGGTTGGCCAAGCAAAACAACTGCAGCTCATGACTGACAAGTCCTAAGAGCTGTGAAGAAAAACCCTAAAACAACGGTCAGTGACATAACCAGCAGTCTCCAGAGGGCAGTGGTGAAAATGTCACGAGCCACTGTACGCAGAAGACTTTGAGAGCAGAATTATAGAGGCTACACTGCAAGATGCAAACAGCTCATCAGCAACAAGAATCACGAGGCCAGATTAGAACTTGCCAAAAATACAGAGACAAGCCAGAAGAGGATTCTGGGCCAAAGTTCTATGGACAGCTGAAACCAAAATAAACCTTTAATAAAGCGATGGAAAGCCAAGTGTGGTGAAAAGAAGGAACAGCCCATGATCCAAAGCTCACCGCCCCATCTGTGAAATATTGTGGAGGAAGTGTCATGGCTTGGGCGTGTATGGCTGCTTCTGGAACAGGCTTACTCATCATTATTAATGATGTAATACAGAATGGCAGCAGTAGGATGAATTTGGAGGGTCCAGACAGATTTTGTCTGGCTATGTACAGTGCTGTCGCTTCATCCTGCTGCAAGACAATGGACCAGATGCAGAAAGCGACATAAGAAGTTGGTCACCGCTGTTAAGAAGGATATTTGGCATTCAGCAATGTTTTCTTATTTTAGGCTTTTTCTTAGGTAAAAGAAAAATGTAAGAATGGCTAAGACCACTCTCACTTAAGATATGAACAACAGGTCCCATTGCTGAAAGTCCAGAAATCGTTTGCTAAATGCACAGAAACATACGTTTTAAAATAGAAGAACATTAAAAATGCATTAAAGGAATATAAATGCACATCAATGCATCATCCCATATAGATCATTATAACGCTTTACTATAATTAAATATTACTGTGATGTTAGTTTACACTCTCCTTAAACAGGTCCCAAGGATGCAATTCTGAATACACACACTGTACACACTGTAAAAATATATTTATCATTTAGAGAAAAGGTTTCAATCTATAGCACACATGAATTTTATTGTAACCTGGCCAGCTGACAGAATTTGAATGTACCCCCCTCAGAGGACATGCCAAATGACCCAATGAAAGTAGATGTGCATCCTTATTTGCCAGTGGTTAGCATTTTAGCAAGAGGTACAGGCATGGTTTTAATTTTTGTTGAATTACTATTCATTTTGATACAATTTAAATAATTCCACACAAAATTGGAGACTTAACTTTTATTCAGGCCTGCTTTAAGAGCATTTCATTTATGCCTGCAAGTTTGTTATTACATATTATTTTATGTAGAATGTAATGAAGTCAAAGTTGTATAAATAAGCTGCATTGCTGTTAAGATCTTATCTAGACTTTTCAGGACTGCATCAGAAACCACTTTTGTCTGAGAAGGATTGTGACTGTGTTCTGGTTCTGCTAGTGGTGATAGTGGTGGTAATTTTGGTGGTTGTAATTAGCCTACGTGGCTTGGTTTTGCTCTGAAAATAAGAATATTTGAATCCAGACAAAACAAAGCAAAACAAACAGGGATAGGCTACTACAATAAGGTATGTAGAATAATAAATGGTACTAGACTAGGGCTGTCAACACTGGTCAAAAATGATGTTTGAATATTCCTTCTAAAAAACACTTTGAATACAGTAAGTAAGTTTGAATATATTCAAAGATGGCAACAAAAAAAAATACAATGAAGATTTATCCATAATATTCCACAATTTCTCTGGATTTGTGATGAAAAGGTCCAGACTTTATGCATGCTATATAAGAAAATGTTTTACTGTACCATTTTGGAGATGAATAAAGATAATTACAACTGTATATAGGAATATATGAGAAAATTATCTTTGCAAGTCCATTACCCTGGATTTTTCCATAATTAGTCCACACGTTCACTTGACTTGTGATAAGCAAGGCCCAGACCATATGCATTCTGAAGAGGTTTTACTGTCAAAATGTAGAGATATGCGCATGTAAATTCATTATAAATGTATATGGGCTTATATGGCAACACTATCTTTAGGAGTTCGTTACACAGGATTTTTGCATAATTATTTCACGGCTTCAACACTGAGGTGATTAGGAAGGCCTAAATTATATGCTGCTTACGGGCTTATATGGCAACACTAACTTTAGGAGTCCATTACACAGGATTTATGCAAATGGGCTGGACTGCTGAGTGGGCTGGGGCATACTAGCAGCACTGCCTCTCAAGCCAGCAGAACCAGATGTTCGCTTATCAGCCTAGCCCAGGGCACTGTCCTGGGCTATGGCGCAGATGGAGGAAGGTAGTTTAGCCTAGTCCATTAATGTATGGTCTGAGTTAGCTCTGCGGGGTTTGCGCATTCATTGAAATTGGGTTGAACTCTGTTTTTGGGGTATTACCTTATGCTAATCACTAATGCCCAGCCATGCGCATGCCATTTAAGAACCGATCGGTTTCACTATTCAATGGTACCATGGGCAAGAGCAAATTTGGGTGGTTCAGAAGCCACCCGACGTTGACTTTTCATACACACTTCTCTCAAGAAAAAACAGAATTGTAAGATACATTTTTAGAGAGTCTGGCCCAATGAGCCCAAATACACTGCCTACACAAATAAAGCAATCATGAACGGGAAAAATTGGACTAGCAAAGTCGGTCACAAAATTTAAATACAATTGAGCGTGCATTTGCTGAAAGGGAGACTGAAGACTGAAACCCACTCAATGAAAGCTGCTGCAGGGAAGGCCTGGAAAGCCATTTCCAGAAAAGATCCCAAATGTTTGGTGATGTCAATGGGACTCGATGCCGTTATTGCATTTAAAGGCTATGCAACCAAATATTAGACTTCATTGCTTTACTTTTTTTAGTTTATTCGTTGACTTAATTTTGCACAGCTGAAAATAGGGGGACTTACAAAAACAGCTTTTTGTGTAAAATGGTAAAACACATACGCATATAAAGGGCATGAAATTGTCTACATTCGTCTCATTCATCTGATCTCAATTCCAAATGTCTCAAATATATACAGCAAAAATAGCTAATTTCACTCTACCAGAACTATACCTTTGGAGGATAGTGTATCTGCACAGAAAACATAACTGCAGAAATGAGCATGTAGACTACTTAATATCGGCCCACCTGCAAGCTGCGTGCACGCAAAACATCTCTTGGCAGAGATTTCACCAGGATCCGTGGTGCAATGTCTGAGATAAGACCCACATGCATTTAGTGAATGCAATGGCCACTGAGATGTTGGAAGGACAAGTAAATATATGAACACTAGGTCTCTGAAAATGAAGATTTAAGATGACAGCAGCACAAGAAAGGACATGTATACTAAGTGCGCCAGAAAGATAATTTTGTTAGCATGACAATACGGTAACAATAAGATCACGTTGTCAGTATGACAATAAGGTGACAGTAGGATGATGTTGTCAGCATTACAGCAAGTTAACATGAAGATCATGTTGTCAGTATGACAATAAGGAGACAAGTAGACAATGTAGTCAGTATGACAGAATGGTAACATTAAGAACAAGCTGTAAGTATGATAGTAAGGTGACAGTAAGATCATGCTACATGCTACCAAACTCAGTCCCTTACCTTTCTCATCCACCCCATTGCACTGTGTTGGGTTCTGAGCCGGCACAGCAAGGCTGGTTTCCTGTAGAACATCCATCAATTTGGCCTGGTTCTATTCCTCTCGTGCATCATTATCACTCTCTAACCTCCTGTAATATGACAGAGAATGAGGAAGGGGTTAAATGTTGGGAAGGTACTTAATAGAGGTGTCTAAACTTATCCAAAAAGGACTGGCATAGGTGCAGCCCTCAATAAAAAGTGTTCACTGAAGACTGATTATTTCACTCAGAGGTTTTAGTGCTGGGGTGGAACAGAAGCCTGAAACCACACAAGCTCTCCCTGGATAAGACTGGAGACCTCTGCCGACAGTGATTGGTAAATACTTTTGCGCTACTACCTGACATTTCCTAGAGATTCCAGCAATATAACAAGGAAGGGTACACCATTCACCGCTGGCATAGTTCTATACAAAACAAATAAGAGGCCTTACATAACATCCAGCCAGGACCCACTGCACTGGCTTGCAATGTTCTTTTAGGACGTATTCTTTAAAGCAAAGCATAATCTGGCCCCCGAATACTGAAAAATGTGTTTGTTTTCCAAACATTCTGACCATAAACTTGGATTTCGACTTCACAGGGCTGCATGCCCGGACAGTTGGAATAAGGAGCGCATGAATACTGTAGGCATACAGTAGATGTGCTGACTACACCAGCATATCCTCAGAGGGTTCGCTGAAAAATGCAAACCACTGGTAAGCTTCAAGATCAGAACAGTCAGGTTAGAGTTTGCTAAAATGTGCATTAAAGAAAACTGTAGAGCTCAGGAACAAATGAAGAAAGGAACTGCTCATGATCCAAAGAATCTATCCATCTCAAGGGAATGTGGTAGTTAAGTATGCAATCATTAATAGATAAATAGATCAAAACCATTTATTGACACATCAGTTTGACACTGAAAGTAGTTCATGTCGCCAGTTGAGCAAGATGGCAGGTGAGTTTCTGGGCTCTTCCCCATTCACTTTATTTTTGATCTTATTTTACCTACTCCGTATCAGTTAATGTTTCTATTCTGATTTTACTTTTTAGTTAGTCCAACCATATGCCAGAGCCAGTAAAGAAGAGATCAACTTTGCATCTTTCATCTCCTGCAAAGTTGTGAAAAGTTATTCCACATACAAAGATTGAGGAGATTAATGACATTACAAATGTCTCACCACATACAACAGTGGTTGTAGCTGGAGTGTATATATAGACTGTACTGTTAAATGATCCATATAGTTAGCTCAATGAACCCTATGCCATTAACTTGTTAAATAAAACAAGTGTTTCTCAACACTTATCTCGCACCTATCCTGCTCAAAGAACATAAAGCGACTCTACATGACACGAACAAGGGTAAATGGCCAAGCGATGACACAGTAAATCCCAAGCTCTTATTAACTTCCTGGCTATTGTTAGACTCATTATCACCAGACACGATTCAGACCTCGGGGAAAAAGGCTCTTTCCACAGGCATGCCAACAAAGGATCCCACTGACTATAAACTATCATCCTGTTTCCTCCATTCTGAGGTAAAACTATGAGCTAAGGTCCTCACTCCCAAAGCTGCAAACACATCAGTCAGGAAACCTGCATGACCATATTAACACATAATGATCACAGCAGTTTTATGGCAATCAGCCTGGCCTCATGCTAAGCCGGCAAAGCTTAGGCATTGACAAACATTCCATTTGTCTTAGGAGGGCAGTGACAAACTAGAGAGAGTTCATTTTCACACTATCATCGTACCCCACACACTCAAGCTTGCTCCCTCAAACTACAGTCAAGTATACTTGACAAGGCAATTAGGATGTGCAGAGGCCAAAATAAGAGGTAGCGCATTATTAAGCCCAATGGTGTGATATGCTGAAGGAGGCTGAAATTGCAAGCACAAATCACACCTTCAGATCCATAACTGAAGCAGATTTGAAAAGCTTGCCCTCTTCAGATGGCTGTATAGACATGCCTACATTCCTTGCTGGAGAAAACACATCACAGGCCCATTTTTAACACATAACAAACTGTGAATCATCCCTCTTTCTCTCTCGGGGTTTGCTCTGTCCTCACACAGATGTGTCCTAAAGGTGGTGGACTGAAAAAGAATAGCAGTGCATACTGTATGTTCCGGGAGGTATGATGTGAAACATGTCACCTGTTTGGTGAATGTGTGGGCCGGTCACTGCCAAATCCACTGCTCCCTGTCGATCACCCTGCTACACCTGCAGGGGAGCGGAGGATGCGCAATGAAATTTGTTCAGGGCAAACCCTGTGGTGCTGCCTTCCTCCATCTCACCCATCTTTGTGCTGGATTGGGGTTTGTCCTATGTGGAGGCAGATCCCAGGCAGTGAGCCCTATGACAGGAACTATGGAGTCCCTCTAATTAAGCCATTACATCAGTGCAGAGCACCAGGAGCACTGGCTCAGAGTAAGCAGGTCTGCCACAGGCAAGGCTGGCTGAGAGAGTCCTCTCTACCCCTGTGGTGTTTACAGAGTTTGTTTGTGTTTCACAGTCCCTGTTATTAGAGAAGGCCTGTGATAACATATTCTGTGTTCAGGATGAATCACCTTTAAGGTCAACAGCTCCGGGAGGGAAAAAAGGTTAAACAACAGAGATGCCTTTCTGCCAGGAAGAACTCTTCTGCTTTTCTGGTGACTCATGTACAAAACCTTTACCACAGTAAGAAAATTTAATAATTAATATTGTTGTCTGAAATACACTCACAAAAATCCAATAAATCATTCATCAAAAATTATTCTCAAAAAAATTTTGCAAATACCTATACAATATTTGCAGCACTGAGTATACTGTATATAAAAGCACATGCCTCCCTCCACCCACCATTCTATAACATGACCACAAAGCTGTAGAGGACCATGCTGTGAGCCAACATGGTGCTCACTGCACTGGTTAATGGGATAAGTCTGGTACCCAGAGGCAACTGTAGTTGGCAGCTACTGGGCTGCTGCCAGGCCTTGGCTCTGTTTCCTGCCTGTGAAGGGCAGCCAAAGCACAGGCATGCCTAGCAGGTAGGGGACCCTGCACTGTTGAAGATGCAACACCATATAATGTGGCAATTACTTTCTGATGCCAAAATAAGCTCATTTGTTTTTTCTACAGGAGTGGCCTATTCTGCATCCTCATGTTCATCTTTTGATCTCAAATCTAAATGGCTTATGTATATAGCGAAAATAAAAAATTTCACTCTACTACCATACTTTTGGAGGGTACTGTAGAGGAGTACAGCAGAACAGGCAACTCCTGTGAAAAAAACAAAACAAAACAAATGAGCTTATTTAGGCACTGGAAAGGTAACTGACCACATTATATGGTGTAGCATCTTCAGTGCCGGGTCCCCCTATGTGTCAGGCAAGCCTGCACAATCTGTGTATTTCCAGGTTGGCCACAAGCCCAAGGGGAACAAATCTTTACTGCATGGGCCAGGGTGTTTTTACAATTCAAGGTAAATTTTTTTTTTTGCTCATATAATTTACCTGCTCACAATTAGTAGAGATGATGATGACCATTTGAGAAGTTCTTTATTTCTCATTTGTGCTTTTCCCCTTTTTTCTCCTCAATTTGGAATCCTGAATCATTGTCAGCTCTCATAACAGGGCCTGGGCTTTCGATGCAGGAGGGTGCAGACAATATGCTCTCCTCTGAAGTACGCAATGCTAAGTGCTGCTTCTTACCACACTGCAGCTTGCACATCAGCCTGGTACAGAGATGAGGTGACACAGTACTTCCTGTGCAGCTTAACAGGAAGACCTGCAGGCATCTGGTTGACCAGTGGGGGTCACTAGAGAGCAATAAGAGGTGGATCCCTGCCAGCTGAAGCCTCCTTAATTAACCCTGGGAAATGCTACATCCAATTATACATCGTTCTATGAGACTACCGGCCACAGACAGTATGGTTCATTTGCTCTGGGACCACTGGGACCATCCAAGCAGAAAGACTAGAACTCTGCCATATCTGGATGAGCCACCCAGCATCCCCCCAACCACTGAGAAGGTTAATGAAATCTTACGATTTAACTTGGCTGTTATATAATCTGATGAAGGGCACATTGCTTATTGAAATTAAAATAATTTCTCAATCTGCAATAGCCTAATTAAGGCACTAGACTGTCAAGTCTATAGAAAAATGTATATTTGTAAAATGTTGCCCATATCACTTACACAGTAAAATGCCCAGTGTTAATTCAACTCTGTTACAGCTGAATTAACACTAGGCATTTTACCGTGTATGACCACTACTGCAGTTCACTATTATCCACAGCGACATAGACAATAGCCACTACTGTTTAATCCATAACCACTGCAATCAAAAAGAAAAAAATTCTCAATTTTTGAAGCCAACTGAAAGTATACATGGCTAAAATTAAATCTTGATGAATTTTTTTGTAATCTCCTTTCATTACACCATCTAGAGACTTTGATTTAAAAACACATTCCTCTGTGAATATAAATGGTAGATTTTTTTTTCTTTTATAGCTCTGTCTATAAAAGGTTCATTTTACTTCAACACTCAGCCTGACTTTGCTTTGTAGTCATGGTAATATGGAGTCACCAAGGAAATAAGGTTTGAGGCAACTGATCGGAAACATATAGATTTCCAATAGAATGCAGTGTAAACAACAGTTACACAATAGTATGTGACAAGAGGAGACACCTCAAAAGATAAGTGCTTCCAGAACACCGTCCAGAACATATTGATCTTATTGCTTTGCACTAAAATTTCAGGGAAAGTCAGAATCTGGACATGACTAAAATGACACAATCACATAATTAGAAAGAAAATACGCATTTTTCATCCAATTGACAGTTATCTATTGTGACATAATATTGTAAATGGAAACAGCAATTAGTAGCTTTTGATTCAACATTAAATACACGTACTAGTGAGCATGTGCCAAATGTTGACTTTGATGTAATAACTGTAATTCATTGCAGCTAAAACAAAAAAAATGCTACGCCCCGTACCTCGGTAAAGTATTAAAAACACAATTAACGACCGATAACGTCCAGTGAGGTAACCCACCCAGCACATTATATTATATTAATTTAGCAGGTGCTCTTATCCAGGGTTACATAGATGAAAGAGAACAGAAATGAATTCACCTGATTAACATGAGCCATAGTGCCAGACCTGGCTAACAACATTCCCAGATCTTTCCTGTGTATAGATGCAACATCACCAAAGCACTAGCGTTAACTGCGTTAACCAAGAACCAAGATACAGATTCAAGCGCTAAGAGGAGAACATAAGACAATAAAAAGCCAAGACCTGAATTAACACAATAGGTGGAAGTGCTACGAGCTGGGAGGGGAACCACAATGCAGTCTGAAGAGGTGAGTCTTCAGTCTGGCCCGAAGATGGCCAACAATTCTGCTGTCTTAACCAACATGAGAATGTTGTTCCTCTGCTGGGGGGGCACCAGTACAGACAGGCACTGGACAGAGCACACTTCGAATTGCAATTATTTTCAAACGTGCAGCCAACAACAAACAAAAAATCTTAATCAAAACCAAAGAATCATCAAAAACTCTTAGGCACAAGATTTCAAACATTACCTAAACCAAGGTTTTTGAAATTAAGAAATGAGGTGGACAAATTTAGATGAATGAAAAAGAGAACATACAGCTCTGCTGTTAGTGATGGGGTTGGGCAGTATTCATGACACTTCGGTTCTAATGCATTGTTCCACAGCCAAAATCTGACAACAGTAAGTGGTTTTAGTGAAATCCATAACCTCTGCCTAATGAGCCATGTCTGGAGAAGGCTGGAGATTCGCAGAAATGTCATTCATTTCTTTGCAGTGCAGCACAATGGACTGTCAAAGTAACATAACATTTAAACTAATCTTTCAAACAAAAAAAAATTCAGCCAAAAGAGAAATCCAGTCATTACAGCAAAGAGCAAGAGACAAAGAAATTAAAATAAGCAAAGGTTTGCTGCAAGTCACATTTGAAAACAGCCTTATTCTGACACTGGTGTGTCCATGCGATCCCCTTTCGTAAAGGAACCAACGGAGCCCCAGTGTGGCCTCAGGCCTACTGGAGTGTAAAGTAAGTATAGTTATGTTCCTCCGGAGAATCCATCCTGTTCATGCACACTAGGGAAGCGTGTAATGATGCTGATTGCAGTAATGCGTCTCTTTAGTTTGACTCAAACAGCTACTGGAGTCCTCACCAACTCTCCTGTATGTCTCAAACAAGGTCTACTTACAACCCAGGGCAGGAGTTCTTCAAATGGGCTGTTTTTGCAGGTCTGCACTGAAGAACACCGCTGAGACCCAGCCATTCTGGTGATTTTTTCCAGGTGTAACTGTAGTCAGATATTCATGTAAAAATGCAAAGTTCAAATCCAATCACTCCAGATTTCACACACACTATTTTTATGCTACTCCTGCAATAACAGTTTAAGGTGAAATGTCGAGTTTCTGTTGAAATCAGTGCGTATGTAACCACATCCAAAGATCTTCAATCAAATTATTCAGTCCCACTTAACTCACACCCATAAATAAAAATAGTGTACTATAGGCCAAAGGAAAATTGTAATTATGCACTTGTGGAAAAATAGCAAAGCGACCTGTTGCAGTTGAACACAGGATAAAGATATATGCAAAAAATGTTACAAAAGGCACAATAATAGGAAATATTTTGCATCTTATGCAACTCATAAACCAGTAAATAAAGTACTAAATAAACAAACGTTCCACCACAGTCACAGCAGTTAGTGTCTCTGTATCAATTTATATATGGCTTGCATTAGGCTACTAAGTTTAACGTACAGAGATAACAGATATCAGAACAAGTCTGGAATTTAGCCACACACAAACAGAAGATTTAATATTAAAAATGTTCGCACTACATTTTTTAATAGCAAATGCAACACTTGTGTCACACTTTGCAGCCCTGTTACCTCACAAATGCCAAAAACATGGGAGGCTGGTCTTCCCCAAACTTCTTCAGTTCCTGCATTTCACACCAACTGTGTACTATATGGACACCAGAGATGGGCAGTGGTTGAATAATCTTAATGATCCCTGTTCAGTATTGTCATTCACCCCATGTTTAGGAATAAAAACGATCATTATCCCTGTACAATAATCTCTTCTACATGACTTCCTCTATAAAACATCAACATATACACATTTCTAAGATGAATGGGAGATGACTATTACCCATAGACAGGAGGTACAGACCTCCTTACCGTGCAGCTTCTTATGAAAAACCACAAAATGGCACAGATTACTAGCTGCCCTCACAAACACCCCCAAGCACACAGGGAGGTCCATATAGAAATGGTTTTGTCGAAAACAGTGTAGAAGAACTTGACTTGACATCCAGTATAAAGCCTTCCCAGAAACGTGGAGGTTGTTATACCAGCAAAGGGTGGACCAACTCCAAATTAATGCCCATAATTTTGAATGAGATGTTGTATGTCAGGTGTACACCTACTTTTGTCCATGTAGTGTATGTCCAAGAGGCTCTAGTTATGGAAGCTACATTCACTTTGCCTTTCTGAATGTCAATCAGAAGCTGGGTCACTGAGGCGATTACACATTATTAATGCAAGAGAATATCCTGGAGGTTTGCAAGCTCACAGTAGCACCAAGTTGGTATCTTCTTTAAATTTATACCATATTGGCCAGCCACATTTTGGCAGATTGCGAGAAATATTTACAGATTTATCTGGCCTTCTTCACTCTTGGATTCAGTAAAGCAAAAACATGTTTTTAAATGATCGGCTACATAACCAGTGAATCTACTGCCATGTTGTCTTGCGTGGTATCAGAATTCATATGGCACAGAATGGGAAAGAAACGGGAACTTCCGCGTCATGGCGCTCAACCACAATCAACTGCAGTCAAATTCAGCCTTTGTGCACCGTTCCCTTCGTTCACTTACGTCCAACACAGTTTTTCCATCGATAAAACTGAAGTGTGTTTACATCTGAAGCTAGCTCAGATTGGTGGGGCATCTTTTTGCATGTCTTATGTCTGGACAGGGAGCTCCACAGACACAAGAGGGTTAAACCTTCACAGCAGGGCTACTTCAATCCAGGTCCAGCAGGGGGCAGAATCTGCAGCTATTTGCTCCAATCATGCACTACACCAGCTGATTTTACCAACACATGCTTTTATAATCATCAGGAGGAAATAATCCTAGTAGTCCCTTTTATGTGCCTGCCTACACTTCTTTGTTGCTTCTTTGTTTACAGGCTTCTATCACAATCTGTCAGAACCTTGAAGCAGACAAGGTGAATCACCGGAATCAGTCACCGGAGAAGCGGAAGCCTGGTCCCAGCCTGGTCAGGCACGCCAGGGGGCACTGGTCATCCTCCCACCTACCAGCCTGTGCAGGCCCAGTCATGTGAACATACGCCAGGATGGCACACAATAACAGATTTGTTCCTCTTCTTCGGTCACTTTAAATAAAGGAGAAGAATGCATTATCGCCACAGTCTCCCTAAATCACTTCAAAGACGGGGTAAGAGTCCATTATTACCAGTCTCCCTAAATCACTGTTAAAGACTGTAAGAGTTCATTATCACCCAAATCTCCCAAAGACACTTAAAGGACTGGGTATGAGTTCATTATCACTATAATCTCCCTTAGTCACTCTAAAGCCAGGAAGAGTGCATTATCACAACAATCTGGCTCAGTAAATTTAAAGATTATGAAACAGTCATATCAATGTTTAATTATGCTTCAAATTATTATCATGAAAATTTGGTTTTGGCAGCAATATCTTGTTATTGACATTAAACTAGTGAAAATTAATTGGATTGACTAAGAAATCATATAAACTCATATAAGTCACTCTCATATGCAACAGTTACATAGTGTGCACTTTTTTAATCAAACAATTTAATCATTTTAAACATTTCATTTTGAGGGTAAAACCAATGTCATCAATGATTTTGGGCTGGACTCAATTGCAAAGTGACACAGGTCTATCCAAGGGGAGAAGGTATTTATAATTTTTTCTTTTATTCAATTAAATAGTGCAACTGAGAAGAATGGGGAATATTCAAAGGATGCATCTGGTATTCCTTCAACAGCACAGTGTTTTAAGGAAAAGCCTCACAACTTGTGCTGTATGGCGATGTCTATGGGTCACAGACTTCATGCAGTCACTGCATGCAAAGGATATGCAAAGTACTTAACATGGGCACTTTCATTCACAAAACATTAATATCTCCCAAACATTACGGTGCCCTGAAATGGGGGGTATGTACAGAAAGGGCTGCAATTTCTACACGGTGAAAACAAAGCATACAAAAAATACCAGAAATAGAGGCTGAGAATGTGCACTTCAACCATATGTGTATCCAATTGTTTGGTTACAAATCTAAAATCGTGGAGTTGCGAATAATCAAACATTATTCAACCATAGTATCATGGTATATTAATGTTAACATAAAACTTAATACAAAAACTTCAACAGCGTTTTAAAAAATGTAATGCTAAATGTTTGGTTTGCATGCTGTTTAAATGTCCAAATCAGCCTCCATTCGGATGTTTTTCATTACAGAAGTATTTTTTTTTCCAGGTTTTCCTCTCCGATTCATTTTAACAATGGCTCGGAAGCACACCACTTTCAGAGCTGCAGAGAAATTCTTCACATCAGGCACTGGCTTTTAAAAATACCTTCAGTGTAATTCTCTGTCTGACCAGGGCTGTCTAATTTGCGGCGATTGATTAGATACAATAGGTGTGAACTGCTGGGAGTCGCCCACACACTGCTAGGTGCTACTCAGACACATAAAGAGCACCAGCAATGGAAAGAGGTGTGTGAGCCCCTCAACATTTAATTTGCAGTTACACTTGAAACCTCCCGGCAATATCTCGCCCCATCATCACAAGAGAGACGAGAGGAGAAGCTTCATTTTGATTAAGTCATTAATAAAAAAATTATCAGAAGCATTATACAATTTCTAATCCCTTGCCTGATCCTGGCCTTTCAATTAATTGGTTGTCCTGATGGCTAAGTATAGTCATGCCTGCACCTATACAGCTTAGGTTGAAAAGGTTAAGAAAAACTCTGACATATTGCCTAAGAGTAGATGTATTCTTGAGCTCTCTGTACAGTGGGAGTTTGTTGTATGTCGGGAGCTCTACACAGTGGGAGCTTGTTGTATGGTGGGAGCTCTATACAGTGGGAGCTCGTTGTATGGCGGGAGCTCTATACAGTGGGAGCTTGTTGTATGGCGGGAGCTCTATACAGTGGGAGCTTGTTGTATGGCGGGAGCTCTATACAGTGGGAGCTTGTTGTATGGTGGGAGCTCTATACAGTGGGAGCTTGTTGTATGGTGGGAGCTCTATACAGTGGGAGCTTGTTGTATGGTGGGAGCTCTATACAGTGGGAGCTTGTTGTATGGTGGGAGCTCTACACAGTGGGAGCTTGTTGTATGGTGGGAGCTCTATACAGTGGGAGCTTGTTGTATGGTGGGAGCTCTACACAGTGGGAGCTCGTTGTATGGCGGGAGCTCTATACAGCGGGAGCTCGGGGGGGTTCAAATGCTTGTATGCCAGAGTCAGTAAAAAATGATGTACACTGCGTTTGTCAATGACAACTCTTGCGCTGTTGTAGCATCTCCCCGTGATGGTGCATTACATACAGGCATTTAGCAGACGCTTATCCAGAATGACTTACACAACTTTTTACATCGCAAGGGTCCAATGGCAGTGTCCTATTTGGGAATCGAACCTGTGACCTTTAGCTAACAAGATCAGCTCCTGACCCATTATACTACACTGCCGCCCTTATAATGCAATGATGGCACCTGTAGCTTTGCAGAGCTTACCAAACCACCTGAATAAAAATCTAGGGGAAACACTGTAAAGCATAAAACACTAAATTATAAGCTACTGTTCACCAAGCTCAGAAAGACTCTGCACTCATATAAACCACCGCACTGTTGTACATTTTGATGCGTTATTACATAATTTGTGTACTGAATGTCCTTGTGCCCCTTCACGGGAAGCCTATTGTGGAAAAGAAAATGTACATCGTCTTATTTGCGGCTTTACAGACGCACTGAAAACATGTTTACACACAGCTTACAAAATAGAAAGTTTCTCATAAATGGATATATTGTCACAATAATTGCCTCAGGTCTCACCCATGCTAGTATTGTGGCACCCAGAATTGTGCATCTTTAAAATTTAAAATTCTTCAATTTTATAGGCGTTTACTTAAATCTTCAACAGCCAATTGTATTTAGTAAGACAAATAACATTTTTAGATGTACAAGATGAACACACATTTTACTACTGCTTCAGCACACCTTTAGTTAATTTGGATATTAGTATAACTGAGCCGTCTATACATATGAAGTGGATTATTAAAAGCATCAACAGGGAGCATGCTAAATCAATATGCCGAAAATGAATCATGTTGCGAAATGTTTTCAACTCCTCGAATCCATAATGATACCAAAGCTTCAGGCACCCCATCTTGGCTAGCCCACAGCAACCTTAAGAGTACAAACACATGCTTCCACTGGAGGCACTTGCTACAGAGCATAAACATGAAGAATATCAGCAATGTATCCAAAGGAAAAGCCAAAGGCCACAACATATAACCAATGTCTGGAAGGAGGAAAACTACCTGAGAATTCCTTACTGGATGAACAGCTCCCTGTGTCAAATCATCTGCTCACAATATCATTTTAGTTTTTTGAGTGCCTTGACGTTAGCCCATACACACTTGACAAAGACATGCAGAGACAGACCTAAACATAAACACCAAAAAGAGTAATACCGTCTTAATGAGAAAATATAGGCTATTTCATAATGATCGTGTCTTGATGCTAAATTTTATGTTATTTCACATGCTTGAACAAAATGTAATTCTAGTACTGTTTAAACTTGTAATCATAACAAATTCTTTTTACAAGATTAATACAATAAATTAGAACGTGTCTGCATGTATCCTAAGTCTCACTCCTTACAGTCCCAGAAAGTTATTTTCTCTGGCTTTGAAGTTAATGCATTTAGTGTTCCGAATCGCTCCCCCACTTGTACAAGATCGTATAAACAGCTGATAAGTATCAAACATGTTAGCATTACTAATTGCTTAATTAAATAGCCTTGATGCCGTTTTCTTTGACCGTTTTGTGTTAATTAGCTAGTTTTAATTTCATGCTCACTTCCTTAAGCACACACTTTATTTTGTACCATACAACCTGTCCGTAATGTATTATTTAAACCGATAGCCTAGTTTGTGATTGTGAAACAAATTGAAAAGACTTCCTTACTTGAACAAGTGGAGTCTGGAGCAATGAGTTTAAGCGTAAGCAAAACCCATTGCTTGAGAGTCAATGTTTACACTATAGAGGCTTACAGTCTGACAGCTGAAGGAAAAAAATATACATACATTTTTAAACAAACTCTATGACTAGCTAGCAACTTCGCTCAGTGAATGAAATAACTATTTTTTGTAAAACAATTTTTGGCTGGACTGCAACAGTAGGGCCAGCCCTACAAACGTGAATGTCTGTGACTGACTGACTGACTGACTGACTGACTGAGTGAATGATAGAGTTACACCACGCATGTCTGTGACGTCGGCCGGTTTGGTCCAGCCATATACTAGGTTTTAACCTGGTCTTGTTTTCATGATCAATTGAGTGCACAGTTCACTGGCTAAGGTACGTTAGATAGTTCTATGGGGTAGTACCATCATGGTGATTTACCAACTAGTTTTGGAAAGCTCTGTGAGTTACAAAACATCCAGCCTGTTACTAAAATGTAGGCCTATATTATAACAGAAAAGTATATTTAGACATAACTAGATCACCTGGTGAAATCACTACACATGCAAACCACCTCCCTGGGTCCTTGCCTGATCACGACAGTAATGCCTGCCTCCAATGCTTTAACAGACATTAGGCTAACATTTTAAGGTTGGCGCAAAGATTTATGGGATATCCACGGTGAAGAATACAGCTGATGCTACCTTAAAATTTGGCTAAACGAAGGCCCCTTAGTCAGAAGTGTCCTGTGGTGCCTACAATTCAGAACAGCACTTGAAAGTGTGATTTTTACTTCCTGTCATTTAGTCAGCATGTACCCAAGTCATCATGCCTTAGTTATCCAGTTTTCTGCCAAATGTCTGACAAATGCAATAAAAAGCAATTGGCAGATGGCAGGTATAAGCAATCTGCTGGTAGTCTAATGCCGTTTCATCAGGCAAAATTCATTTAATTAGAGGGCAGCTTCAGGGAGGCTGCTCATTCCAAATATGGCTCTCTAAACCCAACACATAAATACCTGAAGCCACAGCCCATCTCATGACACCATAATGGACAACAGAGAACGATCAGTCTGAAGACTGCAAGAAAAAGGCTGGACGTGATAAGGCATGACTCGTAGCTGGCGGCGTAACTTGTAGGTTTCCAAATCACACCAAAGAGCTGCAGGAAATGTCACAATTCAGGCTCTGTGTATGTCGCGGAAGTCACAGACTCCATTGGTTTGACTTTTTTTGTTTTTGTTTTGAAGGTTCATTACTTTCCCAATTTGTTATCCATTTCTATGATTTCCTGTTTTTAGTGCTTTCTGTGATTTTTCTGCCGTTTTGGAGGATAATTGTTAACCCAAACATAGTGCACTGTTGTGCTGTTTAAACCATTGTACTGTTTCAATTAAAGTGTTTAGCTTCTCCCACAAGCTCATGTTGGTAGTCTGTATCTAACGCATATCATGACATCATCTGTGTTCGCACAGTTCTTAATCACTGTCACACACCATCAGTGTGAAAATTCCCTTCACTCCTCCAGGTGAATGACAGTGAGCGACGTCAATCGCTTTCGCTCTCTTCCTGCCCCTTTCACCCAAGGTGCTGCTGTCCTTTGAGTTCCCACCCCCATGAGGGTGGCACACAAGCACTCCAGCAAACTAAAGACAGAATCTAAACAATGCCAGTGCGTTTTACCGGCTGCCGGAGCCATGGATTCTTCTTAACAGCGATGCTAGCTAAACTATAATACCATGACCACGAGGCAGGGCCTGCTCCTGCTCCCCTGAATCACAGAGGAGCCTTCCTCAATGTATGAAGTGCTGTGGGAAGAACACAGATGTGACCAGCAGTGAGTAAAGGCTGTTGAAGCAGAGGAACATGCAGAGCATTCCTCATTGCAACAGTCAATCAATAGAGATCTGCAGCCTTTTAGAAAGTGAAGACAGTACCATTTCTTAACAATACATTCACATTAGCCTGTAAACTCAACCCTGAGAATGACAATGTACCTGATTAACTAACAAATTGATATTACAGTGAAACCTGCAGACCATGGTGCCCCTGTAGCACATTACAGTCTATAACAATGAAATAATGTCTGACACATGAGACTAAGCAATGTAACTGTGAACTGCGTGGAAATTCCATGCCCATTTATGAAAAAAGTGACCGGAAAATTTGACAATGAAAAAAATAAATAAATAAATCATTTTGAACATGCCCAAATGTGATTCCCAAACAGGGGGGCAATGTGCAAGTACCATAACCATTCAAAACTTTGTGCTGCCGTGTAATCTCAGCAGCTGATAAAAATGAGAAAAGTGGAGAAAAATACAGAAAAATATGCAATCTCAGCTCTAAATATACTGTTTAATAGCTTGACTTATAGCCTAGCCTATAATGTTCCAGGACCTCACAAATATTTCCAGCACATTTTGTAAATTTTCTCATTTTCCAGGTGTTTTCCATGACTGGAAAACTAGTCGATAAATTTCCAGGTTTTCAAGGTTTTCCAGGACGAGTGGGAACTCTGAATTTGTTTATGAAAAATTGTGTGGATATACCTGACAGCACCAAGGGAATCTGTGTTTATAGTGCACATTTTATTGATGGATTCTTACAGAATAGCCTCATGCAGAAGTCTATGGGTTTCGTGAAGAAACTGATTTTGAATCCTGATGCCGTGCCAGTTATGTATCCTGGGACCACAGCAGCAAGTGTTGCCAATTAGCCTATTCATAGATTCTGCCATTTTCAATGAGAGTAAAGGTGTAGAGATGATACAAAGCCATTTCATGTAGTTTTCACTAACACTATTTGGTGGGAAAACCCCTATTAAACAAATTATTATTAAATATAGAGTATTTGTAAGGTTTTAAAATACATCTGGAGGTGTAGTTTAAGACTACAACTCAAAATTCACTGGTAATCTACTGGATGTGATGACAGTATGTATACTGGCCCCCCAAGCTGAGTCGGCTAAATGACTGATATAGAACAGCAGTGGACCAGAGTCAGATTCCAGCATACTATCGCTTGGAATCTTGCGTTAGACTGTCAGCACCATCATAGCCAATCCCCATGCTCACTGTAGCTGGGGCACATTGACTGAAAACAGCCTGTTCGGCCCTCGCATCTCAGCAGTCCCATAACTTCCCCATTTGAAAGCTTTTCTGCCCAGGAAAATACACACACGCCAGTTCAGTTCAGCTCTGCAAAGCCCGGGCATTTAGCATTCGTGTGTATCTCATTTACAGAAACGCTTTCATTCAGTCTCTCGACATTCACTCTGTCGATACAAAACTCAGCAGTCAGCCTGAGAAGGTGGCTCTCGGCTTCATGCACAACAGTAAAAAAAACAAAAAAAAAAAAAAAAGAGTAGTCTCAATTTATGAAAACCTGAAGTTAAATACAGGTACAATAAGATAGCTGAAGGGGCAAACTGCTGCTTCAATCACTGCACATAAACCCACAGCTACCACTCATGCCTAAATCAGGGGTGTTCAATCTCATCCGAAAAGGGCTGGTGTGGGTGCAGGTTTTTGTTTTTTGACCCAGCACTAAGACACCTGATTCTACTTATCATTGTCTTGATTGAAGACCATCATCAGTTAATTAGTTGAATGAGCTGTCGTAGTGCCGGGCTAATACAAAAACCTGCGCCCACACCGGCCCTTTCTGGATAAGACTGGACACCCCTGGCCTAAATGCTAAAAGAACCAAAGCTCTACGTGATCGCGCTGGATGGGCATGGTCCAGATCAGGGCCGTTTTCTCCAGCACTTGCTGCTGACTGTGCTACCGCATTCAGAGACAGACTACAGCTGTGATTCGGTAACTCCCCTCTCACACTCTCTACTCAGAACACATCTGGGAGTCGAAGGGTTGCACAGAAATTGCACACCTTCCAGGCAGAGAAAGACCAGTGGAGGAAAGGAGGCAGAGAGAGAGAGAGAGAGGGAGAGAGATAGAGGGAAATAGAGAAGGAGAAGAGAGAGAGAGTCAGAGAGAGAAAGAGAGACACTTCCTGTGCTGTATTCTCTACCTCCTGAGGAGAGTCATGCTCACCAGAGAGAAGAACTGTGTGTCCTTGTACCCCGCACAGCAGCGTTCTCAGAGAGGAACAGGCTTTTTCTGGCACACTCAGTAAAAACAACATATTTTGCAATTATCAACCACAAGGTGCGCAGCAATTAATAGCACTATCCCGATGCTAAATGTCACATGACAGTGCCATATTCCTGGAGCCAATTATTCAGTAAAATGGAATTTTCCTGGACAAACTAGAGATGTGTGGCAGGTAAATGAGCTGGGTCCTATGCGAGTGGATTAGTTTTGTTCTATGTGAGCTGGGTCGTTTATGAGTAAATGACCTGGGCCCTATATGAGTGAATGAGCGGTTTCCTACGGTAGTGAATGCGCTGGATCCTATGTGTCAGATGTTTGCCCCTAAGCCTTTTTCTAAGCCAGGAACATCCATCTCATGCCAGGAAGTATAAATAAAATGACAGGCCTTTTGTTCACCCATCAGGATAAGCCCATCTGCCTCAGGGATATGATATCCCACCTCTGGAACACAGAACACGGATCAATCAGCCAAACCTCATGCAGCTGATGTTCACCGTTAACAGTGCACCGATAAGAAACACTAAGAAAACAGCGCACTCTTTGGGTTTTTTTGAAGCAATCTCCCAATCTGCAGAGGCCAATAACCTATTTGCCTGACACTTTCAGGGAGTTCTCTGCCATGCCATTCACCATGATCATGGCTGAACACAGTATTCAGTTTTTCAAAATTGTGCTCTCAATTTTATACCCTAAGGAAAACAGGAAACCATTTTATAAAATACCCTAACTTTCCAATGAACTCCAAATAAGTTGCACGTTAATGAAGATTTGTTTTTGTTTTATTGTATTTAAAAGAAATAGTTAGGGATGTGAATAATTGTGATCTGGGTGTGGAAGAAAAACACTATTAATAAATCAAAATAATGGAAAATATGTTTGTCCGAACAATCATATTAGTATTGTATGTTTGGAATTTTCTAATTTTTTTGAGCATACAATGTACCTCGGTACTTGTACACTTTATATTGTACTTTTACAAAAAATGTAATCTACTGTAAACACATTTTATTGACCCGCAGCACTGAGAACAGTGTATGGAATAAGCAGAGGAGATCACAGAATCCAGACAAGAATGCACGTGATTTACAATTACCATGCCAAAATCTGATTCAAAAATACATCACATTACAAAGCTTTAATTTTGATGAAATTCAACCTGGAAAACAGCCCCGGGAAAGATCTATTCTCTTTTAACTACACTCTCACCCTTCGCTCCCTCTGTGGGAGACATGCCGCTGCAGCCAGAGAATGAATAGCTGTCAGCGGCTGTCAGCAGGCTAGCTCACCACCTGCTATTACGACCGCCATGCTCATTTAGAGGCACTGCCATGCTTAACCATACCAGCCTTTTTCAGTGGCAGCAGAACACACTGGAAACCACTCAGAAATGAACGCTGTCCCCTAAGTATAGGGCTGGGTGGAAATTTCAAAGTCTTCAATGAATCGAGTTGTGTGTGTGTGTGTGTGGGGGGGGGGGGGGGGGGGGGGCTTGTTTGTCTATTTCGCCACCCCTAAGGAAAGTACATGAAGGAATCACATAAAGAATTTGTCCAAGACTTTGGTTGCCATCTATCAGGTGACAATTCAAATGCATTATTATTATTATTATTATTATTAGCCTATTATTATTATTATTCTACACAAATTGTTCATTGTTAAAAATATTTAAGGTCAATCTATAATGATTCAGAATATTAAAATATAACATTGATATTTAGCTAAAAAGCAAATTATATGATATAGTACACAGTACACAGTCATAGTACAATATTCATGTAAGCAAAGACAAAACATAAACTTAATTTGTCTTGGAAAGATATTTGCATAATTATTATCTGTGGAATATTTTACAGTAAAGCTTGATAACCGATTAAAAAGCTTGATAACTTGATTAATTAACTGATTAATGATCATCCCCAGTGTTTTTGCAGACAAAATGCCAGACGCCTGCAATGTTCATATGTTTGAAACATTATGGCTTGTAATTAATAGTGTTGACAAAAGTAATATTTTATTTTACTGGAATTTAGGAAACACTGTTATCTCAGAGCAACATACTAAGCATGGCTGTTGGCTGCAAGCAGGCCAACAATCATGGCAGATAATCATGGTAGAGAATATCATAATTTCTTTGGAAATCCCTATACTAAGATTTTTTTTTTTAGCAAGAACAGTCTGGGCTTAATGTCAGTGGAAGAATTCTGAACGTGTTACATATTGCTGCCCCTAAATATTGCAGTGCATCGAACAGCACCAGTAAGACATAGCTAACTCGGTCCAGGCAAATGCTAATAACTAGATAGCAGAGGTGCACAAAAACAGTGCATACACAGATTCAGTTGAACCCACTTAGTGCACATAAAGTCACAGGGACTGCTCTGACTGGACTGATCTTCAAAAAAAACTCCTAAGACCCAACACACCAGTCAGACCTCTCCATTCTGCAACATCTGAGCTCCTGGGCCCTCCCCACCCATTTGCCTGCACTTCCCAGTAACATCCCCTGTCTGTTCTGGACCCTGGTGGTGGAATAAGAGCAGAAACCCTGTGAGAACAAGCCCAAATCTAGACCAAATCTGGACGTCTAGGTTGAGAGATTGTTTCAACATCAACATACTTGGTTATGGTATAGGCTATACCATCTAGACATTCGGTGAAGTCAGTAACAAGAAAACCCGGCAGATCTCTAAACTGTAAACTGCTTGGAGCCATCACAGTATTTTCCAAATTAATTTGATGAGAGAAGCAGACACATCAGCTAGCATAAAAAAAGCACTCCTGACTACAGAAGACCCTTTGTTACAGGCTGCACAGTTCATTTTTGATATGAGCCTCAGAAGATAATGATTTTATCTGACTTCAAACCAGAGGAAAAACAATACCAGTAATAAATAAATAACTTAGGAAGAAGGGCCCCACTTCCAGCTCCTTCAGACAGCATGAGCCAAAACTTCTCATTAACATGCAAAGCAACACTCCTGTGCCAGGGCTTTGATATTTGTTTTTTCTTTTTAAAAGTCACCGATGCGATTTCATTTGTATTATCAAGGACAGAAACACGATTCAGAGGCTTACTGTCTGCCAACGTTGATGAAAATACAAGTAACTGCAGAGTGACAAGTACAGAGAACAGAGACGGTTTTTCCTCCAAATTTTTTTGTACTTACAACCCACATGCTTAAAGACCTTTTCAGTAAAGCAAGTTGAAATCAAGTGATATTGTTCTTACACAAAATGTGGACACTAAAAAACGCAGTTCACACTAAAAATGCATTCTTCGACCCTTTCTTGTAAAAAAAGAAAACATTCACAAACACACAAGTGCAGTAGATGACCAACACTTAATTTCAAAACTAGTCTCCCTGAAGTTGGTGGAAGAGTTTTTCTACATTTTTTGGTGCTTTCTGTCCAGATCCTGAGAGACATGCTGTTATGGAAACACACTGTTTATATCTGATTTCTGCTATTTGACACTGACACCATCCTCTTTATACATGCTGCAAAACATGGTTTGCCAAGCTTGTCTTTCTATTCTAAGTGGTGGGACCACACAGACCCTTGTTGCTGTTGGCTAACAGACACACAAATTCTCTGCAACTCACAGCCAGCTATTCTAATGCCAAATGAAGTCTGGCTCCGGCAAAAATAAATAATAAATAAATAAATGTGGTAGAATTTCCAGTGTGAAAGAAAAAGGACAGTGTTCCAGGATACACACAATACGTACATAACCGAGGCCCCGACATTCTACTGAAAGCATTCTATTTATTCCATTGTCTGAGACATCATCGTCTGTGAAGAAGCTCAAACCAAATCTGGTCTCACAGACAATTTATAAAGACCACTGGATACACTGATAAAGATTCTCCACCCTTTTTAATTAAAAAAATGGATAGGATCGGTCGCATTGAACCGAATTCTCACGCTAGAAAATCTGTGGTGCGTTACTTATGGCAATCATGTTGCTCACCTGAAACACACACAGCTAAGCACATTTCTGTATGACTCTATAGATTAAGTTATTTGTTGCATTTATAGCAGATCTGTCTAAAATACTATTGAAATCCATTGAAATACTTTGAAAGGCTCCCCAGAGAGCTAGATGAGCCTCCCCAGAGGGTCAGATGGGTGGGGTTTGTACTAGAGGTGCACCGATCGATCAGCCGTGGATCGAAACCAGCCGGTTTTCGCTCCATAACAAGCAATCGGTGACCGGCAGGTTTATTTCTATTTTGGCAGCTCTTTATTCCAGTTTTCTGATGTAAAAAAAAGGTGAGCAGAGTCCATGCGCAAGCTGCATTGGAATGCTTGCTGCTATATCTTTCCCCAAATGTCAGCCGTCTGGAAACAGTACAAAGAGCGTGAAGCAGACATTAAAGGTTTTTCAGGCTGGGTCTTATTTTCGTAATATTTTTCATCAATCCTATTGGTTCAGATAGTATTTTAATTAACTGCTTTATTGTCAAGTTTTTGGCTTTTTAGCATTTTTTCCCCTCTATGCCAGTAGCTTTACCATGGTGTCTATAGAGCATATCAAGATAGGCTACAAGTTCAATGTACCTTCAACCAAGTCCAGTTCATCTAAACCTGTCATTGGGAAGTGAAAATGAATATGAATGTTTACATTTATTTGTCAAAATGAAAAACAATTCTGTCTCAACTTGCAGAGTTGACCGTAAGCAACACTATTCCGTGTGCACGCAAACTTAATTTAGATCGTCGCCTGTGTATTCCGGTTCAAATAAATATAGTTGGCCATCAAAGTGAAGAGGCTCGACAACACCCTTGTGATTAATAATAAGCTAGGGTAACATGTTCAGAATTTGGACTTTCAACATTATCTTATAAAGGTTAATCCATGTTAAAATTATTCGTGGCTAGATTGCCCTCTGCTAGCCCACCAACATCACTTGCAGCAGCAATTTAGTTTTCCCAGGTGGTCTCCCATCCAAGTACTAACCAAGCCCACATTTACTTAGCTTCAGCCATTCAGCAGGAGCAGAGTGCACGGTGGTACGGCTGCTAATGTGGCTAATGTCAATGGGTAAATGTGACATACTGTTGGTGGTGCTTTAAAAAAGAATCTGAAGCTGCCCACAGGAGAGAGAGGAGAGATAGCATGTTTACAACGTCTCCCAGAGGTCTGCCGCTCCCTGTCCTCACAGCTGATGTGCCTCAGATGGAGATGGAACCAAGCCCTCCCAATTGCCATGCACACATTTCCAATAACCAAAGCACATCTCACTGACCTGATTCATTTGAGGTCGGGGATAAGAGGGTTAATCATCTGCAGTGCATGAAAAAAGTGTGGTGTCAGTGAGTAGTGGCAGTCATGCACTGATTCCCAGCATACACCTCACAAAACATTTGGGATATTTTTAGGTCCCGCTGTTTGAGATCCAGTCTGACAAAGGCCGCAGCTGCACAGACGTCCACAAGAGGTTTCAAGAACCTCTCTCCCAATGATAGTAACAAAGCTCACACAAAACACTGGCTTCCCTTTCTTTAGTCAAGCCCACCATCCAGTCCATTGCCTTGGTGATCTACAGAGTCTGCATATTCTCTGGCAAATGCATTCCACCTTACATCAAACATATTCTTTAAGCCTGACAGAAGTTCAAAAATGCACTGGAAAAAAAGGCACAAAAAAATAAAAACAGACAGAAAAACACTATTACGGAGCAATCAAACAGAACCATTACACATGAAAAATTGCACAAATAATTCGGTTTTTACCATCAGCTTCATGACTGAGAAAACATTATTGAAAATATTTAATTGAACTAGACAGATGAAATAAGGTCTTTAAATGTGAACTATGACCGTTTTATAAAAACAGACCATTAAAAAGGACTTTCTTGTTCTGAAGAGTTTTGTTCCATTGCTTCAACATCTGCTATTGAGATAGACCAAGACTGATACTAATCCAACAACCAAACATTTTGTTGCCTTCAGAGAATAACCCAGATGTAGTGAAGAACAACTGCAGACAGAATTGTTAATATTAAATGCTGTTTAAATTGTCATAATGTAATAGCAAAGAACTCTGTTACTAATAAAAAGTATCATAGAATACGTCATGTTCTGGCTCAGCTAAAGCATGATATAGCCTATTCAGAGAATGTACCAACTACTGCAGCCACATAATTTTTTTATGTTATCTGTTCAGCCTAATAAATCAGATAATTAATCTGTCCTCTTGCACAGTCAATCCACTATGGCCTCATGTGAAATGTTTACGTAAACAAAACCACAAGAAACCAGTGTCTGTTCTTAAACTTGTAAGCTAGGCGAAAGGTTATTTCTGGCAACAAACAACAGACACTGCATCCTTTGATTACAACAGACAATCATATTCTCCTTCACAGGCTAGAAAGCAGTATGGTGGTATAAAAAGTGATTTGTGGAGCCACATAGCTCTTACCACTTGTATAAATTCAACATTCTCTATCTCTAAAGTGGTGCAAATACCAGTGGTAAAATGGCAGTGCTTGTGAGTTTGTCTTAATGGATATGCATTTAATTCCAACATGGCTGGAGAGAATGTGCATGAGCCATTAGATGTAATGTGACTTATATGAGCCATAGGGTTTAATGTGGTCTATCAAGGCTGGTAACATCTGTGGCTTTACTGATAGCTGCTGTTTCACACCTGGAAAAATCAGGTGTAAACATCCTGCATGCACATTCCAGAAGGTGCTCTGCTGGCCAAACTCCCCATTTACTTTATATTATTAAACCCTTTACTAAGCCAAAGCCACAGACACACCTGCTTAACCGCACAGATCATGGGGTATGTATGTGTAGAAAGCCTTTCAAGAGTAGAGGTCAGAGCTTGGCAGAGGTACAGAATTCTGCAAGAGCAACAAGGGCTCGACCAAGTTCCTGACCACGGGTAAATATCGGTCGAGGCTGCACATGGATATGCGTGACGTCAGCTAAATTTACTTTTGTATCAGATTATCCTGTTTCAATAGGTGGCGGTGATTCTCATGAGCGAATGTTGGACAAATATAAACAAACGAGCCATGGAGCAGTGACTCAGTGCTATAATGAACCAGCGTATTGACTCACTGAATTCCCCCTCCGTCTGCGATGTGCGGATCCCAGCTGCCTCTCTGAATACCAATTACTGCTTGCTTGTTGATGGGGGAGGGAGCCAGCCAGCCAGGCAGCCAAACAGCCAGAGAGGGGGCTGGTGGGAAAAGGCTCAGACAAGAAGGAAGTGAATGCAAAACAAGAAGAGGGGAGGAGGATGACAACACTGTGGCAGTTTTGAGTCAGCCATATTCCTCAAAGCGAAGAGCCACAGATAAAACAAACAAGCGGGTCGCTGAGCTGCAGAGCTGCAACTTCCTTCAGCCTGTTTTACTGTAGGTCTGCCCGTCCCCGTCATGCAGGGAAAATGCAGGGGCGGGCCATAATGCTGCTCCTAATAGGCTGCACACTAGCAGAGGCAAACCAACGTCCATCCTCATATCGTACATGATGCTGCTAATTTCAGATGCGCTCTCTGCACAAACACACGATTATGTACGAACAAAGAGCATCTGCAATTCAGTTTTCCACCAACCAACTGTTGTGCCGTAGAACAGGGGCCACCAAGAAAATCGATCTATGCATATTCCAGCCCATCTGTACATGCTGCTATAATGCAGGATGTATGGATCAAAGAGCATTATGATATTAGACAGTGCATGGGGGGCTGCTTTCCTGTGCCTTCTCAGCACTCCTAAGCACTTCTGGTGCTCTACTAGACAAAACAATTCTTGCCTGTTCTACTAGCTTTACATAACAGATGCCAATGAAATAAATTCCGAATGCAGATATTGTCAGGACAAGCGCGCTCAACTGTTCATAAAAACTGAAGGTACCTCTGCACTGATCTTAGTCAAGAAAGAACAATGCCCTTATACTTCACACAGCTATTTTAAGGAGACATCCGCATTTCTAAGAGGGAATTAAAACAAGGCTTGCAAATGTTATGAGACACCTTTCATTGGCGACATCAAAAACTCATTCTGAATAAAAAGCAAACAAATATGTGCTGCGGTGTGCGCATTGGCGAAGGCAGTCACAAGGTAAGGCAGCATTAATTGATTTTTGAGGGTAAAGCTGGGGGTCTCAGAGGGAGTTTGCCTCCCGCCATGTGGAAATGGCAGTGGCAGCTCCCTTAATTAAAAATGTAATCAATATTTATCCAGTGTTAAAGCTTTGCTTAAGACTCTAACTAGATGGAGGAAAAGGTCCCCAGACGGGGGGAGATGTGAAATTATATTACTTCATCTCACATTATGAAGATTCCTCTAACTTATCAAACATTTTGAAGGATAGATAAATGTAGATCCACAAAAGTGTGAAGAATCATTCTGCCTTTATTGTCATAACTCAAAACCTTATGCTACATGTTCATAAAGTAGCATGCTCCTTTGTACATTTAAATTACTTTTTAAAGACTGATACAATTTAGATCATTAGCCAGGTACTTTTGTTTCAGGTATATGTTACGATCACATTAGTTTCATCATCACAAAACATTACCAAAGAATCCCAACCTGTTTCATCTGAGAGGAGGACATCAGTTTGATTCTGTCATGCTTACCAGATGAAAGCCACGCCTTAAGGCCCAGTTCCACTGGGAATGAGAACAGTAAAGTTAAAATGAAAGAATTTAATTAACATGATCTCCAACAATAAAACATGCCCAACCAATTATAATGGCGTACTTTCTGCACCTGTGGGACGCACTTGTATATTGATTCACACATGTGCAAAATTATAAATTACTGATGTGTACACAAGCAAATAATGTATAGTTGTTATTGTTCATCATTACTACTATAATTCCTGCAGGAGGTGGGCATTAACTTCATCTTGGGTATGTATAGAAAGGAAGTTAAATGTTACAAAATGAATAAATGTTTACTTTTTTAACCAGCAGCCACAGCACCTTGTACCCTTCTCATGGCTAACTCCCGAAGCTAAGCATCCATTCCACCCTGTACCCATCTCATAGCCAGCTGCTCAATTTTAAGAAATTGCTCATACTTTAGCATTTTTAAAAATGTATACTCAACTAGAATACTCAATAGAAGGCAAGTGTGCTCAATTGGATACGACCCTGGTCAGGGTTGCTGGCGGGCTGCAGTCTACCCCAGCATGCATTGGGCAAGAGGCAGGAATGCAGCCTGGACAGGTCGCCAATCCATCGCAGGGGACACACACCATTCACTCACACAGCTACTGGCAATTTAGACTCTTCAGTTAGCCTAGCCTGCATGTCTGGGAGGAAACCAGAGCACCCAGAGGAAGCCCGCACAGACACGGAAAGAACATACAAACTCCATATAGAAAGTCCCCAGCCGGGATTTGAACTCAGTGCAATCCACTACACCACCGTGACGCCTGGGTATTCTTCCCCCAGCACAGTAACTGGGCCACCGTGCTGGGGAAGGTACCATCCTTTCGATGAGATGTTAAACCGAGGTCCTAACTGTAATCATTAAAGACACTTTTTGAAAGTGTAGAAGGTTAACCTTGATCAAATTCCCACAAAAACTGGCTCTCTACATCTGGCCACCTAATCACACCCTACTGTATATCTGACTGGCTACACAATCCCATTGACTCCCAAGGTCACACACTACAGTACAGCAGATCACAGTGCATTCAATATTTTGAACTGGCTACAGTTAGGAACAAGAGGAGAGATTAAGTTAACTTAGCTACAATATAATTAATAAATATCACCACTGCAATATCAACCATCACAAATTGCTTAAATTCAACAAAACAGCCTTACTAAAGTCACTTTCTGTGCTTTGAAAACTCATATGGAGATCAGAATAAACAGGAAGTTATAATCATTCATGCATTACAGAAAGGGAACTTAAAGAAGAGCTTACATTTTAGATTTGAGAAATAAACCCCTGAAGATTACAGGATCAATTTCTTATTTTCTGATCACCGTGATTAAACTGATTTAACTGCAGAGATATTCCGTGGCCCATAGAGGCCCCTTTCAAAATTTAATCAGGAGGCGCTCTTCTCTCCTCTCACCTTTCAAGAACTCACAGCGAGAATTTTTAAATGCTGTGTTTTAAAAAAAGAGTAGCTGTATTTCAGTCAATGCACAGGGTTACTGTCGTACAATCACTGCTCACTACTAGCAATACACTAAAATCAGGATATTAAGGGTGTTTAAATGAAGCTGAGAGAAACAGAGAGAAAGGGCTATAGGGGGCTAAATTAACATTTCTACCAGGTCCGCACAAGGTCCATGTCAGGCTGGCGGCAGGTTCCTGCCAGGTCCCAAGGCTCCAATGGACACACCCTGACACAAGTTCTCTCCTGAGTTCAAATCATGTTGTCATGAGAATCTGACCAGAATCAGCCAATATCACACGGTAACATGTCTAATGATAATTCAACTCGAACAGACTACAAAAGAATCCATTTCACAGTGCAGAAAAATTCACTTCAAATTGCATTTCAATTATTGGAATCTGTAGTGAATTGAATAAATATCCAGCACAGGGCTTAATGCAACAGCTTGTTGAAAGAGTGTATGGGGGTGCGTGGTGGCTCAACCTGTTCAGGCACTGTTCTGGTGTGCTTATGGGCCCTCAGGTCCCATGTCAAATCGGGACTGTGCCAGTGCCAGTGGCTGCCAGCCCCGTGGGGCAGTACACAATTAGCATCACCTGGGAAGGGTGAGATGACCATGTCCTGTCATGTACCAAGGACCTCCTCTGGTAAGTCACTTCCTCAGCAACACACACAGTCTGTTAGCCAAGCTAATTCACAGTCTGAGTTTTATCAGTATACCATAGAGTAAAAAAAAAGCATTAGCATGGAATTCCACGCTTTAAAGGAGTGAGTGTGTGCTTTTCTGTGCTCTTCTAAGTTGACAGATGAGGCTCATATATTATTATATATAAATTGAGATAATATGGTTCAAACTGTAGAAAATAAAAAGGTATGTGAACTCATATGGTTATATTGGACAAAGGAATTATTTAAATAACATTAATTGCCTTCGAGAAATAAGTCCAAATTAATATCAGTCTTGTGCACATTTTGACTGGTAGCTACAACTACTTGAACAAAACTCTTACTACAGCATGCTTAGTTGGCAGATTTATGAAGTCATGCACAGTCAGCGCTGTAAAATGTGACAGTATTGTCGCACTTTTGATTAAAAAATGCCCCTTGCGAACATAAAAAAACATATTCCTATTGCTTGGTTCAGTTGAGTTACATCATTATTTTTATCATTCTTACTGGACTCGAAGTTCAGATTTCTCTTCTAAGATGGACAATTGCCTACATTATGGGAGCTGTACTTGAGGTCATCAGTATCATTCTGTATTGTGCCACATGAACAGCCTTACACGGCGAGAGGCAGCAACTTTTAAACAGTAGTGCAAAGTCTATTGGTGTTTACCCTGTGTAGTTGGTTTTGTCCCTTTTTATGGTATAAAATTGAAAATACAGCACTCTTTTATAAAAATCATAATTTCAGCTGAGCTGAATTTTGAACCTAAATTCATTATTTTCATAACTGAAAATAATTAATATAAAAATTCTGATCATAACAATGACTGTTGAAGGGCACCACAGGTCAATAATCTTTCGTTATTATTAGTAATAAAATGGTTGTAATTTATTTGTTCATTTAAAAACTGTGATACTTCCAATTATTAACCTGACTGCTTTGACAAGTACAGAGGAGTAGGACAACCACTTATAGATACTGACCAGCAGAGTTTGAGGATATTTAAATTCTATCAAAGAGGGCCACATTTATAGCCTAGTTTCAATACGCTCAGATACAGATGGCCCTGACATAATTAGATGCCCAGTTTCATAATAAATAACATGTAATTTGTCATAACATGTCATTTTTAAGTTTAAAGTTTAGAATTTATCAGTAAGGTTTATGCTACAATTTTTTGCTCTGTGCTGCAAAGATTTTGACCTTGCTAGCACCAGAGTTACTTATATTATAGCCATTTTATAGCCATAATTTATAGCCGTGTGTGCAGTGCCCTGCAGAATTATTGGCACCCTTAATTAACATGAACAAAAAATTCTGAATAAAACTCACTTTATTGTTTTTCAGATGTTTTATATGATCAGCAATTTGACAAAAACATAATCTTATTAAGATACCATTGCACGGAGAAGAAAAAATGAACAGGAAATCATTATTATTATGAAAAAGAATAAAAATATTAATTGAAAGGCAAGATTCTTATATTTAGAGTGCAAGATCCAGATGATAAACAACATTTTCCCATACCTTCTTCTGCTGCTCTTTACTAAGGGTGCCAACAATAACAAAGGGCACTGCTTATCAATAAAATAAAATAAAATGTCTATGCTAAAAGTATAAAACATCATTGAGGCCTTTTTCAGAAAAATCATGTTTTCAAATCCTGGTGGTCTGTTCCCAGTCTTGGGGACAGGAGTTTCTGCTGATTTCTGTTCTGCTACCTTAGCACCATGCTTCACACCAAAATTAATCTGCTCATGTGAAAGTTGTACAGTACAAAAGACTGTCCATAAGGCCTGAGCATTTTAAACAGCATTAAAATTGTAAAAATGTGTGGGGTTTGTAAGGTAAACCCTTGGGAAAACATTAAGCAAGCTTTTCTTAGTTCCATCCATCAGAACAGCTTAACCAACTAATTAATCCATAAGGATAGCTCAGCTACCTAATGCAGTTCAGAACAGCTCAACTACCAATTTATCCCTAAGAATAGCTTGGTTTTAAAAATTTGCAAAGCACAGCTTGGAAGTCCACAGACCGGAACCACAAATATTCTGTGGTTTTGTACAAAGCACTCGATCCTGCAATAAGCCTCTTCTCCCAGACACAGGGAGAAAAGGCTCAGCCATGTCTAACCCTGACATGCTCAGTATCCACAGTATCAGCATCTACAGCAAAAACCTTTTCATGGTATATTGTGGAGAATATGACCCTATAACAGGGTTCAGCAATACTGTGATTTTTTTCAATATCAATATATTAACGAAAAATAGGTAAATAAATGAATATATTCTATACATATGTTATGACAAACCTTGGAAGCGACCATATACTGGAAATAAAAGACTACATGGCTCGTTAACAATTCACTCTTATGTTCCCCCTCCAATTTTTTCAGATACCAGAAATGTAAAATATATAAATAAATTAATTAATAAATAGGCCTAAATACAGTATCGTGACAACATTTGATAGTACAGAGAGGATCTTGCCTTGGAGAATTCAGTGCAGACTTAAGCACATTTCAGATTCTTAAGAACACATATTCAATATTAGTTAAATTGTCATACTGTCAGTGTCAATATAAGTTTCACTTATTGAAATATTGCTGGACCCTTGCACAGACACAATATCTCGGTCCTTGGTTTGCTGATTTGTCTGATCTCTGGAGCATTCAAAAACCGTGACCTTTTGAATGGTTCCCTTTACATTCCTACCATTGCAGGCACAGATGAACATAACCAGAGTGACAGGGGAGAGAGGGAGGCCTGCCTTTGCCACTGCAGCAGTGTATTGTGTGTAGGGCACTCCTGTGACAGGGGAGAGAGGGAGGACTGCCTTTGCCACTGCTGCAGTGTATTGTGTGTAGGCCACTCCTGTGATAGGGGAGAGAGGGAGGCCTGCCTTTGCCACTGCACCACTGCAGCAGTGTTTTGTGTGTAGGCCACTCCTGATCCACCAGCTACCGCCGGAATCCAGGAGCCAGCCTCAGCGCAGGCAGCTCTGCACTCCGTCTGTCCCAGCAGACAAGTATCAGCTCCTTCCCTCTGGCCACGAAAAGTAATCAGAGAGCCAAACAGTCTCCCTAGGACCCCACTCCTCTGTTTAATCACATCAAGCGACAGCCGCAGGGCATCAGGGCCAGCTGCAGGTGCAACAGCCAATCCCGCAATATCCTGGAATCGGTTTCGGCGTAATACGCACCGCGCCGTCTCAAACGGCGAGTCAGGCCTCAGGTTTCCTGACACGCTACGCGGTCTGCTGACATCACATCCATCTGCTTTGTTTGGGGTTTCCTTCTCTGGGGAGCCTATGTTTAGTACTATGTCATAAGCAGTTGGGGTATTCTGTCATTCTGTCGGGGCATCATTCTGGCTCGTGCAAACACTTTCCAAAGTCACAGATCAAAGTGACTGGCAAAATTAATTATCATTTTGTTTATTTTGTATTATTACGACCCCAGTGTTACAAAAGGTTATATTATAAATGTTAAAATGTACAAAATATATGTATCGTTATTATGATAAAAATGCAGGAGTAGTTGGTAATGCTAGTTAGATTTTTTTATCTGTGGAGGGGGAAAAAGCCACCAATAAATACAATAATGAAGTAAATCCATTATGACAGTGGAAAGATATGATTCTCATACTGTCTGCCTGCTGACTGCCACTCGCTTTGTTGACGTTATGTCACTAGCAAACCTAAGTGAAGGAGGAGAATTGGAGACTGCTGGGATATTCCACTCTTCCATGTCTGCAGATGACAGGGCGCAAGACGGCCATCACTTCCACTGTAACACACAGCACAGTCTACACGGGGTATTCCAGTTTCCCACATGCAATGGCACGGAATCCCATGGATACACATACTTGCACAGCATTGTTAGTCTTGCACCGTATAGTTCCTGTCGAAATGCTGTTTATATAATACATTTGAACAGTAGAACAATAAAGCACTCCATCGTTAAGAATGATTTCCAACTTAGTCATATTAATCCGTTAATCTATTAATTAATAATCAATTGTTGCAGCAATTACTTTTCTGTTTCTTTTCAGCATCATAAATGTGCTGAGAAAGGCATTTAGTTTAAAATGTGCAGCCTGTTGCACAGCCCAGTATCTCATGGCCTTAAGTACAAGATCACAAGTGTTAATTTCTCATTACAGCAGCTGAAATAAAAGCTGTTTCTGCCATTAAGAATGATGGCTACTTGATTTACATGACAGTATTAGTAAAACCACTGAAGTTCTGAACATTCCCCAGTCTACTCTCATGATCAAAGAATCACAGTCATGCCATTTCTGCCGAATCGCAAAATAATTCAAGTCAAATGGTTCATTCACTTATATTTTCTTCACACAAACATGCTTGCTCCAATCATTTGAAACTATAGTCTTTTATGCATCAGCTTTTATTAATATACCACTTGTAAAGAATAAAAGGACTTTAGCTGACCTCTAACAGAAGACCAGATCTCTAACTCACAACACAGATGCAACTGTGCTCTATCACACAGCAATGAAAAACAGAGAGACAGAAAAAAATGGTAATTTTCTCTACCTTTTAAAGTACAAACACATGGGCAACACCAGCCTCCCACAATACACACTGAGCCCCATTATCTTAAGGTCAGGGGCAAAATTTACTCAGTACAGGTCAGTGACAGGCAGGGCAGTGCACAGACTCTTTGGGGGGTATAGGCTCAAAATACAAAAGGGCACCTGTGGTAAGTTTAAAAGAATTTGGTGCAAACAAAAAGCAGTGTTCATTTTTATTTATTTATTTTTAGTCATATTCTTCTTACTAAACTGCATTTTATTTTTTATCACATTTTTGTCATTTGAATATTTTGCTTTAGTCTAGTTTTAATGAATGAAAACTAAAGTTGTTTCAGTCAATGAAAAGTACTTTCAGTCAACAAAAACGAACTGTTTTACTAATGAAACATATTTACAATTTTAATTTCACTAGAATGTAGTTAGAAATGATTACTGACTGACCTTTATGCACAGATGCTACAATCATCATAATTCAGGGCTTTAGATTGCGATCAAAAATTTTATCAACGTGAAGTGATTTACTATAAAACCTCAAGTTAACAGCGCCAGTTTCTAATAAACGCAGAGATGGAAGTCATTTTTGCAAATAAACACTGAGAGGTAGTCTACTGTATGCATATGTGATATGCTATTGCTAATGCCTGCTTTCTTGATAGGATTTCAATAAGACTGCTAGCCATTTAGCCCTTTCATCTAATGGGCGCTAGATCACTTGTTCTAAACTAGCTAGCTCATAACTAATTATGAAGTTAGCTAGAAAAAGTACCATGAATGCATTTTATTGGTGATTTTAGCAATAAGACTGATACCAATATGTAGCACTACTAAAAGAGCATAACAGATGGCACAAAATATCCATTTACTATTTATCATTAGTTGCCTATTAGGCTATATATACAACTATGTTTTTTACTGTATTTTGTAATGCAACTTAAGGGGAGACAGATGCTTGTCCAGGGTCTTACACACGATGAATGTGCCATACTATTTGAAAAATAAACAACTATTAGCTTACAACATGGTATAGATCTTATAGCTCATCTTAATATTACAAAGTATATAAAAAGGTTGGGACATGCACCATTTGCAGGCTCGTTCCTGTAGGAATATTACCAATTCTGAAACTCTCTTCAGAAGTTATTTATCCATCTGTACATCATAGACCACATCTTACTCTATGCAGAGGTGATTTCTTAAAGGTAAATAAGGCAGCATGTTAATCTAATGAGAAAAAACAACTTATATTTTATTTTATTTTATTTAAATTATCAAAAACCGAAGCTGTTAGTGTTACTAAACAGAAAGTGCAACTGAAGTAAATTAACGAAGCTAGCTTCCTAAGTTGACTGCAGAATAAGCAACCAGTCACGCAACATAAGAGGGGTAGCCTAAGTCCAGGGTTTTTGTCTCAATGACACTGTTTTTGCAATATGCCCAATGGTAGTACTAAGTGCTGGAGTAAGTAGGCTACGCATGGCTTATGCTGCATTTTCTTTTCCTTGGAGTCATGAAATTTGTCCATACATCCCTTTTCTTCTTTCTCCCAAAAGCCGGCTGGGGTCTGATGGGCATTAATGTATAGCTGCCTGATCATCGTGTTTTTCCCAGTTAGAACGTTATCCAATCATGTGTGTGCACCCTTTGCAAACTCTACCCCATTGCATGCAAGCGACAATAATGATTGGATGAAAGCTACTGATATGGTGAGCCAAGCTGTGCCATACATTCTGATTGGGTTTTGTCAAATCTTTATGATGTATAGAATTTGGAAAGTGCTGTGCATTTCACGCCACTTAATTGTCCAATCGTCTATTGATGACGCTTTTGTCTCCACTTTATTCATCAACAATAATGTTACTACTTTTCACCTTATTTTTTGTCAACAAAGGTGGGTTTTTATTTAGTTATCATCTTGTATTTGTCACAGAAAAAATGTTGCTAACAAACATTTTTTGTTGCAGTTTTCAACTAGTAACATTGGCCAAAAGTGTATAGGTCCATGTACCAGGTGACAGGTCTTCCACAAAACAACCATAAAATGGCATTCAACAGATTCAAGGTATCAATGTCCAGGAACTATCCAACATGGCAACTCTCATCAACAGCATCAAATTCCCTCGAGCCAACCTATGAAGCTGATGCCTGGTTAGAGGGAGGAAGATAAAAACCAAGTTGACTGCATGTCAATAAAATTCAGTGCCCTCAGTGAGATGGCCCCTGTCAACGAGACTCAAGCCTTCTCGACATCACCGCTCGTTCACTTCTTACTCCATCACGTAACGTAGCTATAGTGGTTCATTTATTAACAAATATTCAACAAAAGGTTACCAATTTAACAGCACATTTACCATACAAGTATGAGGCCACGCTCCAACTTAACTGAGCAACCATAATTGCTGCTTGCTGTGATTCCTGTCATTTAAAATGAGACAACCTTTTAAAATAAAAGCCATTAATTTAGTTGCCATTTTACAAAGCAAACAATGGACCAATTAAAAAGGACTACATTGTCTACATTTTCATAAACTGGAAGAGATTTGTTGACAAAAAAACAAGTATAGACACTTTCCTTTACCCGTCACCCTCTTTATTGCAACTGAGATGCCACAGGTTATAGCCATATCTAAAACAGTAATCTAAATGAATGACCAGAAAGTCAGAACAATTGTTAGAAATCCGGCATTGAATCATCCCATTAAAAATCCTTTAGTTACTGTGGTGCAGCAAGTAGGAAGCAGCCTACTATGTATATCCCATAACGCCCCAGTGCAGAGAAAACCTTTCGGGTATTATTATTCATTTATTTTCAAAATTATTATTATTATTATTATTATTATTATTATTATTATTATTAATAATACATTGGGAAGAATACAGTAATACATACACCCCTGCAGTGCAAAAACTCAAAGCACCAGGCCACAGGAACAGACTGCATTCTGGTTGCAACAATTAAATACACGTTTTCCGTTTTCTTGACACAACAGCCATACTGGACAGGTCGTCGAACATAATGCACACATACCACACGGTTCAGTCGTACTTGAACGGTGGCGACACAAAAATGACCAAAAGGCATAGCTACATCTGTTTGTCTGGTCAGTGGGATTGGAACATTATTTTACCCTGGGAGAAAAAGTCATTTAAGTTTTCCAGGCCAATCTCGCATATGAACGGCGCTTAACATATCGTGGTTTCAGAATGTGGTATGAATTGATATATGATCAAGTACTTGGAGGATTTAGCACTGACTGCGGTGATGCAGTGTTTAAAAGTAGCCAAGGACAGCAAGAAAAGGGAATGCAGACAGTTAGACAGCATTGTCCAATGTAAATATCCCGCATTCGCATTTTTATCTCGCTACAGTTCTGTAATAGGATATATCATTTAAGAAATAAATCAGCATTTTCTCTTGACAGATCGTAGAATGTGCACATTTTGTGTTAGATCTTGCATGCAGGAAGCCTACTTTACTCTATAAACGTTAGCGCGTTAGCAGGCTAACTTACCTACTTAAACTCTCTCCAGAACGCCAAGATTCCAGTAACCACGTCTATTTTTTTTATTTGAAATTCTTCTTTTTCCTTAATGCACAGATCTCTCCATGTTTTTCCTAAACCCGGACTTCCAGCATCAGCAGGTGGACGCGCCTCTCGATGGAGACAGCGCGATTCTCAGCCCCTAACACTCCATTTTATATTGCAGAATTATTCGTATTCCATGAACAAGGATTTCAACCATTCCATTTCCAATGTGATTCTTAGATTTTAAGGTACAGTCATACTTGTTCCTCTCCGTACGTATTCCTAACACAGCTTCGGTTGTTCATCCATCTACAGCAAGGTGCTAGATGCTGCCATTGTTACGCTGTTTTTTCAGCTTTGCCCACCTCCCCGATGACGAACGTACGCCTCTCACCCTCTCTCCTTTTCACTCCGACCTGTCATAAAGAGCGCGCCCACCCAGTGCACGCGAGGGCGCGCACCGCGTCACGGGCACGCTAAGGAAAACAGGTGCTTTTTTCTCCCAGAGAAAAACTTACCGTCAAGGCGTTCTAATAATACATATTGAACCATGCTAGTGTCTCTAAACAAAGATAACAGCACGTTTGGGAGGGACATCGATTTCTACAACACTGCGTGTATGAATAACATGGAGAATATGCACTGAATACAATTAAATCGTATTATTACGGAGTCAAGAAAATGGAATGATAGACATACACTAGTTTGTTCTCTCAGATGACATCCAGAGTTACTGTAGTGCTGGCTCTCTGAAATACTGCATTTAGTCCATGGATCTCAATTTTATTATTTTAGTATTTAGTTATTTGATTTGGAAAAAAGGTAATGCAAATCAAAATAATTATCAGAGGGCTTTTATTTAACATTAAAAATAATGAATTTGGTAACTGACTACCAAAAAATAAAACTTAAAAAATTTCTAGACTGAAACCACTTTTCATTCGTACATACACTTCGACTGCTGTGTTAATGACACCTCAATTTAAAGAGCCAGTTTTTCCAATTTGATGGGCATATTCATTTTTTTCAAATGAGGTGCAAATGTAAACGATCTCAATGGAGACAATTGCTCCTAAGTATTTTCATGAACACAGTTGCAAGGACACAGATCCATCTGATTAAAGGGACAAGCTGTTTAAACAGCTGTTCTTTGTCTTTCTGAAGCAGATTAGTATTTAGACAACATTGTCACAAAGCTAAATGGCTTTTCAACCCCTATTTGTTCCCATGAAGCTTCGATGTAATTAGAATGAGAAGGGATGTGAGATGAGAAAGTGGAAGTAAACCTCCAATCACAAGCAGGGATTGTAGGGGCATGCAGGAATAACTCCAAATGTGATAAACAGACATTATCTGATCAAATCTATACACGTTTAACAACGTATAACAAAACTGGTTGAATTGCTACTATTGATACATCATTATTTTGACACATTTAACAATAGTATATCATAGACACAGATATATTAATTTAAATATTCATTCTTAACACGCATTGAGTATTTGATTGATGCAACTGGCTATCCCCCTCCCTGCACTGTCTTTTATCCGAGTCACAATGGCTGTCTACACTGGGCTCACATGGGTGGAATGAACTTTCCATGGTGGTCAGAATCATTGGCTATCTTCTGATGCAGATGAAAGACTCTTCAGACTGCATCTTGGTTCTCCTCCCATCCCCAAAATATTCTGGTTCTTGGTTAGCACAGTTAACTTGCACTAGTGCTTCAGTGAAGTTGTATCTATACGTGCTGGTCTAGGAATGCTGTCAGCCAGGTGTGGGACTATTGCTCATGTTAATCAATCAGGTGAATACATTTATACTTCTCCTACATCGTGAGTCACTCTAAATAAGAGCATCTGCAAAATGAATGTAATGTAATGTGATGATTACGGTTTTATCCTGTCATGCACATCCCTAGACCCAACCATTATCCTAACAACATGCAAATTCTAAAACTAAAACAGGTTTGGGACAGAATCTACTCTGCACTCAACACTGACAGATGAAAAGGGCCTTGCGATGTGCGTCTGATATACAACCTCGCTGTGCTTTACATTAGGAGAAAAAAAGAGTCCAACAAAAGCATGTTATTTCCCGACATATCTCAACCAACAATTATGAACTCAATGCAGACCAAAAAAAGGAGTGCCAATGTTAATGTAATTTTCTGGTGGGCATAAGGCATTAGCAGAGAATAGCAATTAGAAGTCTAGGTTAAGAATGCTTGTACATATCATCTATCACGAGGAGGAAACACAGTCCACACACTATTTAATTCTCCCTAAAGGTGAATATGAATCCATTATTATGGGCATTACAGTAGCTGTACTACTTTGTAAGTCACTCTGGATAAGAGTGTCTGCTAAATACCAAATTGTAAATTGTAAATTGCATACAGGCACATCCAAACAATGAGCAGATTTTGATTCTGCACCCACCAGAATGTCTAATATTTCTCATTACCACAGCTTTCAGTTGTCACCTAGATCCACAGAGTGGTAGGAAATCCGTTTCCTTACATAAATACACTCTAAAAACCTGAACCCCGATTTACTTCTATTTTATTGCTGTAACATTTTTATACTAAAAATACTAAGTTTATTTTAAATCAACTTAGTATTTTTAGAAGCTTGAAATCATGTTACTTATGCCTTAAAAATTGAGTAAATGTTATGGATAATTTGAGTTGGTTCTGATTAATTAAAGTTATTACCATGAAAAAGAAAATTGAGAGAATATCACTGTAATTCTCACTATACTGTACTATAGAAAACCTAAGCACATCTTCTGAATAAGCACAATTCATAACAATATCAACTTCAAGTCCATATGCTTATGAAAACACTGTAACAGTTTTGACAAACCACTACTTTTTTTCTTGCTTCTGGCACTACGTCTTCAAAAAACATGCACTCTTAGCAGCAAGAGAAGTGTTTTTATTAAGTAGAATGCAAGGGGGTCCTTCCCACACAGCAAGATCTTACATTGTGTTAATTTACCCTTAAAGTCATACTATGCAGGATTTTCACCTTGAAAATATTATACAAAATCATCCTCAGTCATTACTATGACGCACTGGAAATCTGTGTCTGTGTGCACTTCTGCCCAGACCTTGCTGGTCTGCCTGTATTTGTTAATCTAAAAAGTGTTCAGGAGGTTTCTGGGTGTGATCCTTTTTTAATTGTGGGTTGTATCTGAAAAGCATGTGGCCAATAGAAGAAGAAGAAAAAGAAGAAGAGGAAATGTGTATGGATTGGCTACAGAGCCCAGTGGCGCGTTTTCAGCTGGCTTAGTGCTGGAGAGTTAGGGTCACCATGGTGATGAACTTAACAAACCATCTTGATTTGGAATGTCTATTTATTTTAAGTTCTTAAATCAAATGCCTGGTCTATTCTTAATAATTTAAGTAAATTCCAACAAAATGGTTAATAATATTTAAGCAATGTGATTTGTTGGTTATATCCTCATTTCATTTAATGAAATAAGCTTAAATAATACAAGTAAATCTCATACAAAATAACTTGTTGGGCTTTCAGCCATTTATTTAGGTATGGCCAACTCGAATAATCACTTCAGTAAGTTTTCACAGTGGCAGCGTAACTTTTTTATTATTGTCACATTTACAAGGCAACTGAATTATTTTTTACAGTGTATGAAAACCCAAGTAATTTTATGAGGTACAATTTTCACTTTACTCAAAGCCATGAACAAAGGCTAAATGATCTCCATAGTAACATAAATTGTGACCAGGGGTTTTAAAAATAAATTTCTAATACGCTGAAAGTGTTTTGGGTCAGCAGTAGTTCACAGCAGTAGAACGGTAACACACGTCAGTGCTTGCAGGCTTCAGATCTGAATGTAGTATTAGCCAGATATTCATTTATGTAGGAAAGAACGAATACCCAAAACAAATTTAATATGGCAATGTTTTTACCTATATCAGTTTTTGTTAGGTATATAAAAGGCTTCAACACACAGGCAAAGCCCCAATTTCTGTGAATACTCAATTTTACACAAAGTTAAATCTTTTAAGATGTTCGATACAAGTAAAAAATGAATGAAGCTCCTGGATCTTAAAGTAAAGAGACCCCCCAGCAGTATGAAATGGGCACAGAACATGACTAAACTCCTGCAGTAACAGAAAGGCACAGTAGTCTAGAACTGCTGCAGGGGAAGAAATTTTATATTGTACTCTTATATAAATACTGCCCAGCAGCAATATTTTATATCTTAATCTTATTTAAATTCTCCACAACAATAATATTTTTCATTCCTATTAACTTGGGACATTAACTGGCTGCTAGGTGGCTCATTTGGTTAAGGCACCACGCTGTGGTGCATGGATGACCCCACGGTCTTGGATCGAATGCAGACCGCGCCAGTGCCAACTGTGGCCGGTAGCTTCATATGGGAACTCATAATTGGTGAGTGCGTCGCCCACAGTATGGGAGAGTTCAGTCTGTTAGTTGTTTGCGTCTCATCAATGCTTGAAAAAGCCACCTAAAAAATGTCTTCCTCCGACTCAACTGAATGCACGCACGGCTGCGGGCTGCAGACTGTGGCGTGACAAGAAGCAGGCAGGTGACACCATGTGTTTCAGAGGAAAAACCATGCATGTATTCACTCCCAAATCAGCAGTGAGGATTGTGTATGAACGTGGCTACAAATAACCAATCAGACATTCCACATGTGCTGCCAAATTTTTGAGGGAAAAAAAACTTAATTAATAGCGAATCACATTAAATAAATCACATCTCACGAACCTCTCCAAATCGTGTTCACAAATACGGAGATTGAAATTTTTGGCCCCTCCTTTAATCTAGGATAGAGGAACTGCCCGAGCCATGCCTTGCCAACAGTAAATGTCATCTATTTAAGTAAGTGATGCTATCAAAATGTGATTCAGAGCAGAAAACGCTATTTCAAGACTCCAGTTGAGGCACAGCAAGGCACAGGCATGTGACCTCTGCTATTTTGTACCAGAACTGCAGTCGCTGTGAATAAGTGCATCGGCTAAGTGACTGCAATGTAAAGTAACTGTGTACTTGCTAATCTGGGCAGAGCTCCAAGTGTGCAGTACAAAGCTGGTATCCTGTTTCTCAGGGGAGATTTGAAGAGGGGATTATGTATGGTCGACTTATTCCTCAATAATGTTCTCATTCATATTGGTCCTAGTCTGCGCTCAAACTCAAAGACATGGCCCCAATATTAATATTCTTTGTATATGCTACATTTAAGAGAAATACAACCCAGTGATTTTAATACCAAATCTTAACCGGTTTCATACAGAGACAGACATAAATGAACATTTAACACTCCCAAAGTCAACAGAAATATCTAAATTCTCAATTTCTTTTTAGGGAGAACAATGTTTCTCCATCTCAAGCACACTGCTTTTACTGGTTCTTTGCAGTCACGGAAGAATAGGTTTCTTTACTGTGGATCAGATCAGGCAGTAACCTTGGATTTCATCTCATTCTGGTTATTGTCATTTTTGATTATTTGACTTCATCTGTCCTCATCAGTGCAGCCTATGTATGACTGTAAACCTTTCTTTGGCTCAGAGCGCTGTGCTAAGGCACTGAAACGTCTCACAACGCATCTTCCTGGGCATTTTACAGGACATTTGGTTGGTCGGAGGATAAGACCACACATGAGAAATGACATACCATCCTCCCTTTATGAGACATCTTATAGCAGAGGTTTGCTTCCCCGTGGCTGGCTGAGCCACAGATCTTATTATACTTTTTTTGCAACCCTCTGCATGTGTGAAAGCATTATTCTGAAGAACAGAGGGAGGTTGCCCTCATTATCAACTCCTGCAGCAATACAGAGGCATGGCAGTCTAGAAAGCTTCAGATATGGACATCTGTGCCTGGCACACTTCATTTGCTGTTCAATCACATCCCAGCCAAAAGCAGTAAATATTTCTGTGGAGAAAATAAATCTGAGAAATGTACTGTATCATTTCATTACTGATTTTAGGCAGATGTTTGAATCGCTTCCCAGGTTCCTCTCACAAGGATTACTCAATTTCTTTCTTTCCTGAGTTTGAAACCAATGTGCCAGTATGGGAATGAGAACATTTCCTTTTACAGGTGGGACAGTAACTGATTCCTCAGTGAAAATGCACATCAACAGTTCACAATAGAATCTTAGCTTTTTAGTGAGTATGGCTTGATCATGTGATGGGCCAAGTTTACTTCATATGAAAAGAACAAAATTACAAATGAATTAGCTTCAGTTCTCCATAGAAATGATATTCCAGGTGTAAATAATGTTTGCACTAGTTTGTGGTTCATGGCCAAACCCAAAAACTTGAACAGAGCATCCACTTGTTAAGTGTTCAGAGATTAGGATTAAGAACTGGCTAGCAGGCTTGCCAGCTCAGATAACTATAAAGTTGGTAATGGTGCAGAAACTGAGGTCGGCCTGCAAAACATTGGGGCAAGCCACATGTTTTATTTCAGTCTTTCCTGTGCAGATATACTCAAAAGGCTGATGTACAGAATGCTGTTTGGCAGTCAAAGTTCAGGGCCAAATTACCTGAATGAAAGCAGGAAAATATAGATAGCATACTTCAGAAATAAGGCTTGTTTAGTTTCCGTGAAACATACAGATGAAAGCTTAATCAAACTTCAAATCATTTTCCTATCAATAGTTTGGTACTCAGACAGTTTTTCAGGAAACGATTTATAGTATTGATTTACATGCTTTGTGTATTTGAATAACCTGGGTTTTTATGCTAAACACATTTTTATTAAGATTTGTATTTCCTGTACCAACTCCACACATTACAATAGACATTTTCAAAAGTTTCTGTGTGGCAGAAACACAAGGGGTGGCATATTGTTGCCTCTGTTTTAAGCTGTAGGGTCCAAGGCAATCGCTTGACTGTGTTTTCCTACAATTGAGATACACTGAATAAAGGATTGCACTCAAATTAAGATAACACTTCCTCATGTGGTTTAGAGAAATTGAACAGTGTGCAAGACATTTTACAACCACAGTCACCTTGAAATCTTTTTTCTCAAATAGGTTGCACAGCTCCAACAGTTCCTGTACATCTTTGAAAAAAGCTTGTAATTTTCCATTAGGAAAGGACCCTTTAATCTGCACTGTACCCCAAATTCTCCCTTACAAAAAAATCATGTGAAATTCATCATTTCACATGTGAGAATCACAAGCTCACATATGAATTTAACCTTTTCACATATTAATTAAAATATTCACATCTGAAAAGAAGATGTCACATGAACTAGACATTTGTACATGTGACAGTTTTTTTCACATGTGAATGAAAATTTCCATGTGAAAACAAAACATGTGACTTGAAAAAGTTATCTTTTCCCGCTCTCATCTTTTAAGTGGGATTATTTCTTATAGTTCAGACCTGGGTCAAATACGTATTTGTTTTGGATTCAAATATTTTTATATGCTTTAGGGATCTTGTCTGGTGTATTGGAACCAATTAAATACTCTCAAACCCCGCCTTCTGGTCATATTGGCAGGCTCAGTTACACCAGGCAAGGTCAACAGAGCACAGAAAAGTTTGTGAATCCAAAACAAATACGTATTTGACCCAGGTCTGGTTCACATGTGTACTCTTCACATGTTGGGCGTTCACATGTGGTTTCTGGACACATGTGGTTTTTGAATATGTCATGTGATTCTTTCGTCAGGGCCCACACAGTATCCTGCACTGAAACTGCTGCGGTCAGATAAGTAGTGCACCCTGTGGCTCAGTGGCAGTCAGGTCATTCCCACTATCAGCAGGCGTTCCTTCTACCCTGCTCATTGAAATCCTGATTCAACTCATTTACATTTTTGACAGAATAAATTTCACGCCATCCCGATGGTCGCGAATGTTTCTGGCTGGGAGGTGGAAAGGTGGGTCACTGCAGCTCTTCAGTACCATGCATGGCCACACAGCACACTGTATATATGGTAATTTATATATTTGTGCAGAAACAGCACTTGCTAGCATCTACCGCAGTTGTGCCTGAGTCCAGGCTTAGAGGCAAAACACGCACAACAATTTGGTCTCACCACAACACAATAGGTGGATCAATTCCTACATGCATGCACGAACGTGGTAAAATGAAAAATCTTGTTTCAAAGGAACTTAACTTCGATTATAGCCTAAATATTATATTACAAATATTGTATTTATTATAAATGCTATACTGCTATTATAAAATCTACACATTGTTTACATACATATAAGACCTCCTTTCCCCAGATCTACAATATATAACAGTCCTTATTAAATTTTAGTTTTGTTATGGTGAATGTGTAATAGTATTTTATATACAAGGCACAAAACATCCATTACCAAATCAACCAGCACTGGTCTGTTTGATTCTCCCACACCAATGTTCACTCAGTGCCTACCCTTCATTCACAAAACTGTTCTTGTGCTGTTCGTTCAATACTGAACCTTTATCCACATATCTACTCTTATACAGTTTTCCTGTACCCTGGATACTATTAAAGAGACTACACTATGACAAGTGCTATTAATTTGTGTAAAATGATAACTATCCTGAGCTCATATTACATATATAGTACTATGCAATATTGCCTCATGCAATAGACTACATTTTCATTTCATTCATAAAAGCACTTTTTCATGTTGTTTAATTTGCTGTCTATAGCTGTACAGTACTGTACACTTTTGCTTGTCCATCCTATACTTGAAATACACTATATGACCAAAAGTATCTGAAAATCCCTTAGTCTGGGACTGTTTTTCATGGTTTGGGCTAGGCCCCTTAGATCCAGTGAAGGCAAATCTTAACGCTACAGCATAGAATCACATTACAGACCATTCTGTGCTTCCCCAACAGTTTGGGGAAAGCCCTTTCCTGTTTAAGCATGACAATGCCCCCAGGCACACAGCAAGGTCCATATAGAAATGGTTTTGTTGAGAAAAGTTGAGAAAACTGGCCTGCACAGAGCCCTAACCTCAGACGCATCCAACACCTTTGGGATCAACTGGAAAGCCAACTGCAAGCCAGGCCTAATCGCCCAATCGGTGCCTGACCTTACTTTTCTGGCTGAATGGAAGCAAATCCCTACAGCAATGCTCCAACATCAAGTATAAAGCCTTCAGAGAAAAGTGTACGTTGTTATAGCAGCAAAGGGTGAACCAACTCCATATTAATGCCCGTAATTTTGGATGTGATGTTGGATGTCAGGTGTCCACATACTTTTAGCCATGCAGTGCATAAGTTAAAGGAAACCTCAGGTTAGAACCCTTTGCCTTCAAGGGTTACAAACATTAAAACAAACAGCTATCCAAAAACACCTTAGCTGCCTTGCAGATGTCTTTTTCATATGCACCTGAAATGGCTAACGGAGATATTTGTGATGAGATTAGATATATATAATATGATTCAGCTGCATAAGGAAGGTGAAAGGCAAAATAAAAGTGTAAAAACAGGAGTTTCAAAACTGGAGTTCAAAAGATTATTGCAAGATACAGAGAAAATGGGACTCCTAACTGTGCAAGAACAAAAGACCAAAGTCATCACAAAGAGAGTAGTTAAAGATCTTTGAGAGATAGGGAAAAATAAAGCTCCACTCTTGCTTTAGATCTGAAGAAATCCACACGCGCTTCTGTCAATCCTTCCACTGTGAGAAGACAACTCAATGCTAAGAGTCTGAAAGGATATGTAGCAGTCAAAAAGCCACTACTGAAAAAAGGAAATAAATAAGAGAAGAATATTGTCCCTAGTACACCGAAACAGGACACCAGAGATGATGTGGAGTAAGATTTTATGGACCATGAGTCTGAATTAGAAATTTACAGAAGCAGAATGTATGCCACTGAAGCAATGAAAGACTCAGAACCATGTCTACAACCATCAGTCAAGCACGGTGAAGGATCAGTGCAAGTTTGGGGTTGTATAACAACATCTGGAGTTGGTGATTTGGTTTTGATTGACTTTGATTTAATATGAACTAATCTTAACATATCATACAGTACCCTCTGGACGACACTTTCATTGGGAGCAAATGCATTCCACAGAAAGATAATGACCCCAGTACACTGCTAAGATCAAGCTGCTGGTGTTCAGTGGACTAGCCACCCAGAGTCCAAGCATGACTCAATGTGTCTGGGATTATTTGGATCGAGAAAAGCAGAAAATGCAACCAACTTTTAAGACTCAACTTTGGAGGTGTTTATATTTATATAAATATCCCTGCAGAACAAGCTAATCTCTTGAAAAGAATTGAAGTTGTAACAACGGCAAAGGGTGGATACACTAAACTCTGAAAAATTTGATATTGTACATATTTGTGAAGGTTTTTGTGTAAATTTTGTGTTAAATGTGTTTGATGCATTATAAACTTGCACTTATCAGCGGAAAGTAAATAAAATAAACGGTGGTCTCTGACTTGTGTACAGTACTGTGCCAAACTTAGTATTGCATATCCTGTAATTTAAATGAGTGCCTTATCACTCTACATGCAGGCTACCTTGTGAGATTCACCAAAGAAAAACAACACAACTTTAAAACTAATGGATTTAAATACGTTACACAGCGCATTCTTCCACTGAAATAATTTGATTACTAAGCAACAAAGTTCCTTTGGACCTGGTTTGTTAAACTGGCTAGTTTATACTAGCCACATGGCTACTGGAATGCTAGCTAATTAGCTAACTTAAACCATGAAAAGATAGCAAACTACAAAAAGAAATGTGTGTAGTAGGCTATAAGCACAGAAGTTTACATTAATTAATTTAAATAAAACCCGTCCCCACACCCCCCCATAGATTACGACACAAACTCAACTACATTGGCAATTTGTTTTTGTTTTTTCTATAAGTCATACACTAATGGGCTGGCGATCTTGAATTGAATTATCTGTAGGAAACAAGTGCAAAGCAGTGCAAAGAAATCACTGAGTGCTGTATGCAGGGGAACAAGTAGTAAGAGTAGTATGATTCATCTCTAGTGTATGAGTCACACCAGTAGACATGGGCAGTTTGAGCTTTTGCGCCATACAATTAAATTTTCAATGGGAGAGTTTGACCCGGGAGAGTTTGATACATTTGATTTGTTACCTTGCTACATATCAAACACGGAAAAGATTCATTCATAAAGATTAATTTATTCATTATGGCTCATCGCTAGATGCACATCAAAAGGATATTCACAGTTGTGATTATCAAATAAGCTTGTTCATGGAACATTTTCATCTTCAACAACCCTCAAATTTAAATAGTCATCATTTTGTATCTCTTCGTCTGACACCCAGATATAGTATTTCAATCATTAATTTCATTTGCAATTAACTAATGATAGATGTGGATTTTGTTAGTATTGCTATATTACTTCCATAAACTGACAAAATTATAAACACAAATTTCTGAGTTGGAGTAAATTATTGTTACTGTATCATTTCCAAAATGCTGCATAAAGGCATGTTATTCAAACTGTTATTCATATTGTTTCATTGCAATTAGGAAGCCAGCTGCCTAACATGGTAGCTGGCAAATGCCCCCAAGTTCATAGACTGGAAGGAGAAAAATCCTGGGTTCACTGCTCAATCTGTTTAATTCATCAAGAGGATTATGGGAGATTAAATTTTTAGGTGAATGTACAGAGAAACTGCCTTGGTGGGATAAGACAGCCCCTGGAGCCATGCGCAACCAGATGGGGGCTTAGCAGCTTAGCATTCAATATACATCAAGTTATTCAAGGGTTACAGAGATGCACTTTTACACCTGGTTGACCAAATAAGCTGAATAGACGAGAGCCAAAATACAGACCCACAGAAGAGTTACATTAAGCCTGCCATTCCCCTGCTCCCTCACTCTCCCATTTACCTGGTATGTGAACTTGCAATTCCCCTGACATCTTTCCCCCTCCCCCACAGCCAGTGTACACACCCACCTGGCCCACCCACACAACCAAGCCAGCAGGAAGTTAATAGAGGCGAAGCACATGCTAAGTAACCCCTGAAAGCTGTCTGCTTTGCAAGAATCCACACATCCCTCTGTGACATCCTGGAAATCCAAGACCTTTTGATCTCAAGAGCTGTCCGACACACGGAGTTTGCTCTGAAACCATTTAGTAATCCGTCCAATTCATTCCCCAGTTTGGAATGCCAAACAATACATGTATATCAGTGAAATTTCCACTATCAATCTGGGAGAGCGCAGACAAACAAATGCTTTCCTTCAAAACATGTGATGCCACTTATAACACTGCAGTTCTGAAGTTAGGCTCACACAGAGTTGAGCTGGAGGGACACATGCAGCTTAAACCCTCCCACCCCTGTCAATGTCCTGTGCCAGCTGTGCGTTGCCCTGTGGGGCTGCCAGCAAGAGCCAGCACTGGCATGGTCTATATTCATTACCAGACCTGGGGCCCATCTATGCACTAGAACAGTGCCTGAGCAAATGGCAGACTGTGGGGGCCATCCATGCAATAGAACAGTGCCTGAACAAATACCAGACTGTGGAGTAGCACCTGACATCCATGCACTAGCACCTGATTTATTACAAGACATTCATTGATTAAAATAATTCATAGATTTTAAATTGTTTAAACACACATATGATCTTTTGTGAATGCATTCTCTTGCCTTTGTACATGCCAAAATATGTAACTTCAGCTTCGATTGCCATTATAGGCTGCCTAAATTGTGTACAAATGTATAAAAATGTTGTGATGGTTACAAAGCACAAAACTGCCACAGTATAGCAGTCACAGCTACAGCAGACAGTATCCAATATCATCAAAGCTGTTTCAAGTCAGTGACAAATGTTCCATGTTAAAGGCCAAAGCAAAAGCAGAGAAACAGAATACTATCTGGCAGGATAACATGAGAAAAGAGTTCAATCTTATCCTACTCAAAGGGTTACATTAAAACAAAATGCCTGTCCAGGTGGACGAGTAACTAGGCCAAGCTAAAGAGCACAGCGTCAGCTCCACACACAAGACTGATACTTTTGATTCTGATACCCTAGAGCTCTAGAGTTTTCCACTGTAATAACATGCAGACATGAGTGACAGAATATATATGAAAACCTATTTCAGACAGAAGGAAGACACAAAAGAACTTATATATAGAAACAACTTTAAACAAAGTTATTACATTTTTGTGGAGGAAAGAACTTTAATAATAAAAACCTATCTGCATGAAAATAATTATGCCACTTACATTCATATCTTATTTTTATATCAGTCACAGAAATAAGAAAGCAAACATTTAATTGGTGGAGAATCAATAATGGTGAAAAAAGGTCTATCACTCTCAGGAGTATCATATATCCAAAACCATGGGCATTAATGTGGAGTCCCCTGTTTGCTGCTGTAACAGCCTCCACTCTTCTGGGAAGGCTCTCCACTAGATTTTGGAACATGGCTGCAGGGATTCACTTCCATGCAGCTACAAAAGCATTAGTGAGGTTGGGCACTGATGTTGGGTGATAAGGACTAGGTTGGTGTTCCAATTCATCCCAAAGGTGGTCGATGGGGTTGAGGTCAGGGCTCTGTGCAGGCCAGTTAAATTCTTCCACACCAAACTCAGCAAACCATTTCTTTATGGACCTGCACAAGGGCAGTGTTATGCTGAAACAGGAAAGGGCCTTCCCCAAACTGTAACTAAAAAAAATATACGGTTATTGATTAGTGGCGATGTAATACTGGGTTAACCTGAACAGGGACCTGCTCTTGTGGGACAGTGCGGTAATTACATTACAATTAATTAGCAGATGCTCTTACTTAGAATGATTTCCAGAAGCGAGTAACTTCAGTGTTGGTCTCAGGAAAACAAAAGTGCAATATCATCAATAAGTCACAGAGGCCCATTTATAATCACTAAATGTAACGTTACCCTGCAGCTAGCCTCTTTACACAGCTATCCTATTAGGGTATCCCAAAAACAAAATCCAAAAAGATAGAAAGAGGACCTCTAATCTGGTAATATTCACTATCTTCAGTGTCTTTTAATGTACCAATCACACTTATGACTTCACATGAATAGCAATTTGGGGCTTAGTATTAATGAAGCCTTTTGTAAAAAGTCAATAAATTCAATTGAACACAGGGTAAATCTATAAGACAGATCTGTAACATTTCATATCCACAACCAAACAGCACATTTTCTCATATATCCATAGTAGGTGCTTTTAAGCACATCAATCAAGGCTTTAATGTGAACGATGGTAATTTCACTCTTATCTGGACGGCAGGAAGACAAAAGGATAAAACCTTGATTGCAGTGATAAGAATTTAAATTCTTACACATTTATATTTGCATTCATAAAAAAATGTTTTAGTGGGTCAGTAATGGCTTTGGATGTGCTTTGCTGTCATACAGAGAAGTATAATGAAAGCCATTTCTGATTGCTGGAAACAATTGGACAGATGTTAATCACAGTAATTATAGGTTGCATACAAATGAGCCAAATGAATAATGAGCTCCATCAAGCAACAATGCTTTTTATAGCACCAACCATTGGCTTCTTCCTGGTGCTTACATATGAGTGCAGGAAAAAGGTTCAATAGATTATACCAGCCACTTCAGTGTATCCTAGAATATTCATTAAATACTTGTATAATTAATTGAAAGCGGTTGGGAAATGTCTTCAACAAAAAATGTTGAAAGTGGGGAGAGTGCCCTCTTAAAAACACAATAATTGCGTGTGATAGAAAGAGGAGAAAATAAATGACATTTTCATAAATTATTCTTCTGGGTCATGTAGCATGAATGAATACAAATTGCCCATATCTTGAAATTATTCATAACAACTATGTTGGTACATTCTATGGACTCTTAAAGGGGCACCATCAAAATTGACATGCTTGTATTTTTCTACCTTGCAATCTTTATGTATACTGTAGGTTATGTGCATATAGATGTATCATCTGTATGTATTGCTTACAGCTGCCATTTTATGTAAATGGAAAATGTTCAATACAATACAATTCCCCTCATATTTGTGTTGTTTATCGAGCATAATATTTGCACATCAGTTGATAGCGCTGCAAGATTCAAAGTGAAAGACGAAACAAGATGTCACGCTCTAGCTAGCTTGCTCAACATGAGTACATTAAAACATAAAACCATTTTTGAAATGTTCTGCGTTCCAAAGACACCAGTGCGACCACTGCTTTAATTTAAACATGGCCATGCAATACTGAATACTGAAACCGATAAGTAAAATCAGTAGGGATTAGGCCTAAATGGATGATTTTACTGCGGTATTACTGGCCAATTGACAAATAACATTGCAGGGGGTTGGAGGGAGCTGCCAATTCAAAATGCTGAATTTGTGTGGTCGCTGCTGTACCATCTCCCGCCATAAGGGGGCCATACTGAACATTTTCACATGACAAAAAATATGATTGGGTTACGGTCCATGTGAAACTTAAAATAATGATTCGACTGTCTGTAAAGTGATAAAGAAATAATAACTCTTTGCCAGAACAATATCATGAATGGAATAGCAAATGTTAAACATTTACAACACAATTCTAAAAAAGTAACAAAACATTTACAGCAGTAACAACATTAGCAACAGATATATAACTTGAGTGCAAATGCAGCAGGTAGTCTAAATAAAATCTAGTGAAAGGACAGAACTAGGGATGGGCAAAACTTTAAAAAAAAGTTTTTTAAAATGTGTAAACGAGGTTTGGGGGTAGTTTTCCAAATCTGCATTTCAATTTAAATTGACGAGCTACCCAAACTGCAAGATGTGTGTTTAGATAAAATGTTGCAAAAGCAGCCACAGAGCAACAAATATTAGCATCAATAGAGCAGCACACAGCCTCACAGAGCAGCACACAGCCTCATAGATCAGCACACAGCCTCACAGAGCAGCACAAAGGGTCTAGTGAGGTTGGTGGCAGTCAGGTGACTTTGATGATCAAAATGAGGAAACAGGAAAGTACCCTCCCTCTGCATCAGCCCTGCTTGCAGAAGAGGGAGAAAAGACATGACTGGTTCCCCAGCACTACTGCCTTGAAGCTCTTGAGGAGAGGCATTTCCCAGGGATGCACATGTAATTCTCTTTGTCTGGTACTGCTTGTCAAGCTACAGTCTTATCATTCTCACTCATTTGTATGTTACATTGTGTGTGCATTGCAAATTTTTTTAGAGCGGGGACTAATTAAAGCTTCAGTTTGCAAGGCTCTTGTCTGCACAAGTAGGTGACAGTCATTAACACGCCATCAGTCTATGTTATTATCAGTGACAAATTAAATATTTTCTGTGGCAGCCAAAGATGGCTAGTATTTCATTACATTACATTACAGGCATTTCATTCTTATCTCAGGCTTCAATTTACCTTCTCACACTAATATCTAAACCACTGACCCCAGAGATGTCAACGGTTCAAAAAATGGAAATCTATGATTGTTGTTGAAGCCCATATACAGTACATATATAGCTGAAGAAGAAACACACGGTGTTTGATACAATTACTGTTCAATACACATAATGAAATTCCAGCAAAGATATATATGAACAATTAGCTCTGAATGTTGATATGAATTTGAAGCATTACAAATATACAGCTTACATGAGAGCTGTCTGGAGAGCTAGGCCTTTCTACACCCACCTACCTCCCCCATTGTTTTCCACAGGAAATTCCCTTTCATGGCTCCAATTAAATCCCAAACAACATTCCGTGCACAGAGCTTAAATGGCCTCATTAAAATATGCAGCTGCAGGGAGAGTGAAAGTGTGAGTGAATTGTATTCTAAGGTAAAGTGACTTCTACAGCAAGATGAATCACTCACATTTATTTGATTTATTCCTTTTTACATTTGAAACTTTTTATCAGAACAAGCTTTTATTTTTGTGCATCTTGTCCCTACTGACCCCATTTCACACAAAGAAGGGAAAAAAGTCATGGGCACAAGGAGACCCAGCCATTCATGCAGTGTTGAGAGAAATAGCCAGCCCACTCATGCAATGCTGAGAGAGGCAGCCAATGCCAACACACTTGTGTAGTGCTGAGAGAGATAGCTAACATACTCATGCAGTACTGACAGAGGTAGTTAACACGCCCATGCAGAGATAAGAGAGATAGCTAACACTTATGCAGTGCTCATAAAGGAAGTTAACACACAATGATCAGTCTAACGGTGCTGTGTCACTAAAATGCATACCATAATATGAAGTAACCTTTTCCAGAAGTCAAGACAACTGATCAGGACTCATATCCAATCAGGACAGCAGTTGCTATGGCTGCCACAGCTTTTGGCACATCACTCAGGTTCATCAGGATTTCTGACATCTAGTATAGGCTGTCTACTGCATATTTAAACATGGAGGGATGACAATGGACCCACACACACATGTACAAGCGCGCACACACACACACACACACAGATATTTTTGACAGTAAACCGCCTTTAGCTGCTATTGGGAAATTACACAAGCACTAAAGGTGAACATAAAGGGCCTTTCATACATTTTTTATGTTAGCATTTGGTAGATGCTCCTACGCAGAGAAACTTAGTTCCATTTATACATACAATCAATTATACATGTGGTTTCGAGGTACCTTGCTCAAGGGTACAAAGGCAGCATTGCAGATGGGACTCAAACCCACGACCTTTGAGTTGCAAGCCCAGTTCCCTAATCATTATACCTATAGCTCACACTGTAAATTATTGAAACCGCTGCACGGTTAAAAGCTGCACGAAAAAAAGCGAGTAATGAGCCGATCAGTCTGAAGCAACATTCCTGCAGAATGGGTGATGCGCAAACACACCAATGGAAAAGAAAAGGCTATTAAGACCAATTAATCATGCCTGGCTGGGCCCAGTGCACATTCTGGAGAATGAATAGTGTGTCAATCTTAATTTGGCCCCTAATTTGGCTAAAGTACTCTACAGACTTGTTCTAGCTCTTCTACGGCACTCACCAACACCTCTCACAGGGTGAAAAATCCACAGAAAAATGACCAGTGAGTCGGTGAGAAACAATGAGACTAAAAATGCTATATAATTTTTCCCTCCACATGCCATCAAATTAAGAAACACAAATGCACATTTCAGGGAAGTATTTTAGGTATAAAATTACTTGTAACAAAGAGGGCCCAGAACCAGTTTTAATGCTACATGCGAGAAACATATATGGATGCTGTTTCAGGAGACAACAGTAATGGACACAGAAGTAATGGCATTACCAGTGGTACAGCAATCTGAGCGGTGAGGTGTTTCCTACAGGCACCCAAGTACTGGAAATGCCAGTGTTAAGTCATTTAATGGGTTGTCGGGCCCCCGGGTGTGGGCAGTACAGCTTGTATGCACAATGGCCCAGCATCTGGAGGCATACAACACCTGTGTGGAAATGGAAATCATTCTCAGGCACTGTTGTAGAATGTCCCACAAATTTGTGATTGGGTTCAGATCTGGTCATAGAGAAGGCCACATTTTGAATTAAATTAATCAATATGCGGTGAAGATGATCACTCAGTATCATTGAGACAAATGGCTGAAATTGCTTCCACAATGGCCACACCATTGTGGAAGCACCAAGACCTTTAACCGTCTCAATCGTGTTTGCTACCTGTATATCACTGCGAGGTGACCTTTCAATGACAAAGTCCACAGATTGTCTCGCCGACACCTCATCAGCCTGTCTTCATTTCATATCTGCCCTCTCATCACCAAACTGTAGCATACCAGTGCCCTGGAGCATATTTACTCATGGCGCTTATCCAGATCTAGCCGCTGGCAGCCCTCCGGTTCTTCGCTATCAGTCTGCTGGAGACCCACAACTCCACAGACCTGCCTATATTCAGGAGGGAAACTGTGGATCTAAGAAATACACAACCTCTCAGTTAACAAATCCCATGAAGGTAGGCAGTTTTCAAATTGGAAAATAAACTCATCAAAAAAATTTTCCAAAGCCAGTCGGTAGGCAAGCTAGTATGTCCTGGCTTGAAATGACAGTTCTCAAGATAATTTGTTGAAGGAATGGAAATTATATTTTAAATATCCAAAAGAGAAAACTTGAATCTTCGTAGACTTCCAAGTTATTTTATTGCTGTGCCCAGTGAGCTAGCTAGGCCTGGCAAAGGCAATCTGAAACCGTCTCATTTCCACTTTACTGTCTGTGACCTTGTTGCTGCACCCATTAGCTAAATATCAGTGTGCCTGAATTTGGCACATCCAACCAGATTACAGTGTGCACAGCTAAACAAGGCACATTCATTCCACGGACACTTAGTCACACAGACTCAAGTCCGAAACAGACTAGTAAACAGTCAGATGGTCTCCACAGACAGTCATATTAATTTAAGATCTGGATGTGGTGGTCCTTTGAAGGGGGGGGGGGGGGGGGGGCTAGGTCTGACAAGAGTGCATTACAAAATATTTACTGATAATTGTTTGTCAAATTTAGACTGAAATACACAGTGCACTGCATGTAAGTTTCAAAATATATAATATACAACAGATCTTATTTCCTGGGTATGGAAACAATTATTCAACATTTATGTTAATAACTGATAACAAAGAAAAGTCTGATTACATAGAACTAATGGTTTTGAATATAGTAACAGACAAGTGCCCTGTTCTTCCAGTTGTTGTTTTGCTACTTTACAGAAGTCTGGCAGGTGAACATTACGGAGAAGCTTTGAAAAATGTTAAAACTGTGTTTATACATCCCTGTCCACTGCCTTATCTTTATCTTAATCCTACAGATATGGGATCTTCAGTTCTGATGCAACCAATATTTGAGACCGTTTGGAAATAAAGATGCCTGGCAGTCTGTAAATGGCCTGAAAACTCTTAAAAAAGAAAAAAATAAATAAAAAACGCAGACCTGTGTTTCACAGTCCCTGAATGAAATATGCAGACAAAAACTTTGGTCTTATTCTAAGTCTCAAGAACTGTTCATGTTATCCTATTTTTTATTATTTATACTCTTCATCTTGTGCCACACATAAGGCCGCAACAAGGCTTTTCTACAGTAGTTGTTCTTATCTTTGGCAGCATGTTGCGCCTCACTCCCTGTGAGACCCATCTCCCCACGGTTTTTCTCCATGTTGTCTTTGGTCTTCTTGGTTTCCTCCTTTCTGGTGGTGTCCATTGGAGTGCAATCTTGGGGAATTGCTGTTGCTCCAACCAGCCGGGGAATGTGTCAACATTTCAGCTCACTAATTACACTTTGGCAGCCAGTTTTTGTGAAAGATCCGTTTCATATTCTATTGGGCCAGAGGATACAGCAAATAAATCTGAAGCATCTGTTATGGAAAGCTTCTATCTTCGACATGTCAGTCTAAATGTCACACCAGCACTCTGAGCCATACAACCGGACAAATTTCACAGTACTGTTATTCCATATCTTGTTATGGTCATAGGTACCTATACTAGTATATACAAAATTTTTGGCTCGTCCAAAATCAAAAAAGAACCAATGTCCTAACCTTTCTTTAACCTGCTGAACACAGCCGTAAACTTGCCTCGACCCTCAGACTTATCGTTTTCATAACCCTAACCCTAAGTTGAGCCCTAAAACGTAATTGAAGCCATAGGAACTTTTGAAAACATGTGATTACTCATTTAAAAATGTGGAAAAACTAAGTCAAGACTGTGAATTGCATAGTACAAATGCTAAAAAATATATTTGAGGCCTTAAAAAAAAAAATGTTTCCCTGAAAAAATAAGTATATATTCCATATCTTGTTATGGTCATAGGTACCTATACTAGTATATACAAAATTTTTGGCTGGTCCAAAATCAAAAAAGAACCAATGTCCTAATCTTTCTTTAACCTGCTGAACACAGCCGTAAACTTGCCTCGAACCTCAGACTTATCGTTTTCATAACCCTAACCCTAAGTTGAGCCCTAAAACGTAATTGAAGCCACAGGAACTTTTGAAAACACGTGATTACTCATTTAAAATTGTGGAAAAACTAAGTCAAGACTGTGAATTCCATAGTACAAATGCTAAAAAATATATTTGAGGCCTTAAAAAAAAAATGTTTTCCCTGAAAAAATATGTATATATTCCATATCTTGTTATGGTCATAGGTACCTATACTAGTATATACAAAATTTTTGGCTCGTCCAAAATCAAAAAAGAACCAATGTCCCAACCTTTCTTTAACCTGCTGAACACAGCCGTAAACTTGCCTCGACCCTCAGACTTATCGTTTTCCTAACCCTAACCCTAAATTGAGCCCTAAAACGTAATTGAAGCCACAGGAACTTTTGAAAACACGTGATTACTCATTTAAAATTGTGGACAAACTAAGTCAAGACTGTGAATTCCATAGTACAAATGCTAAAAAATATATTTGAGGCCTTAAAAAAAAAAATGTTTTCCCTGAAAAAATATGCAGATATTCCATATCTTGTTACGGTCATAGGTACCTATCCTAGTATATACAACATTTTTGGCTCGTCCAAAATCAAAAAAGAACCAATGTCCCAACCTTTCTTTAACCTGCTGAACACAGCCGTAAACTTGCCTCGACCCTCAGACTTATGGTTTTCCTAACCCTAACCCTAAGTTGAGCCCTAAAACGTAATTGAAGCCATAGGAACTTTTGAAAACACGTGATTACTCATTTAAAATTGTGGAAAAACTAAGTCAAGACTGTGAATTCCATAGTACAAATGCTAAAAAATATATTTGAGGCCTTAAAAAAAAATGTTTTCCCTGAAAAAATATGTATATATTCCATATCTTGTTATGGTCATAGGTACCTATACTAGTATATACAAAATATTTGGCTCGTCCAAAATCAAAAAAGAACCAATGTCCCAACCTTTCTTTAACCTGCTGAACACAGCCGTAAACTTGCCTCGAACCTCAGACTTATCGTTTTCATAACCCTAACCCTAAGTTGAGCCCTAAAACGTAATTGAAGCCACAGGAACTTTTGAAAACACGTGATTACTCATTTAAAATTGTGGAAAAACTAAGTCAAGACTGTGAATTCCATAGTACAAATGCTAAAAAATATATTTGAGGCCTTAAAAAAAAAATGTTTTCCCTGAAAAAATATGTATATATTCCATATCTTGTTATGGTCATAGGTACCTATACTAGTATATACAAAATTTTTGGCTCGTCCAAAATCAAAAAAGAACCAATGTCCCAACCTTTCTTTAACCTGCTGAACACAGCCGTAAACTTGCCTCGACCCTCAGACTTATCGTTTTCCTAACCCTAACCCTAAATTGAGCCCTAAAACGTAATTGAAGCCACAGGAACTTTTGAAAACACGTGATTACTCATTTAAAATTGTGGACAAACTAAGTCAAGACTGTGAATTCCATAGTACAAATGCTAAAAAATATATTTGAGGCCTTAAAAAAAAAAATGTTTTCCCTGAAAAAATATGCAGATATTCCATATCTTGTTACGGTCATAGGTACCTATACTAGTATATACAACATTTTTGGCTCGTCCAAAATCAAAAAAGAACCAATGTCCCAACCTTTCTTTAACCTGCTGAACACAGCCGTAAACTTGCCTCGACCCTCAGACTTATGGTTTTCCTAACCCTAACCCTAAGTTGAGCCCTAAAACGTAATTGAAGCCATAGGAACTTTTGAAAACACGTGATTACTCATTTAAAATTGTGGAAAAACTAAGTCAAGACTGTGAATTCCATAGTACAAATGCTAAAAAATATATTTGAGGCCTTAAAAAAAAATGTTTTCCCTGAAAAAATATGTATATATTCCATATCTTGTTATGGTCATAGGTACCTATACTAGTATATACAAAATTTTTGGCTCGTCCAAAATCAAAAAAGAACCAATGTCCCAACCTTTCTTTAACCTGCTGAACACAGCCGTAAACTTGCCTCGACCCTCAGACTTATGGTTTTCCTAACCCTAACCCTAAGTTGAGCCCTAAAACGTAATTGAAGCCACAGGAACTTTTGAAAACACGTGATTACTCATTTAAAATTGTGGAAAAACTAAGTCAAGACTGTGAATTGCATAGTACAAATGCTAAAAAATATATTTGAGGCCTTAAAAAAAAAAATGTTTTCCCTGAAAAAATAAGTATATATTCCATATCTTGTTATGGTCATAGGTACCTATACTAGTATATACAAAATTTTTGGCTGGTCCAAAATCAAAAAAGAACCAATGTCCTAATCTTTCTTTAACCTGCTGAACACAGCCGTAAACTTGCCTCGAACCTCAGACTTATCGTTTTCATAACCCTAACCCTAAGTTGAGCCCTAAAACGTAATTGAAGCCACAGGAACTTTTGAAAACACGTGATTACTCATTTAAAATTGTGGAAAAACTAAGTCAAGACTGTGAATTCCATAGTACAAATGCTAAAAAATATATTTGAGGCCTTAAAAAAAAAATGTTTTCCCTGAAAAAATATGTATATATTCCATATCTTGTTATGGTCATAGGTACCTATACTAGTATATACAAAATTTTTGGCTCGTCCAAAATCAAAAAAGAACCAATGTCCCAACCTTTCTTTAACCTGCTGAACACAGCCGTAAACTTGCCTCGACCCTCAGACTTATCGTTTTCCTAACCCTAACCCTAAATTGAGCCCTAAAACGTAATTGAAGCCACAGGAACTTTTGAAAACACGTGATTACTCATTTAAAATTGTGGACAAACTAAGTCAAGACTGTGAATTCCATAGTACAAATGCTAAAAAATATATTTGAGGCCTTAAAAAAAAAAATGTTTTCCCTGAAAAAATATGCAGATATTCCATATCTTGTTACGGTCATAGGTACCTATACTAGTATATACAACATTTTTGGCTCGTCCAAAATCAAAAAAGAACCAATGTCCCAACCTTTCTTTAACCTGCTGAACACAGCCGTAAACTTGCCTCGACCCTCAGACTTATGGTTTTCATAACCCTAACCCTAAGTTGAGCCCTAAAACGTAATTGAAGCCATAGGAACTTTTGAAAACACGTGATTACTCATTTAAAATTGTGGAAAAACTAAGTCAAGACTGTGAATTCCATAGTACAAATGCTAAAAAATATATTTGAGGCCTTAAAAAAAAATGTTTTCCCTGAAAAAATATGTATATATTCCATATCTTGTTATGGTCATAGGTACCTATACTAGTATATACAAAATTTTTGGCTCGTCCAAAATCAAAAAAGAACCAATGTCCCAACCTTTCTTTAACCTGCTGAACACAGCCGTAAACTTGCCTCGACCCTCAGACTTATGGTTTTCCTAACCCTAACCCTAAGTTGAGCCCTAAAACGTAATTGAAGCCACAGGAACTTTTGAAAACACGTGATTACTCATTTAAAATTGTGGAAAAACTAAGTCAAGACTGTGAATTCCATAGTACAAATGCTAAAAAATATATTTGAGGCCTTAAAAAAAAAATGTTTTCGCTGAAAAAATATGTATATATTCCATATCTTGTTATGGTCATAGGTACCTATACTAGTATATACAAAATTTTTGGCTCGTCCAAAATCAAAATAGAACAAATGTCCCAACCTTTCTTTAACCTGCTGAACACAGCCGTAAACTTGCCTCGAACCTCAGACTTATCGTTTTCATAACCCTAACCCTAAGTTGAGCCCTAAAACGTAATTGAAGCCACAGGAACTTTTGAAAACACGTGATTACTCATTTAAAATTGTGGAAAAACTAAGTCAAGACTGTGAATTCCATAGTACAAATGCTAAAAAATATATTTGAGGCCTTAAAAAAAAAATGTTTTCCCTGAAAAAATATGTATATATTCCATATCTTGTTATGGTCATAGGTACCTATACTAGTATATACAAAATTTTTGGCTCGTCCAAAATCAAAAAAGAACCAATGTCCCAACCTTTCTTTAACCTGCTGAACACAGCCGTAAACTTGCCTCGACCCTCAGACTTATCGTTTTCCTAACCCTAACCCTAAATTGAGCCCTAAAACGTAATTGAAGCCACAGGAACTTTTGAAAACACGTGATTACTCATTTAAAATTGTGGACAAACTAAGTCAAGACTGTGAATTCCATAGTACAAATGCTAAAAAATATATTTGAGGCCTTAAAAAAAAAAATGTTTTCCCTGAAAAAATATGCAGATATTCCATATCTTGTTACGGTCATAGGTACCTATACTAGTATATACAACATTTTTGGCTCGTCCAAAATCAAAAAAGAACCAATGTCCCAACCTTTCTTTAACCTGCTGAACACAGCCGTAAACTTGCCTCGACCCTCAGACTTATGGTTTTCCTAACCCTAACCCTAAGTTGAGCCCTAAAACGTAATTGAAGCCATAGGAACTTTTGAAAACACGTGATTACTCATTTAAAATTGTGGAAAAACTAAGTCAAGACTGTGAATTCCATAGTACAAATGCTAAAAAATATATTTGAGGCCTTAAAAAAAAATGTTTTCCCTGAAAAAATATGTATATATTCCATATCTTGTTATGGTCATAGGTACCTATACTAGTATATACAAAATTTTTGGCTCGTCCAAAATCAAAAAAGAACCAATGTCCCAACCTTTCTTTAACCTGCTGAACACAGCCGTAAACTTGCCTCGACCCTCAGACTTATGGTTTTCCTAACCCTAACCCTAAGTTGAGCCCTAAAACGTAATTGAAGCCACAGGAACTTTTGAAAACACGTGATTACTCATTTAAAATTGTGGAAAAACTAAGTCAAGACTGTGAATTGCATAGTACAAATGCTAAAAAATATATTTGAGGCCTTAAAAAAAAAAATGTTTTCCCTGAAAAAATAAGTATATATTCCATATCTTGTTATGGTCATAGGTACCTATACTAGTATATACAAAATTTTTGGCTGGTCCAAAATCAAAAAAGAACCAATGTCCTAATCTTTCTTTAACCTGCTGAACACAGCCGTAAACTTGCCTCGAACCTCAGACTTATCGTTTTCATAACCCTAACCCTAAGTTGAGCCCTAAAACGTAATTGAAGCCACAGGAACTTTTGAAAACACGTGATTACTCATTTAAAATTGTGGAAAAACTAAGTCAAGACTGTGAATTCCATAGTACAAATGCTAAAAAATATATTTGAGGCCTTAAAAAAAAAATGTTTTCCCTGAAAAAATATGTATATATTCCATATCTTGTTATGGTCATAGGTACCTATACTAGTATATACAAAATTTTTGGCTCGTCCAAAATCAAAAAAGAACCAATGTCCCAACCTTTCTTTAACCTGCTGAACACAGCCGTAAACTTGCCTCGACCCTCAGACTTATGGTTTTCCTAACCCTAACCCTAAGTTGAGCCCTAAAACGTAATTGAAGCCACAGGAACTTTTGAAAACACGTGATTACTCATTTAAAATTGTGGAAAAACTAAGTCAAGACTGTGAATTGCATAGTACAAATGCTAAAAAATATATTTGAGGCCTTAAAAAAAAAAATGTTTCCCTGAAAAAATAAGTATATATTCCATATCTTGTTATGGTCATAGGTACCTATACTAGTATATACAAAATTTTTGGCTGGTCCAAAATCAAAAAAGAACCAATGTCCTAATCTTTCTTTAACCTGCTGAACACAGCCGTAAACTTGCCTCGAACCTCAGACTTATCGTTTTCATAACCCTAACCCTAAGTTGAGCCCTAAAACGTAATTGAAGCCACAGGAACTTTTGAAAACACGTGATTACTCATTTAAAATTGTGGAAAAACTAAGTCAAGACTGTGAATTCCATAGTACAAATGCTAAAAAATATATTTGAGGCCTTAAAAAAAAAATGTTTTCCCTGAAAAAATATGTATATATTCCATATCTTGTTATGGTCATAGGTACCTATACTAGTATATACAAAATTTTTGGCTCGTCCAAAATCAAAAAAGAACCAATGTCCCAACCTTTCTTTAACCTGCTGAACACAGCCGTAAACTTGCCTCGACCCTCAGACTTATCGTTTTCCTAACCCTAACCCTAAATTGAGCCCTAAAACGTAATTGAAGCCACAGGAACTTTTGAAAACACGTGATTACTCATTTAAAATTGTGGACAAACTAAGTCAAGACTGTGAATTCCATAGTACAAATGCTAAAAAATATATTTGAGGCCTTAAAAAAAAAAATGTTTTCCCTGAAAAAATATGCAGATATTCCATATCTTGTTACGGTCATAGGTACCTATACTAGTATATACAACATTTTTGGCTCGTCCAAAATCAAAAAAGAACCAATGTCCCAACCTTTCTTTAACCTGCTGAACACAGCCGTAAACTTGCCTCGACCCTCAGACTTATGGTTTTCCTAACCCTAACCCTAAGTTGAGCCCTAAAACGTAATTGAAGCCATAGGAACTTTTGAAAACACGTGATTACTCATTTAAAATTGTGGAAAAACTAAGTCAAGACTGTGAATTCCATAGTACAAATGCTAAAAAATATATTTGAGGCCTTAAAAAAAAATGTTTTCCCTGAAAAAATATGTATATATTCCATATCTTGTTATGGTCATAGGTACCTATACTAGTATATACAAAATTTTTGGCTCGTCCAAAATCAAAAAAGAACCAATGTCCCAACCTTTCTTTAACCTGCTGAACACAGCCGTAAACTTGCCTCGACCCTCAGACTTATGGTTTTCCTAACCCTAACCCTAAGTTGAGCCCTAAAACGTAATTGAAGCCACAGGAACTTTTGAAAACACGTGATTACTCATTTAAAATTGTGGAAAAACTAAGTCAAGACTGTGAATTCCATAGTACAAATGCTAAAAAATATATTTGAGGCCTTAAAAAAAAAATGTTTTCCCTGAAAAAATATGTATATATTCCATATCTTGTTATGGTCATAGGTACCTATACTAGTATATACAAAATTTTTGGCTCGTCCAAAATCAAAAAAGAACCAATGTCCCAACCTTTCTTTAACCAGCTGAACACAGCCGTAAACTTGCCTCGACCCTCAGACTTATGGTTTTCCTAACCCTAACCCTAAGTTGAGCCCTAAAACGTAATTGAAGCCACAGGAACTTTTGAAAACACGTGATTACTCATTTAAAATTGTGGAAAAACTAAGTCAAGACTGTGAATTCCATAGTACAAATGCTAAAAAATATATTTGAGGCCTTAAAAAAAAAATGTTTTCCCTGAAAAAATATGTATATATTCCATATCTTGTTATGGTCATAGGTACCTATACTAGTATATACAAAATTTTTGGATCGTCCAAAATCAAAAAAGAACCAATGTCCCAACCTTTCTTTAACCTGCTGAACACAGCCGTAAACTTGCCTCGACCCTCAGACTTATGGTTTTCCTAACCCTAACCCTAAGTTGAGCCCTAAAACGTAATTGAAGCCACAGGAACTTTTGAAAACACGTGATTACTCATTTAAAATTGTGGAAAAACTAAGTCACGACTGTGAATTCCATAGTACAAATGATAAAAATATATTTGAGGCCTTAAAAAAAAAATGTTTTCCCTGAAAAAATATGTATATATTCCATATCTTGTTATGGTCATAGGTACCTATACTAGTATATACAAAATTTTTGGCTCATCCAAAATCAAAAAAGAACCAATGTCCCAACCTTTCTTTAACCTGCTGAACACAGCCGTAAACTTGCCTCGACCCTCAGACTTATGGTTTTCCTAACCCTAACCCTAAGTTGAGCCCTAAAACGTAATTGAAGCCACAGGAACCTTTGAAAACACGTGATTACTCATTTAAAATTGTGGAAAAACTAAGTCAAGACTGTGAATTCCATAGTACAAATGCTAAAAAATATATTTGAGGCCTTAAAAAAAAAATGTTTTCCCTGAAAAAATATGCAGATATTCCATATCTTGTTACGGTCATAGGTACCTATACTAGTAAATACAAAATTTTTGGCTGGTCCAAAATCAAAAAAGAACCAATGCCCCAACCTTTCTTTAACTTGCTGAACACAGCCGTAAACTTGCCTCGACCCTCAGACTTATGGTTTTCCTAACCCTAACCCTAAGTTGAGCCCTAAAACGTAATTGAAGCCACAGGAACTTTTGAAAACACGTGATTACTCATTTAAAATTGTGGAAAAACTAAGTCAAGACTGTGAATTCCATAGTACAAATGCTAAAAAATATATTTGAGGCCTTAAAAAAAAAAAATGTTTTCCCTGAAAAAATATGCAGATATTCCATATCTTGTTACGGTCATAGGTACCTATACTAGTAAATACAAAATTTTTGGCTCGTCCAAAATCAAAAAAGAACCAATGTCCCAACCTTTCTTTAACCTGCTGAACACAGCCGTAAACTTGCCTCGACCCTCAGACTTATGGTTTTCCTAACCCTAACCCTAAGTTGAGCCCTAAAACGTAATTGAAGCCACAGGAACTTTTGAAAACATGTGATTACTCATTTAAAATTGTGGAAAAACTAAGTCAAGACTGTGAATTCCATAGTACAAATGCTAAAAAATATATTTGAGCCCTTAAAAAAAAAATGTTTTCCCTAAAAAAATATGTATATATTCCATATCTTGTTATGGTCATAGGTACCTATACTAGTATATACAAAATTTTTGGCTCGTCCAAAATCAAAAAAGAACCAATGTCCCAACCTTTCTTTAACCTGCTGAACACAGCTGTAAACTTGCCTCGACCCTCAGACTTATCGTTTTCCTAACCCTAACCCTAAGTTGAGCCCTAAAACGTAATTGAAGCCACAGGAACCTTTGAAAACACGTGATTACTCATTTAAAATTGTGGAAAAACTAAGTCAAGACTGTGAATTCCATAGTACAAATGCTAAAAAATATATTTGAGTCCTTAAAAAAAAAAATGTTTTCCCTGAAAAAACATGCAGATATTCCATATCTTGTTACGGTCATAGGTACCTATACTAGTAAATACAAAATTTTTGGCTCGTCCAAAATCAAAAAAGAACCAATGTCCCAACCTTTCTTTAACCTGCTGAACACAGCCGTAAACTTGCCTCGACCCTCAGACTTATGGTTTTCCTAACCCTAACCCTAAGTTGAGCCCTAAAACGTAATTGAAGCCACAGGAACTTTTGAAAACACGTGATTACTCATTTAAAATTGTGGAAAAACTAAGTCAAGACTGTGAATTCCATAGTACAAATGCTAAAAAATATATTTGAGGCCTTAAAAAAAAAAATGTTTTCCCTGAAAAAATATGCAGATATTCCATATCTTGTTACGGTCATAGGTACCTATACTAGTAAATACAAAATTTTTGGCTCGTCCAAAATCAAAAAAGAACCAATGTCCCAACCTTTCTTTAACCTGCTGAACACAGCCGTAAACTTGCCTCGACCCTCAGACTTATGGTTTTCCTAACCCTAACCCTAAGTTGAGCCCTAAAACGTAATTGAAGCCACAGGAACTTTTGAAAACACGTGATTACTCATTTAAAATTGTGGAAAAACTAAGTCAAGACTGTGAATTCCATAGTACAAATGCTAAAAAATATATTTGAGGCCTTAAAAAAAAAAATGTTTTCCCTGAAAAAATATGCAGATATTCCATATCTTGTTATGGTCATAGGTACCTATACTAGTATATACAAAATTTTTGGATCGTCCAAAATCAAAAAAGAACCAATGTCCTAACCTTTCTTTAACCTGCTGAACACAGCCGTAAACTTGCCTCGAACCTCAGACTTATCGTTTTCATAACCCTAACCCTAAGTTGAGCCCTAAAACGTAATTGAAGCCATAGGAACTTTTGAAAACATGTGATTACTCATTTAAAATTGTGGAAAAACTAAGTCAAGACTGTGAATTCCATGGTACAAATGCTAAAAAATATATTTGAGGCCTTAAAAAAAAATGTTTTCCCTGAAAAAATATGTATATATTCCATATCTTGTTATGGTCATAGGTACCTATACTAGTATATACAAAATTTTTGGCTCGTCCAAAATCAAAAAAGAACCAATGTCCCAACCTTTCTTTAACCTGCTGAACACAGCCGTGAACTTGCCTCGACCCTCAGACTTATCGTTTTCATAACCCTAACCCTAAGTTGAGCCCCTAAATCGTAATTGAAGCCACAGGAACTTTTGAAAACACGTGATTACTCATTTAAAATTGTGGAAAAACTAAGTCAAGACTGTGAATTGCATAGTACAAATGCTAAAAAATATATTTGAGGCCTTAAAAAAAAAAAATGTTTTCCCTGAAAAAAATATGTATATATTCCATATCTTGTTATGGTCATAGGAACCTATACTAGTATATACAAAATTTTTGGCTCGTCCAAAATCAAAAAAGAACCAATGTCCCAACCTTTCTTTAACCTGCTGAACACAGCCGTAAACTTGCCTCGAACCTCAGACTTATCGTTTTCATAATCCTAACCCTAAGTTGAGCCCTAAAACATAATTGAAGCCACAGGAACTTTTGAAAACACGTGATTACTCATTTAAAATTGTGGAAAAACTAAGTCAAGACTGTGAATTCCATAGTACAAATGCTAAAAAATATATTTGAGCCCTTAAAAAAAAAATGTTTTCCCTGAAAAAATATGTATATATTCCATATCTTGTTATGGTCATAGGTACCTATACTAGTATATACAAAATTTTTGGATCGTCCAAAATCAAAAAAGAACCAATGTCCTAACCTTTCTTTAACCTGCTGAACACAGCCGTAAACTTGCCTCGAACCTCAGACTTATCGTTTTCATAACCCTAACCCTAAGTTGAGCCCTAAAACGTAATTGAAGCCATAGGAACTTTTGAAAACATGTGATTACTCATTTAAAATTGTGGAAAAACTAAGTCAAGACTGTGAATTCCATAGTACAAATGTAAAAAATATATTTGAGGCCTTAAAAAAAAAATGTTTTCCCTGAAAAAATATGTATATATTCCATATCTTGTTATGGTCATAGGTACCTATACTAGTATATACAAAATTTTTGGCTCGTCCAAAATCAAAAAAGAACCAATGTCCTAATCTTTCTTTAACCTGCTGAACACAGCCGTAAACTTGCCTCGAACCTCAGACTTATCGTTTTCATAACCCTAACCCTAAGTTGAGCCCTAAAACGTAATTGAAGCCATAGGAACTTTTGAAAACATGTGATTACTCATTTAAAATTGTGGAAAAACTAAGTCAAGACTGTGAATTCCATAGTACAAATGCTAAAAAATATAATATAGTCCAATCTTAGTCTTTAAGGAAGTTTAAGGAATTTACAGTTGCTAAATACTCAAAAGGAAGAAAGTTTTGAGTAAAAGCTGAAAATCTGATCTTCTCTGCTTGTAATTGTCTCTTAAAAATCTCATCTAAAAATGAAACAGTACACTAAACTTCCACACTCTAATACGAGTCTTCAGTTTTGGCACCAGCAGACCATCTCTCGAGTTTCTGAAGGCAAGGGGTTTCATCAGGAAAAGGTCATACAACGAAACGAGGTCTCTCAGCGGAAATAGTGATGGTTCAATGCGGTTTCCATAGAAATATGACTTTTTAAAAGGCTGGGGTTTGCCAGCCCTGGGATCAACACTCGACCTGGAGGACCAGGTTAGTCTGAGCGAGATCCCTGCCTGCGTAGCTCCCAGGTTCCTAGTGGCAGACAGAACCTCCCACCGTAAGGTCGCAGCACTACGGAGGTGTCCTCATGCCCCCTTGGAAGATGTGATTCACTGCCTGCGTGGAACAATGGCACTGAACTGCATATCCACATCATTAAAAAAAACTGCAGTGTGTTCTTAATGCACAGTATTCAGGCAGCAAAATCATATAACAGGGTGGGATTTTGTGTGCTTGCGTGCTTGATAAGTGCTTGTTCATAGTTACCATGTCATTATGTATAATCACAGTCTGGCCTTTCAAAGTCTGCAAAGAATGCACGAGCACTTACTCAAATGAGGTGTTGCATTGCTCTATTCTGACTATTACATTTAAATGTGAAAATATCAACACTGGCAAAGGCTGCTTCACACTCCTGCACAGGAACGCTGAATTACATTATATCCTGCTTCATCAAACAGATGGACAGCCTTGGCAAGCAAAGGAAATCAACTCTTCAAAGAGACAGCCCCAAGGTTAATGATTCAGGTGAGTATATAGTTATTCTGAGCACAAAGAAACGGCACAAGTCTAAGAAGTGATCATTGTTCAGACCAATAAAAAATCTTTTTCCATCAGCTTTTTGGCTGGACCGCAACAGCGGGGCGAGCCCTACAAACGCGAATGTCTGTGACTGAGTGAGTGATGAAGTTACACCATTGGTCGGCCGAGTTATGAAGTTACACCATTGGTCGGCCAGAGAGGTCGAGCCATATGCTAGGTTTTGACCTGGTCTTGTTGTGCTGAGGATGTTTGAGTTGAAACAGGAACCTAAAATCTGCTCACCAGGGGCTTGAGACATAGCTGAACACAGCTCTACAGCCATGTCTGCTTTCTTAATCCCTGCCATTTTGTGCAGGTAAGGCAAACTACTGTAAATAGAAAATGCCTAAGCATTGCCCCTTCCCTGGATGAAGAGAAAGCAGTACGCTTTTTTCTTTGCCCAAAAATGAAGAGACCTAGCCTACAAGAAATGGGTTTTATTTATGGGGACTACCGGCACTGCAATATTACAATAACCCATAAAGTTAGTATTTGCAGGACCCATTTTCACCCGGAACTTGTCGCAGAATGAGGTGGATTGGTAGGCCTACCGTTAGCTAGCGGCAATTAAATAGCTTTCAAGCTTAGACATGTGCAATTTAGTTCATTAATGAAATGTAATTAGATGATCATTTGCCTATTAATGCAATTTAATTCAATTACAAATAAGGTTATCAACATGACATTATCAGTTAAATTTAATTTTAAAAACTGTCATTCCAAATCATATTCAAATAGTTTTTAGTATTTGGGTACATATTTCATATTTGTACAATATTTACTCTCAATGTACATGAAAAAGAATAGACAGTGAGGATCTTTGCTGCGAACAAGTGATGCAGACCAGAGGTTCCCAAACTCGGTTCTCAGGCCCCCCAGTGTCTGCTGGTTTTCGTCCCAATCACAGTAGCAATCTCAGAATATTAACAAGCCGTCCTTTTTCCTTATTAGGTGGTTTTCACATTTAGAGGGATTAAATTTAGAGGGAACTGACAAATACGATAATTCACATAAATTCACCTGACAATCTTCACAAGACTGCTGCTGTATTTCTTAAGCATATTATAATTTACTTTGTAGTTATTTTAATTCTAAAAATACAGAAATTTGCCCCAAGCCTGTTTCTAGGCCTTGAAGTTTCAGCATCCCTGTTGTGCTTAGATTTATCATCCGCTGTAGGAGGTCTCATCAGTGGTAGGAAGGTTAGATAAGAGAATGATCTCAAATGAAACACTGAAATAAAGCTCAAAGAACTTTTATTACAGACTCTCAGAAACAAGAGTAGAATGTTGAATCAGTCACTAATGGCAGTCATTGAACACTCACTTTGAACAATATCAATAATTATTCAACCATACCTTTCCCATGGTGATGGGTGACACATACTTTCTACATGCGTGTTACCTAATTTTATATCCCAGGTAAACAGGAAACCCTAAGCCTGAGAAGAAGTTGAAGATATACAGTACTATGCAGGTTTTTTGCGGCCCTTCTAGACTCTGTGTTTGTCTCCTCCTCCATCCTCAACCCCACCCACACCCCCATTGAGGACGCATCCTCGAGCAAAACATCAAGCAAAGAGGTGAGATGGCCAGAGATATTGAAAATCACATTTTTAGTAACATGAATGATTCCATATAGATGGTAACAGTAATTAGGCAGTGTTAAATTGATCTTTCACACTTCACCCCTTGACGTGTGAGAGCATCATATTGTACTCCGTAGTGCAGCTATTTTGTGTGTTTCCTCATTTGGTATTCAGCTATTCTGCACATTTAGTTAGAACTGGGATATAAATACGAAATTGTGTGTGGAATAAGTAACATTAGCAGGCCATAGGTACATTATTGCTATCTTAGCTAATACACTTTGTCACACGCCAAGCGTGACACCCCGGGGGGGGAGATGTGACAGTACCGGGCAACACCGTTGCCTGACGCATGGAGAGGGGGAGCGCACCCACACAAACATGAAATAAAATAAACGGACACCTTCACCCTTCTCCCTCACGGGATCCGGGCAAAAAGAATGAACTAAAACAAGAAACTAAAATAACAAAGACAAAAGAAAGTAAAACAGAGCAGCAACTTTTCAGTTTCCTGCTCTGTAGCTGACCTGCCTTCCCGGCCAGGTCCAGCTCCTCCAGCATCTCAGCTGAGGATTCCTTTCTTTTCAGTCTTTAGTGCTCAAAATAAAACGAAACAAAAATCATAACTGCGCTCTCGGTGTTGGCTCCTGGTCTCGGCCCTGCATTGTGGAGAGCAGCACACCTTTAAGCACCTGGGCTGATCAGCTAACGCAGCCCAGGTGCTTGTGCTCTCTCCACCAGCCGGCGCAGGCGAGACCAATCCGCCTCTCCAAGCTCACCTCACAGTTTTTCAATGGGGTTTAGATGTTTATGTGTTTAAGCAAGATGAGGTCATGAGGTAGAGATGCTCAATGTTGAAATCGAGATGAGCTCATCACATGAAGAGATGGGTGTGTTTAAAGTCCTTAAGTACCAATCCACACTGACATCTCTGGATACTTTATAATCCAGGAAAATTGATTTTTGAACAAAACCATGAAAACTGAACTTAGGAATTATCCTGGCTGCTATTTTCTCACACTGCATGAAAGAAATGTGAAACCAGATACCCTGTTTTTTGTTCCTTACAGAAGGTATTATGCTATTCAAAAGCAGTCTGGGAGCTTGGAAGGTATCAGTTCATACAGCCTCTTCTAGGTGACCTTGGCACCTCACCGTTTGTTTCAGTATACCCCCCCCCCCCCCACTTCCCATCGGAAATGACAGTTTTCTGAAGGACATTATGCAAAGAAGGTGACGAATGCTAATGAAGACAGCAGGAGCATGCTTACCCCCTGCTCCACTGAGCTTGCTGAGCACTGCATTTATTGAGCATTGCCTTGACCATTCCCATTAACCGGGGAATTCCGCATTCGCAATCAATGAAAGGAGCTCCATAGCCCAAGCTCAAGCTCAAAAATCGACGAGCTTCAACTCTTGCTGGTGAATGCAAGTGTCCACTCCATCCACTCGCATAAGTAGTGCATTAAAATAATGAGAGCTGAATTTTATGTTGATTATTTTCTGATGTAGGCTATTCACCCGCATAAAATAGACTATTTAATTAATTATTAATTAGCTCATTTACAAGGCATATGAAAAGGTGATGTTCTCCAAGTCAGCTGATCAAGGTGCACCCACTCATTAGCTCTCAAGAGAACGCTGAATCAAATGATTTTGATGCGAATGTGAAAATCTCCCTGTAATATAATATCAGCTTGATGCAGGTGATATTCTATTGCTCATATTGGTGATCCTTGGGTCTTTGTTACATTTTCTGTAGTTAACAGAGCAACAGGGAGACAAAATGAAAAAAGGGGACTGAGCACAAACACTCTTTTTATGTCGAAGGTTTGCTGCCAGTAACGCGTCCATCCACATAGGGAATCTCCAGGGCACAACAAGTTGACACATTCAGTCTTAATAATGTAAAGAACTGCAATTCAGTGACGTGCCACTCTCAATGCCCTGGCGATCACTTGAAGAGAAAATGTCAGCAAACTCACCACATACAGGAAACTTGGAAACTCAATTTCTAAGGTGATGGAACAGTCTCTTAGATCTGAAACAGCTGAATGGATCACTGACATTGCAACACAAGGTTGAGAGTAAGACATAGTGTGAAATAACTATTTTCGCAAACGTTATGCAAACAATGCAATAACATCCTAATTTAAATTGATACACTTGAATTATTGAAATCATTTGTATAGTAGTAGTGTAATAATATAATAATTAGCAGTAATAAAATTCTATAAAAAGAAAAACACCGGAGATAACTAGAGTCGTTATATTCATAGTTGCAGAATTATGTGTGTAAAATTCAAACATACAGTACATAATCTTTCCACATGGTGGCAGCAGAGCACTATGTTGACAGAAAAAACAAACGTATCGATTGGACTCTCCATTTTTTATATACAAATTTGGCGCCCAACATGGGGCTGAGTATATCCAATTGCCACCCCAATTTGAAATGCGTCAGCAACCACAGCCACATATATGCTGCAAACCCCACTGCCAATTATGGAGAGTGTAGATGCCCACTGTTCTCCTGTGAAACACGGTGTCGCCAGCAGCTTCTTTACACACCACATCCTACAGTAAAGCTCACACAAAGCAGAGTCAGAGGAAGACTGTGACTTCGCCTACAATCTATGGGTGCCGGATCGACCAGTAAGGGTCAATAGACAGTGATGAACGTAGAACCTTATCCAGTTTATCCGACCCTCCCATTTCCTGCCTGACCCAGTCGCCAATTGCGCATTGCCCAGGCGAGCTACTGGCCACAGTTGCCACACACAAACAAAGAATTTTTATTAGAAATATCGCAGGTGGAGCATTAGAGGCATTGGTCCAGCTTTATCACCTGGCAGCAACTGCAGAACCTGAGACCTTGAAACAAAGGGGAGTGAATGGGCAACTGGCTCATCTGATCCTGCTTCCTGAGCTCATTCCCTTACAACAAAAGCACTGCATGCCTGAACTTTAAGCACAGGGGGAGCTGCTGGTATGGTTACAATGCCAATACACACAATACAGACTGATTGCAGTGTGACTTTTCAAGGCCTGGCTGTAAGTCCTGATTGCTCTACCTTTCAGATTATAAACACTCAAATTACATTCCAATTTATGGGATTGAGAGGATGGCTTACTCTCTAAAAAGGGTAAGGTGCAAGAATCAAGCCTGTAAATGTCTTGGGTAAGAGGCCTATTGTGACTCAGAGTGCAGCCTGAATGACTGTGGGAGGATGAGGTTGTAAAATGCCTCATTAAGTACTAATCAGTGTATGCTGGCCATGCAGGTGGTGTTAAATCAGCAAAGTGCTTCTTCAAACACAATTAAAGTTTTCATTGAAACAAATGATAATTTGACAGTTGCATGCCTCCTTGTACATGGCTGTCAGTCAAATTTCCTTTTTGAGACAAGAAATGCAGAAAACAGAACATGCTCCTCACTCATTTTTAATTGTTTTCTGAAAATCAAATTCAAAATGTACACTCATATTAGGAGCTAAGGTGCTTGAAGCAGTTTGTTAGGCTTGGTAGTCAGAATCCCCTCCGTGTATATTCTGTTGCCCTTATGTTCAGTTTCAGCACTGTCCCACACTAGGCTTAAACAATTCATTTTAAACAAACACTAGCCAGTTAATTTATTTGATAAATAGAACATCTCAAATTGACGCAAGACATGGCGAGCACATAAACGCAGTCCAATTGGATGAATTAAAAACACCCTCTCACCCTCTTAGATTTCATCCCAGCCCTAGTGATAATCTCTGAGAAACATTTCTAATTGACACAATTTTTTGGACAAGATTTGCCCTTTGATTTGCGGCATTAAAATTATATTGTTAATTTGTCTCAAAAGAGGCCTGCAAGTATGTCGGCAAATCAGTGACAAAACTCACAAGGACAAAAACTAGACCTTGCACGCTAGCAAAAGGCAACTGTTCAAGTATTCTCTCCATTTGACCAAAATGTACTCCAGGCAAGTATTCTCTCCACATGAGTGAAATGTACTCACACGTGAGTTTTCTCAAGGACCACAAACTCTCGTGCACAAGTGAAGGCAGTCTTTGCAAGCAAAACTGCAGCTAGCAGTCTGTGCTCTCAAAAGTTTTTTTCCACCTTGAAATGTCATTTAGTTTTGAGGGGGCTGGCTCATCAATGGGTTTTTGTGTCCAAAGATTTCATTACTGGCCATGTCCAGAATTCTGTTGTGACTGGTTGGTACTCTGGAGGTAAAAGAGGGTCCCATCTAGTACTAGATAGGTGTATTTAATAAGGCGTATGTTTATGTTTAAGTGAGGTAGCTTCCTTCTCACCTCTCAAAGTTCACTTATGTTGATGCAGGTAGAACGTAACCAGTATGCTTATGCCAATAACAGCAAGTCCTGAACAAACAGTTGGCCACCCATACCAGTGCCACTTTGCAACCTGAAACAAGGAGAGGTTGGGAGAATCAGGAAATGATGTGGAAAATCTGAAAAACTAATAATGAGAGAACAACCAGCAACACGTGTAACATGTCTGTATTGCAGGAATATTACTGCTAAAATAAACACACACACACAAACACACACACTCTCTCTCTCTACTCACTCTTCTTGGTGGGACACTAAACTCCTCCACTAGGCCAGCCCTCCCCTGCGCATTATCTTGGTTTTGGCTGCCGGTGGGCATGGATGACAGAAGCAGTCCTTTACTCTGCACGTCTTCACTAACCCACAGCTCAACATCTTTATGGAGAACCAAACCTGCCAAAATTAAAGATGAGCAAAGAAATTAAACACATGTGTGAGCTAATCAAATATAAATCTCCAGTTTCTATTCATTTGATTATTCTTAGATGAATACATTTTTTTTTAAATTATTTATTTGTTCGGCTGCACTCATCTCCTACCATCTTTGAGAGGGATATACATGGGCTCTGTTGGGGGTGGTCTAAACACATATTTCAGCGATTGCTCCGTTGAAGTCTTCTGCGACTCGCTGGACTTCGGGGGCAATGGACGTTGTGGCATGGCACACCTCTGAGTTCGTGACTTTGGGCCGCGTGACTGCGGGGCCCGTGAAGGAGCGGCACACTGTATGGATGTTGCGACATTCCATTAATGGATGCAAGATGCTAAAAACAAGTTGTAATTAAAATGTTCCATCATAATCAATCTTAATACTTCTGAAAATTCTACATTAAAATAACATTTATAAATACTGCAATTAAGGTTACCGAAGGCTATTCTTTCCATGCGTTTAATTAACCTAGATATTTTTTAAATAGCACCTAAAAGGGTCTTATTGTGAAAGGGCCAATAAGGTAATTTACAGAGTAATAAGATCAGTGTTTTAAAAAAATATTTACGTAGTCTATTGTAAGTAATTCAGGTAATGCACTGTACCTTGATCAAGGGCATAATAACCGAACTTTCCAATTTCAAACCCAGTTCCCTGTGTCCATCCACCTCGCTGCATGAGTTGTGCAATATTAGCGAAGTAGGCTAATTCCGTTTCTTCTGACATCTGCGTGTAAAGGTTGTGTCCTTTTCTTACAATTAGCCTACACGTAATAATGGCACACGTCACAACGGCATCTGTCAGTATTTTAATTCGTGTTGATCAAGCGATTCGAATGTGACGACATAAAAGTGCCATTTTGAACTGAGACTCCTGTATCCCATCCATAGTAGCCTAAGTATTGTAGCCCAGTATAATTGATTTCAGTGGTAGGCTACATTATTTATAAAAAAAAAAAAAAAATAAACGATAACGATAACGATACTACTTTAATTGTTGCGACATCGGCTTCAAGCAAGTGGCTGGTTAAATTTCAGCTGAGGAAACCATAAGCAGAAAATGAATTTTGTAATGTAAGCATTTTTATTTTTCCTCTCATACACGTGACTGACACTTCAGACACTGTACCATACTATAGGTACAGTCTGACATAACTAGAGCTGAAAAGCAGGTTGTAATTGATTCAGGCTTTCAGTCAGGATTAATTAATTGTAGTGAGCCTTATTCTGTCATGGAAACCTTTTTAAGGATCCATTTTAAAAAGCCACACTAATTGTACTGTACCCCTCCCCCTCACAATTAAGACCTTTTACAAAAAAAAAAAAAAAAACCTTAAGAAAGCTGCTTGCACCAAAGCAAAGAGCTACAACACCCCCGTTTTCTATAACCACAGCAAAAATAACTGCACCTACAACAACTGCCACAATTACTACTAATTCTTCTATTGCAACTACTACAACTACAAAAACTATAACTTCTAATGGTACGAACACAAATGCAACAACAGCACAGCATCTCTAGAGCCTACAACAACAACAACAACAACAACTATTACAATTATTACTACAACAACTACAACTACAGAAACATACAACTAGAAAGGTGTATCTAGAAAGATCAAAATGTTGGTAATTGACATGTGTTTGTGTGCATAAATGTGTTCTTGCAATTACATTCCCAGGCTTTCCATCCGTTTGAAGCAGTCTCTCATTGATGTGCCTTTTGTTTTTTCACTCACTTTAAGATGAACTATAGCTTTTCATAGACAAGCAGATAATTCCCAGCATACTAAGGTCACTAGCTTGGTCCCTAGTGATGCCACTGATGTGAAATATATTGTAATATTTACGATTACAGGTAAGAAGGATATATAAATGTTTCGACACCCCCGACCTGTTGGGGGGGTCCAAGTCTTAATTATGGGGGTCAGACCCCCCAATTCCGCCCGTAATTCGAACCCTGGATAGATTTGATACTACATGAAGTGGTGGAAGTTTCTCTGTAATTTTCTGTTAAATATAATAAGCTTCATAATGTTTGGGAGAAATACTTTTTTTTTTCTTGATGTGGTTCTGTATTCCACAATTTGTAATACAATGTGGTTAAGTGCATTCTCACCTTTTATTTAAGGGTATTTTTATACACTTTGGTTTCACCATGTAGAAATTACTGTACTTTTTATACAGTCTCCTCATTTCAGGCACCATAATGTTTGGGACCTATTAATGTTACAGTATGTAAATGAAAGTAGTCACATTTAGTACTTTGTCATACATCCTTTGCATGCAATGACTGCTTTAAGTCTGTAACCCATAGACAGCACCTGAGTAGTACTGAGTACTTCTCCTTTGATGCTCTGCCAAGCCTGTGCTATAGCCATCTTCAGCTGCTGCTTGTTTCGGGGGCTAGTTTACTTGGATTTTCTCTTCAGCTTATGAAACAGATGTTGAGTTGGATTCAACTTTAGTGACTGCTATTCCAGCCATACATGCTCAAACCATGACACCATGATGAGGGAGGATGCTTTGGATCTTTGGCAGTTCGTTTTTGCCTCCACACTTTGTCTTGCCATCACTGATACAAGTGATTCTTGGTCTCATCTGTCCACAAGACATTTGTCAGAACTCTGCAGGCTCTTTTAGGTAATTCTTAGCAAATTGTAACTTGGCCATTCTGTTTTTGTGGATAACTAGATGTCAAGCAGAGAATCAACCCAAGATGGGAATTAGTATGTTCAACATCATCAGTGGCCTGTATAACAAAAATCTCATTAATGAAATATTAATTTCGACATCATGGATTTTAGGATAAAGCTTGTAATGTAATTATATTACAGTCATGTAGGAGGTACTGCGGACATAAATTAACCTTTTTTGTTGTAAATTCAGCCTTACTTTAGGACCAAACTCAAAAAAGTGAAAAAAAAATAAATAAATTTAAAAAAACCTGATGGTTATAGGCTGTTTTCTCAAGTCCATGCCCTCGGAACTAAGGGCAAACCTGGTTATTCCAAAATACAGGCAAAAATAATTCGAAAATTAAGTTAACCAATGAACATTCTGCTCTGTGCAGAAATGCTCGCATTTTTCTGGGTAAAACCACTCCACTGTCCTTCTAAGTATAGCATGATTCATGCTTGGAGTGATTGCCCTGCTGAATTTTTTAGTTTTAGCAGGCCAATCATTCCAAGCATGAATCATGCCATACTAAGAAGTGGAGTGGTTTTACCCAGAAAAAATGCCAACATTAGTGCACAGAGCAGAATGTTAATGAGTGCAAAAAAACAATTACATACTGTACTACGTCAGAAATGTTCAGAGCTCCACCTCCATCTTTCCAAGGCCAGATAATGTCCTACTCGATAGAGAATGTATTTGTGAAGAATACAGTACCATACTTAAATGTGGTGCATAGCAATACCCATTGAACTTAATTTGTTTAGGTTCATTCACCCTCCATCTTCATATTCACATGCAACAGTGTTAATGTTTACATTATTTCCAGGTAATCAAAATACAAAAATCAATGTTTTTGCAAACCACAGTATTTTATTTACCGCTGACAGTACCAGTTTCAAAACACATTGCCATATATTATGTTTCACAAAGATCTTGAAGAACATTGTGTTGTAAAAACAGCAGCAGATATAATTTTTTGAAAGCAGTCACTTAAAAAAAACAAAAAAACTGAAAGTTACAATTGGGTTTTTGAATGGCACTGCAGTAAAAGATAAATTAGAGCAATAAATTGAAACTCTCACACAGGATGTCCCATTTTCTATTGCAGAATTTGATATTTGTCATTTAGTAGTATACCTCAGCATATAAATGAGGCAGCTCTGGGTATTCAACTGATAATGTCAGAAGAAATTAGATTTATTGACACCTGTTGATGGTACATTGAATGTCTCTCTGATAGATACCAAGCCTTCTTTGTAGTGTTACTAGAAGAAATTCTCAACCTTGCAAAAAACAACCTCCTCCAACTACTAATCCTACCTGTTAAAGTAACTAAAGGTCTAAACATTTGCCACGTGCATTATTGTCACAAATTTTGCTCGTTTTATATCACAAAACCCAAATGTATATGTGTACAAAAGGTGCCTGAAAACAAGTGTTTCTGGGATTGTGGTTCAAACAATATTTCTAATCAACACACAATCATTTTAAATTATTTGATTCCAGCAGATGTCGACAGTTCATGTATCAACAAACCCGTGAGAAATTCCACTGACAATCAGCAGCTATTTGTCTTGGCAGATATGTTCAGGATCCTGAGTTTAACCTCTGGTAGGATTCACTGTAATTCAATTGCCTTGTATAAGGAAGTACCTGCTGCCTGTTTCAGTCAGATAACAAGGGACTGAGCTCAACATTCACTGCCAAATTGGCTGAAAGGCAGTAGAGAGCTTTAATGATAGCAATATCTATGCAATTAGAGGTTCACAAATCAGCAGTGGGAGCAGGAAAAGGATCTACTTCTTACATTCTACTACACTGTACTTCATAACAGCCTCTTTCTGAACACAGCTGTTTTTACATGTATGTCCTATATGTCCAAAAACATTACTAAGGTTTGATCGTCTTTAAAATACCATTTTCCAAGTCTTTACAGGGCACCCCACCCTAAGTGTAACCAGATGAGGTGCATCATGTCATACTTGGAGCGGGACCAAACACACATGACAGAAATGGGTGGGATCAAACATAGTTCTGATGAAGGAGAGAGTGAAAAACATGATTAAAACATTTCCACTGGGACACTGTGCTAAATCAGGACAAAGGTTTTCCACAGCTGTTATTATGAGAGTTCTGGAGTGGTTGAAATTGCTGAGGCTAAGGATACAGGATCCTTTAGTACAATACTGTATATGAACAGGATAGCATGCAGACACAATTGGAAGCTGATGGAACTCATTACTGTTTGGAACTTCAACCATGTCACAGTGACAGCTCTTGAGCTCTTCAGCCCTTGTGCTATAGAACCACTCATGTTGGAATCAGAGGAAATAATATGAATTGAAAAGCTGCTCATTCATCAATTCAGCATTCATTGCTGATATCAGTGGGGCGCCCATGGCTTCATGAAATCATATTTAGCTTAAATTCTTACAAAATTTGAATTAAATGTAAATGCCCACAATATTAAACAATTGAACAATTGTCTTAATTATTTTTAATTATGTATATTTGAATCCATTTAACACTAGAGGACAGTAGGTAACTGGTGCTGATACCCTGGTGTGAATGGGTGGCTCTCTCCACCATCACGCTATTTAGCAACTGAATGACCGATGCCAGGATACAAATTTCTAGGTCAAACGCTATTGAAAAAAATTTCGCACATATAATCACATTAAATTAATTTGCAGCAATCATATTGACTTCAGCATGGGGATCAGTAATTGTGGACGCTGTAGCCATAGAAATGATGGGTTTATAACTCCGTGCAGATAACACCTCAGTTTTTCACTGAAACTGCGACTTCAGGTAAACTCTGAATAGACTACCGGATGGCAAAATCATGCAAGCGAATGGGACCAGAGGAAGCACTGGAATTACTGATTAACGACTTCATCACGGACCTGGCATGTGAGCTGCATGAAAATGACATGAAACCGAAGACAGAAGCAACAGCTGTTTTTTTATTTATCTATTTATTTATTCATTGTCTTGTCTGTATGTAGTATACTGACCTGAACAAAATGAATTTCCCTGGTGAACTATAAAGAACACTATGCATTCCACTGGATCTGGGCTTGTTTAAGGCAGGACTGATAATGTGCTCCAACGCAAAGTACATGTGCTTGCACTTGATTTTGGGCATGTTTAAGGCATTCCCATGTGGTTCTCAGAGTGAAATGCAATATCTAAGAATTTTTTTCTGGAGATGTGGATTTATTTCAACGCGGTACAAAATCATATCAATCAGAAAGTTAATGCACTCAATAGGAAACACAATACTCTGATTTACCCTGGATTCCACTGCATTAATACATTTTTTAATGAAGTGCCCACCATTAATACCTGTATAAAACAAACTGATGTGCACAGGTTCTCTGTTGTTGCCATTGTATGTATTACCTGTAATTTGCTTCTCATGGAATACTGCAGGTTTATTTCTGATTGAACAGTTTTAACAGCCCAATATAACACATCTTCAACAGCATTTGGAACATTGGATGAATATGAAGGTAGTTCAGGCACTATAACTGACAAATGCACATCGTGTACACATGCAGCTGGAGATGTGCCAGGCTAAAGAGTAGAGAAATGATGAGTGAAGGAACATGGGGATTTCCCAAACTGACATATTAAAAGGCAACTTGGCAAGAACAGGAATGACGAAAAGATGGTGAGCACTATGCAGAAACATCAGTCTCACAGCGGGGTAACAGGGTGTACAGTGCCATCCAAAAGTACTCACAATAAAATGAACTAAAGAAGACTGTATGAAATAAATAACACAAGTTCTGTGCTATATTTCTCATGTGTGGAAAATATTCTATTTTACTTTTCCACTTGTTTTCCAAAAGGGTAGAAGGGTAGAAATTCTCCAGACTATTGTTTTAGTATTTTGTATACCCTCCTTTCACAAGGATAAAACTACAAGGCTGTCTTCTGCAGTGTTAATGAAACTGGTGGACATATTTCGGGGGCTATGGCCAGTCCTCCATACAGAAACTTTCAAGATCTTCAGACCCATCATTCTACACTTGTGGCCTGCCCTCTTCAATTAAAAAAAAAAACATTTCTTCTTCTCTTTCTCTCCTCTGAGGGAGCAGGGCTGCCAGTGATTAATCATTACAAGAGATGAAGAGTCTGAGGTGAGAGAGCAACTTGGCTAGAAAGTCGGGCAGCTCCAGTCTGTTCTGCACAGAACCCTCAGCAGGCAAGAATCAGGCTTCTTAAGACAAAAGCAGCCATTCATATCAAACGCCTCCTGCTATGGGTGATCATTTCGATAAGTCTTTGTAATGTATGAGCAGCTGCTTCGATGTGAGGGCATGACCTGCCTCACAAGATGCATTGAAGGGCACTGTAATTACACAGATAGAGCAAGAGTTTGAATACGAGCTTATTACCTACCCCAAAATCCTCTCATTTTCATTGCCCAGCCCAAGGATTTGTACTGTTTCTGCGCTGTCACCAAAAGCACAAGTCAAAGTCAAACTCTGTTCAGGTTCAATGTTGTAGATCTAATATGAACATTTCAATGACCGTGTCTCAAACTGAATGCCTTTGCACTGCATAGTCGTGTACTCGTTATAGCACATACTTCCAAGTGAACTAAAAAGTACTGTACTACTAAGAATGCAAGAACACAAATCTTTTAATTTAAAATGTACTTGTGCTATAATATCAGGACCCTTTTCAACTTAACAACAAACACATCTAGTGCAGGTTATCTATAGATGCAATTATGAATAATTATGAAAACATGACTAATCACATTAAACTATATAAAATAAAAAATGAAATATACTTACACTTGTACACAAACTCTTCGTAACTGTGCCTTCTATTTTTGTGGCTAAATATTAAAATTCCAATTCTTCTTCACTTTCAGCTTGAAAAACATAATGACCACTGGTAACGAAAAGTATACTTGGATGCGCACTTCATTTTTTGGTCCTCCCAAGTACAGCAAGAGAACTTCCAGTGAATTTTTTAAACTGACAGTCAGATCTCTCCAGTGCTGCTCATTGCCTGTACTGCTCATTACATGCTTCGCTTGCTGCTCACAGAACTAGGCTCACCCTCCACCACCCCAGCTTCCACCTGTTCTTTGGAACTACTTCTAGGTAGTGGGTTTTATATACTTCTTCCATTTAGTAGGGGAGGTGTATCGTGCTCCCTGTTTGATAGGGTATGCTGGTGCGGGCGCAGAAGCACCTATACAAAATCCATTCAGGGGCAAACAAAATAATTACATTACATATTCATTAATATATTTAATCTAAAAATGTGAGTTGTCCCAACTGAAATATGTTTTAGTTGAAAAAGTGACAGTAAATGTAAACAAAAAAACGAATGGGTTGTTAGAGTCAAGTAAAGACTATATATTATATTATTATATATTATATACTGTATTATATACAGTATTATATATTACATACATTATTATATAATATATTTATTTATATTATTATGAACATGTTAAATCAGATATTATTGCTGAATTAATATTTTACAATTTGATGATTTGATGATTATCAGCTGGACCAACGCACAAACTTAAAATAACTTTGGCGTGTCCTATTGTATGTTCCATTATGACTGTGTTGAGGATACTAATCAATGTCATAATGTCATATCTGGGATCTACACCTGTATCCATTTCAGATTGAACATGTTTAGTTACTTAATCATATTGATTTGTCCTAGTGTGTACATGCAACATGTCTAATGTTCTTGGCATATCCTCCTGTCAGTTGTTTTATGTTTTACATAATACGAGTGGCTTGGATGACAAAAATATGTTGCAGAGAAAATATTTTCAAATATATTATCTATTCTATTTTTCAACGTCCCTTTTTAGTCTAGGGTTCAACATAGTAGAATGTATGGTTCTTGAGATTAAGACCAGAGACTCATATCCCCTACAGGGGACAAACATTAATTGCTGGGTCTTAAGAAATGGAAATGTTCACATTGAAACAATTCCAGTATTGTAATATGAGTGTGAAAAGCATAAGAGTGATTGCAAATCCTTTCTCATATACTTTCAATGAGGAGAAAGGGGAAAGAAACAAAAAGATTGTTTTAATTACTACATACATGGGTAACCTTCAACTCCAGCATGGACTCCAAATGAAAGCATTCATTTCACACCCTAAGCTAATAGACTCTTTATGAAAGTCAATACCTCTATGAGTCCTGGTTATCATCAACTATGGGAAACATGTGGCTAATATCCTAACTGCCTGACATGGGTAACCATAAGCTGTAAGCAGTGGGAAATACAGGCTTCACTCAAGGCGCGGGCCTTTGGCACAAACCAGCGGCATGTCAACAGCTGGTGAGCTCATGGGCCTTCATGCTCCCTCCATATTCGTTTGAATCTTACACTCACAAATTTTTTTTTTTTACAGGAGAAACCAAACCATATTTCTCAGCTTTTAGCAAAGGGCGTTAGAAGCACCAGGATAAGAAGTCAAACAGGGTCCCGTGGTCTTATGTGATATATTATTATATTTTCGATAACAGAGCAAAAAGAAATGAAGCAAGTGCATTTACTTCACTGCTTGAAATGGATGCAGTGCTGTCGGGCGACTATTATTATCCCTGGCCACAATGGACACTTCACAGGCAGGACTGATAAAGACATTAGTTTCATAAAAGCTTGAACTGGGGACTTCGGGAATTCCAAGCTCACTGTACAATAAATTGTATTGATAAATCAGGTAAATGTATTCTGCAGGGCATATTGCATTACAGTACATAGCAGGCAATACACCCACAGGCAATAATGTTTTTCACTCAGATGGGCAGAAGTTCTGCCCATTTCTTCAGGGAAAGGACAGAGATGTATAAGAAAATATTGTAACTGGATGAAAATACATGATTTGATTCAGAATAATGATTTTAGTTCAGTACAATTTTAGTTCTATTTACACGTTATGGAACATTTAATCTCATTATCCTCATAAAGCAGGGTATGATCTCTGGTATGTTTAAACAGGACAATTCACAGATCAAACAGAATATCTGTAACATCTTTCTTTCATTTCCAGGAAAGCTGTATTCCGCAGAACTGTGTAGAGAGCGATTGGTTTGAAAAAATAGAAATAGTTAAAAATAGTTAAATCTCTCCATATACAGAAAATATCTGGGAGCTCACCTTAACTACTCTACATGGTTGTGACGCTGCTACTTGCTATAAAGGATAACTTGCCCATGCTTCACAATCAGCAAAATAATGCCATGATGACTTGACGACTGGTCCCAGAAGTAAAGGAGTTGTTTAGCTGATGACGTAGCATGTTTGCGTATGAATAAGGCTGGGTATTCGCCATGGAAGTTGCGGATGTCATGGATTCCATGACTTTTGTCATTTTTTACAGTTCCCAAAATCAAAATGAAAATAAATTAAATGTACAGTAACAAAAAAAAGTATTGCTTTATCTTAATGAAACCCCTCTCAAAAGTCTGCTGTATGGAAATGTATTCTACTGAAATCATTTCACTGCAATGGATTTATGAATGTTATTGCAACTGCAATAATGTTTCTGTGCAGACCCCTCTGCAACATATGCAGTGAATTTTTTTTTTTTTTTTTCACTTCTTCCCTAAAAAGTATTACAGTAATGCTGGTACACTAAAACCTGAGCCATTTAACCCAGAGACAGAGAACCAATGCTCAAAGACCCCAGTGCTTACTAAGAACCAATCTGCTCTTTGGGTCTATAAAATCTGGTAGCTTTTTGGCCATTTGGCCATCTCTTCTCAAAACACCAAAGTGCCATAAAGATTTGCAGGAACCATGTCCAGATGAAGATCTTTAATAATTCAGAAAAAGTTGATATGTTAAAAAAAATGCATTCCTGCAGTAAGCGAATAAACTTGTAGTGGGTGGGAGTTCATATGCTAACAAATCCAGAAAGGTTTGAGTGATGAAACTTACATTGACTTACATTCAAAGTACTTACATTGACTGCTGCACCAACACTAAAGATTTGGCCCAGTCAAAACACATGGTGACTCTACATATAAAATAAAATCATAAAATCACTACAAATCACAGTTCCTTTACAATGATTCTGCAATGACCAATATCCTCACGAAGAGCATAAATTTGTGTCTGAGAGTTCCACCATATGTGCCCTAGATGTCCACCGTACTGAATTAGCCGTCATTCTGGATCACTAGTCTTCGGCCAGTGTTTCCAGTACTGGCTGAAACACCTGGATTATTGTTATAAAACTTCATAATTTAATTGAAGATTGCTCCAATCACCACTGACCAAGTCTGCTGCCAAATGGCCACTTGATGGCACTATCTACCAGTCAAATTAATGTGAAATATATATATTTTAAACTATATAAAATGGATGAAAGTCTTCCATTTTATCTAGAGATTTGAAACCAAAATCTCTATATCCACCACACCCTCATACACATAAAATTTGCTTCAATGATCCAATTCCACCATATTGCATTTTTCACCATTAAAAAACCTTTAGAATGCATTCCTGCTTCTCCAACTTAAGCAAATTTTCTTTGCAGTGTGTACAGATGAAAATCTTAAAAAAAAAAACATATGAAGTTGCCACACAAGGACTACAGTAAGCCAGTAAACTTGTGATCAGTTTTCATACTGCATAGTGCACACTTTATGTGTATGATATGCTTTTCACATGTGTTCACAATGTCTGTTCTTTCATATGTCCAATTATTATTCTTATTTTTATCATGGCCTTGCTGTGTGTGTCAGAAATTGGACCATTTCATATTAAGTTACTTGCCATACAGTGCATGACTAGCATGTACACAATGTCATCAGTAGGTGGGCAGCATTTAAGCCCACAGAAAGCAAAGCATTTGGGGTCACTGTCAAAACCATGAGACACTCCAGGCAATGGAGGTGAAGATTTTGTGAGTTAATTGGTTATTAGGCTATTTTTAGCAATTACCAGTTATTTCTTATGTGGATTAATGTCTGGTTTGCATGATTGCCATAACGACGTCTCATAGTAATCAAATATATAATTACATTTTTCTATAACACTGGCAAATTAATTTGAACATTCAACAAAGCCTTGCCTCTCTACACTATAACAACATGACTATGCTTATCTCTGACCTCATAGATATTGATAAAGTCCATGTCACAGAAATGGCCTCCACATGTGGTGGGTTATGAACAAATAGACTACCACACAGCTCCTGGATGCAGGTGAAAATTACAGACCTCAAAATAAACTGCACCCTACAGTACAAAGCAAAAACTTGCATCCACGGACTGACACATACTCAGTCACTCGGCTGGACCACATGAAAGCATTAGCACTACACACACATTAGACAAACAATGTTGAGCGTTCCTCTACTTGCACAAGAAAAATCCTGTTAGCAGTCAGGAAATCCCTCAGTCTGACCAGCCAGGGGCACATGGTAGAGACGAACTGAATTACTACAGGACTCAGTCACAATTAAATATGGTTAATTAAACACTCATGCTGTGGCAAGGTGCTTATTTGTCTCAACGTCCTGTCACTCTTGCTAAGACACATGTCTGCCCCCAGCCGAGGACACTGACATGTCTGCTGAGGGCTGACACACAGGGGCAAGCTTCCACACGCTGAGCTCTCCTTTGTGGCTCACGCGATGGGAGGGTGGAAAATGAGAAATCCGCCCCCGACATCCAGAGGAAGTGGCAGCAGATCTGCACCCCACATTAGCTGGGCTTTGATGTCAGGCAGAGGATTTTATGTAGCGAGTGACAAATGACCTCATCAGCAGCCAGCATGACAGTGAATGAAACATGCAGAAGCACGCTGATGACAAGGAACACATCCACGGGGGTACATCTACTGCCTTGTGAGGATTTCCGACTTTCCAGTATGAGAATTTTATGTGGTGTTTGAAAAGGTTACATCCGCTCTTCGGACATGGAAGGTGTAAGACGATGCATCTGCATTTGACCCCACATGATTTACTAATTCATTTGACAGCCATTCAAGGAGTTTTCATGTTGACAAAACATACAATATAGGTTATATCATTTTACTTTCAAATGACATGGAAACAGGAGGAAACCCCACAAACATAAGAATGTGAACAAAATGCACTCCAAAGGTTAAAGGTATTAACATGTCCTAAAAGCAGTTTTTGTGGGTTTTGATTGATACCTACATATTCTCCACATTTTTAAATCCTTTGTACATTGTCTAAAATGAGGCAACAAAGGCTTCACCTTGGTATAAATCCTTTGGCACATAAACAAAGGAATTTCTTGGTAATTTCCAAGACGATCCTTGTGTAGGCAGGCAGCTCCTTATCAAATTACCAAAGCTGTTAATATCAGTTTCTGTTCCCCTGGAAGGGTAGAGGCTGATCACAATCCAGGCTTTTATCCCCCTTTTCTGTCCACTATTTAAAATACAGTCACTGACCCTATGGGAAATGTTGTGCTTTGTAACTATATATGGCATTCAAATAATTTAATCTGGTACTAACATTGTAAAAGAAACAACACATAGCAATGCAAAATAAGCAATGCATAATGTTGTAGCCATTTCTGAGTAAGTTATTCAAGATATAACATTTTTTTAAGTTCATGTTCTGCAAATATCTCCATACAGCAGTCACATCCAGATGTTGGTAGTAGGAATTAATAAGACAAGAGTGGCTCATGAACAATAGGGTGTGAATCAAAGCAGTGCACTATAAAAGGAATTTTAAAAGCTCTACTAAGGCAACCTGAGGATAACTGATGTTTGATTGAAATCACATTGACTACGACTGTCTAATCCAGTGGCTTGTGAATTTAATGGGTTTCCTGAGTACTGTCCTCATTCTTTTTTTGAGTAAAGTGCCGCCATTACTCATATCATATATCAATCAACTCCAGCGATACTCTCAGACCAGACCAAATCAGCAGTCCACAAATCATGCATATAGTCAACACATTTACATGAAAGTGTAAATGACTTCATAGCTAAAATCCAGCACCAAATCATTGACCAAATGCTTTCAGGGTAACATAATGCTGAGGATGAATACATCTTTCTCAGTAATAAAGAACATTCACCCAACTGAAATATGCATATTATGGCTTTAATTACAAAGATATTTTTAGCTACTTGTCTGGCAGGTACTGTTGTGTGGTGTACTAAGGGCTCTGAGCACACACTTGTGCTAAGGATCCTGACCGCACAAGTGCACTAGGAAGCCCGAGCACACATATTGGACTACCATGCTGGAATCTGGTCTACATTAGCATCCCAAAAGCTAAAAAGAACCCCACGTCAAAATTACTCCCCCCCCCCCCCATCTCTGAAGTCAGTGCTCAAGGGTCTGTTCTAAGGGTTGGTGCTCAGGATCTGCAATGCGATGGGTCAACGTCTGGTCCATTCACCTCTCTTTTTTATCTTTGGCACTACTGGGTTAATCTTCCTCTCACTCCAAACTTCCCCCCGGCCTTCAGAAGAGCACTGGAACATCGGTGTAAATATACATTAATATACCGCGTAAAATACATCACAGCTGCTGGGATTTGCAGGCAGTGCCAGAGTGTAATTGTGTAGTGGTAGTCTTACAACCTGCTGTTCATTCAGGCCCCTGGGTTTCAAGTGGATGACATGACCTGTCAGTTCCTCCCTGTAGCATAGTAATTGATGGAGGGAACACAACCTCCCCACCCAGCGGAATGTAGTTGGCAAGCCCTCTCCATCAGCAGTCACCACCCAGAACGCACTTCTCCCAATCCTGTACTCCAAGTCCAAGAGCAATTTCTTGGTAAAAATTCCACTGGAAACCCTCTTGCACTAAAGAGATTATTACTTAAGTGACCAAACCCATGAAACATCCCTTGACCTCTCCTGGCAGCTACTATGTCATAACATTTTTTTTCAATGTCCTATTAGATGCAATAGTTATAAAAACACAAATTTCACTGCTACAAGAACTGAAAAAAGATGGGGGTATCTCAAAACAAACATGCTCAATTGTGTTTTGATAAGCAGGCCTTCGTCACCAAGATCTCCCTGTACAAAAATAAAGTATAAGATTGCCACAGATGGCAAACCAGGTATTTTAAATAAACAATCTTTCAAAACGGCTTATAGTTTAAAAAAATTCTAATGTTCTTACAATAAAGGACTGTGTTCTAGTATTCTCATCTCTATCTGCGTCATTATAAGGTTACAGAGGGGTAACTCCTGTATTGTGTCTGGACTAAAAAATCTATTGCTGTATGCTGCGAATGTCTGGATGGAATTGTGATAGTCACAAAGCTGGCGATGGCTGGAGGAGAAAGAGTGCTTCCTTCTGAGGTTAAGATGAATGCAACAAGAATAGGTTATCATGGCAATGAGGTCACAGGGTCATTGCCACAGAAACAAGGTCACAGGGACATTCCATATTTGTCCCAGTGAAACAGGTGGGGAGGGAAATGAGGTTGAACAATACTACTGTAACACAACTGAGCTCAGTAATAATTGAAATTTGAATCAACATCAAAGTGAATCTAGGCAGTGCTCACAAGCATTTTCAGACACTTTTCAAAAGATTTAGTTAAAATTTGATCTGATAGGGCAGGGTTAGCAACCCTGGTTCTGGACTGCCAGTGACATTTCTGGTTTTTGTTCAATCTGAGCTTGGTCACAAGAGTTTAATGGAAGACTAAAAGTCTGAGGCTGAATATTCTGAATGGTGAAACACTGATTACCTCCAGTACAGGTTGACTTGCATTAATTATACATGATTATTTAAAATTAATCCAGTTATGTATTAGTGTGGATGGAGTAAAGACATGGACTATTTCTGGGGCACTCCAGGAGCAGGGCTACCTACCCCTGTGATAAGGTGAATCCTTCTCCATCTACACACTAATAGGATTTACTCTACTATCTACTACTCTACTATCTACATTGCTCTGACCATGAAAGTACAGCAGTACAGTTATGTTATTGAGATGGTGTATAGCATTTACAAGACCATAAATATGAAGTGAGATAAACTATTCAATCTGGTATTTTCATCCTGTTTGGAGATGCCACATGTCACATTTAAAATCTGTCCTGTTTTATGTCATATATGGGGAATTATTAAAAGTTACATTGGAAAACTGTACTCTCTTATGTTTTGTCCTTGAAACACACTAATGAGTGACTCTCGCAAAAAGCTTTCTCTGGCAGAGTTTAGTTTCCCAGTCATTAGTCAGAGACCATTGTTTGCTTTGTAGGGTCAACAAGGCAGGTATCCCAAAGGAACAGATTCAAGCTGGGACAATGATTTCACACCCATCAAATGGGCATGGCCCTTCCTGTTCCTGATGACTCTCCTTTCCTGCAGGTGCTGAAGAGTGTTTGGCTCATGTCTGGCTGTCTTGATTTGTCTAATTGCACAAAATAAATGGAAGACAGTACTCTGCATACCAAGACCAAATATCATTTTCATTGTAATACAGAACTGTTGCTACACAGAAATGTAGAAAAATCTGCAGTGGTCACGATACAATGAGCATTAGTATCCCTTAATATTAGTATTCTTGTTCCCCAAAACCATTGAACATGTTGTTTTAAACTAACTCTTCATTTCTCTAGCAAAATGCCCTGCTAGACTGTCATCAGTCTGGCTTCAGGGCTGAGCATTCAACAGACTGCCCTCCATGCTGTCAGTGAGGACCACCACTCTTAAAAGACAGCTTCTCTCTCCTCCATTCTGATTCTCCTTTACCTCCACAGCATTTCACACAGTTGACCAACACCCACTGTCTCTCCTGACTACCTTTGGGATCTGTGGCCCAAGTCACCTACATAAGAGACTTTGAGACTTCAGAACAGGTGTACCCGGGGAAGGGGGGGGGGGGGGTCAATCCTCTCTCATCTCCATTTCTTTCTGTGTAGTAAATCTCTTGGTTCAGTCATATCCTTCCATGACCTGTCTTATCATTGCTACGGTGATGACACACAATTATTACTTCCCCCTCCCCACTCTGATACACTGGTCTCAGCATGCATCTCGGCTTGCCTAAGAGATATCTAAAGCTGGATGACAAACCATTGTCTATTGCTCAATGTATGGTGGATTTGGCTCCAGCACCACCCCCCCACCCCCCTGTGACCCTGACCAGGATAAGTGGGTATAGATAATGGATGAATGGACATTTTATTTTGAAGAGAATTCAAACTATTTTTCTAGTGTTTAGTCATGTAAGTCACGTAAACCTGCTAATGGCATTATATGCACATCATGTAGCTGAGCATTTTGGGGACCACCGGCGTTAAGCAGAGGGATCCGGTGTCATGTCTCTGCAAAAGAGTAAAAAAGTGCAGAATTCCAAGCTGCAAATTTCTCACGGAAGAGCTCAGTTTGCACAAGGCATGACAGAAGGTAAAACAAGAACAGGTGATATCATTCCCTTGGCTGAGGAATTTCCTCTGAGTGTAAAGCTCACTCACTGGGTGGGTGTTGGGGCTTGTCCTATGGTGAGGTCTCTGAGACTGTGTGAATCTCACTGAAGACCTCTCTCCCTTGGTCACTATGCCACCTGATCTGTAACTTTCTTAATGGAAATTGAGTGGCCATTCTTAGTACTGAGTTGTGTTTCCAGGAAGCAACAAACTGTGATATGAAAGAGCAGGTTTTCCAAAATATGCAACATTATGATGATCACACGAATGGTGCTTACCTGAAATAATCAGCCAGCAAGCAACTATGCAACTTTGTGAAATACTGCACGATCACACACAAAAGGAACTATGTGATTTATCTATTATCAGTATATTATGAACAATTCCTAAATCCCTATCTTCATGTAACAAAGGCTATGTTCTACAAACAAAATAATGAACCAAAGACCACCAAGTCCTATATATCTGCTAGGGAAAAAAATATTGGTAAGTTTGTGCTGTGCATGGTCATTATCTACACGCTCCATCAGTTGGCTAGTGCATTAAAACACTAGCCAGTTGAGCAGTCTTTGTGACTGAAGCTCCTGCCATCCATGCCCCAAAAATGAACCCTCTTTAAAAGTCACATAGAACTTTTCCTCTTGACATCTTGATACAAAATCGAGGTCAACTGGGCCTGCTCAGCATTTTTATACTGCTCAATTGGCTAGTGTTTTAATATAACACTCATCTGTATATAGTACTGGCACAAATTATGGAAACATTGTGCTTAAAGAAGTTTAGTGCTCTTAAAACTTATCTGTGTCCTTTCTTCTGTTGTTGCCTTTTTCATCTTTAAAATTTCAGGTTTAGCTACAGTAGCCTAGTTAAAAAGTAGTTAACAGCAGCAACGCCACAGTGGTCAATTTGACCATTGTCACTTTAATGAAATTGATAAGCCTGCCGTCATAATTTTCTGCTTATAACATTCCCAACAGGTAAGATACATTATGGTAAATGGACTGCATTTATATAGCGCTTTTATCCAAAGCGCTTTACAATTGATGCCTCTCATTCGCCAGAGCAGTTAGGGGTTAGGTGCCTTGCTCAAGGACACTTCGACACGCCCAGGGCAGGGTTTGAACCGGCAACCCTCCGACTGCCAGCCAATCGGTCTTACCTCCTGAGCTATGTCGCCCCACATTAGACAGGTAATTACGTAGACATGAATGAATGCATATAGGAAAGTGTAATGACTTACTTGTTTGATACAAACGGCAATTATTTCTTACTTTTTGCCAGAAGTTTCTCAAGAAAAGGTCCTCTTGTGTCTTGAACCACAGCCTTGGGTAGCAGGTAAGCTAATTGGCATGAGCTTTAGCTGCCACCCTGCTTGTGTATAGGGTTGATAATGTCCACTAGGGAGCAGTGTATCCCTGCATTGATAATTGATTTATACTCCGGCTACAGACCCCAACATAATTCTTTATAGCAGGGATACCCTTGCATGCAGTAATAATATGTTTTATAAAGTAAGGGTCTGCATGTCAAATAAAAAAACAGCATGCAGAAAGGGGGTTTTCTGCAAAATTTTTTTTTTTTTTTTGGAGAAATACAATAACAGATTTAGTTACTGAAACATGCAGAGGATGTCTTTAATTTGGTCCTTGATGTATTAAGTAATTAAGTCATGTCTTTCTATTGTGACTAACAGGGGGAGGAAACACCAAGCAGCCATTCAGCATTACCTGCCATGTCTGCAAGCTCAGGCTTGTTTAACATTGAACATAAAACGAAAAGAAATCCCCATTAAATGACAAAAGACATATATCATTTATAATTAAAGGCATTGCTTTTCATTAGGTTTTTAAAATGTCCATAGCAAATCATAAAACAGCTGATTGAACAGCAGAGATGTAAAAAGGGCTTGTAATATTGTAATTTGTACATTTACACAATGTGCAAAAAAGAATATGTCTAAAAGTCAGCAATTCAAACTTGCAGAATCTAGGCCTGCCACTAAAACCATTGATATAAAAAATTAGGCCAAGCTATGAGAAACAATATTGCTATCTTAGATCACACAAATAAAACCAGCTGTATTCCAAAGCAATGCTACCCAGTGGTTCATAAATTATTTCAAGTAACTTGGACCTGTGTTTTTTAATGTTTCATCTGAAGAAAATGTGGTCATTCAAACTTTGGCTCATGGAAGAAGACATCATTTAAATGAATATTTTAAACAGCTGATGAAAACTCTCGAAAGGACATGTTTATACTCGGTTGTCAAGTTAATTTTACAAAATGTACAAATTCTTGTATATTTTCAACTTAAAATAAATACTGATTGTGAAGTAGATACTGTAAATATATACATACACATAGATAGAATACTTTATTATCCCCATGGGGACATTTTCCTAGCAGCATATAACATTCACATTTGTAATTCACATTACAAAGAAACATACAATAATAATTCAAACTACAGAAGGGGGGAAGGGGAGGGGGGGGGGGGGGTGTATATGGGGTATATAAATAAATACACAAAGTTTCTCAGGTTTATTAAATAAATATTGAATCTTACAAACCTATCCAGACTTATGTTTGCCCCATTCATGTACTGTATGCTTGTGGGTCAAATAAAGTTTAGCAATTGAATAATTTCTTCTACAATGTAATTTTAAAAAGTCTTAATTGTGAATACAATTTTATTAAGAAAATCTGGAATAACGCGGCATTTTTGTACATGGAAAACAAAAAACAAATTACATATCCACGAAAAACCTCTCCTCCAGGCGTCATTTGGGTGTTGAGTACTGGTCAGCTTTCATACGTCATTACTTTATTTCTTAACGTTTTTTCTATCTCCCAAGTTCATGTATCTAACAGCTGTTTAAACCCAACAGCACAACCGCCGAGGGAGAAGGCGAGGAAGCACCTGCCTCTTTCAACAAGTAGGTGGAGAAACAAAGTTTATTTAAACTTCAAAACCGAGGATCTCCAGTGTCCATTAATAGCGAAAATCTCATAATATCCGTGGATTTTGACTGTGCTTTTCGTTTAATTAAGGAGGAACCAGAAAGCGAATTGCAACTTCGGTAGGGAGAGTTAAACTTGACGTGGATGTGGTCGATTAACATCGCGGATATCACAACAAAAAGGAATAAAATGCTTCGTCAGCTTCTACACATTTTCTTTGGTTTAACAGATGCACTTTTTATAGCTTATTATAGAGAATGAGATGGCTGATGCTGGCCGAGTATGGTTTTTACATGTTACACGTGTATTCCACAGCAGATAATTTGTTTAATAGCGTTGCTTGCGCATTGTAGTACTCCTAACAGTCAAAAAGCCGCAGCCAGTAGGCTAGTAGGCGAACGCTTCAGCGGCCAAATTAAATGTGCGATTGTATTATTAAAATGCTACTCAGTGCTAATAAGTCAAAACTAGCAAAAAGAGTACGAGTGACTTCACGAGCATCAGTGACAAAATCCTTTACTAAATCTGAAGTGAAAGTAAGCAAACAGACCCAGTCCTGGTTCATAGCCTATTCTAAAATCCATAATGTGAATGTCTGAAGACTATGTAAACCAATTTTACAATCTCATACATACATAATGCCAAAGTGATGAAGAGAAAAATAGTAGGCTATCTGACGTCCGGTCATTTTAACAAACAGAATTGCTGCGCTCCAGATGTGACTGGGATTGTTGTATATGTTTCTCAGCCAACTCCAGTTTCTGAGTCGAATTAACTATAATTGGACAGCAGGTTTCCCCAACAGTGCGCGATGGCCGAGGTCGGGGGCTTTCTTGGGACATTCGATTTGGATTTACAAGTGTTTCCAGCACTCGGGAGTATTCCTTTGCCTGAACCGCCTGTGGGTTTGAATGAAAGACTGGGGCAGATTGAAGGGAGGTTGCAGCGAGGGTCGCTGACAGATTTTGGCCACCTGAAGGGTATTCTACGGCGGCGACAGCTGTACTGCCGGACGGGTTTCCATCTGGAGATATTTCCCAATGCCACTGTACAAGGGACCAGGCAAGACCATAGCAGATTCGGTGAGAGTGGTGGGGGCGTCAACGGTGTCCAAAGCTACAAACAAATTATTTGTATCAAAAGCCGAATATAAATGACGGTTACTGTTAGCCTACATATTTCAACCCTTTGTTGCATGCACTAGGGAGCTGAGCATCATAATTATCACGATTTACATCACATATTCTTAGTTTACTGAACTTCAATAAATTAGAACATCTGACATCATTTGAATTCAAGCACATTGTAAAATCAAATTTACTCCACTAGAGTAAAATGTACCATATCATAGTAGATTGAAAGCAGTGTTTTATTGGGCAGTGTATGCTGGCGAATATATCTGGGAGGATATATCTGGACGCATCCAGTGATGACGCAAAACTTAATATTTGCGCTTTTATCGCTGTGGGTTAACTTTCATATTCCACTTTAAAGCTACATACCTCAGTACTGGTTTCTCCTTATTTACTGAATAATCACGCCACCTCATTCGCCTTTCCAGCAAACCAGTCCACTAGATTAACAATTAACGCAGATGTCTTGCCTCAATTGGAAACAAAGGATCAGCACAGGTCTGGTTGTTTTGCTTTATAAAGTTTTCAAAGGGTTGCACCGAGTCGTGCCCGTGCACTACCAATTAGACGACAAATTCAACTGTGTTTAGGAACGAACTGAATTAGACCGATAAACAAATTAGGTCACAACTCTGAAAAGCCATTCGCGCTTTGCTTTCCCACAGTAATCGACCAGATGAAGCTGCACTTATGAACGTGAAATAACTCAATGAAAGCATGACGATTGTGCAAATCATAGAAGCGAAATTCTTTCTTGCTTGGAACCAGTGCGTTTGCATGACTGGGTGGTCCTTGTGGAGAGAGCTTGTCATCACCAAAGCACGTTTGCAATGCTCATGTCAGTGCAGAGAGGACATGTCTTTTAATAACAGCAATTATAAAACTCATTTTAGGTTATAAGCATGCCAGCACAGTCAGATCTTTCAACCATCATTTGTGGTAGTTATGGGAAAACACCAAATTCCAGATTCTGTACTTGAATTCTCACTGAAGTTATTTTCTTCACTATTAAAACATGTATACGTTATGTAGGCTACTCGTATATCTTGCTTCGTAATAACCAATGAAGGTTCGTCAATGCAGTATGTGCTTAATTCATTGTGGATCTATACATAATTAATATTAAGTTCTACAATCAAAAATACACCCACTAAATCCACCCTCTTTCAGGACTTCAAAAGACACATCCCCAAAAATCACCATTACAATTCACTTCACAGCGCATGTCTCTGAAATTTATGTTCACCACTGTCCTATCAGACTGTAGTTCATAGCACACCTCTCTCTGAAATTGAATTTATCCTTTTAGACTGCAAGGAAATTCCACTCACTTAAAATCTTGACAACGGCTTCTAAATTTTCTTCTCAAGAACATTGATAACATATTTCAGAATGAAAGAACAGTCAGCGGTAAAACGCTCTGATAAAAATGTTCTGATCTGTAATAGCATTTATTGTACAGCACAGCCCAACCTGCCAGACCATATACAGTATGCCTATTTCCATTTCAATTGTGTTTCATGGGTTTCATTATTTAATATTGAACAGAATACAGTTCAACTGTTGCGAGTCTAAAAGTTAATAGCTATTGTAAACGAGGCTTTATTAATATAACGGAATATATATTTATGGAATTCATTTTTTTCATTTGGACAGTTAATGTGTATTTTTACAGGACTTTCATTTTAACAGGTAACAGCGTTCAGTCCTCAAGAATAAATATGGAATAAATACGTTAGCGTTTGAGGTGGTCGATACACGTCCCCCCTTGCACGGTCGATAATAGGTATTTCAGAGCTAGCGATGTTTAGAGGAGCGCGTAAGACTCGCGCCGCCAGCTGTGGTATCGACGAGGTTCCCCTAAAGACTGTAGAAAAAATGACAACCGCGCACACACGCAGCTCAGTATTCTCTAACCTGTGCCTTGGTAGCAAGCAGAAACAGCTGGGAAACACTGCGCATCGCAAACAAAGACAGGCTACTAGGCCTACTTCAGTTCATTTGCTCATACATTACATATTTTTTATCTATTTATTTTTTACTTTCCGATCGCACAACTGAAAGAGCCAATCCACTGCCGATCATAAAGTTTGCTTGACAAGCGTTAATGTCCAGTTACCTTGCAACAATAAATCACATATTATATGGTGCCTTTACTAATCATTCAATATGGTTTGTATGTATATTCAAGAGTGTATTCAAGAAAAACAAGAATGGAGAGCACTGCCGAAAACGTTAAGCATGTGATGTTTCTTTAAGAGTTACCAAACACAAGTGTAAAAAGTAAGGTCATTTCTTAGTTTAGATTTCAGATTCATAATGTTCAATGGAATATTGATTGCTTTTAGAATTTGCACATGCACTTCAACCAAATCGTTGAACAGGAAATTATGTCTGACACCCAGTGGGAAGATGGCAAGAAAAATAATTATATAAGTAATTTCCATTATGGACAGGAGTGCTTTCTGAGAGTGGAAATAGACTTGGGCCCATGGTACTGCTGTCTAACAGTAATGAGACAGATACCCATGCTTGAGGCTTGTTTTTGCACTGGCATAGACCATTGCGCAATTAAGTCTGTTGGAAAGCTCCACTAAAACAGTCCCCCCTGCTAACTTACTGGTGAAGGCAGTCCTGTTGATTTACCAGCTCAGTGAGAATAAATAATTATTAACATTGTACATGTCAAATTGATTATGGAAATGAATAGTTAGTATTTAACATGCTTTGGCTTTAGTGCATTTCATGTTTATTATTATGAACTGATTAATGAATTGAACATACAGAGAGCTCCATGTTTGGGACAAACACACATTTATTCTTCATTTGGCCCTGTACACAATTTTTTATTTGTAATCAGACATTTCACATGGGGTTAAAGTGCACATTTTCAGCTTTTATTTACTGTAAGGGTATTTTCATACACTGGTTTTACCAAGTAAGAATTACAGCACGTTTTATACATAGTCCCCCCATTTCAGGGCACTATAATGTTTTGGATATATTAACGTTATGTAAATAAATGTAGTCATGTTGAGTACTTTGCCGCATATTCTTTGCATGCAATGACTGCTTGGTGACCGATAGACATCACCAGTGACTGAGTATCTTCTATGGTAATGCTCTTCCAGGCCTGTACTGCAGCCATTTTCAGCTCCTGCTTGTTTTGGGTGCAAGTTTCCTTAAATTTTCTGTACAGCAAATGAAATGCCTTAGCCAGTCACACATTTTCCAGTTTTTGGCTTTCAAAAAGTCCTTTGTTTCTTCAGCAGTATGTTTGGGATCAGTGTCTTGCTGTAGGATGAAGCACCATCCAATGATTTCGGAGGCATTTGCTTGAACTCCAGCTGATAAGATGCTTCTGTACGCATCAGAATTAATTCTATCATGCTATCAGCAGTTGTATGATCAGCGAAGACAAGTGAGCCAGTACCTGTATCAGCCATTTATGCCCAAATTATAATATCCCTGCCACCATGTTTCACAGATGGGGTGGGGGGTGGGTGCTTTGGATCTGGGGAAGTTCCTTTTGGCCTCCACACTTTGCTTTTGCCATCACTCTGATACATGTGAATCCTGGTCCAAAAGACTTTTCCCCAGAACTCTGAAGGCTCTTTTAGGTACTTCTTAACGAACTGTAACCTAGCCATCATATTGTTGTGGCTAACTAGTGGTTTGCATCTTGCAGTGTAGCCTGCTGAAGTCTTCTGCAGACAGTAGTCACTGACACATCCATGCCTGCCTCCAGAAAAGTGTTTCTGATCTGTTGGACAGATGTTTGGTAGAATTCTTTGGTCATCATCAGAGGTCTTCTTTAGCCTACCCAGCCCTTCGTGATTACTGAGCTCACCAGTGCACTCTTTCTTCTCAGTGATGTTCCAAACGGTTGATTTTGGTAAGCCTAAGGTTTGGCCTATGTCTCTGACTGTTTTTTTCTTATTTCTTTGCCTCATAACGGCTTCCTTGACTTTTGTTGGCACAACTTTGGCCTCATGTAGACAAATGGCAATAACAGACAAAGGCAATCAAAAGCCAGGAATCAAGACTAGATGCTGAAAGCTCTCTTATACTTGCACTAAGGAAACAATCGAACACACCTGACCTTTCAGAAAAACGTGAAGCCAGTTGTCCCATACATTACGATGCCCTGAAATGGGGGGCTTTGTATAAAAAGTGATGTATTTTCTATGTGTTGAAACCAAAATGTATTTTAAAAAATACCCTTTAATAAAAGCTGAGAATCTGCACTTTGACCACAATTGTTTGATTGCAAATCTAGAATTGTGGAATACAGAGTCAGATCAAGAAAAATATGACTTTGTCCCAAACATTATGGAGCTCAGTGTATATGCCTCACCTTCTTAGAAGCAGAATGTTTAGGAATCACATCTTGGAGCATGGTGCACGTTTACATTCTGCGCACATCTGCCTCGGAAATGGCAGAAAAAGGACTGTGAGCAGTTTTCTCCATTAAGTGTTTCCTGTTAGGGGACAGCAGAATATGAGTCTTACTTCTGTTCTGTGTTCCTCAGGGATTTTGGAATTCATCAGCCTGGCTGTGGGGTTGGTCAGCATCAGGGGAGTGGATGCTGGACTCTATCTGGGGATGAACGAGAAGGGAGAGCTCTATGGGTCGGTAAGTTAAATGAGCCCTGTGCATGCCCTCTCAATGCAAGTAAATGGGGATGCTGTCGGGCGTCTGCATGTGGTGAACACAGCTCGGAAACCACGTTGATGTCACTTGTTCAAGTCAACATGTTCAGTGCGTGTATGGGTCACAAAAAACACATCCATGTCCTGCCACAAAATCTGTGCCCATCATCACATTTGCCCAAATCCAACAACCTGGTCGCTACTGTTGCCGACCCCCCCTTGTAAGACCCCACAGCACAGACTCAGGAAACAAACTGTAAGCAACCATGGAATTGCACAGCTTCCAGCTTCTTATTCCCTCAGGAAATTTACTAACCTGGGGGTCCTGACAAATGGCTACCGCATCCCAACGTTAAATATTTAGTTCATCACAAAGTAAACCTCATTTTATCTGATTTTACCTCATTTTGTTTCCCCAAACTGTATTTATGAGACATTTTTAACCTCTCGATGCTGAGATTCATGGCCTCCTCATTTGGCTTCCGCGCTTTCCTGATAATATTTACATATTTTCTCAGTGCAAGGAAGAATATTTTGAATTTGCTCCCTCAAACTACACACATATCAAGAGGTGTTTGAGCTCTGAGTGATGTCTTCCACCACATCTGTATAATTTGTACAAACACATTCTACCTATCAGCTATAAAAAGAATGTTCAAAAGACTACAGTGTAGAGCAGTGCTATTTTAAATGTGTACCTAAAGAAATGCACAAATCCTTAACTGGGTAGCAAGTTAACAATACTCATTTGCTTCCTGGCACATCTTGACTCTGCCTCACAAAATGCTGAATAACCTAACGAGTGTTTTAGGGAGACAATGACCAATTCCAAACATCATGTTTGGATTTTCATGTCCCAGCAAAAGGAAACATTATTTTATATGATAAAAATGACACATTTGAATGCACACTTCTAAAATGGTAAAGTACAGTACCTGTTAAAGCTCTCATAGACCAGGAAGTATTATTAATGAAAACAAATTTAAATAGAGAACTATGTGCAAAAAAAAATGTTTGTATTACCAAATTTGACAAATGCTGGGACTGTACCATTTTTAGACAGAGAAGAAATGAGATTTTTTTTTAATTGTGATTTTTTGTATTTTATATATAAATGGAATTAAATTTCCTGTGCATTTCAGTTACAAGCATTTCAAGCAAGCATATGAAACGGTCCACTACCAAGTCTTTCGTTACTTTAGTAATACTGCATATGCAGTTTGATGTCATTCTGATGGTGACAGAGATCAAAAGAAGCATGAAAGACAAAAAATATTAGTCTTTAAAAAACCTTTCATGTGGGACATGCCTTGCCAAGACAGGAAATAGTTTTATGAGCTTACAGGATATGTTCCCTTTGCCTGATCCTCTGCATCACCTGTCACCACTTCTGACTAAGCCATTTCAAAAATAATAAACCTCTTTTTTAAAGCAAACCTCAAAATGAACTGGTATACAAGGTGACCACTCAAAATTACTCCCAATTAAAATATCCAGTCAACAAATCTTTAGCATCAACATGATAAGGGGACACAGAGTTAAATATTGAGTGTTCTATCTTAGGTCAAAAGCAAAAACGCAGGCAAAAAATAGCCTTGTGTAGTGGCATACCAAATTCCATCCTTTGTCTTTACTGGGGTCTTAAACTTGCTGTATAACTGGATCTTATATGATACTTGGGAAAAACAGGGGCAGGCACAGGGGTACATGCTGAGACACTGAGGGGTACACACTGAGACACCGAGGGGTACACGCTGAGACACTGAGGGGTACAGGCTGAGACACTGAGGGGTACATGCTGAGACAATGAGGGGTACAGGCTGATACACTGTGGGGTACAGGCTGAGACACTGAGGGGTACACACTGAAACACTGTGGGGTACAGGCTGAAAAACTGAGGGGTACACACTGAGACACTGAGGGGTACACGCTGAGACACTGAGGGGTACAAGCTGAAACACTGAGGGGTACATGCTGAAAAACTGAGGGGTACACACTGAGACACTGAGGGGTACACGCTGAGACACTGAGGGGTACAAGCTGAAACACTGAGGGGTACAGGCTGATACACTGAGGGGTACAGGCTGAGAGATGAAGGGGCACACATAGGAGGGGGCACATGCAGAGACACTCAGGGGCGATGGGTCTCATGTTTGTGTTTGCTGTGGTTGGTTACTGCATCACTAGGGAACCAAAGGAAAGATTAGCACAGTTGAGTAGTGATTTCTTGTATCACTTGAAAGCTGGATGTACTTGCTCAACCCTTTCATAGCGACATTCCCCCAAGGACCTTCCAGTTAGTGAAAATACTTCCCACTCATCAGCAGCACTAGTGTAAACTGTAAGTTGTACACCCCTACCCCTGCCCGTCTCACACTTGTCTGTATGCTTGATAGAAGCACATCTATTTTTACTTATTTTTGTCAGGTACAGAAAACGTAGAGGATTCATTAACATTGCATTGTGACTTTTCACCATTAATACTACAAGCACATACAAAAACAATGCATTTAGGCTGTATGCTTAATTCTGAAGCTCATTTCTGCAGCTGGGTTTGTACTGGTGACATACGTAGTTTGCTCAAGGACACTTATAGCATGGCCATAACCTGGCTTCAGACACACAACCATCCGGTCTGAAGTCCTGCACCCAGACCACACGGCAGCCAAAGAAGTGGGTGTAATCGGATGTCCAAAAGATTCAGACAAAATGAGAGCCATTACAGGATCATCCATCCATCCATCCATCGTCATCTATACCCGCTAATCATGGTCAGGGTTGTGGGGGGGGGGGGTGCTGGAGCCTATCCCAGCGTGCATTGGGCAAAAGGCAGGAATACACCCTGGACAGGTCGCCATTGCAGGGCACACACACCATTCACTCACATACTCATACCTTAGAGTCTCCAATTAGCCTACCTGCATGTCTTTGGATTTTGGGAGGAAACCGGAGTACCCGGAGGAAACCCACGTGGACAGGGGTAGAACACAGAAGGGCCCAGGCGGGGGTTCAAACCCAGGACCATCTTCCTGAGAGGCGACAGTGCTACCCACTACACCATCGTGCCGCTCCATTATAGGATCATCTGTTCTTAAAAAAGAAAAGAAAAAAAAAAACACATTCACATGGCACAAATGAACTCTAGAGTTCCAGCATCCTCAAAATTCCAGAACCTTTACTGATCCTTGTCAGCATGTCCAAATTTCCCCCTTATTTTCAGCTCTTCTTTCTGGCAAGCAGAGATCCATGTCATCTCTGCCTCTTTGAAAAATTTCATTCAGACACCAAAGACAGCAGTTTGAGGCAAACCAATGTTATCATCGCTCACACTGATTGCCCTTTATAACTATGAACTATGAACTATAAACATACATGTCTTTTGTCTTTTTCCCCTCTCACAGAAGAAGTTGACCGCAGAGTGTGTGTTCCGGGAGCAGTTTGAAGAGAACTGGTACAACACCTATGCCTCCACGCTGTACAAGCACTCGGACACAGGGAGGTTCTACTATGTGGCCCTAAACAAGGACGGTTCTCCCCGCGAGGGTAGCAGGACTAAAAAACAACAGAAGTTGACTCACTTCCTGCCCAGGCCTGTGGAGATTGAGAAGATCCCACAGGGATACAGAGACCTGTTTCAGTAACCAGGGCATTGCCTTGGACTGTTACCGGGGAAACTGGGGCATTGCTTTTGGCCTGTATGGCCTGGGAATGCTGTAAAGAGTCTGAAGGCGATTTCTCATAACCCCCACCCCACCCCCCTCTCCAGGTGCGTTTATGTCTGCTTTCCGGCCCAAATGGAATACACACTCCTTCGAGGCTATCACCACAAACATTGCGTGTGTGTTCCTGGATATATCTGCTTCCTCCCTTGCTGGTACTTTTGAAATCTTCAGTGATTCATCAAGGATCAGTTTTCAGTCATGGAGTCCACATAAGAGAAAATGCCAGAACAGGAGCTGACAAATCTATTGTGGTACAAGGCAGACTACCTGTAAGCATAAATGCGGGCCTAATTCCATCAGACTTTACACTCCTATGTGCAACCTACCCATCTATGACATGGAGTCATTAAAGAAAGGAAGGATGGCTAATAGAACCTTGGGATACCCAATCTTATCCACCTTTTACACAGGCCTGGGAACCAGTGTTCAGAGGTGGGTTCATCCTGGTAATTTCCCAGGTCTTCTCGAGTGTGAAAGTGTAACCTGGGATTCATTTGCTCAGTCAGCCATAAATTACATTCTGTCCAATTTCAAGGAGGTTTGAAAAAAAAAAAAAAGCGAATAAATCCAGAAAAGACTGGCCAAACAGTGGTTCGTCCATGTTATGACCCGCTCTAGGGTCAGACTGTAACAGGAAATAGGATAAGGGAAGTGAGTGGGGAATGGGTAATGGGAATGATAACTGCAGACTGACGAGCAACTCCGGTCCCTATCTGCCTATCCAAAACCAACTAACATGGCTAGCCTTTGAAGGCATGCCAGGTTCAGGGCAACTGAGTTTCGGGACACTTAGGGACATATTTACTAAGGATTTGCTGGGCTTTTGAAGATGCTAACGAGTCAATTAGGAGGTATATGCTGGTAAAACGAGATATCTAAAATTGTGGAATACCTAAAATTTGCGTGTTTGGGTTAATGCATATGAATTAACTCTGTAAAAATATGGGAGGAGAGAATGTAAATTTATGCATATGACCTGCTACTGGTGATTTGCATCTGTTTTTTTAACATCTGCAAAAAGCAGGTGTTAACTTCTTTTCAGCACAAGATCAACATGGCATCATCAGTGTGTTAGAATAGGTTAGAGTCACCATAAATGTAACAGTTCTTGGATTTTGCTAATTTATTCAGAAAATATTTAAAACAGAATTGATATGTCAGCAGTCTAGACATTAGCCTTTTCAGTTACATTCATAACTATTGAAGTCGGATGAAATGAAAATGCCCAATAATGTCTGTACGCAGGTTTTGTCTGCACATACTAATATTAATCAAGAAAATACATTTCCAGATTATTCACGAAAAAAGACAACTTCGTAACTTACCGTGTCGTGGACGAGGTAGCCGTTTCTTTTCCATGAATCACTTGGAGCATCCAAAAGTTGAGGCTGTGTCAACACAGCAAGCAAATTAGCTGAACACATTTAACATTAAACACTGAACTAACTTAAAGTGAAACACGTTGATGAGTAAAATTCATTTCTTTATTACAATGCTTAAGGTTTCCCTAAAAGGACACTACATGTGCAGTAGGTGGTTATGATATTTCTTAATCTGGGAGGTGGTAGATCACTGAATTGCACATATACAAACCTGAAATGACTATGGTAGCCAGATTGTACATTAAGTTATTGACCGTGTTACATTTATCAAGCGTTACATTTATGGGGACTCTCCCATACATTTGCGAAAGGAGAGAATCTTATGAAATATTTTAAAACACACAACTTCTTAATCATTAGGAACAATTGTCTGTTAGAAAAGTTGAGACACAGTGACTCTGGAGATGGTTGGCTATTCGGTACAGAATTAAACAGCTTTAAATATTAAAACTGTGTTCTGAAGTTTTTTTTACTAGCGAGACGTGTTTAAACATTTAAAGGTGACAGCACCGATCCATTGCATCCATGGATCCTGACACCTTTCCTAAACCCGACCAGAGATACAACAATGCTGCTTTCCTGCCCTGCGCAAGGTGCATCTTTAATACTAGCAGTACATTTAAATGAACTTTGTGCGGCTATACTCATTTACGTAACCAGTCTTGGTATATACCCCGCTAAATTGAAAACATGCAGCAATGCAGAAGTTTGTGGCACTGATGGCAATATTCAGCATTAGCTTAGTAAATATGGCCCTTAGTCTGCGGGCTGAGACCGTAGGGTCTACATAAGAACCAGAGAGGGTAGGAGGGGCCAGATGGTGAAGCCTAGGAAGTAACGGGAAACGGCCTCTACTGCGCATGCTTGAGAGCAAAAGAGCTTACTGCCCACTGAATTCAGTGTGGAAAACCAAGGTGATTTAACTACCAAAGTAAACCTCGTCGGTCCTTTTTTTGTGATTATAAATTTCATTATGTGCAGCACTTTGTGAAACAATGGTTTATTGGTCCAGAAGTCTTTGGAAAATATTTATTAAAATGTGCATATTTTATTACATTTTACATATCTTTGCAATCTGATTTTCATATGAAACGTAACATTTCAAAATACCATCAAGGACATTTTATTGTGCCTTCAAAAGTTTCATATTCCCCATTCACTTTACTGAAAACTCCAATGTTTTGCCCTCAACATGCGCAGTACAGGCTTACGTTCACGACTTCACAAGCTTAGGTTAGATGAAGGTGTGCTTGCCCGTCTTGTTAAATATGCATGTCTATGGCTGAGACCAAGAATCGTAATAGTGTACCTCCAACGGAAATTTCAACTTCCACCCAGAGTCACCTTCAAAATAAAAAAGGAAAAATAATAAAGCAAAATAACAAAATAGTGTCCCAGCCAATATGATGAAGAACAGGAAGAACAAGACACACACGCAACAGAGACTAATTTAAACACAAGACTTATGACAGAGGTCCTAACAGTCCACACGCTTGAAATCATAGTGTAATCAAACATTTAATGTCCATATTTAATGGCAAAACACAAAATAACCAAAAAAAAAAAAAGTGATGTAAATCACACAACCCTGGATTACGCTGGTTATAAATTCCTGGGTTCCCCATCTGGTATAAATGTGGCAGAAATGGAAAACTCCAGGGATTAAAATACCAGGTAAAGCCAGAGTTCAAGTGCCTTTAGCATTCTTAGCTATGCAAGGTTGTCTGCAAATCTGCAATGTTAATTGAGCTCTTACTGGTCATAGCTCCACAATGTGGCTACTCTGGATAAGAAGTTCTGTTGGGTTCAGTGTTCTGAAAATAATATTTCCAAATGTAGGATGATCCTTTTTTGAACAGGAACTCAGACACGCTCAGACACTTCTTTGTGAAAGTACCCTGTTTGATCCGTCAGCACTAGAGATGATTATTGTGGGTTGAAACATGATCTTCACTGATGTGGTTGACAACCAATGATTCAAATAATAAATTAAATATGGGATAAATAAAAGAGAAGAAAGGAAGCAATCCTGGACTGTGTTCACATAAAGAAAGAAAATGGCACTGGTTGAAATTCTTCATTCCAAGAATCTTGGACTTCAGATGCTGGGGTGAGACATTGGAAAATGACAAAGCACTTAAAGAAACAATAATATTGGAATGCACCACCTTCTGCTTTCTGAAGTTTTCGTTGAACAAATAAAAAACATAACATCAAAAAATAAATAAAAAATCAAAGACACAAGAGCTACTGTTTCCCCATAGTGGTTAGCAGTAGGATATGTGTACAGTATGTTGGCTTGAGTGGTGTGTCATGTTATGATTGTCAGTAACATTATTAAAATGTATGTAAAGGTGGTGAACCTATTTATAAGTTGCACAATGTATTTATTATTTTATTTTCTCTATACAAAATATATTTATTTTTTAAAAAACTTTTTAATGATGAACTTGAAAGTTTAGATTCTGCTGAATTTGACAATAAAATTGTCCTGCTATTGAAGATTCATCCTGACCATTCTTGTTTGAAAATAAATCTGAAATACCCTTTCAAGGCCACTTGGGTCGTTGCAGTAACAGGGAATTATAGAGTACTGACAGCTTGTAGGCTAATGTATTCAGCATTCCATATCATAATGACACACTGGAATTTACAGTGGTAATTATTGCACGCGAGGCACAAAGTAGCCTATAATGCATGTTTAATCCAGTTAGAACTGCATTAATTGTGTTAAATAATCTATTCAGGTATTACGGTACCTTATTGCTGCCATGGAGTAAAAAAATAAAAAATAAAAAAAATTACCTCAGTATATAGTTAGAACAAGAAAACTTTATCGTTAAAATATCTTTTATTGTTAAAACGATATCTTTTCTAATTAAAACAATGTTTTCTTGTTAAAACTATTTTTGTTAAAACAATCTTTTTCTTGTTAAAACGATATTGTCATAATATCATTTTCTCATTAATATATTTTATCATTATAATGTAACAAAAACATTTTATCAAAAAACTTGATTCTTTTATAGTTATAACAATATCTTTTCTCATTAAAAGGCTGTTTTCTTGTTAAACCAATACATTTCATCGTATAGCAATTTTTCATTATTGTGATATATTTTATCACAACGTAATAAAAAACATTATTAAAAAAAGTAGTAAGGATACTCTATGGAGTGCCACTGTCTGTAGTCCTAAAACTTGGAAGCAATTAGTATTTTAGCGCATGGATTCCCTTGGCAGATTTCAAATGCTTTTTCCCATAGAATTTTGATTTCTGCAGAAAATAAGGTGTGGGACAGTTTTACGTTTCATTCTACGAGATAAATGACACCCATTGATATCTCAAGCGTGAATTTCGAAATTGTCACATACTTTTAAAAAGTATGTTGCTAGCATTGCGATATTGAAACTACAACGGTAGTCACATGTAGACAGGCTAGTACGAAACGCGAGTGATGGTTGGCAGAACACGACCGCTGTTGTAGTTTCAACAAGTTCTTGTTAAATATTGCGCAGCCCTATTGCTTGAAACAGGTACAGGCCTACATGAATAAGGCCAATACAGCCTGACAAGCAGCAGTATACCGGAAATGCCGTTCAGCAGGACTTCTGCTTCACATCCCTATTAGTAAATGAACATTGCTAATTAAGTATGCCTTATAACAATAACAATACTGATAACAATATGCTGGCTTTGTATAAGATGCTTGAAGAAAGACAATTAACATATCAAATGGAATAAACGGTTAGTAAAAACCATAATAATGCTCAGAATGAATTCCATTAGCCTCATTAGGATTAGCCCCCCAAAGGGCAAAGACCTGCTTGGGTTACAATATGCGGAAGTTGTTCACCAAGAACCCCCAAAACACAAAATACAGACGCACACGGAAGACGGATTACAGGAAATCTGGAAACATGATAATACAGATGGCCAAGGACGCACCGCTATTATTCTCCACAGTTCATGGCAAACAATTTTCATACACCCATCCCCCTCCCCCCGCCGTCCACTGACAAAACATCTGGTAAAAGTGTGCAATTGTGCATGGCATAAGTGCAAAAACCATTAGAAGCAACACGAAGGTAATATAACAGAATTTGTTCTCCATAATGAATACTTTTGCACAAAATTAATTATAACCCAGTTTCATAATACATTGCTCTAGTAATAGTTCTTCTCTAGAATATCCTAATGTTTGTGTGTGTGCATGTATGCTTTTTGTGTGTGTGTGTGTGTGTGTGTTTGGGGGCGGGGGGGACCTACCAGGACACCCAGCCTGAGTGCGGATGGAATCACCATTTCAACATCTGCAATAGCTGTAATGTCGTCTTCCGAGAGATTTTTGTGAACTGCAAATGCAAGCCCTCCTGGGAGAGTAACGGAAAAGCAAGAGAGGGAGGACAAAATTGGATGCCAGAAAAGCAAAAATTGAGAGCAGAAAATCTCCAGACAAAAAAATGGAAGCAAAAAAGGTGTGGGGTTGACAGGAGCATATAGCCATCTTAATTCACAAACACAACTTATGCTGCAGGAATCAACATAAAAGCACAGACCAGATGTTCTTCTTCTGCCCTGCACTCTGTGTGGTCACTTCTTGTCCAGAGTATCATTTAAGATGCAGTCAGGAAAACCTGGCAACAATGTTAGCTAACAAAATGAAATTTTATCTTTGAGTTTTAGTTAGCCAGCAAGATGGATGTTTATCAGTTTGCTTTCTGTACACTTGATCTCTCAAATTTGGTGTCAGCAAGCTCACCTGAATGAATCCTCACGTGTAATTTTTTTTCTTTTTCCTCTGATGTGGCAAGAGCATCGACTTGTTCATAAGAGCGTATGTTGCATCAGACTTGGCTAGATTTTTGTGTAAAAAAAAAATACTTTAAAAAAAAAAAACTGTACTAAAGATGATCAGTACACAATATCCCAAGCACAATCATTTCCATCACTCAAAAATGAGAGACACCTGAACACAGGAACTAAAGAAACAATCAAAAGTTAATTTATTAAATGTGATATAAAAAACATCATTAGTTCAGGTAAATGCAAAAAAGACTCATTACATTCTCAGGAACAGTTCTTTACAGAACCACATTTTTCAAAATAAACGGCCTACTGAAATCAGTGACATTTCAGTGACAATATATCAGTACAAAAAGCAACAGTGGCCAATCTGGAGAGCAAACACTGGAATTAAAATAAAGAAAATATTGTGTGCGATGCTTTACAATACCATCTCAAGATTAAAAATTGTCCAGTAACTCAAGCGAGAATCTGAAAACATGAATTAATTGTGAAGAGCAATAACTTGAAAATAACTCTAGGTCACTAGAAAAAATTGTACATAGGGATACAGAAAATTTTCATGTTTCCAGATATTAAGGAACTTCTTGGTCAACAGATTAAAAATAATTTTCCAGAAGAATTTAGGAACTTAATGTACCGTTAACCATCATGTAGTAATCCATTGGATCACAGATACATTTTTCTGCGAACCTGGGTCTATAGTACTAGCAGCTTTCACTTCAAATGTTTTTTTGGCTGTTGTGAATTTTGAGCTTCCCAAAACCATTTCAAAATGATGGATGTTTTATGATGTCACAGAGGACGTGGAAGGAGAGCCCTCCTTCAGCTGAGTTTGGCGTGCAGGGCTACGCCCTGGCTGCTGGTACGGGCCGAGAGTGTTCGCTTCGCTCGGGCCATTGGCCATCGCCTTCTCCGCCTCGTCCTTCGAGAGCCCCTGACGGACGGCATTCGCCTCGTAGGCCTTGCCGATCTGTCGCTCCTGCGGCTTCATGTTCCTTATGACCTTCTGGACGTATGCAAGCCGCTGTGTGTGGAGACAGAGGGCGATGTTAGGCGTGACTGAGGAAGGGCAAGGGATGCATGACGGATGCTTCTGATAGGGCAGAGCTCACCGCCTGATGCTTTCTGAGGGTGTCCTGGTAGACGGCCTCCCAGTGCTTCAGCTTCTCTTGAATGATGTTGTGGCGGCGGTGAGCCAAAACAAACACATTCTCTTTGCTCATTGTGGGGTATTCCTTCTCCTGAGGGACAAGGCATACCTGTCACACACCTCTGCTGCTGCACACTGACACTCTGCCATCTTACATTTCCCTACAAGTCTCAGTCACAGGGCCTCAGCATGGTCTCAGTCACAGTGTCTCTGCAAAATGGTCTCCGTCATACTGTCTCAGTCACAGTGTCTCTGCAAAATGGTCTCCGTCATACTGTCTCAGTCACAGTGTCTGCAAAATGGTCTCCATCATAGTGTCTCAGTCACAGTGTCTCTGCAATATAGTCTCCATCATACTGTCTCAGTCACAGTGTCTCTGCAATAGGTCACAGTCATGGTGTTTTTTCTCACTCATAGGGTCTCAATCACAGGGTTGCACTACAGAAGGACTCAGACTGTCACCACCCTGCTGTATTATATGGATACTCACCACTTTTTCAAAGTTTTCCTTCAAGGTCAGCCTTGGTATGGAATTCAGTGCCTTGGAGCACTCCAAGATCTTCTGCCGTCCTTGACTGATGAGTTTCTTTTATTTAGAAATGAAGTGAAAAAGGCACTTACATCAGACAAAAAATAATCATGTGATGTGATGCACACTGATTTCATGGCTGTTTTCATTTTTATTTAGCACAGGTGATATGGGGAGAATAGGGGTGTTGCACTGCGGCAGAGTATCGGGGGCCCCAGTACTTACTACCCCATTACCTGTAGCTGAGGGTGGGTCATGCCAGACAGACCATTCAGATATGTGTTAAAGCCCTCTGAGCTTTCAGTAGAATGAGAGGGCTGGTTCAGAGGAACTGACAGACCCTGAAATCACACAAAGACACATAAAAAATAAAAATCAGTTAAACAGAATAAGACGTACTTTAAAATAAATTTTAAAAAATCAGCACATAACCGAGAATGTCCAATTCCCGCCCTAATTTGGAATGGCCAATCGCTGCACCCACAGAGGCACTCTTACGTGAACTCCACTGTCGATTCAGGAGAGTGCAGACATCCATGGCTCTTCTCTGAAATGCATGGTGTCACCCGCTTTTTAAAACCGCAGACTGCAGCTTGCATAGAACGGAGTCATATGAGGCTCTAGCATGCAGTACACGGGTGACCAATCTATCTACATAGTAAGCGTCAGTAAGAGTAAGCTGCACAGATGCACAGCATGGTGCCTTAACCATAAGAGCCATCCCATAATATGTGCTATTAGATTTACACCTGTAAAGGCTGCAACAACTGATAATTAACAAGAATTTATGCCAATTGATTTGGTCTGTATAAGAAATATGTTCATATTATAATCTATAGTTTGACATACTGTAAATGGTGAGACATCAAAACATCACAAGGGGACAAAAATTCTTTATTTTCCAACATTTGGACCGTGCCAAAACATCAACCATAGCTTTGCCATAACGTTTCTTGCAAGAAACTGCACTGAGGGCATCAGTAAGCTAAACCAAAAAACATAAAGGAGTAGAGTGCCAGCATTTGCTGGTTATTGTGGTAACAAACTGACGTGGGGGTGATGCAGGAGTTACCGAGTTCATGTGATTTTTTTTTTCCGTATGTCATTATACTGATTGAAGTAGTGCCCAAATGCACTGGCCAGATGCAATTGAGGATAAAGCGAGTGGGCTATACACAAACTGACACACTCTCCTCATGTTTCTCTTTGAAGTTGAATTGCTGGTGGCCATCGCAGCACCACACAAAGCACTGTGCACTACACAGAATAGGGAGTGAGCAGTGGGTTTAGACTGAGAGACTTAATCATTAAACACACTGAATGAATGTTGTTGTCTAATGGTCTTCTATTCAATAAATATAAAAATGTCTAGTTCAAATGATCTAACGGTATAATTTGGTCACTAAATGTTGAATTTAAATCTAAATGTTGAATCTAACTTTTTGATTAACCTTAAAAGTTGATTTTTACTTTTGTTAAGTCGATTCTTCACACTACACAATATTTTAAAGTACTGAAAAAAGTATAACCTCTATCAGAAGTGAAGGCAGAAAGGGGCTGAATTTATAAAAAATGGTTTAAAGAAGGGCAGAAAAAAAAATTGCCAGCAGATTCTAGGTTTACAAAGTAGGAAAGTCCCTGATCCTAGTGACTAGTGATCATTCCCTGATGAACTCAGTTAATTAGCTGATGACACAGTTCTACCTCTCATGGTCATATGAAAACAATGGCTGGAACTCTGAATACTAGTTTACAGGACAGTAGAGCAGGGTGGTGCTGTCCATCGGCTCTCAAAATGTGTTCCGCGGCAGACACGGACAGAAGAATCACACTTTAAAGTAGCGAAGGTCCCTTGGGAGGTGACTTCATAAGTTGAAAAGGTACTTTTTGTATCCACAGTAAGGCCATGAAACCGCACCAGCCTAAGTTTTCAACAACGTGACAGAGTTGACAAATGGTGCTCAATTCACAATACAATGATGAGAGTCTTTCAGCATAACTATTGCAGGGTCTGAAAATAGCTTTTTGCTGAACCGGCCATTGTGCCTGTTGGATAAAAAAATTTACCAGACTACTTGGATACTTCACTAGGCACAATTATTTCCCCCCCGAACAATACAAAAATGAAAATGACAGAATCGCATGATTGTGTTTTGTAAAACATTTTTTTTAAATCTTGATTTTTAGACAGAACAGATTTCATAAGACAATTTAATGAACAACCAACTGTAATTACAATATTTAATCTTTTTCTTTAACAAAGACAGGGCTACAAAAGTTAGAGCTGCATCTCTAATAAAACTTAGAATGCGTTTCACTCCAGAGTGTCATTTGAATTTTCGGAGAAATATAGATGGCATTAAGCACAGAACATGACTTGTTCTTCAGCATCGAATACCAGCCATTCATGACATACACTGTTTCATCAAGTGCCCACTACTCATTAAAACACTGTTTCTTTTTTTAACCTCACTTCTTAAACATTATCATTTGCTTTCTTCTTTTAGACAGGTTTTTTTTTTTACCCTAGGGATGTGTTTTCGCAACTTTTTCGACAGCTGACTAATGTTATATAATTATGGCTAAGATATTCACAGAAACACAATGTATAACATTAGGTTACCACTAATGGATGAGCTGTCGCTGCACCCTTGGAGAAATTTTGGCAGGCCGACCACTCCTGGGAGGATTCACCACAGTTCCAAGTGTTCTCCAGTTAGAGATAATAGCTCTCTCACTCTGGTTTGGTGGAGTCACAGAGCCTTAGAAATGGCTTTTTCACAAGGGTGATATGGGTGTTTGATAACTTTTTCCATGAAATAATAATGTACTAATTTAATAAATGTGTTTTATGTGTACTCTGTTTCCCTTTGCCTAAAAATACAATTTTTTCTATAGATCTGAAACCATTAAATATGCAATAAATAAGGAAATTGGGAAGGGCACTTTTTCATAGCACTGTAGAAAAGATACCACTGAATATATTAATATCATCATTACTGCACCTTAGTAAAATGTTAGGTAGCTAACAGGTTAAAATAGCTTTTCTGCTTTTATGATGCGATTTTATTGCTTTACATTTAGATTGAAAACTTGCTTTACTGCAAGCTTTCATACCCTTAAACATTTGTTTGCTTTCCCACAGATCATCAGTCTGCTGTGATACTATCGGGCTTGTAGCATAGCAGGTTCTGCATGCAAGGGAAATAAAAGTAAACGCTGTTCAGAACAAAGGCGCTGACCTGTTAGCCAGCACACAGAGCTGTCACAGTCAGTACTGAATGCTGTAACAGTACTATGCTCTGTTACAGGCAACGCACAGCCCTGCCACAGTCAGCACTCACCTTCTTCTCGGCCTCGTATTCCACCCAGGCAGCCTTGCGGTCCTCCTCGCTCAGGGCCTCTTCCTCTTTGTGATCCAGGAGGGAGTCGTGCTCGTGGTAGCTCACTATCTGTTCTTTAGAACTGTGAAGTAGGTTTGCCAGAATGGGATCCTGCAGGGGGATTGGATAAAACACTGCAGTTGATCAATAAAATTATTAGACAAGAGAGCTTCCATTATAATAAAGGTGGCAACCATTCATCAACAGACCAACATTAAGACTGAGGAAACTTTTGACATTCAAAAAAAAAGATAAATAATGATTCGCATAAATTAAATATTGACACCTGTCTACTCCCGTCTGTTAATGCTGAATATTTTATCATCATGATCTATTTTTTCCACATTTTGAATGTGCAACTTTCCTTTTGATTAAGCAATAGTTTACAACTCGTATTTTGGTTTACAACCAAAATGCACTTCAAACATTCACCATCACAGGTTTTCTTTCCTAAAGGAACAGTTAAGATCTGAGCTGGTGCTCATCTAAATGGTACCCCAAGGTCAAATGACAGTGCAGTGCTCCTCAGGAACAGTGAAATGTACAGATCCCTGAATAATCAATAAGCCATTTCTTCTAGGGTGGTCCAGTTTTAGCAGAACATGTGCACATTGTGTACACTAATGACAGTGATAAAACCTTGCCTATCGTCATACTTCAAGAGACAACCCCCCCAGGCCTCTGAGAAAAGCCTGATTCTTTTTAAAATAAAATGAAGGATGAGAAAGATTCTGAGGGAGGTGGAAAAAAACAAGAAGCAGACTAAATGAGAGGAAACGAACCTGCAGACCCGACACTCGCAGGCATGCTTGGGTTCTCATCTGAAGGATGATGAGTCCTTTTGGAATAAGTGTTTCCTGAGAGAGAAACTACAGGTCCAACGGGGGTCCTAGGTGCACCCTTCTCCTCAAACCTGAAAATATGAACTTAAATCTGGCATGGCGGGCATGCCTAAGAGGGCCCTCCTGCTGCTGTTAGCACTCCTGCGCCATAACGGTTGGGGAACTGGGCTTGTTACAGAAAGGTAAATTATTATTATTATTTTTTTACCAGTTAGGCTACTGCCGTTGCACCCTTGAGCAACCTCTTAACCTGAATTGCTTCAGTAAAACATCCAGGAGTATAAACTGATTGATTGTAACAAAACTCTCATTTGTGTAAGTTGCTAAATGCCAAAGTGTAAACGTAAAAGAGACGGTCTAGGTGCAAAGAGAGAATCAGTGTTTTTCACCGAAAGTGTTCTCCAGCTCTGATGAACGTGCATTAGATGTATAAGGATGATGTTAATTAATATTAATGATATTAATATTAGTTGGCCAAGCGCCTCAGGTGAACAAGCACCCTCTGGTTTTATTATTCGGGCCCTGCAGGTACCGCTGTAGCAGCACATTATCGTTAAACAATGTCGAGCAGGTTGTTCATTTTAAATCAACATTTCCTGCCTCTTCAAAGAAAAGTTGTGCCTTCTGGAAGTCCATTTAAATTTATGACTACATTGCTTTACGAACTTCTGACTTGAAACAGAGGCTCTATTGCTCCCTTGGTGGTAGAGGACTGAAATACATGAGAAATGATAAACCGTTACTATGACCACAGACTAGTCCCCCAAGTCTTGGTGGTCAGTTTGATACACGAGACTGTACCTGCAATCTCATTCAGATACTGTAAACCAACCCAACAGCACGTCACCACTATATTGCTTCTACAATTTTTGGGTTACTGTTGCTCAAGCAGCAAAGGTAACTGTTCAACAAAATGCTACAGCGTGTCCAGACTATTCTCATTGGGAGTCAGCAGTGAGCGAGCAGAGACAACACCCTACACAAATCAATAAATCACCACAAAAACACAAACATTAAACATCAACCTAGATTCTGAATCCAGAAGTGTGGTAGTCATTTTCCAGATAGACACAGATATTTTAAATGGAAACAATTAGGCAAAGGAAAACTTCTGACGGCTTGGCTCGTTCTCACAGTGCAGTGAGATAATGAGATTCTGAAAGTCAGAAGGGGGAAAGCAAATGCGGGCCAGTTCAGCTGAATTTGGGAAACATGCAGACCTGCAGGGAATGCCAGGTCTGGCATACTCCCATTTTCTTTCTTTTTTTTTTAAATTAATTTTTTTAAAGAATCCTTGTTGTGACTCAGCACATAGACTGTAAAGAAGCATTTTTATTACAATCTGTCATCACTTGTTTTTTCGGGAAATGCCCTTCCCTCTGACAAAAATAACAGATATTTCAAGTCTTTGAGAGACAAATGCCTAACCAATCTTTAAGAAACTTTAAGTACAGAAAGTGGGCACCAGCAGCACTTCTACAGCAGTACACAGAAAACTATTTTAATTTCTAAAAAAATCTTCATGTGTCACACATAAAAACTTGCACCTGATGCATATGATCTCAAGAGGGCTCAAACCAAGAGGGAGTTTTACACTCAAAATGTCATTGTACTCACGCTGTTCCATAAAAAAATGGCAATGCCATGGTGCTCAATATTAATCACAAGCACTTTGCTCAAACTCAGCACCAGCCCTCCCTGCATTACCGCTGTGGTCTCTCGGGCATTCTGAACTCACCACCTTTCTTTTAATGTGCACCAATATTCACTCACTACATTTTATTGCTTTAATTACCGGTACAATAAACCACGCTTAGCAGTTCTCTAATTAGCTGGGAAGCAGAGACTGTGTGGGAGGAATACCCAAGAATGCTGCTCAGTGATAGCTGGGGCTGGCTTCAACCATGCGCTTGCCCTGCTTTTACCAAGTCACAGTCTCAGCGATGCCCAGGTGCACCAGCCATAGCAGCAAAGGCAAAAAAAACCTTGAGGAATGAGAAGGGTCTGGTTATTTGTAAAACCCCAACCTCCGCCAGTCAAAACTGATTCAACAGCTGCATACAGACGAAATGCACAGCCCTGCTGTCCCATTGCAAACATTTTCTCAAGCCGAGAATGTTCGGCGTTGTGTCGGGGTACACATTTTCCTGGGCTTTGATCGTTACTCTCCCAACTGCAGCACACATCACTTCCAGTCTGCTTTGAGTGGCAGGATGGTTTGAGTGGCATGTTACTGGCGGCGACGTGGAGAGAGTAAAAGTTTAACAGTGAGGAAATCTAACACTGACCATGCCAGTACAACTCGCACAACTCGTCTCAAGCTTACAAGAGGGCAAAAATGTCTTGTGAACATCTGGGGAGGCTTAATAAGGGTAGACTCCTGTATCTAATTAGCAGCAACGAGGCCTGTTCCTGCACACAATGAGTCCCAGCAGGTGGGAAGACCCAGAACGGTAGCAAATTACAGCTTTCCCACCAATGGCCTGCTGGGAAGATGGAGGTAGCCCACCCTACTCCCCTGCACAGGGCCCCACAGCAGGCCGCACCGAGGGCTGTGTGGCTCGGATTCTGGCTCTCTGGTCCATAAAAGACCTCCTGTGGGCCTTAGGCCAGGACAGACTGCATGCTGGGTCACTCTCCTGTCTGGACTCTGGTGTGCTTCTTTGTCATTAGGGAAGAATGCTTATTTCCTTTTTTCTCAAATTAGTTTCTCGGAAGACATGTTGTGTGTTTGTTGGTGTGGGGGCATGTGGGTGGTTAAATAATGACTGTTCATCAGACCAAAAAAAAGCCTTTTTTATTCCTTTGAAACTACAGAGAAATGATGAATCATTTTCGCAGATGGCTTTGCTGATCCCAGACTTGTTTGGGAGAATGAAAGGGAAGCAGAGGCAGCTTTAGGGGTGTGTGGTTAGGTCAGGTGCAATAAGCTGCCAGTTAAATGACTGCTTCCCCAAATCCACCATAAGCACAGCAGGCAGCACAGGTATATAAAGGAGAAGCATTCACTGGGATATCACACCAGACCTTAACTATGCTACGGAAGATCCCTGACCACTGCATAATCCCATTAGAAAGATAAAGCTGCTCACCCTGATTAGACCAGCATATATTTCCCACCCAAATGAGCTGAGTCTCTGGATACATGTCGATACCCATACACAAATTAACAATACAAGCAAAAACTTTGTGTGACCGTTTCCTGTTTGTTTCAAAAGTACAAACGTGTTTTTAAAAAGATTTTGTACTTCCTCCTTCACATAGGAGAATAAACTGAAATTTGTGAGGAGGGTACTCTGACTTGATCCAACAGTAAACGTAGGCTGTTGATTGCTAGTTTGTTTTAATTAATTTAATTTGCATAAAGTGTTAAGGGTACCAGAAACATTAAAACTGTTTTACACAACACTGTATTCATATGTAACATCACAAAATGCTATGAACTGTCTTTCACTGCATAGCTGTGATGTTGCCAATTATTACTCATTCACAATAACACTATCCCTATTACAAACAGTAATAACTTCTGTTTGTAGTTACTACTGTTTGTCGTAATAAAATTGCATATAATTTTAAATGTAAGTCAATAATGTGTATGGCCATACATTCCCAGTCTTTCCACTGCATGCATACTACATACAGGCATACACATATACATATACACGCACATCACAAACTGCAGCAATTGCACACAAATAATTACTGAAATGGTCAGCAATGTGATCAAAAATGTGCTGGCTAGAGGTCTGCGTCCCACCCCAAGCCCTAAGAGGCACGAAGGCATGCTGTGTTTTTGTCGAGTATCTGGCCTACTTTCTGGCCTCAGTGAAGTCAGGTCAGATTGGGTGGGGGCCTATAGTACTTTCTCATGCAAGAGCTGCCAACCCAGAAGCGTAGCAACACTTCCACCGGCTGTTAACTACGATCGACAACAATGGGGCAAAGCTTCTAGTTTTGCTAGTTTATCATTATACTCAACTAGCAAACTAACAGTCGTAAATAGTGTATTACTTCGGAATTCACTTTCATTATTCCCCAGCAGTAAAATGCACATGACAAATGAAGAAAGTTGTGTAGCATGCTGGGCTTGTAGCACCAAGGTCTTAGGCTCGATTATAAAATTGGGACACCGCTGTTGAACCCTTGAGCAAGGTGCTTAAAGGCATACTATTTTTTAAGGATTTTTTTAAGCCATGCTTTGGTCCTGTGTTTACAATCAAAGAAGTCCCCTCCTCGGTAATCAACCCTGCCCACTCAACCCGAGTAGCCAACTTCACTCATCTAGCCAGCTGGATAGCTAGAGGTAACATTACTTACAGGTCCAACAGAATACAAGCCAGCTTCTGTTTTGATTTTCATTCCCTTGAGGAACTTCAAGCCATTCCAAGATTAACACTAACACTTGTTCTTGAACGAGCCCTGTCGGCTTGTCTTTTTGCCTCGCTGTATCTGGGCTAGCAACAAACACTCCATTGAAATCTGATCCAAAACCACAGGCTCTGTCGCCCACACCCACGCCTCCCCCACACAGAAAAGAGTGCCATACTGAGAAACATCCCAAACCCACTTTAGAATAACATACAGATAAAAATGTACAAATTTGGCAAAACTTTGTAAAGACACATATTGCCAGTACATCATAGATATGCCTTAGCATGGTTATTTTACAATATTTTCAAGACTTGCTTGAAGGTACATTGAACCTGTAGCCCATCTTAATATGCCCCATAATAAAACAAGACCCAAGTTGAAAAAACAGACCTTTAATGTCTGCTTCAAACAATTTGTATTGTTTCCAAAGGGCTGACATTTGGAGAAAGATACAGCAGCAACATTAAAATGCAGCTTGCGCATGGACTCTGCTCACCTTTTTTTACATCATAAAACCAGAATACAGATCGGCCAAAATAAAAATAAACCTGCCAGTCACCGATCGCGTGTTATGGATCAAAACCCGGCCGGTTCCGTCACACAGCCGATCGATCGGAACAGCACTATTTTCAAGGTTAAAATCCTGCATAGTATGCCCTAAAATATATCCAGCTGTATAATTGGATTCCATGCAAAAAATGCAATCTGTATCTGTGATTTACACAGCTTGTTCAGTGTGGTGAACAGGTCAGTGTTGTAATAGTAATACTATTTGGTAAATATCAGTCAGCGGGGAAATCTGCTCCCAGATGTGTGCTGCTGGCCTCTATCTGAGGCCTATGACTGCTTGTTAAACTCCAGGGGCTTGGTCCAGCCACTGCACACCTGCGATTCGCTAAAATAAGAACAGGCATGCCGCTATGTGCCCCCCCCCCCCCCCCACCCATGAGTCTGGGAACTCAAAATCCGGTACTCCCCACTGCATGAGAACATGATGCAACTACACTATGGTGTTTGCAACAGCCATGACTTTTGTTTCAGTTTCAAGAATGGTCCATTTGAAACACCACTTAAAGAGCAACTCCACCATAATTCATCCCAAACTTTCTGTTTTACTCCCAGAATAATGCATGTGACTTACTTAATGTAACAAATGAAAGAAAGTCTTTCTGTATCCACAAAATACTCTTGGAACCAATGATGCCATTGGGACACAACTCCTCATTTTATCAAAGTCAGATATCCTATCGTCCATCTTCAGTTAGCATAGATTCCTGTTCTATACCGTTCAGCTAGTAGAAAACTTCATTCTAAGCATTATGTTTGAAATATGTATCGTGACACAAGACTTAAAGAGAAGTTTAGGCTTTGGGCGGAGCTCGGACACATGGCCGCTACCTTTGGAAGCATGGGGGTGGCTCTCTTTTTCTTCTTCTCCGAGGTGGGGTCATCCAGCTGGTCAGGCTCAAACGTGTACAGCTCAGTCAGCTCGTTCATGGTAAAGTGGCGTTCAATCTGCTGCTGGTCCACCACTCGGAAAGACAGCGACAGTTTGGTCACCTGTCGGTCATAGATTTTCTCCTCCATGGTCCCCTGCACATAGATGTGGTCAGCAGTCATTCAGTGATCCAAAAGCATTCATTACAGAATTTTGGGACCACGTTAAAATACTCTTCAATGTGCCGTTTTATTTTCATTCATACCTGAGCAAGAAATCTGTAGACGAATGCAGGCTTCTCCTGCCCAAAGCGATATACTCTAAAGATGCTCTGAATGTCATAAGAGGGGTTCCAGGAGGCATCAAAAATAATGACCCTGTTGGCTGCAACCAGGTTGATCCCAAGAGATCCAGCTCTTGTGGAGATGAGAAATAAGCGACCCCTGAAAAAGACATTACATTACATTACATTACAGGCATTTAGCAGACGCTCTTATCCAGAGCGACTTACACAACTTTTTACATAGCATTTTTACATTGTAAAAATGCTTTTACACAGCTGGATATATACAGAAGCAATGCAGGTTAAGTACCTTGCTCAAGGGTACAACGGCAGTGCCCTACCCGGGAATCGAACCTGCGACCTTTCGGTTACAAGCCCAGTTCCTTACCCACTGTGCTACACTCCGTCCTGACAATGAGGCAACAAGATGACTGAAGGGAAGAACTACAGAACAGTTTCTGCCAATAGGTCTCAACACAAAAAATGTTTTTGTTTTTTTTATAAAAAGTAATATTTTAATATTCATACTAGACTCAATGTAAAAAATGTGGGGGAAAAAAACTACTGGGGATGGTGGAGATCCCATTGGGGCAGACATCAGCCCTGATGTGGGCATAAGGGAATGAGTGCAGAACTGCGGGGTTCGGAAAGGACTTACCGGAACTTCCTGGGGTTATTGAACGATTCAGCCCACTTCTTCCGGGTCAAAGCACTGGTGGAACCATCCAGACGGAAGTAGTCCACATTTTTTAACCAGTTCCCCTTTCCTGATGCCAAAAAACAAAAAAGAGTGTAGACCTGATTTACATTCAGTGGATTAATTGTATATAGGCGTGTATTGTGGTGTGAATTCAGTAGGATTAATGTGGTTCCTGTTACAGCGCAAGTGTGAGAACAGATAGGTGAGTGAAGTTTGGCTGTGTTCAGACTAACATTATGGCTCCCTGTGTCTCTCATGCCAGTATGTTTCTAATTACTGGACTAGGATCTTTTCATCACAAACTAAAAACCCTTAAGCAAACATTTTTAGAGGAATGAATAAAGAAAGTCATGGCCTAATCATTTTGTAAATGAAAGCAAAAACAGCTGCAGAAGTGTAATTAGGAACATGACCATATGCCAGAGGGCCACTATGTGTGTGTGTGTGTGTGTTTGTACATTTGTGTGTACACGTGTACGTCTGTTCCTGCGCATAAAGATGCACAGTGCTATGAAAAGTCTTTTCCCCCTTTCCTGTATTAATTCATATTTTTCACACTGAATGGTTTCAGATCATTAGAAAAAATGTAAGATTAGAAAAAGGGAACCAGAGTAAACACAAAACATATTTTTTCAAATTACTTCAATTATTTAATGAAAAAAGTTCACAGACCCATATCACCCATGTGAAAAAATAATTCCATCCAGGCTTGATTGCAGCCAGCCCAGTTGAGTGTAAACCTTTCTCATATTAAACCTTACCATCAGGGCAAAGTAGTCACTACAAAGTTTCTACAAGCACACTATACCATGATCAAAGGAAATTCCAGAAGAGATGTAAAAAAAGAGTTGTTGAAATATGTCAGATTGGAAAGCCATTTCCAAGGCCCTGGGACTCCATTAAACCACAGTGAGATCCATTATTTTCAAATGGATAACACTTGGAACAGTGGTGAATCTTCCCAGGAGTGGCTGGCCAGCCAAAATTTCTCCAAGGGCGCAGCAACAACTCATCCAGGAAGTCACAAAAGATCCCAGAAGAACATCCAAAGAACTGCAGGTATCTCTAGCATCAACTAAGGTCAATGTTCATAACTCCACAACAAGAAAGAGACTGGGCAAAAATTGGATTCATGGGAAAGGCAGACCACTGCTAGCCAAAAGAAACATCAATGCTCATCTCACAACCTAGTACAGCATTTCACAGTAAGTACTTCATACCATCAGTCAAACATGGTGGTGGGAGTGTGATGGTGTGGGGATGCTTTGCTGCCTTGGGACCTGGACAAACTGCCATTATTGGAAGAACCATATACTCTGCTCTACACCAGAAAATTCTTAAGGAAAATGTCAGGTCATCTATTCTTGAGCTGAAGCTAAAGTGTAATTGGGTTATGCAGCAAGACAATGATCCAAAACACAAAAGCAGGTCCACATCTGACTGTCTGAAAATAAACAAAATGAAATTTTTGGAGTGGCCAAGTCAAAATCATGACTTGAACCCAATCGAGAAGCTGTGTCAGGACCTGAAACAAGCAGTTCATGCTCCAAACCTTTTCTGAATTAAAGCAGTTCTGCTAACTAGAGTGTCTGGTTGCGAAAACTGCTGCCAAATGCAGTGCAACAAGTTTAAGGGGGCACTTATTTTTTCTCATGGGTGTTTGATAACTTTTTTCAGGAAATAAATGGAATATTTTTTTTTTTAAGTGTGTTTAGTGTTTCCTCAGGTTCCCTTTGTCTAGTATTACATTTTGTCTAAAAATCTGAAACAGTGAGACAAATATGCAATAGAGAAAATCAGGAATGGGGACACTGCATGCTTACTTGTGTTTATGTGTATACACTTGTGCATGTGAGCATGTGTGTGTGTGTGTGTGTGTGTGTGTACAGTCTGTCTTAAGTTCATTTGCAGAACCTCTTCCCCTCCAGCTGGTGGGGTGCATCACATCACCCATTTCTGGATTGTTAACAGGAAGCCACTAGTTAACACCAGGCACAACAACACAGCTTACGAAAGGTTTTATGAATGCATTAACCATGCACAGTATTGATCTATTTAACACAACATCACTGGAGATACATAAATCCGAGCCGAGGCATTGGCCATCAGGGGCAGGAAAGTTGACTAGTTTTCCAAACCTGTGCATATATATTATTTTAATAGTCTGTCCTTTGAAGGGCAGAGTGTATTACTGTTCTACACACATTATAAAATACTACCTCCGAATAGAATGCTCACTATAAGAATGACAGTCAGTTCTAGCCATTTAAACAGCTAAAGGAATCTCACTAAGAGCAGAAATAAATTTTGTTATGACAGACAGAATGAGCCACAGAATGTTTCTGTAAAGCAATAATGGTGAGAAACTAAATGACCATGAATCAAATATAAAACAGAACCACTGTCATTTTGAGTGGTAAAGGGAGAGCTAAATGGGCCAACCAATCCAAAGTTTTTCCACAGAGATAACATTCACTGTCCCGGGTTGGAACTTAATAGAAGTATATTATTCATGAGCTAAATTAAGAGCAGGTACTCTGCTGACACCATAAAATACTTGAGAGGAAGTTTACCCTGCTCAGGGCAGTAGTGTACCTTTATATGGAGAGGGCTTCCCTTTCTTTTTAGCACGGTTAGCCAGCTCCAGGAAGTCTTCAATCAAGTCTAATGAGATCAGAGACTGACTAAACACCAGCCTATGGGATGAACAGAGTACCTTTGGTCATTGCCATTTTCATATCAGTAGATAAAATCACAAGTCTTTTTTCATATTTCCAAAGCAAAAGATAAGCAGCCAAATCTTTCATGCTGTTAAATTTTACATACGGCCATAATGCAGATCTGCCAGACAGCAGAGAAACCTGGAACTACATAGATAAGTTAGCTTGTGTATATAAAAATTAAATGATATATTGGACATTTCAGACATTAGAGCAGTGGTTCCCAAACTCAGTCCTGGAGGACCACAGTGTATGATGGTTTTCATTCCAACCACAATTGGAATCCCAGAATTTTAACAAGCTGTGTATTATTTTTAATTAGGTGCTTTTCATGTTAAAGAGATTATTTACGCTCAAATGCTACATTATGTCAGAAATAGTTACGCAAGCCATGAAGAATAAAAGTCAGATCACATGTCCACATTGTACTTACCGCACTATATTGCAAACAATTACATAAAAAAACTTGATAAAAATAAAGACTGAAGATGAATCAACACGCTTAATGTGGCTTAAGAGGGTAAATTATCCCGCTAAACATAAAAAAAATAACAGCTTGTTAAATTCTGGGAGTGCAATTGTGGTTGGAATTAAAAGTAAACCAGCATACACGACGGACCAAGTTTGGAAACCACTGCATTAAAGGGAACTATATTTATGCTTTACACAAGCTACTTAGAGCACTTGCACTTGATTGTGATTTAATTATTTTAGGCTGAATGATGGAATATTAGGCTGGAGAGTGAATGTCAATTAGTACATAATTGTTTTAAAAACATGAAAATTATCATGCATTACATACACTTTGTCTCCCATTTCTTCTGCCATATGGAGGATCTCAAACAGAAGCACCAACTTTCCAGAGTGTTGCAGTACTGTAGCATCATCTTCAGTCACAAAGTTCTTGTACCAGCCAGGAGAAATACTTCCATGGCCTGAACTGGAGGTCGCTTTCCCTGTTAAAAGCAGAGCACAAAATAAAGTCAGACCACTATTGGAATGGGTCTATCAACTATATTTGTACTTGATCCATTTGACCTTTATGGATACTGCTCTTTTATATGATGCTAAATTTGTTTGCATAATTTATTGCAGATTAAAATTTCACAACAATTCAAAATAAGATAAGTATAAATATAAGTGCAATACCAAAGTAATACAACAAATTGCCTTGTTCTATATTAACATTTCTTTCACCTCATATCAATACAAATAGTGCTGAAGTCTGAGCATAAATAAGTTATCAGTACATTTCATACACAGTGTTTTTCCAGCACTGAAATGGCTCAGGCGGGCCACCTAAGTGTTTTTCAAGCCATCCGCCTAAGCCGGAGAAATCACTATAGAAAAACACCTGTAAAACAATTACAAACGGTCCAGTGCATTTATTGGTACAATTAGGTTGTGAATGCTATTGCATTGCAACCAGTTGTTTAAATTTTTGACTGCTTTAACATTTAATTGCTGCAAGCTTAGACACTCCTGTGTTTATAGAGCAATTGTTGGTTTGTTTACGAGGCATCCGCTCACTTTCAATGCATATTTACAGGTCATTATGTGACGTAATTGGACATAATTCCATAATACGAAGCATCTTCTAGAGAACACACGTAGAGAAAGAGGAGAAGCTCTACCATCTTCTACAGGACTCGCTTGTCTAGATCTCTCTTTCGCCCTTCCTCTCCAGAAGGAGCTCCACAGCTTTATCACTTCTCCGCCATCACTATCCGGATTGCCTGAGGTCCCCAGCTCACCCGGAGCCCTTGTCTGCTCTCTGATGCATAACACACAAATGAAATACATCTGCTTGTAAAGACAAGTTCATGGGACAACGCCACAAAAAAACAGAGTTCACTGGACATCATACTCAAAAAATCAGAAACATGAAAGCCGCAGGTCCATAGCAGGTATTCAGACACCTCAGCCTGTGATAGGGAGACTGTTAATAAAACAGTGCTTTTGTCTTTCAAAGACAAGTCAATCTTTAAAGCTCTTCCTTTGGCACGCCCAGCGGAAGAGCTTTGAAGATTGACTGGTGTCTGTAAGGACGAGTCACTTCCCTTCCTGTACCTGCCTGCTGGTGTTCACATCTACATACCCCTTCTCTTTCTCATCCTCAGAGCTCAGGCTGACTGCGCAGTCATCTCTGTCAGATGTTACTTTTTCCATATCGTCCTCATTAAGGTAACCCTGTAACACAAAGTGCAGCCAGTATAGCAATTAGCAGGCAAAGCCGAGACCACAGGCTAACCTGACAGAACAGCATCGTTTATGTTCTGATACAAGAGATCATGACATCACATATTCATCCTTGGAAAATTATCTGCGTGAAAGTTTTCATTCTATGTACTAAACACATGATGCATTCTAATTGGCTTTACATGTTGTGCTTTGAAAAAAGGGGTTGGGAATTCCATTCCTAGAGGTTGTGTATACAGATTCACCAAAGATCACAAGCTCACTGATGTGAACCAACATTGGTTCACTCTTAGATTAGACCACAATTAAACTTAAATACATACAACAACAGACTTCAGTTGTTTTATGAGTATATCAAAAAATGTATCCATGTCAATAAGTGATTGATTCCTTCTGTTCTCCTTTATAGACTCATTGAATATTACCAGGAAGGTCCTCTTAATCATTGGTTGTTTTTCTGTGATTTGAAAGGAGGCAGCTTCAGAGGCACAAACATTACATTGCATTTCTTTACAATGTTTCCCTTTCTGATTGATTCCTTCTGTTCTCCTTTATAGACTCATTGAATATTACCAGGAAGGTCCTCTTAATCATTGGTTGTTTTTCTGTGATTTGAAAGGAGGCAGCTTCAGAGGCACAAACATTACATTGCATTTATTTACCATGTTTCCCTTTTTGATGTAGTCCAACTGAAGGCACCAAGGATGGGTCCAGATTCGGCTGAGCACCTGGAAATCCTGGAAGAGTTTGGTCCCAGATCGGCCTCTCCCTCCACCGCCCTCACCTGTATGCAGACAGTACTGTGGAATCATGTGGGTGCCCCACCTACTGTGGAAGATTACTTATACCCTTCGTACAAGCCCCCTAAGTTGCCAGGATGCAGACGTCCTGAGATTGCTCAACACAGACATTCAGTGCTTCTACAACCAAACTATGAGTAGAAACAACAACCTCTGTGTTCTAGCTTTATTACTAGAAAATACAAAACAACAAAAAATACGGAGCTTCTAGGTGCCACCGTTGTTGTGTAGTGGGTCCATTTTAACAGGACCTCCCCCCACCCGCCGAGTCTCTTCTACAACTAGCCGGTAACATTGGACTGTGCAAAATGTTGTGTTTGCTTGTAATATACCAGACCAAACAACACAAAGGAGGATATGAAAAAGGAAACTCAAAGAACCAAACATTATTAACATGGCAGTAGTACTACACTTCCAACCTTCAAAGAATAACGGTTAATTTATGACTTAATATCACAGAATTTAAACACCTATGTACCATACAGTAGACATCTGCTTTTTTAAACTTGTATGAGCACAAAAGGTGGTGATGCAAGTCACAGAGCCATGCGGGTCCACACATGCAGTCACAGAGCCATGCGGGTTCACACATGCAGTCACAGAGCCATGCGGGTCCACACATGCAGTCACAGAGCCATGCGGGTTCACACATGCAGTCACAGGCCATGCAGGTCCACACATGCAGTCACAGGCCATGCGGATCCACACATGCAGTCACAGAGCCATGCGGGTCCACACATGCAGTCACAGAGCCATGCGGGTTCACACATGCAGTCACAGGCCATGCAGGTCCACACATGCAGTCACATGCAGTCACAGAGCCATGCGGGTCCACACATGCAGTCACAGAGCCATGCGGGTCCACACATGCAGTCACAGAGCCATGCGGGTCCACACATGCAGTCACAGAGCCATGCGGGTCCACACATGCAGTCACAGAACTGCTGGGCTCAGAAAGGCCCTAACGAGTGGCAGACGTCATTATGAAGGACGTGGGAGTCTGTGCGCAAACCCTGCGGCTCTCTGCCAGCTGTTGCTCACTCCCCAGCTGCAAATCTGCTTTTCAGGGTCAGTCATAACATCGCTAAACCACTTAATGCAACAAAGGGTTGGAGATTGGGAATCCAGACCTCTCCTGTGACCAGATGGAATTCCAGCCTGTCTTTAAGGCTGCAAAAGGACCACCTCAATTTGTGTTTTGGATTTATTCTGTAAGAGAATGGCCATTTTCCAAAACAGAAAGCAATTCAAAGGCGCTGGACATTTTCCACACGACTGATCTTTCTCCTAAAGAGCCCTCATACACCAGTGACCAACACAGGAACAATGGAATCCAATGGAAATGGTAGCTTGAGATCTAAATGACACTGAGCTGATATGATATGAGACACTTACCTGTGAAATGCTCCAAGTAGTGTCTATACAGTTTCACCTGGACAGGTGTCAGTCTTACTGCCAGCACATACTCATGTTTAGGCGGCAAGAATTTTCTCAGAGCTGAATAATCTTTTCTCTAGATGGGCGCAAAAAAAACAGAATATTTTGTTATCAGCAGTTTTTGGGAGATAGAGGACTTTAGAGCCACAAGACTGGATCACTGGCCATGAAAACAGGATAAAATTGACAAATGTTACTGCAATGTTAGGTTAGGTACACTAACACCAACACATTTCAGAATAGTGTACAAGATACTCAGAACAATACAAAAACAGGGCTCTGAGAAAGGATAGGACAGAAAAAAATAGACCTTTTACTCACACTGTCACACAAATACAGCATTCTTCATTTTAAAACACACACTGATACACAAAAACAGTATTCCCCAAAGAAATCCTGCACAAAACTGGCTTTTTGTGACATATCTGCCACTGGGTGTCAGAGGGGACAAGATTCCTTTGAACACTACCTTTTTTTAAAATTTATAATTAATCAAAGGGGCCAGGGGAGAGGTCATTCACCTGGACACACCCGGCCAACATCTCATACAGGATGTGGGCGCGTTTCTTCATGAGACGGACATCAGCGGGCGTGGAGTCCGCACAGCGACCGTTCTGGATGGGGTTCATGAAGCGGTTCCGGAACTCCTTGATGGAACCGAGCAAGTTTTCCTTAATAAAACTTACCATGCAGTGATCTGAGAAAACCAGAGAGAGCCTCGCCTTTTATTAAACTGTATACACCAGCAAACACCAGGGTGACACACCAAGACAAAAAGATTTCATACAGACTTTCTCAAATTCATTAAAAAAATGGAATACCCACTTTATTGAGTTGCATGTAATTAAGGATTCCCTAAATTATTCATATAGTTTCTAGGATTATTGTGAAGCTAAAAAAAACTCACACTCATTGAGACTGTTCTGCAATGGAGTTCCAGTTAACACTACCCTTCTCCTCGTGCTGATGGAGTTCATTGCTTTGGATATGGCAGAGGCCGCATTCTTCAGGATGTGGCCCTCATCACAGATGACAAAATCAGGACCTATATGACAAGAGGATGGGAGTGAGAATCATGCTGAGCATTGTGGGTTAATGGCTATGAGCTACAGTAAATTCTGGGTGGACCACTACTGCGATGCACACAGAAAAAGGCATTGTCTCAGGGAACTGCCTTAAAAGATTTTTGATGGTAAATTGATCTGTCCAGTGATAACATGTTCAAAATCTTTTTAGGTATACAGGCCCAATAACTTTTTTGCAGGTGTATAATGTTCTCAGCATGCATACTGAAAAAGTTAGGGTTTTTTATGTAGGAGAAACAATGTGTGTCTTGTTATGCACGACTAGTAACATATACACCGTTACAAATGTAATTTCATTGGCTAAAATGCTTCTACAGTCATCCCTATATATATGTTTTCCATTGACCGGCTGTGTACTGGCAATAAGTTATGCTTTCCATATCGAGTTGTTGCTTGCACATGGCAAATCTCATTGGCTGTACTGAGTGACTGCTTGGCCAGTACTGGTCAAAGAACCTTGTAGGTGGGCTCATCTTGTTTCACAGAGTATCTACAAACTGGTGATGCCAGGTCATGACTGAAAAGTTGACTTGCATAAAGCGGTTAAATAAAATGTAAATATAGCTACGCTGTTTCACCCCATACAATATATAGACTATGTGGTAAAAAGTGTATGGACATCTGACATCCATCATCTCATGCAAAATAATGGGCATTAATATGGAGTTGGTCCACCTTTTGCTGCTATAACAACCTCCACTCTTTTGAGAAGGCTTTATACTAGATGTTGGAGCACTGCTACAGGAATTTGCTTCCATTCAGCCAGAATCAGCCAGAAGAACATTAGTGAGGTCAGGCACTGATTGGACAATTAGGCCTGACTCACAGTTGGCTTTCCAATTGATCCCAAAGGTGTTGGACAGGGTTGAGGTCAGGGCTCTGGGCAAGCCAGTCAAGATCTTCCACACTGTTCTCGACAAAACCATTTCTACATGGACCTGACTGTGTGCCCGGGGGCATTGTCATGCTGAAACAGGAAAGGGCCTTCCCCAAACTGCTGGGGAAGCACAGAATCGTCTAAAATGTTATTGTATTCTGTAGTGTTAAGACTTGCCTTAAGTTTAACTAAGGGGCAAGCCAAAACCATGAAAAACAGGCCCAGACCAAGAGGTGACCAGATACTTTTGGTTGTAGAGTGTATCAACTGGAATGTGAGCAAGAGGAGACAGACACCAGCTGCAGTAATCAAGTGCATTCAGGGATTAAAGGACCTCTGTTTTTGTTGAGTTGAAGGAGACGCACATGGTCAGGCTTGGAGTGAAGTCCTTAACCTATGATTGGCCATAAATGGAAGTTTGCCATATGGTGATTGAATGAAGCTTATAGGATGGACTAACAGTTCTTTGTCTCTGGAAACTATATAAACTCATGTATTGGACCTAATATTTTCAAAGACTGTACTTGTACATCAGCCCTACCAGTTGTTTCTTCAAAACACCAAAAGGAGCTCCAGACTCAGTCGTTTGTTATCTTTTTCTTCAACACCATCATTTTTGATAAGAAATTCCTTCACCAGAGACAGTAACATTTCTTATGTACACAGTAATGTGTATGTGTATGCAGTGGCAAAACAGACCACAATGACAATTCCTCTGGAGTATTGCAATGGACATTTTATCAATGTTTCTCTGAGTCAGCACAATTTTGGGACTAAAAACTACTAAGAGTATCATCTTTGGCTGTGATTTGTGTTGTCTGTGGATTTCCAAAATGCATCGTTTTGCCTGCCCAGGTAACAAAATAAGGAACCTCTGTCGCTAAAACATTGCTATCTTAAAATAGTTTATAGAGATAGAACCGTGTGTTTTGACACTTTCAAAATGGTATATTGTGTGGCCAGATTGAGAATTCCACCATTTAAAAAAAAAACATGAATGCAAACAAAACCACACCAGCCTGAATACGGGGGTTAACAGCTGTTACAGCGCACTCCACCACCTTGCATCTTTGGGATCTTTTCAGGCAGTACCTGGCTCGACTAGAGTCTTCTGTAAGCCATCCTTGAGATGGGGGACCTTGACGCTGCGGCCCTGCGTGAGGTTGCGGTACATCTCGTATCCGATGATCATGACGCCCCCACGCCGATGCCAGCTCTCCAGGGCTCTGCAGCGCTCCTGAGTACCCCTCATTGTGGCCAACTCAGACACCTTCAAGAAAATCGTGTGAGTGGACTGTGAGCATTTATATCGAACGAAACTACAAACTATCATAGGAAACACTTGAAGAAAAGTGATGAAACCGCACTACAGGTATTTACCAATTTCGCTCACATTCAGAAAAGACATACAGTGAAATCACTATCTATCTCAGGGGTGTCCAAGCCTGTTCCTAGAATTATACCATCCTGAAGGTTTTCACTCCAACTCTAATAAATCTGGTATCCATCATAGGTGTAAAGCTATAAGAAACATTTTAACTCTTCTGTGGGGAAAAAACTGCTTACTTCCTGACCGTCTCCATATCACCTCAGAGTGAAGGCGGAATTTCCCCAAGACGAGTCTTTCATGACATATCTCCTGAGATAGAACTGCATGATCTTGTTTAGAACATTTCTATACTAGTGCTATTCAATTCTAATTGCAAACAAGACAGCTTTCAAAAGTAGCCCAATTACCTTGCCAACAGCTTGTCTCAAATAATTTTGGAAATGCTTCAAAACATAACAACAGCTGCATTACATATTGTGATAAATATGCAAGTACACAGGATATTTCTGTAGCTATGCAAATGGATGCACTTGCAGTCTAATTCAACAATTATAATTAAAAAGGAAAGCTGTCCATAACATCCCACATAATTAAATGCACGTCTCCATTAAGCATGGCTTTTGTTTTACACATTTCCATGGGAGATCCACAACTAAAAGTAAATGTTATCAACTGTAATTTTTCATTTTCACAAGAGACACACAATGTTTCCCAGGAACATCGCACATATATTCCTCACAAAGATTTATGATTGTTTTTTTTCAAGACTTCATGAATGAGGGCCCTGGTTAACTGTAAGACCAGTGGCATAACATTATTGTTTTTCTCCCAAATGTTAAGTGTAATATGTGATGGGGAGAATAATTATAATGATAACTGCAACATATACCTGTACGATCTCATCAGACTTCATGCCTTTCTGCCATTTTGAAAACTCATTGACCCAGTTGAGGACAGTGTTGAGCGGACACACCACCAAAGCAGTCTTGAATTTCAGCTTTGCACACGTCAGCATGGTGTGGAGGAATGTCACCACCTAGAGGAACGGAGGAGAGCTGAACCCATCACACACTCACCTGCAAAACAAGGCTCATTCACTCTCAAATAACACCCTCACACACAATGTCAATGTGGGTGACATCATCACAAGGGACAAAAAAAACAGCCGACAGCACGACTGCACAATGCTAATCAGGAACGCGGCCGACCACACTCACAGTACCTATCCATCAGGGTAACAACCAATGACACAACTGCCCTCTTCAAGCAGGAGGACTGCTGAAGTTAAACCCACTGATGGAATTTGTAGTGCCCCAGTAGATGAGCAATATATGCCCTGCTCCTCACCTGTAGCGTCTTTCCCAAGCCCATGCAATGCGCCAGGATGCACCCAGATCCAGGGGACGTCTGTATCTTCTGCACAGACTCACAGCAGCAGTCCCAAATGAACTGCACTCCTGCACAGGGAAACACAGTGAGACGGTTTCACGTTTACATACGTATATAATTAAGTGCACATACGTACAACTACTTGTATGTAACATACAGTCGTCAGAAAGATACACGGAGACAAACTCACCATCCACTTGGTGCGGCTTCAGCTTAGTCAGCAGGTTCCTGTGCACCTGGACCACAGGCTGGTTTGTCTCCTCGTCCATTTCCAGCACCAGCTTGGTGGTTAAGGCGCAAGGCTCAGGAGACGTGTCATCGATAACAATGACCTGGGAGAGAACAGGACTCCTGAACCACAGCTTCATGCAGTCAAACAAACAATGACCAGAGGGATGCATTACGAAGCGAGACTATGGGGTTAGCGCGCTAACTTCGCCAGATTAACTTCCCATGTAAGGTTCCTGGGAATTTACCAGAAAATTTCCAACCCTCTGCAACAGACTTAACACTGGGTCTTCCGTATCACAAAGCTGACCCAATTTAAAACAGGGCATGTCGCCATTGTAACTTATGCAAGGCTAGCCTGGTCCAGGGCTGGCTATGTTCAGGCAATCGGATTGAAACACATAAAAAAAGCACCGCCCTTTGACCAATCAACTCCTTGGAAAAATGCATCTCCATTCCTGGAGGATCCCGTAGAGCTCAGGTATCTCTTTGCAGGGCAGTGATTATTCAGACCAAATTAATCTGCTGGCTTTCCCAGAGGATACACTATATGAAAGATACAAATTCTGAACAGAGGGAATACAGTGCATGTGCATGCTGCCTGAAAACCTACGCATCCATATCTACTTCCCTTAAAGATGGGACAATGGCATGAGTCCCTTAATTCTTGAGCTTATGAATAAACTTCGTTGTGATTGCTTCATGAAATATTTTAATTTTAAAAATTCAGTATCAAGTTTAAGGATTAATAGCTCTAGAATGAACCATGGTCACATTAGAAATAAACTGTAGGGCAATTCATGAGTGCATATTTATTTGTTAGGAGTGGTAAGGTAGCCTAAATGAAGTATTAACAAACTTAAATTATATGGAATCTTTTGCCAACCCTCGTCAATGGCTTTCTTAGCGGCAACGGTGTTGCTTTTTGCCATTATGATTGTTTTATGTTCTTTGGATCCATCCATTATATCCGTCCATATCAGTCTTTCTCCTCAGGAGATAAATACACTGAGAGTATGGTCCTTGATGCGCCGCAATAGGCTCATTTTTGCAGACACCACCACTCTTAAAGGAACACGCACAGAGCTGAATTAACATTAAAGCAAGCTGATAACCACCTTTTGGATACCAGTTAAGCCCAATTGCGGTTGTTAGGTTTTTTCAAGCCAGCTAACACAAAGAAACCCTGGGTAAGTTAACCTTCCTTCGTAGTACACCCCCGGGGAGAGAACAGGACTCCTGATGCACAGCTTCATATAATCAGACCAACAACAACGACCTAACAGCCAGCCCCCTATGGTACTCCCTGAAATGGCCTCTGACAGTGCCAGGGTCATGTGTTGCAGCAGCCTACCTCTCGTAGATGTTCCCTCTGCTGCTCTCTCTCGGTAACCCGTTTCCTTCGGTCTTCCTCCTCTTTCACGGCGCTCTGGGTCTCTGACCTCAGGTTGTCATCGTTGATTATCCTGCGGATCTTTTTGCGACTCTTGAGGGCAGCTTCGCTGTCTGCGTCTTCACCGTCGTCATCATCACAACTACTCTGTTTAAAAAAAATTTAAAAATGTATTTTTTTTAAATCCCAAAAAGTTTCATATTATATCAACTCCATAGAACAAACATTTTCATGCCCCCCCCACCTTTCCGCTGCTGACGGAGCCCTGCAGGTCACGTTTCCGCTTCTTCTGGTAGGACCTACCCTCATTTTCTTCAGGGTTCTTTGAAGATCTAGATCAGGGGAAAAAAAATTATTTAAACCTTGATTATTTAATGGTGTACTCCAAGCTCATAATATGAAATCAAAATGTTCAGTTTATAAATGGTGGATTTGCAAGAAACATCTGGATGTTATGATGATGCAGTGCCACCTTGTGGATGTAAATTATAATGCATTATGACCTTAAACTGAGCCGAGCACACTTATCTTGTTGGCAATAAAAATCATTTTTAATACTAAGTCAGAGGAGCTAAGTTACCCATGTATTTTTTCAGACAATACTAAGCCTATCCAGTTTATATATAATGAATTTTGTATGTCACAGACACAACAATGTACACTATAACTGGGAAAATTTACAAGCCTGACTGAAAATGATTTTGCTCCAGTGTGATAAAATTGTGAAAGGAAAGGGTCCCGTTACCTTGTCTTTGTGCCTTCATCGCCCTCCTCCTCAGAGTCACTGAGCTCCTCACTCATGGCTGATTCCTGACTGTCCGAGGTGGTAGAATTATCACTACTTGCTGCAGGAGAGAGGTGCAGCACAAACAGTCAAGCAGACATGTTGCTTTCAGTCATGCTACAGAAAAATCATTTGTGAAAAAAGGGAAGGTATCATGTCTGAAGGCACAATGCAGTCAGTCTGCTATGAGGACCACATGAAAGGCAGGGACTGCAGTTTTGAGGGAAAGAGCACGCAGATCAGAGACAGTCACTGGGCGGGAGGCGCTGCTGACCCGTTCTCTTCGCCGCCCTGTTGGTTTCCTCCTTGCTCTGAGTGGCGGCTTTCTGCCCTTCCGGCTGCCCGTCGCTCGGCAACAGCTGGTAGCGGAGCAGGCGGTGCCTGCGCCGGGTCTTCACTCCTCCGTCGGAGTCCCGCTCCGAATCGGGCTCCTCGTCCTCTGCAACAGCAGAGCGCAACGTGGGGCAAACGCAGAAGCAGAGAACCCGCGGGTGGAGTCGGAGCCCGCGATTAAGCACGGACTAAGCTCTCAGGAGGGTGTCACCTGGCAAAACTGTGGACAGGTAAAAATAAGAACCCTGTGGGGCTGTGACTAGGGGTATGCTTTTCCTTTTCACTCTTAATCAAAATATTTGTGTCTGCCCAATTATGGGCATGTACAGAGGTCAGTGAGACCACAGCTTAACCTTAAATAACCTTAAATGAGTGGGTAGTGGCCATCACTTACCGTCCTCTCCGTTATCCTCATTCTCATTCCCCGATTTCAATTTCACTTCCTCCTCCTCCTCCGATTCCTCGTCATCTGTAGAGATGTCCTCCCCAGAAGAGTAGTTTGCTTTTATTTGAGCCAAGAGCATTTTCCTAGCGATTCTTTTGGGAGTAAGGAAGACAGAGAGAGAAAGGTCTCGGATTGAGTTTTCTTCATTAAGCCTGTGGCTGCCAGTGCATTGCACTACACCCTGCTAGTTAAGACTTTGTTTCCTTTTAAACACATTTCAGTCCCACAAACACACGCCTGCTGCAGGAACTGCTATTAGATATTAAAGTGGCCAAGCAGCAGCATGCAAAGAGCAATCCAGTAAAAGCCAACACTATCACATAAACAAAACAGCCTTACATGTGCTAATGGACCAATGCATGCACCTAACTGCACCAGTTTTCACTACTAGATGTTTGAAATGGTAAACAATCTTAGTCCAAAAGATTTTTTGACATGAACCAATGAGCAACTGGTGAAATGAAAAACCGGCTGAAACCCTCTCAACAATCTTATAGCTTATGCTTCAGAATGTGCTGCTTACCAGGACTCTAACTGATTTAGCCATACAATTCTCTCTGTGGTGGATTCCAAAGAGGACTGTAGATTCTATGAGTAGGAATGTTCCTTCCAACAAATATCAGTAGTCCTTCCAAATATTATAGGCAGCATTCTGAAGCAATATGCCCTCCGTACAGCAAATCCATAGCACTTACATGAGAACATACAAATGCACAATGATGAGAACAGGCCATTCAGCCCATCAAGGCTCATTTACCTACAAACCTACAGAGTATCCAGCACTGCCTGAAGCCTGGACCTGAACACCCCTGAGAGTCTCTGTCTCTACTACACGACCTGGCAAAGCTATTCCACTGTCACCTCTGTTTAAAGAAATACTTCCTGATATAGATGCAGAAATTACTTTTTGCTCACATTCACACATGCTCCCTTGTTGTACTGACATGACAACTTCATAGATCTGTTGTTTTTTATTAAAAAGGATAAACACATTAGCTACATCCGCCCACTGTTGAATTCCATTTAAATATTCTAGGACTACTTTAGATTGCAAAACATTAGAATTGTATTTGTATTTTATCAAATGTTTTTAAGAGTCCACATATAATTCCATAAGCCTGAATGCCTTAATAAAACTTAAACAAAGGTCATTAAAAAAATTTCTAATAAGAAGTGGATCTGTCCACTTAGAGACAATGTTAGTCAAACAATAGGGCTCAATATGAATGTGAGTGGACAGGTCCAGGGAATGTCCTTAAAGGTACAGTAAGTGTAAGATAGCATGCATCAAAGTCTAGAACATTGCCCCGACTGTCTCACATGTAATGCAGAAATGCATAAAGTCATTTTCAGGGCAATACATGAGCACAGCGGGGCATATATTCGCCTCATAATTGAGCGTTATGTGGCCAGAGGAAATCGAACCTGTGACAGTGCTCAGCCTGTCTGGCTCAATTTAGAACATTTCACCAGGATTAACACAGAAACAGGCTGAGCAAAGAAAAACAATCAGCAATCGATTTGCATTTCAGCTGCCACAGACAGTTCAGCTACCAGCTACTATGGGGTCAGGTGTGGCGCTGCTAAAGGTCATCTATGCAGTGGCCTGGAATGAAATGACAAACTTACTGGGTCTGGATAGATTTCCTCCGTTTACAGAAGACAACACATAGAAATCAGTCTGGTTTGAGATTTTTCTATTTTTCTTTCTTTTTGTTTTTGAAACAAGACGCACTAAAACATTTCTAAAATGGTGGGTACATGCTGTCCTGCGTAACAGGACATATATATTCTGTGTAACAGGACTGCACTGGATTTCAACTACAATGATGGTGCATCAATTCCGATATAAAACCATGAAAGTTGTGCACTTCTGCAAGAAAGACGTGAGACAAAGGTGACGGTCTAATTAGGGTATTTATTTATTACAAGTAACTGTTCATTTTCACAATTCAGTTCTTACAGAAATGAAGAAATAGCTATGCACATATCTCCAGTAAAATGCATGCTTCAGGCCAAAATGATTTCAACAATGAACACACAAAATATTTCTTCCAACACAACACAGTTTCATTTATAATAACATTAAAATTCACTTTACAGTTGTGCATATGAAAACTTCTAAAGAAACTATGAATTTGTTCTAGGTCTCATGGGCGAGGACCTTTTCCGGAAAAATACATGACTTTGGCCGTCAAAAACACATGGCTTTAAACTTAAATACTGACTGAAAAGTTTAAGGTGACCGTGGCGGGGAAAAGATTATGCTTGAACGAAGCTTCAGTGCGAAGAAGAGGAGGCGAGCACAGCAGACGCGCAGCCGCGGGGACAGGCCTAAGCACTTAACTGGGAAAAGAAAACACGGGGGGAAACTTGTTCACTGATACAGTACGTCAAAAAAAGTCAGTATAAAATCAAACAAGAATCCCCTCCCCCCTCCCTCATCAGAAATCATCAAAAGTGATTATATGTTTTTACTGAGGGTTCTCGAATGAGATGCATTTATGCAAATGCCTGAGGAGCAAGGACTGCGTTTCATTCATTCACACGGGTAACACTGGTGTTCTTTATTCAAAACTTCGGCTAATTTATTGAAAGTAATCAACTTAAAAATTCTACAATTCAAATTCAATGAGTCTGTGAAATCTGCAGTTTGAAGTCTGTCAAATGGCAACTTGTGTGTGCCACTGCACTGAAGCTTGATAAAAAGCTTGATTTGAAAAGCGGCAAATTAAATCTTAAACCCTTTCCTAGAGACCGTGACAACACAACAGCTATAAGATACCACTTGTCTGCATAGTTCAATAATGCTGCTGTAGGCTACAAGCTAGCTGCTATAATCTCATGCTTGTTGTGCCTACATGAATGGCAGTACAATCATTTATGGGGTCAAGTGGGCCAGCAAAGCAAGTCTGAGTTGCATATAATAGCGATGACATGTTTACATCATACTCTTAGTCATATTAAAGGCTACTTCCAATGGTTTAGGCACTGTTCATTTGGCACTGCCTGCCCGAGAGATCTTCCAAGCCAAGACAAATTTACATATATTTTTTTGATTTTCCACAGGAACTACTTGTTCACACAGCCAACACCAGGTGGCAAATATGAGCAATAAATACCAGACGTAACACTTCCAACACGGGACTCGCAAAACAACCCAGAACAGTAGCTTACGGTCAAATGACCACGTATGCGTGTGAACCCAGTCTGATAAATCTGCCCTGGATCCAATCAGCTAGTTTATTTATTTATTATCCTTTATTTAACCAGGAAGGTCCCATTGAGATACAATATCTCTTCTGCCAGGGAGTCCTGGTCAAGATGGCAGCAGGAAAAAAAAAAGTAGTTAACTACTCTCCTGTATTATTCAGTTTCTGTCAAGGCAGATAGCTAGCAAAATGAGATACTGATACCGGCACTCGAAGCCACACTGCGTGGCAGCCAGGCAAGTTAGATACTCTCCCCTCAAACCATGGTGAAATCACAAAACTAACATGCTTCACCCCTGTTTTCACTTTCCCATATTAACCTCAGGAATTTCCAATAAAGATCTCATCTTGCGTTCTCTGTCCAAGTTCACAATTACAATTTCAAGTGATTCTAGGTACCTATGTGACAGGAATCTATGTTTGTGCAGAGAAGTTTATTAGGTTTCACTTAGCTCCAGTCTCAATGCTCTTTCAGCCTGGGACATGTGATAGGCAAACGAGAAGCCTTTATCAACACAGCTGAGTATGGAGGATTTATCAAAGTCAGCACGTGTCTTATGTCGTTTATCTGTAATGCAACTACCTCCTGTTCTGGGCAGCTGACATTCCCTGCAAAAGGCTGATACACAATCCATATTGATGAGGATTTTGCTGAAGTGAATATAAGCTTCACTGTTGAAACAGGCAACAACTGTGTGTGTGTACATACATTCATATATTATATACAAATACACACATACATCTTATACACACACACACACACACACATACACATATAGATATATACATATATACAGAGCGTGCCATAACATTCGGGACAAAGACTCTCTTTTTTTTTTGATTTGACTCTGTAATCCACAATGGACTACTTACATCTTGTAACGTCAACCTTCGTGTGGTCAAGTCCAATTCACCACCAAAAAAATCAGCCCGATCGACAAAAGCGTTTTCTGTTAAATGAGCGGAAACCAAATTCAAGATGGCAGCCGTGGCGGCCATATTGAATGAGCGGTGACGTCACCGATCGAAACCAGCCTTCGTGTGGACAAGCCCAATTCACCAACAAAAAATCAGCCCAATCAACAAAGGCGTTTTCTGTTAAATGAGCGGAAACCGATGGAGGACGAACGGACGACGGACGGGGCCTCGACATAATGCCCCTCCTGCCTCCTATGGAGGCCAAGGGCATAAAAACAGATACTGAAAGCTCTCTTGCACCAAAAAAACTGAACACACCTGACAAATCAGAAGCACCGGTCAAGTAATTTGTCCCAAATGTTATGGCACCCCGAAATGAGGGGAAGGGGCTATGTACAAAAAAAAAAACTGCTGTTATTTCTGCATGGTGAAAACAAAGTGTATTAAAATACCCTTTTGTAAAAAGTTGAGAATCTGCACTATAACCACATATAAACTGTTTAATTACAAATCTAAAATGATGAAGTACAGAGCCACATAAATGTAAAAAATGGCCTTGTTCCAAACAAAAATGGAGACTAAAATCTGAATAATTCAATAACATACAAATTCGCTGTGTCAAAAGGAACCGTTTGGTACATTAAAGAACAAGAATGCACTGGTGAGCTCAGCAACAACAAACTGTGGTAGACCACATATGACCACTGTAGTGGAAGAATATTCTCATTTGTAAAGAAAAACTCCTTTTCACCTGTTGAATGGATCAAGAACACTCCAGTGTGTAGGCATAGATTTGTCAAAGACCACCTTAAAAAGACTACACCAGCATTACCTCAGAGGATGGACCACCTAAAATGATGGAACTATTTGCAAAAATGGCTGCAATTCCTACAGATTCCCTGATATGTATGTAAATACCCACAAATTAAAGCTGACAGTCTGCACTTTAACATTCATAATCAAATCCAATGTGCAGGGGTCCAGAGCCAAAACAAAAATTGAGTCACTATCCAAATACTTCTGGACTGCTCTGCACATAAGGAAAGGTAGAGCTGAGCTTACAGACCAAGGAGACAGAAATCTTTATCGACAATAATACCTGAAGGTTAGATTGCACACATCAGTCTACTCAGCTTTAAAGTTTATCGGTAAAGTTCAGTTTGTGGGAAAACTTGATGTTAAGTCGTAATATGATCACAAAAGCGGCAGATCTTTGGTTGTAAAATCTTGTGACCTTCAGTCATCCTTGTGATTGTGACAACATCATGGTGTTGAAAAGTTGTGGCTGAATAGAGTCTCGACTCAAGCTTGAGGCTTTTCCATAAAGACTCTGGGTCCTAGAGCAGCTCTGCAACAGGAAAGCCTACTCCATTTCATGAAGTACTGCTCGTGTCACGAAAAAAAAAAAAAAAAAAAACTGAGGTCATTGAAAATGAAGGCCCCTTTACTGAAATGGAACTCAGTAAAACCATAAAAATAAATACAGAATACTGTAAAGATACGGAAACTCTTCAAAATCTATGGGTAAATAATTAAATTGCCACTTTCAATTGTTGCAATATACAGACTTGCAGAGTCATACGTTTAGTGTATACATTTACAATTTACTGCGCTGAATTCAATAGGAGGGGTGACGACTGATCTGCCTCATTGATCTGCCATGCCCACGTCGACAGTTTTCACAATTTACTAAAAAAAAATTCCAGAACATATTTTAATCAATAAATGAACCCCTTAAACCACATTTAAAATCCAGGGCTTTTTGTAAGAATCCCACCTGTCTTAAATAAACCCCATTATCTCCAAAATTATATATAGTACACACGGTTCAAAGCTTGAAACAGAGGATATCTGTACCATAATGCCCAAATTCCCAGATCATATGGTAGTCTCACTCCGTAAATACACAGGACATATTTATTCTGAAAAACAACAAAGAAATCCAAAAATCATTTTGTATTTTCTTTATTTTGTTTATTCTATAATATGCACTTCTGATACTCGACGGAACCGGATTTATTTTTCCAATCGGACCCTAGAATTTATATAACACCAGGACAAAAGTTTGGAGTGGATTGAACAAAGTGGTAAAATTAGACGCTTTGATAAATCCACTCCAAATCTCCCAAAAAAACCTCTCCAAATTGGAATACGGTGTATATCCTTTTTCCCCAGCCATATTCCACTTCCAGATGACAATTCCATTCAGGGTGGTATCCTCCGGAACCTCACAAAACAAATATTCTTTATTTACCCATTCTCTCTTTTTGACCAAGCCCTGCATTTCAGTCAAATATTGTCCTTTTGGAGAGCTTCTATATATAAAATGTGTTCATAATGGTTAGTTATCATCCAAATTAAATTCACTTCAAACAATCAAACCATTTGGTTTTACCTTGCTGAGTGCTCTGAGATGCAATCAGCGGCCTGACTGTTGTAAATCAGGCTTGTCAGCAGTACACCTCCGGATCACAAAGAGTGAGCGCTCACAAGAAGGAAAATTACAAAAAAATATAACATCCAATCATAAATGATTTACAAAAATATAATGCCCTTTATCACTACTGAAGAGCCTTTCATGCAAAGCACTTGCCGATAAACAAAACTCCATTAACTAAGCTTCCACTCACGCGCTATGCAAAAATGCAAAATGAAAGTAAGTCCATAAGCAGTAGAATAGCTAAGCCGTAGTTTCAGCTAGGAGGAAGCCATAAGCTATGTTCGAATGCAAATGAGCTTGAACGCGACACTATATGAGATTACTGTAACATAAACAGAGTTTCCAGGCAGGGGCAAAAGTCACGATAGGTAAATCTTAAAGAGGGTAGTAGTAGCTTACTTATTGGTCAACTACTCGGCACTGGAATGTCGAATTGAGATTTTATTTATGTTTTGCTGTTTGTAAGGTAAAAAGTTTTTTTTTTCTGAAAAACCGAACTTTTCGCTTTTGACATTACATACATAGAAATGCTTGTTTTCAAATGTTCATGAAAACGCATTCAGTTCAATTGAAGTAACACATGATGAATAATGTCTTTTGTTAGCCTGTATACAAAGAGAAGATTGATTGCTTCGGAATCAGTGGGGGATTTTAGCGATATCAATACCCTCACTGTAGTAATAGTTGTTGTTTGACATGTTTGGACAGTTACTGGATTATAAAATTCCATAATCATCAAATAGGGATGTCAACTACAGCCCTACTTTGGGGGAAGGGGACTGCCTTGGTATTTCTTTATTTTTTAGGTCCTGTACAGTAGGCGAATCTCGGATAGGATCCTTCTCAATGAACAATTACGTTTATTCTCATTCACAGAATAGAGCTAACAATCCACTTGGATATAGGTTTTCAAGCAGTAAGATGAATTTTCAGTTACAACTGTGTAGTTTTTAATGCAAACATACCAGTCTAAGGAAGTTATTTTTATTTTTCCTGCTGAATTAATGATTTACCAGGGTTTGAATCAAAAATAAAAAATCCCCCAATCCCACACCCCCCCACACCAAACAAGTTTTGTACAGTTGTAATTTGTCTGGCAACATCATGCAGCAGGGCTTGTCAATTGTTTTTCACACCTGTAATATACAGTATGTCTTTGTGACGGAAAACGTCTTCATCATTTCATATGGAAGTTAGTCATATCGAAAGTCCTCCTAGGCCGAGCAGACCATGGTTTGGCCCAGTGGTGTCTAATCATGTGCCACTGAGGGCTGAAAGTATGCAGGTTTTCAGGCTAACCAATCACTACACCTGCTAATTTCACCAATTAACTCACCTAGAACAACAGTGGAAGGAACCGTTGAGTGAAATCAGCAGGAAGTGATTGGTTGGAATGAAAATACGTACACTCTTGGCCCTCCATGACACTTGGAATTGGGCACCAGTGGTTCAGCCCAGAATTCAATGAGCAGGTCTGCCACAGGCACAGCACCCACAAACTCACACCCCCAGTCCCGACAGCACACCTTGGGAAGCTCGATTAGAGGTCATAATCTGAAATCAGGCTCTCTTCTCAAAGAAACTCGCCAAATCCATTTAATACAAAGAAATTTAAGCATCTTAAAATAGCAAAACAGTGAGGCATTCCCAGAACGTCAAAATAATGTGCAATAAGGAAGTTTGTATTGTTTGTCATGAAGGAATGACATTGGGGTGTACACTAAACGCTGTAAAGGCTTACTGGACATACAGTACTGCAAATCGCACGTTAAAGAGTCTGAAAGCAGTATGTTTCATATTAGCCTTTTCTGACACTCCAAAAAAAAATAATAATAATACACACGAAAGGAATATACGGGTTGGAATTCGGTTGACCATTAATGGCCATCCAGTGAGAAACATTTAATGATTTCATGAATACACATTTGCCAACACATGCATATTTATCATGCAAGGTTTCAAAATGTTTATCTCTCAAAAGTACACCACCACGGTTCCTGGTAGGAGGAGACAGTGTACACTTGTTGGTGTTAACTCTCATTAACACCAACAAGACAACAGCAGCTAGCCAGCATCCATCATGCTCCGCTATGCAATCCTTCATCAGTACATTGGCTCAGTTCCGCAGCCAATGCAAGGTAGTAATGACCTTTTCTGATCAGTGGGTTGTGACTGGTCACGGCACTAGTTTCTCAGAGGGATCAGCTAAAGGTTTTTTATTTTTTATTTATTTTTTTATTTTTATTTCAATTTTTCCTTTCTTCCTTCTTTTTCACTTGTTAAATTCAAACCTGAAAAACTTTCACTTTTTGGTCCCAGTTGTGTGAATTAAGGACTGAACTGAAATCGACAGTTAAACAACTGACTTAACAAAAAGTGAACAGAAACTTAACTTATTTACATCCATCTTGTGACTCTATGCAGGTTCATTTTAAAATAATAAAATGAAATTATGCCCAAAAGCATTGGCATGAACATGCCAAACAGAGGTAATTTCATTAGTCATTGCGTAGAATTGCGAGTGTAAAACATGTACAGTATCAGTCCCATTTAGTCTGTCACATGAGTAACAGGCATTTAAAAACATGGAGGCAGACAGCAAGACCTGCTGAACTCACATTAGTGAAGCGATGACTGCAAACTCAAGACTACATACTGTATCATTACATATAAACATAAATGATTACATTGGTGTTCCCACCCGCTGCAGAACAGGGATACTGTATTTGGACCGGGTCTTGCAGGCAGTCCCAGTTTTGGTGCTGCACTTGCTGTTCCGTTGCTTGGCCTTGCTCCAGCGCCTAGGCTGAGTTATAATCTCTACGGCCGCTTGTTGGGAACCATACCTATTCTCTGGGTCGTCGTCGTCGTCATCGGCTGCTGCCCTGGGACCAGGTGTCATGTCAACCTCCTCTCCTGTAAAGGAGAACAGACAAAAAAAAAACATGCATCACAGTTTAACAGCTGAGCATCATGCAAAGTCTGCTTAATGATGTTAATCATTAATAAATCTGCCAGACTTATTTTCAGTAAGATCCACAATAAACAAGACCAGAAAAATTTAATGAATTTGCAATGTCCAATTCACGAATGCTCATAGCATGAAACGTGCTCATATGCGGTCCCTGCGGTCGATTCCGGAGAAAGAAGGGAATCCGCGGTTCTTCCCTGAAACATGCACCTGCCAGTAAAGTGTTTTTCATACCACAGCCACCGGTTATGCAGAGGAGACCCATTCATATGCATCTGCAAGAGCTAGCCAAGGGCGCCCATAAGGACCGGGCGGACCAATGAACAATGCCGGCTACCCCTACCAACTGTATCCCGCAAAGCCAATTACACGCCACTCCTGTTGGTTGCCAACCACAGTCGGCACTAGCGCACGTCGGATTACACCTGGGACCATGGTGCTCACTCATGCCCCACGTGTGCTGCTTTTACAGAGTGAACTACTCATTCTTGACAGAATTCATCATATTGATTGGATGTTTTGAAAGGGAAGAACGACCAGGGGCATGGCTAAAACATTGCCGCGTGGGGAGATTACTTTGTTGAAGGTCATTATGGCCACAATTCAGGGTAATCACAGCATTGGTTGTGCTGCCATGGGATAGTTCCTGCCCTGCATTATGACATACATTGAGTAAATATGGCACAGTCCAAACTACACTGTCCAAATAAGACATCATAATTGCTTTAGGGAAACACATTTGGTGAAATTCATGACTGAAGGAAACTCAATGAAGCACAATTTTTCAGCTCACCTGAAGACTGCAGGAAAGAACCTGCTCCCAGCACAGCCATCTCAGTGATGGGTTTCATCCTCTGATCATCGCTGTCATCTCCTGAGTAGGCATCTTGGCCTTCCTCCTCACCAGAGGACGACTGTTCTTCAGTCCTGTTGTCTTTTCGTAGCCTGCTTACTGGCTTAGATGTTGAGATCCTATTTTCACCAGTAACCTTATTTGTACTCATTTCTTCCTCCCCATCATCGTCATCAAACTCTTCCACCTCACTCTTTAGTTTCTTTGGCTTGTGAGGCCTTCTCTTAGTGGCTCCAAGACTGCTCAGGTTTGTAATCTCCTTCTCCAGGTCTGAATCACCACTGGTGGAGTCAGAACCACTTTGCCTCCTTTTCTGGATGCTTTTCCTGGTCAGTACCTTCTTACAACTATGTTTGGAGGGCCGTGTCTTTATCCTCTGTGCAATGGCCACCTTTTCCGGAGACGGAGAGGCATCCTTCTTCAGCCCAAAAAGGCACTGCTTCTTGACGCTTTGGGGGGAAGCTTCACCTCCACTCTCTGACTCACCTGAGCTTGGCATCATGGCGGCTGCCTGAAGGAGGATGGCAGGAACTTCATCAGAGTCCGAGTCCTCCATCCTGCTGCTGACGTCTCCTTTATCTTCCAGAGGTTCCTCCCCATCTAAAGCGTTGGAGGTTTCGGCCTCAGTGGACTCGCACTGAGTGTTGGGAGGTAAGACCGGCTTACACTTACTCTCGGCCTGCCTTCGCAGGGGTGTGGTTTTCACCCTGGGTGAACGTCTGTTCTCTAGATCATCATCTAAGATAACCGTTTCCTCAGACTCCCGTACAGAAGGCACTGTTGTCTCCTTCTCTTCCTCTCCACCTTTATTTTCTCCCTCCTCTTTCCACTGAAGACACAGAGGCTCTTTAAGTGACATGGGTGTCAGCTTTACCACCAGTTCCTTAGTCATCATGATAGGACTCTGTCTGGAATGCGGTGACGTGCTGTCGGTAGACTTCTGGGCTCTGGCTGGGCTGGGCACTCTTCTGTGTGTGCCAACGGAGGAATGGGTCATTCCAAACGTTTCATCAGCTTCAGGGTGCTCAACCATAGCAATTTCGGACACCTGTTTTCCCTCAATGTTACAATGGGAGTCTTTAGTCGTCTTGTTTTTGGCTTTGAGTTCACCAGAGAGCTGGTGGACTTCCTTCATTTCCACATCATTTGAAGTTGTAAACTCTACTGAAGAGTCTCTGCTATCATCATCAGCATTTTCCACGAAATGCATGTTTTCAACGTGCTCACTTAGTGCATCGGTAAACACGTCCCCATCTTGTTCCTGCTGCGACAGCCCGCCAGCGCTGATGTCACACTCGTTCTCCTCTGTGTCCTGCAGCACATCCTTGAGTTCCTCCTCTAAAGCCTTCTCCAGGACAGTATGAGCTGTTTTCAGATCTGCCAACACTGACCTGAAGGCCCTCAAGTGTCGAAGGTTTACAATACGGTTCCCTTTGTCCTCCGAGTCCTGCTGTATGAACTTGATAAAAGTGTTATTCAGGGCTGTTGTGGTTTCTACAAGCTTTTTAGCCTTTTTAACCAGTTCTTTTGGTATACTCAAGGATTGGTAAGTAAAAACTACTGTTCTGCATTCAAGACCGTCGGAAGGGTGATCCTTCCCATTGAAAGTGGTTTTGACCTTTTTCAAGAGTTTGTGAGCACTGTGATCTTGGCCTGCCTTGTCGTGCTCTCCTTTAGCCCGCTTCGGCTGCTGATTCCAGAGGCGCTCAAAGTTCTGAAGCACAGTGTCACAGGTCATCACCAGGTCAAGCAGGGGCTCCGGGCTGCACACGTAGCAGTACCACTTGCTCTCCTCGTCCATGATACCGGACAACTCTTTCCGTCCCAAGTTCCGCAGGATGCATTTCTTGCAGAAGGCATTGCTACAGAAGTCGCAGCAGATTAAGTTTCCCCCTTCAGCACACCATCTATAGGAAAAATAAAGATGCAACTTTTGTAATTTGACATAAAAGATCATTACAAAATTGTAAGATTAAAACTTCTTTGTATCATTTTTAAGTTAATGATATCAACCCTCAGCTATAAAGCGGAAGTGAAGAATAAAAATTTAGGTTAATCACCATTGTAGTGGATTAGTTATTGGATCACAAGAAAACAACAGGTGGGCAAATCAGTAAACTGGGAATATCAAGATGGAATCAATGTCATATAGCTACAATTAAAACAGTTCTCCATTTTGAACTCACTAACAATGACATTACCTGAAAATGTGGAATTATTTATTTATACTGAGTGTTGTGAAGAACGAAACCCACCAACCTGCATTGTTCATCCATGCCGTCTGCATCCTTGCTGATGTCATCACTCATATAATATTTGAAACATGACTGGAAAAAAGCATCATTAAACCCAGTGGTCAATCAACTTTTTTTAAATGAAGAAACATTGACAACTTTACTTTGTTTTTACTTTTCCATTGGTTTCCACAAAAAAGCCAGTCAAGGATCATGTGACTTCAGTCCAGTGGCAGACACTTCTCCTGCGAGCCAGCATTTCTCAAAGGCATAGGTACAAACATGCATCAGAAAAACCATAAGTGTTAATGAAAAAAAAAAAGAAAAAATCATGAAGAAATTTCAGTTCTGCATGATTATCTGCATCTGGGCTTCTTCATGCAGTGCTGGATACTCTGCAGTTGCTAGGCAGACAGTGAGCCTGGATGGTCTGAATGGCCGGTTCTCGTTATGCATTCGTACATTCTTACATGCATTGGCACTTGAACAAAAATTCCTATCCCAGGAAGCCCATGTGAACACTGTTCTGTTCTCAAAAATAAACACACATTAAGTGTGAACACATCACTTTCCCGTATCTCACAGTAATTTAGGAGGACCCAGGGTTCTCAATCCCATTGTGTGTATGTTTCCCTGCTGGTCCGCTTGTTTTAAAATCAGATTTTACACCAGACCAATAACAGTGTTGTTTCCTATGAGTTGGGCTACATTTTCACTTAAGTCAATTTCACCAGGTCATATGCAGTCAACTTCCACAGTTGACTGCATATGAGCCGAAATTTCCACAGAATGCTAAATGTATTGCTATGCGATATGTGTAAGTGACAATTTTAAGAACTGATTTGAATACCATGTTCAAAGACGTAATTCTTGCAGTCGTACCAGACACGCTACAAAGGCAGTACCAATCTGACTATAAACATCAAACCCTCACCTTACAAATCAAGACTTTGAGTACAGGATGCTGGTAGAAAGAGTCCTTCTGGAAATGGTTGACTTGCTGTCCACAGGCAGTGCAGCTGACGATCTGTAAATGCTGACCTGGTACGAGTACATGCAGTATTTTCGTCAATCTCCAAAAAGCAGCCATTCTTCAGGCAGGTTACGCATGAATAAGTCCACACTCACTCTCTCTGCTTTGTGTGTAAACAGACTGTTTGCGATAACTCATAAAATCATATTGTCCCCCTTTCCTCACCTTAATAATAATTTTATGTATGTATGATTGGACATTGAATAAACAGAAGAGTGCCCTCTGACTTGCACAGTACAGTATATTCCTGTTCAATATGAAATGTGCATGGCTATTCATGCCCATGGCAACTTGATAATTTTTATCATTTCTAAATAAATAAATTAATTACATTTAATTAATCTTGCTTGGGTATTTGTCCTATTGTCAAGCAATTTGGCATGCCAATATCATGATCCCGTGTTTTACACCATTTTGAACGAGCGTATGCACATTTCCATATTTGTCCCCAGCTCCCACAGATGAGCAATTCCAGTGCACAGCAGCCAAACTGCATTACAATGCCAAGCATAACAGAATGTCAAAATGGTTTGTTTTAAACCTTAAAACCTTGGTTAGATTACTACCACAATAAAAATGAGCAACTAAGTAAGAAAAATGATATGAATGTTTTCTTTAAAATTCTTCAGATATGAGGAATGAAACATTGGTTTCACGTCCCAAAAGAACCGATCTATTTATCTGTTGCGATTGTGAGAACATAATTGTGGTTTATAATACACTAGCTGCACCTACTTCAGTGCTTAAAAATATTATGTAATGCAGATCCACTTTGAGCCTCATGCAACGCCAATTAGGCCTACCTCCTCGTTTTCGTGATAATTCTGTTTTGAGTTTGGTGGACCCCCTGCAGCGAAACTCTGGACCTCGAAAGTCATCCTTGATTTCATTTCCCACAGGCTCTGGCCTTACAACCACAGTGCCTGTGAACAAGAGAACGTGGAGTTACAGGCAGACCGACAGAAAGATAACCACCTTTACCTCAACAATGTCAAGCTAGTTTAGACCGGGAATGCAAATATAATTGTAAAAAATGAAATTTGTCCATTTGAAGGCAAACCTTTTGGAAGACTGTTCACGTCAAGATCGCAGTCCGAGCCATCGTTGGATACTGCATCTTCATTACCGCTCTCATCTGAAGCATCCGATTCATCTAATCCAGTGTGCTTGGTGACAACGGAAGGCTTTCTGAAAGCAGTTTTTTAACGCACAACAGTGAAATACTGTTGTTAAATTACATTTTATGCATGCCACACAAGGCCATTAATACCATAATAATAATAATAATCATCAATCATCCTTTATTTGGATCAATTCCTTTTTTTTGATAGCAGTATTTGCTCTGTATTGGCTATAGAGACTTGTCTCTTCCGGCTGCACCTCTCCCCACCCCTCCCTAGCCTCTAGTTTAGCTCAATGTACCTAGTTAGGCTAATGCGATCTCGTTAGTTTTGTATTTGGCAGGATTGTTTTGTTGATTCTGACTAGGCAAATGGGATTTCAGTGCTAGTTTTGTACTTGGCAGGATTGTTGTTTATTTGCTGAACAGGTTACCCTACAGGGTTGGAGTCCTGATCTGTGGTCACTTCTGGCACTACGATCTTTACTTCACTCTAGTGTGTTTTTCTGCACCTCTGCACTTTGAATTGATGCACTTGTTGTACGTCGCTCTGGATAAGAGCGTCTGCTAAATGCCTGTAATGTAATGTAATAATATAAAGTTTAACATGACAGTTCCACTGAAACAGCAGTCTGTTGAAACAGGGAGCAAACCCACCTCTTTGAGCGTGAGGACGCTGGCTTCACAGAGTCATTCAAGCCAGTTGGCTGCAAAGACCATAAATGGACAGTGACCATAGAAGCAAAGCTTGTACAGATAACAATCGGGCTACTTTGGCAAACACAGTAAACAAGATAATGTTCAGATGCATGAAATACGATGTGAGTCCACAGCAATGAAATCCTTTCAATGCAACCCACATGGAGGCAATAAAGTTGTGCCCATGTTCCTTAAGTTATCATTTCAAAACTTGGCATACATGCAATGCAGGCTGTCAGGCACATTTTTAAACAAATCTGAGTTAGATAGGTACATGGATTATTCAATGTTCCTTTTTAATTGCATACAGTGCTTCATTTTATCCTCATCTCATGACAGTTACTTGCACTGCAGACAGACCATAACATAGCCATCAGTGAATTAGATTTATTATGTTTTATAGGTATTTAACAGAGTATTCCAAAATGTAATCAAATCTACTTTAAGAAAGAGATGATCATACTTAGATATACTTTGCATTTAGCAAACATATTCATGAAATTTACCACTCACCAACATCCAGAGAATATATGCTAGCCTGCATTTATAGCACAGCTTTTGCACAGTGAACATTTCTTAAATTGAGACCATGCATAAAAGATAATTCACACAAAAATGAGATCCAGCCCATCTAAACTCCGGTTTCACAGTTCTTGCAGACCCCACCCATTCTCTGCTCTTAACTCAGCAATAAACCAGCATGAATTAACAAAAACCTTTTGACATACCTCTTGAATGACATGATCTACAATGTGCAAATCAACAGGATCAAGGACAACTGTACCTGTGGGCAAAAAGACAAGATGCATCCATTTTATCCAAATAAAAGCAACACTGTATATATCAGTTATATTACAATCATTTATGTAATTAGCAAAAAGACAATTAAACACAAATTTGAAAATTTCAGTTTGCATGCAGAACAAAAGTTTTTGCTTGATGAACTGCACAACAATTCGAACAACTACTTTCAACCATTTCAACTTTTGTCAAGTTTCGCTTGAAGAGAGAGGCAGATAGCTTAATGCAACCTATTTGCCAATTGTCATTTTACTTGTACCACGGACAGGTGCAACAATATCCTTGGAATACGTTCTTACCTGAGTTAATGTAACAAATCATTAAAACATGTTGGTTGTTTGCTATGGGACTTTTTAGTCGCTACTCATCAATACATATGGTCTGAATTTTGTGTCGACTTTTCCACACAAAAAACCCCCTTGTCATTCAGGTCTGTGCACGGGACGCGTATTTGTACGTGTACATGAGTCTGGTGAGAGATCGAACTGACCCTTTCGTGCTTGTAGAACAGTGGACATTGTAAGACATACCCTGTGAGATTTCAGGAACAGGAGGCACATGACTGTCCTCTTCAGAATGAGCCAAGAACTCATGAAGCTTCGTCACCAACAGAGTCAGTTTGTTGGCACTACAGAATCAGCGGAAGAATACAGCAGTCAGTGCAATGCAAAGTTTTCATTATTTACAAATCCTTGTTGGGAGAGATGGAACATTACGGCATAAGCTTTTTCAAAATGATAATGGCATATTTATCCCTCATACAACACGGCTATATTTCCCAAATATCATGAATGCACTTTATTTCATATAATTTAATCTACAATGAACAACAAAAGAAAAGGTGATGCATGACATACAGTGTCCTAGAAAAGCATGGGAACAGTACAGTGAAATTTGTTATTTTAGCTATATATAGACTACTTAAGGCGTTTGGATTTGAGATCAAAAGATGAACATGAGACAAAAGTACAGACAATCAGCTTTTATTCCATGGTATTTACATGTGTATATATTACCACTAAACAAAAACAGCTGTTTTTGTTTTGAGTCCCCCCCCCATTTTCAGCTGTGCAAAAGTAAGATAACAAATGAACTTAAGTAAATCAAAGAAATCAAGTTTAATATTTGTTGGCATGCATAGACCTTAAATGCGTTTAAACGCAAGTCTGTGACCCACTGACATCACCAAACATTCGGTATCTACTTTGGAAATACTTTTCCAGGCCTTCACTGCAGCTGACCTATACGTGTATACGTGATTCGATTGGCTAAAAAATGTTCTCTCCCTTCAGTGGAGCTGCTCAGTGGCCAACAATAGAGGATTGTGGTTGTACTGGGCAGCTCCCAGGTGTGTATGAGTGTGAAGCAGGGTGTTCCGGAAAAAGAGCATCCCTGCTCAGCGAACCTACCCTGGGTAAATAAAAATTAAATTACATTTTTTTTTTTTTTTAAACGTGTAGGCTATATTTCTGAGACAATCATTGCTTTCTTTCTTTTTCCAAGACTGCTGTACTTGATAGTGCAGAAGCTGAGTGTTTCTTAATTAATTCTGTCCTCTCAGCTTACAGATGAGTTGTTTTTCAGCCATAGCTAATCCTCTGGTCTTCACGATGACAGTGTTTCTCCTGCATAGAGAATCCTCAGGTGGCCACCTTGATCAAATTATGTGCCACCTCCACAAAATTTTGACTGACATCAGCAAAGTTGTGAACGTTCCCATTCCCCACCGCCAGACGAATAAAAGTGAGTGGCAACAATCCCTCACACTTTTTATCAGCTGTTTTTTCTCTTGTCGTTTGTGCCTCTCAATCCAGGCACTCAGACTTTGTCCCTGGAGTTCCCACAACTCTGTAGAGCCCTCCTGAATTCTGAAACTCGTAGGATACCCAAGATTGCTCCTATGACCTTAGAGACTTAGACATCTACACACAGATAAATTTGCTATACACAGCAACTGTACATATTTTGTGTTCTTCACATTCTGTATAATTACTATAAATTAACTCAAATTCTTTGTTCATTCATATCCTTACATACAATCAGAGAAGTCAACCTCCTTGAACTGGCAGCCATTTTGAAATATCATTAGACCCCTTTATCTGTTAAACTATGCATGATACCATGTATAATATTCAGTTTCATTGATTCTAACACACAAAGACTGTCTGAGGGAAGTATGAGGAAAATTGAAAACGTAAGCCTGTGAAACACCTAAATCCTGCTTGAATTTTGATGGATACTCTCTTCCTCTTTAGACCAGCTCCCCAAATCCATGTGAGCATGGCAAGAATTTGCTTTAGCTATGCTGTGTTGGCAAAATCAGCAAAATCTTTCAAAAACTGAAGGAAAATGACAATTACACCTTAACTTATATTACTGTGTAATGTAATAGTTGACTGCATAACACTGTGCTGAAGCAACCATTCATGATATTGTGCGAGGCTCTCAGTTGTTTCTATAAGCTTCCAATGAGACGAGCCATACACCTTTGGAAAGCTTATACTGTCCTCAACAGGATAAAATCAAACAAACAAGCATGAACAGAAGAGTTACAACGCCATAAAAAGCAAGTGGGCTTTTGCATGTCGGGCAATATAAATCCTACCCCTGCATTCTATTTGCTTGTTTATTTCTCACATGGATTGTCCAAGACAATAAATGACCACTGAATTCTGAAAGAGACAAAATGTGTAAAAAAACCAGGGCTTGACATTAACACCTGCCACCCACCAGCATTCTGCAGTGGCATGTAACTCATTTGCACTTACTATTAGGTGATCTTTCGGGAGGGGTTTCTATGAAAGAATATTGTAGATTACAAGAAGCATCTGAACTAGTTAAGGTGATACAACATGATACTACACCTCCCATGAGCACTAGGTGCACACTGTGAGCTCATCCCACACGACAACCACTTCACCCTCTCCCTCTCACTTCCCCTGGATTTAAGTCAAAGGGTGTCCTTTTGGAGAGCTTTTATGTATAAAACATGTTCATAATGTCGCACTAATCACGCAAACTAAAGTCACTTATAAACAATCAAACCACTTGGTTATTTCCTTCAGCTCCTGTAGTTCATAACGTCAAAGAGCAACACAAGCCTCCTGATCACAACAGGGTGAGCCCACATGGAGGAAATTATCATTATTATTACAAAAATATAAAATGAAATCATAAACAATTTACAATAATACAGTGTCAATATCACAGTGTCCTTTATGCGAAAATGCAAAGTGAAAGTAACTTGTTACGCAGGAGAATAGCTAAACAGTAATTTCAGCTAGAAGGAAGCTATAAAAACACAACATACATCTTAAAGCTATGTAAATGAGCTTGAAGAACATGAAACGAAAGTTACTGTAAAGTAAACAGGGTTTCCAACAGGGTGGGTAGATGGGTAGATTGTAGAGGGGGTAGAAGAGACATGGTGAAGAAGTTTAGTTGTTCAAACAAATATTATAATGGATTATCAAAGCATAAACCAAGCAACCTTGTATAGAAAGTGTATTTCATCGTATTTTATGCCGGTAACTCGTGCTAGAAAAGCTGTGGGTAACACACGCACTTTACAAATACTTCCCGACGGTTGATTAAGCTTGCCTGGGCAGCCAGATGGGCGGTGTTTGCACTTTTGCAACCAGACCGATTCCACTGCACCAGGCAAGCTCAGTCAAGCAGAGCTAACCATAAAGCATTTAGCTAAAACTAGTTCAGTGGATAATTGGCCCATGTCTGATTTACACTTAATGATACATCAATTTCTAAGCAAACCAGAAATGTATCGTTATTGCCTTAAACTTGCATGGTGAACGTTTCGTACGAATCACTTCTGGACAGCCAAAAAAGAAGCACCTGTCCAAAGAACAATTTCTTCTAAAAGTGGAGACCTGATGTAACGTTAACGTTATTCAAGTTACTGCCAGCTAGTAAGAAAGCTACAGGAAGTTTTCCTGAGCCCCAGTAGCACTGTTTGCTGTTTTGCACGGCACGTACGTCTGCAGGGTAACGAGCGCCAAGTTGCAAGTACCGCGTAACCAAACACTGGCCGTGCAGTACCTATCGATAACTTCGTAAACATGGACCATTTGAGTGGTCATGGGACAGCAGTAGCTACTGTACTGGACACTTGTGTTAGCCAACACAAAACACGTTTGACGCTTCACTCATACCTGCAAATCTCTGCGGTCATTTCTTGTCGATTTAAGGCACCCTGAAGGGCACGGCGTCTTTCTCCAGAGGTAGTATTCCTAAAGTTCTCTCGGGCGTTGTTCTATGACAAAAATATTAAATAACATTAACGTTATCTAGCTATACAACTTCAAAACAGTAAATTAGGTAGGACCGCCATTTTCCCGGTTGACTGGAAGCATTAAAATGGCGCATTTTACTTTAATCGTAGATGACAGTACATTGGTTCATTAGTACAGGAAGTTATGCGTCATTTCCTTTCGTAAGCAATTAAAGGCACAGTTCCATGGGGTGTACCATACGGAGTGTACAGTATGTAGGAACTGGGGAGGCAGTGGTGTTTCCCCATCATTAACGTTTTTAAAATACATAATTTCAGGTTCAGCATATTTTTCAGGTAGGCCTGTCGGTTTTTATGTGCACGGAAGGATATTTTAAATAAAGAAGTTCATGACGACAATTTTTTTTAAAGCGTTTATTCACCAATATAAATCTCAACAAAATCACGTTTCCAAGTTACTCACAGTACAATGCGCTGTCTTTAAGTCATAAATTAAAACTTGTTAAATATATGTCTCAAAATTCGGCCAGGTTACAGCAAACAATACTGGCTATCTTAGCTGACACAAATTAAACAAGCTGTATTCCAAAGCTGTGCTACACAGTGTTTCCTAGATTTTTGAATGTAACTTGGCCCTGTGTTTTTTCATCTTAACATCTGAAGAGAATGTGGTCATTCAAAGTAAAAAAAATTAAATAAATTTTAAAAAAAAATAGATCTACAGCATCTATTTTACAACTGGTATTTATTTAAAATTGCAAATATACAATAACTTGTACATTTTGTAAAATTAACTTGACAGCCAAGTAAAAACAAATCCTTTCTGGAGTGTAAGTTTTCATCAGCTGTTTAAAACATTCATTTAAGTGATGTCTTCTTCCATGAGCCATTCTTCAATTTTTATATTTATTTTTATTTATTTATTTTTGTTATTTGACAGTGACACTTTGATGTGGCACAAAGATTGAATGACCACATTCTCTTCACAGGGTAAGAAGAAAAAATGTTGAAAACACGTTTTTCTTGAGAGATCCTTTCTTTTTGTACTGTGTTTGTTATGAGTAACTGATAATAGTAATACATATAAATGTAGGCTGAGACATGCATATACATTCAGTACATACAGTGCATGCAAACACACACATTGTAGCTCAAAGAACACGGAAGGCATGGTTTCAGACATTTTTCCTTTATCATGAATAACAAATAAATGAAAGTATTTGTCATGTTTTTAAATGGAAGTGTTTTCAATGGGGTTGTTGTAGACACAACGAACCTACTAATTGTTTGTATGTGGGTAAAGGATAGGGCTAGTTAACACTAATTTAGAAACATGGAATTTGCAAGGTAGCTAAAATGGCCTTGTTAAAAAAAGGAGTTACAGTAGAAACGCTACAGCGGTCAATTTGTTCGTTGTCACTGAAATCAATAAATCTTCTGTCATGAAATGCATATGGCTCTCCCTTCATAACTTTTCCGAAACATATACATTGAACATTCTGATATAATTTGACTATCAATATTTCATAAGGGAACAAAGTTATAAACAAATGGCCATGAATGGGGAAATGGATTTATTTTATTGTGCCTGTATCCTTGAGCATTTTGATTGCTCCATGCAAAAAAGGACTCCAAAAGTCCTGTAGCTGTCTGAATCATGAATAGGGATTGGTACCAAAACCCGATGGCATGCAGCAATTCCCATACAACCGATAACATTATCTACCGGAGTAAATTGTAATGCTGATGTCACTGCTTAATTTCAGTGCCGTCTGTACAAATAACATTATACACTTGCTCAGTCTACTCTGGCTGATGTTTGGTTGGTCAAAATGCCAAAAGCGAAACTGTCTAAAGAGTGGTTGTATCCAGAAGAACAATGGGATGCGCCATTGCAATAAAAAGATGTTCTTCAATGTTGTCATTTGCACTTCTTTTAAAGAAGGTACACAACAATTTCAGGTGGGATACCCATCCCTAGTCATAAAACAATGTGGGGTTTGCAGAATGGATTTCAGAAATATAAATGAGTTTCCCACAAAGGGAAATAACTTTGTTTTTATTGGCTGATGAAGCTAAATGTCCAATGGGGAGACATATTCTTTGTGGGCCTGGAGTATTTTTGATGATATAATCAGCAGGAAGAAGAAGAAGAAAGAAAGAAAGAAAAAACACGTTTTTGTGTGGCAATGTGAATGTGTTTGTGAATTCTTTCTGTTTGCACAGAAGGTACAGAAGTTAATGGGCCTCATTCATGAAACTTTTCTTAAATTATTCTTACTTTTGTTCTTAAAAATGTTCCTACGAAAAACCAATATGGAATTTATGACACATATGCAGACTTTGTTTTTGTGCATATCTCAGGTGTATGAATGCTGACTGTTTGTGAATTTTATGCATAATCCTGTTCATGTGATTAGCATAAGGAAACAGCCATGAACAAATACAGACAAGAAAAAAATGACGAATGCTGAGATGTTGTTGAAAACGTTCTTACACACAATTTACGATCAAATGTGATCATGCACATGTTTTGCGAATGAGGCCCGATGTTTTTAAGGGCTGAGAGCCTTTGGTCATTGTGGTTATTATACGAAAAGTGCCAAACTCTCAGTGTTTTTGTACATAAGGTATATGGGTATTGGGCATGCTTCCCTGTCAAGATGTAACTGCCATCCCAGTATAACTGGCACTGTACTGTATCTCTTTGTCAGATTTTTATAGAGAAAAATAGTAATAGAGAAAAAAAGTAACCTGATACCTGATCTGCATTATCTAGCTAGGTAGACTAATTTTGGCAGGTAGGCATGGGGGTTTAGGCTGGGGTAGCGCAGATCTGATGTGGGTGATCAACACTGTAGTTTGTCAGTGCTTGATGACAGACTCACATCCAATGCCATGTCAAGCTGAGTGAAGTGAAATTACAGGTTGGTCGCTGTAGATGGCATTAGTAGAATTTTCTACCTAGCTATTTTTAGCTATCTGAATTGATTTGTTTTGTTATCTGATAAGCTTACTGTCCGTTCCACTGCACTTGCAGCCTTGAAGCCCTCTACCGTTCTCGATAGATAAATGTAGCCACGCTAGCCTTGTTTGTTCGCTTACTTGTGGTTGGTACATTTTGGGAGGAGTCGAAGGCTAGGTGGGGTGGCAGGGCACGCCCAACCACGCACATACGGATTTTATGCCTGATTTTAAATGTGTGTTATTACTGTTATTGACATAACTTTGAATGGCTACTTTGTGGATGTGTAGTGGATACATTCCTTTGTGATAATTTAAGGTTATTTCAACTAGTTTCAGTGACTTTATAATCACTTTAAAGTTGTATATGGTTTTGGATGTGTCAGTCTGATTTGTATTATGGTTCTAGGTCAGTATAGGTACACTTACATTCAGTGCTTTTATTATCTCACACATACACTTGCTTGTTTATGAATGCTGTTAGCCAGGTCTGGTACTGTTGGCCACATAACTCAAAAGGTTGCACATGTGTTCTCTGTTATTGCACATCTCTCAGGATAACAGCCTCTGCTAAATTAATGCATTGTAATGGATAAGCGTGTCTGCTTAATGAATGCAATGTAATGTAATGTTTTTTTAATTTTTATTAATAGATAAGACCAACTGCTAAATGCATGTAATGTAATGGATAAGACCGTTTGCTTAATGAATGTAATGTAATGTCATTTGCAATGTAATTTCAACACTGTATGGTGTTCCATGAAGATCTTTTCTGTGCATCTGCAGAATATGCCTTCAACCTGATATGCAGTTTTGCGCAGCTGAACAGGTGAGTCTCACAAACCTGGCTGTAATGACTCTATCGTTGAGAAATGCAAATACTGCAAAGGTCACACACTATCGGTGATATACTGTACCAACAAAATCCTCATTGCACTGAAAGTGGTTGTAAAACTACAACACCAACTTAATGACATCAGAAGATGTAAAGAACAGTAACATCTCCATTGTGCTAGTGCCACATGTGTTTTCATATGTAACATACCTATACCTTCCTACATACTAACAGAAAGATGTTTTTACAAGTAAAACACGACACTGTAAACTGTTCAGTGTTAAATCTTACTACTTTGGCCATGTAAACTGTGTTAGAATTGAATTAGCACTGGACATTTTAGTGTGTTGGTGACATACACATATTCTAGATATCACAGATTTTATTATAAATAGCAGCATTTCTTTAATCATGATAGTGGCCATGTTTAGGACTTTCACCATAATCTGTATTAATAACACATCCACTTGGGAGATCTAATTGTACATGTCACATGATAACAAAAAAGACTGTACTGTAAGTAATGGATATGTTAACTGTTAAGACTATATGAAATGGAAAGACTGTGTTTATTCATACATATTAATATACATATCAATTTAACTGAATTATGTATTGTCCACATCAGCATATATGGCCACGTCTGGGGGACTTTCTGTTCTAGATGCTTCAGCATGGTCCCCCAAAACCAAACCCCCAGGCCACAAAGGGCATACTGCTACACTGCCACTTTCCATGGTGCTGAACCTCTGTGACTGCTTTTGATGTGGAGTGTGTTCTCGGCCAGCTGCCGCAGTGCAGTAAGGGTATTTTGAGTCATTCTGTACCTAGTGCTCCTAACCAGCATTTCATACTAAGACAAGTGTCTGATATTTTCATTTGAAATATGTGGTATGAGTAATGTAGAATATCTACATGTAAATTACTTAATTTTCATTTGAAATTGCTAACAAGCTAAAGTAGCTAAGGAGATACACACATTATTAACTCACGAAAAACAAATGTATTTTCCCATCATGAAACATATGCAGTATGTTTGCGTAGAAAGAGAGAAGGAATTTAATATTCATACCACCAAATGTAATATTCATGCTGGATCAGTGCTACATTTGTTCATAATATGGCTATTATAAATAACAACTCATCATGTCATGTATTATTATTTTTTTAAAATTTATCAGCAGTGAAAAGTCCAGGTATTAAAAAGTAAGTCCTGTCATGTGACTTCCACTCATGAACTTAGCCAGGTGATTTCGCAAACTAGTTCTACCACCTGGCTGAAAAATTGTGCATATTAGCAAATACAGGTGATTGCAACAAATATTAGGGAAGGCCCTTATACTTTCTGAACCTAGATTTTCCACCTCAGGTATTTTTGTACTCAAGGCTCCACTTACTTTCTATGCTGGGTATTAAATAATCGCTGTGCGACACACTTGTGCCAAATCTTCACACGGACTCCAGGTAAGGGAGAAGCACATACTTTATTGACTCAATGCGATAACAGCTATTACCGCTGTCCAACACAGTTGCTGTGGCTGGTGCTGTGGCTGCTGCTATGGCGTTGTTTGCACTGCCTGACAAACACTGGTCTCACTGCAGACAACACATATAAAGGTTAACTCAGATTATTTAATTGCCCACAGCTGTGCCTGCAAGCTGGCTAAACCACTCCCCCTTCTCTCCACCTGCAGCCGACACTATAACCACACAATCCTCTCACAGGGTGAAATCAATATGTAATCATTTTTGCACATGACAAATGCACAAAAATTTATGTTCCTGCATTTCATTTTGCTGACATCCATCCATTGCTTTCCTGGAGCTCGAGTGTAAGACATTAGTTTACAATTGCCCTCTGTCTTGGCTTTAAAAAATTGGTTAATATACCTATAGCCACTATGTTGTACATTCTGGTCAGGTCATGCCAGAATAAAGCAGAGGTCAGCGTGTCACTGCTGACTTTGTAACTTGGTTCAATTGTTGCCTGATCTAGCGTCTCTACATAGTAGCTTACGATCATGTCCATAACCAAAGCCTTCCCTCCCACAAATATATAAAAATACTAATATTTAATGTCAACATAATGTTCACTAGGAGAGGGTCAATCTCCCTATAACCACAATGAGGTGTGTTGTATTGTAAATTGACTGAACCAATAAGAATATATATTAAAAGTAAGAAAGCAGTACTCCTTGAATCCTCCCTGATCATTAACTAAGGATGTTTAGTCCCCACTCTCTCTTTCAGTAGATAAAATGTGCAACTTCTTTTTAGTTGGTGCAACTTGGAAAGAAGTCAGGTTTAATAGTTTGTTGAAAGTAGGCATCTGAGTCCTGCATCTAGGATGGGCATTCCACATTTCAACTCTGGTCTTTTGAAATATTCTGCGCTTTTGGCATTTGAACTTCAGTCTTGGCAAGTTTTTGGGGTTTGGCTATTTTCTTTCATTTCTTGTGTGACTGCACCCAGTCCATGTCTGTAACATTTGTTATTCTTTAAAGGTAATTGAACCTCATCTTTATATTAGACTTGAACAATTCTTGTAATTGAATAGATGGATTGATGACAAATTCAATTTAAGGCTTATTGAGGCACTTGTCAAAATGTTTAGAGACTGAATTAAGGTAAAGCAGAGTATTTATTAGGGGTAGAGGGAACAGACAATGGACAGCCAGGGAGTGGGCGGAGCTGGGAAGATAGCTGGAAGAATGGGGAGCCGGGCTAGCAGCTGGCCGTGGAGGCAGGGGTGAATGCAGAGAGAGAGCTGGGGAACCTAGTTGAGCAGATCTGGAGTAGAATCCAAGGGGGAAGTGAGCCGAGCAGGGTCCAGGACAGGGGAGCAGGGCTGACGAAGTGGGGGCGGAAGACAGGGACTGGAGAAAGAGCAAATGGAACTGCAAGGGGAGGAAAAAAAACCACAGGTTTCAGTTTAACAAACAGGCTATCAGAGTAGCTAGGCCTAGCAATAGGAAAACTGGCTAGAAGCATAGACTGACTGAGCAGAGGCTACGATCTGGCAGCGTGGATGTGGCAGAGCTGAGTATTTGTAGGCGTCTTGATTATGAGATGCAGCTGGTGGCACTTCTGCTCTGACTCCAGTACACCTGTCTCCACTCCGACAATCACACACAGACACACAGGGAGAGAGAGAGGGTGGGAGCTACCAGGAAGGTGACAGATTAGGGAGCCACTGAATGGGAAGTGGAGGGCGTGTCCGGGGAAGTAGCAGAGGCGGATGTAACACCAGCTCTGTGGTCCCAGACTTCTGAGCTAAAGACACCATTCACATCACTGCCAGTTTGGCTTCAGATTGGACTTCTCAGCATGTTGAAAATTCCTCTTATTTTAGTTAATGTGCCCAATTGAGTTTTTAAGGGCTTTAAATAAACCCAAATGTGCATTGTTTTCTGTAATCCAATTCAAAATAACTCAAGCTGGACAAAGTGCTATAACTTGACTGTCGACAAAATTAAATTTTTTGTACTGGAAAGAGCTATGAATAATGTTAGTTTCGGTGACCATAAAGGCACACGCTTAACTGTCAGAACATAACTGTCATGGTTCTGTGTTTCTGTCTCTGTTTTACCTTGTTGGACCGCCAGATGGCGACACTTCTGTTTTGTGTCCTGCACGTTCCCCTGTTAATTGTATTATTGCTTTCAATTACTTTATTATTGTTTCTGATTGTGTCTCGTTGTTCCCACCCTGTCCTGGTTTGATTGTTAATTGTGCCCTCCTGTGTCTTGTTGGTTTTCAGTCTATTTAAGTTATTTGTCCCCTTAACTTGGGTGCTGGTTCCTTGTGTTTGTTTCTGACCTGTGCTTGTTCCAGACCTGTATGCATCTTCTTTCGTTCCTTTCATGTGTTTGCCTGAGTGTTCCACATGCCTGTGTTCTGTTCTGTTTTTTTTATGTTCATAAGAATTTTTTTGAGTTGTTTTGCCCTTTGTGGCTTTATCTGTTCCCTGTTTGTTTGCCTTTTTTGTTGTAAAGTCCTTGTTTGTATCCATCCTTTTGAGTTTTGTGTGTTTTTTCACTCTGCGCCAGGGTCCTAACCCCCATGAACCGTGACAATAACACTTATGCCTGTCCCCTTTCCAACACAAAACACTGAATTTGAATTTTATTTTGCCAGTGCAACAGGTTAGGCCTGTTCTACAGAAAAGAAAATAACGAAAAAGCCTACGCCTGAACAAGAAGTACACAACTTCCTTTTGTTTCTAGGGCGTTCACTCAGAATAAAAACATCTCTAATTGTGAATAGAACTTGGCCAAACCTTACTAACGGATCATTTCATTGAAATATGTAAATGAACCCAGAAGCAGTAATTTACCAGTGGAAATGCAGCTCTGTATTCAAACAGGACACACACCCCTATCCTATGCAGGCTAAGGGCAGATCAATTGCCGACATACAACTGCATTTCTAACTAATACACATCTGTTGGACTTATTGGTGTTCATATTTGCTAAATTGTGCATTGCACACCATTCCTCCATAAGAAGGCTTCTAATCAAAATGTGTCAAATTTAACATGTATGGTAAGCTGTGTCATTATTAAACACACTGCCTTTTAACATACATTCTGTAAATTAGTTTCCATACTTCCACAAAGCATATACTCAATTGAAATTGTTAATCAACTTTAAAAAGAATAACAAGATTAAATTAAAGATTAACATAAATATGTCTGAAGTGTTCGTTCTTAAGGGTGGTTCCTTCCTCACTATAAACCCAACAAGGAGTATAAAACACGAACAGAAACGTAAACATTGCGACTGTGGGTGTTGCCATGTACTGACGTTCCACCAGTTAAAAATTTTGCAGGTGGTAGCGTTTAGGAAAACATCCATGAGAGCTGTTGCAGTAGCTTCCACTGTATGCAACGAAAGGAAGAGTGGGTGTCTCTGAGCCTGTCCACGTTTGGAATTTAACTAACGGTAAGTGCGCTACTCCTACTTGTGGTCGATCAGTATTCATATTATTTTAAAAGTCGCGAAAATATCATTTTCTGTCGTGTGCTCTCATTGTTGTCTTTTCTCTAGCGCACTAGTTTCTCCCATTGAAGGTTTGCCTGTCTACTGCTGCACATAATTTGGCTGAAAGATATACCGTGTTGCATACGTGAATAAACGAGTTAATTACAGAAGAACCTCATTTGTAAAGTGAGAAATGTTTGTAGCATTTAAAATCTATAAAATAAAAATGGCAGCGCAATAATATTGGTCAAAACTTTCGTTCCCTCCTGAGGACCGGTAGAAAAAAGTTAAAAAAAAATAAATAAAGAAAATAAAAGATTAAAAAAATAATATATATATATATATATATATATATGTGTGTGTAATACAACTGTCTTGGATGACAAATTGACATGTTGCAGTGAATTTATTTTTCCAAAATATTATTTATTTTAATTTTATTAAATGTCCCTTGCACTGTAGGTTTCAGTATAGTGTAATATATGGTTCTTGAGATTAAGACCAGAGACTCCTGTCTCTGGGGACAGAAAGTAATTGCCTAATAAGGTCTTGAAAAAGTGCTCTTTCAAAATTCCACGGAGCTAAGATTTTACTTAATGGTTCTGGTATGCTAAATTGTTTCTGCTTCTTGTGTACTTAGCTTACTTTCCATCATTTTCTGTCCTGTTCTTGCAAAACAATGTACAAATCGGTAGTATGCATAAACAATACAGCCATTTTTAAATATTATGTATCACTATCACTACTCCACTGTATATCATGTTAAGAATTTGTTTCTTCATAGCTATGTGACCACATGAAACCAGTATGCTGTAGAATAAGTACATTTTATTTATGAATGACCACAGTCCTATAGAATAAAATCAGTGTGATGTTTGCACCAGAAAACATTTACAATGGAATGATGTTGTTCATAAATTCTATAATGTCTACCTAATGTGAGGATCCTTTGAGACCTAAACCACTTGTCAAAGGCAACCAAACATCAGCAGCTTTCACCAAGGCTGACAGCAACACCATTTTCAATGGTACCATTCTTACTGTACAAACAGTAGAATATTACGCAGAGAAACTGGTGCTTGCTAGCTGCCAAAATTAATACTAGCTTCTGTTCGTGATATGCGGCTTTTGACTACCCACTCCCCTTTTAGCACTGTTAGCGAATAAATTGACTTTTTGTATAAGCTAAAGCAGCCAATGTATAATAAGGAGAAAATGGTAATTGCATGTGCTACTGCCATGTTAATACACCTGAATGGGGTCATTTATTTATTTATTTATTTTTTTTTTTAATGTACCACTGGACTGGCCATCTGCTGAGTCATGTTCACCATTAACTTTTTGTGATCAACCAAGGCAGTGAGTGCCTATCCACTTCATCTTGTGACCCTGCATTAAACCCACTGCTTGATCAGTTAGTTTGGAGCAGGAACTCCCCCTTTGAGAAGAAAATGGGAAGCCCGATTGAACAGGCTTAAACATGAATGATCAATGGTTTTGATTAACCAGTGTTTGATTAACAGCTCAAATACCACGAGCCAATCAAATGTCTGCTTGCCCAAAATAATCTACCAATCAGGTTCCAGGGAACAAACGTGGGGTTCGTCACTTGAGAATAAAAACTCACCAAAGGGTGAAGACACTTGTTTACATTACAGGCGTTTTACATCTACCCAACCAGACGCACTAAGGAAATCAACAGACTTTGCTGCGTCTCCGAACACTCACCTCGCTTGCTCATTGAGACCTGCCTGTCCTGCCAGCACCCCATCCCCATCCCCACCCCCACCCCCCCAAAAAAAAAAACCAAGCTCTTTTTCCCCTTTGACAGCTGTATTGAGGAACATGTATCTATAGGCTTTTCCTCCGTATCTCACTTGCAGCCAGACCCAAGTGGAAGATCTGTGCATATCCAAAGTAATCTTGACTGGAACCCGCCACGACCCCGACTTCAAGGAAGAAGTCTTCTAGGACCACATGTACTTGCAGTGGCCTTTGACCAGCTGATGAGCTGACGCATCACCTAAAGGAATTAAGGACTGGGCTCCCCTTTTATAGCCGTTAAGTATTGAAACGCATTTTATTTAACACTTCAAACAATAGGCTAGCGTAAAACTTGTAATACCTGGTTAGGTCATTTTACTGCTGTTTGTTTTGCTATGTAAATGGTAAATGGACTGTGTTGCTATGTTGGTCTGGAATAGCAAATTTCATGACCTTGTTGTTTTACATAGTTAAAACTTCATTTTATGAGACTGATTAAATGAACTAACCACGTAGCTAATATAGAGTAGCGTGTCACTAACTCATAGCACGTATTAACCTTCTGCCTACTGTTAACCCTTCGCGCAGATGCCAAATCTGGCCAATCCTTTCCCATTCAGGGGGTACTCTATTTAAAGCTTTATAACTCCAGGTGTAAACATCACAGATACTTGGAAAATCGCTTAAATGAAGCAAGACATTTGTACCATTTACAAAATTTAGATTAGTTATATTTAAAATTTAGGAAGCAATAAAGTGTCATAATTTATCTTGGGCAATAAGCAGAAATGAACTTGTTCTTTTTTAGTTTGCAATGAAATACTTAGAGATTGCATATATACAATATAGCAGGTTGAACTATACATGTCCTGGATCAAACTCCTTTACAGTGTTCCCAGGATCTCCAAATCTATCCAAAATGTATAAATTGTGCATTGCTGTAAATCACAACATAATCATGTATTTCACTACAAATCAATTGTTTTGATTCAAGAAACTCATTTTTTCATCATTTTAAAGTGGGAATTACAAGTACAGGGGCCTAAAATACCTTACAGTAGGTGTCCAGAAACATCCAAAATTTCTTCAAAAATGACTAAAATGCTTTTTGTTTTTTATAAAGCATATAAATGTGCCTCTTATGGTGGTTTAAAATGAAACATTGATATCAGATTAAAAAATAATGCAAAAACATTATATATGGGGATGGGACGACATTAAAACAATATTCCACGTTTTGTCGATGTTCCAGCTTCATGTCAAATTCGGTGCAGGAAACATAAACATGACTGAGCTATCACAGTACGCTTATGCTACAGTGTGAAATATCGTCATTATAAAACAGCACTAACCTATTTAAAGACACTTTTTTCAAAAATAATGTATATATATTTAGAGCATTAATACTTGCATATTGGGGATAAAATCTTATCTGCGTTCATAGCCATTCTCTTCCAGAAGAGAATCAATGCTGTCGTTTACCTCTTCTGACTTACTTCAGAAAACAATATCAGCTAGGTCTATCAGCAAACATATGCCTTAGCCATGCTCAGAAGTTCTCAATAATAATATTTTCCAAAAAATGATGGAACTCAAAACAGCATGTGTGGTTTTACGCACAGCTATCTTGGAAGTTACACAGGTGTCACAAATGTGTATATTTCACAAACGGGTTGTCCAAGACAATATATGTCCACAAAGTCTTGAAAGGGACATCTCTATGCATAATATAGAAAATATTTTTGTCTTGTTTATTTCGTTATTCAGTGAGCTGTGTTTTCACCGCTGCATTAGCATATCTTAGAGCTATTGTTTGGTTTATCTTGTTGCTATGATGGAATACAAATTTTTGGTAGTGAAATTATATTTTTATGAATGCCCAGATAGACACTGTTGTCCAGTGTATCATGGGGGATGCATAGTTGCAGATGAGACTGCAGGGAGGGGGTGCTTGTTAAATGGACGACATGAGCGACAATGGTGCTGCTTAGAAACTCCGTATTCGGCATAGTTGTTGTGTATTGTCGACTAATAAATCTAGAACACAGAGTTTGTGGTTTCAACTCATAGTTTGCTTGCAGGAGTACTGAAAGTCTGAGTTGAACAATCTTTTACTTTATGAAACTGGATTTTCCACCTCTGAGCAGTGGCTTGCAATTTTGTTTTGTCATTTTTGGAGGAGGAGACATTACTCCTGGTCATTGGGTTTACCTGTTTAATGCTGTGTGTACAGATTATGTAATTAGAGGCAGGCCCGTATTCTTAAACAGACAATCTTATCTAAGTTTATTGCTGATGAAAAAAAAAAAACTTCAGGCAGTTCATCCCCTGTTCTTGGCCAGGAAGAAAAGTGTCCAGGATATTATTTTTTTCAAAATGCCCTGTAACCAAGTGTCCCTCCTCTTGCAGGAGGACTCTCACAAAGATGGAATCTGAAAATATGTCCCTTACCACCAGTTGGGAAAATATCACAGATTCACTGTGCCCCTCCATCGATGACTTCCGCAGTGAGGTGTACCCCACCATCTACTCCATCGTCACAGTCCTTGGCCTGCTGGGTAACGGCTTTGCCCTCATCATCCTGATCAGGACTCTTCACGAGTGCTCAGCGTTCCACATCTATATGCTGAACTTGGCAGTTTCAGACCTGCTGTGTGTCAGCACCCTACCACTGCGTGCCATTTACTACTTTAGGAAGGGTCAATGGGAATATGGTGACTTCCTGTGCAGATTCAGTTCCTATGCCTTGTACGTAAACCTCTACTGCAGCATCTTCTTCATGATGGCTGTGAGCTGCACTCGCTTCCTTGCCATTGTCTTCCCAGTGCAGAACCTCAGGCTGGTGAGTGTACGCAAGGCCTGCACTGTCTGCATCTGCATTTGGGTGTTCATCTGCTTAACAGGCTCGCCCTTCCTCATGCAAGGTATCCATGTGGACCCCATCACTAACAAAACAAAATGCTTTGAGCCACCTGATGTGGAACGGGATATCAACAAGCTCATAATCCTGAACTATTTCTCCGTGGTGGTGGGCTTTGCAATCCCCTTCCTGATCATTCTGCTGTGCTATGCTGGCATCATATACACTTTGCTATTTAGCTCCACCACCATGAGTAAGAGCAATCGTACTAAAGCAGTCAGCATGATTGTCATTGTCATGCTGGCCTTTTTTATCAGCTTCATGCCCTATCACATTCAGCGCACTATTCACCTGCACTCAATGGGTCACTACAACTGTGATGACATTGTCTCCATACAGAAGTCTGTAGTGGTTACACTCTGTTTAGCTGCCTCCAACTCCTGCTTCGACCCCATGCTCTATTTCTTCTCAGGGGCGAACTTCCGCCATAAAATCTTTACCCTCAGCAGAAAATCACAAAGACCACTCAGCGCAAGATCACCCCTCAAGTCCTAAGTTCTCACCGTCTTGGGAAAGCCACTCCAATGTTGACTCTTGTCTTGTAGTGTGCTCTGTCTAATTGGCTTTTATTACTTTAAAATTCTGTTGACAAACTTATTTTCTTCGGCTCAAATGTTGAGGACACTAGTAGCTCTTTCTGCCACTGTGATTGTACTACTGAAAATTAGTGGCAACAAACTTTGATAGGCTTTGGGCATGTCCCTAAATGCAGTTTTGTTCATAAAAAGTTTCATACAGTATATAATGAGCTTTCGCAATAAATAAAACGTTTTCAGCTTAAGGGGTATTTATCATGTTATATCTTGTCAATAAGTATCGTCAGGTGATATGGTCCAAAATCAGGTCAAGGAAATGAAGTAGAGTACATAGCCAAAAGTATGTGGACCCCTGACATCCAACATCTCATCCACAATTATGGGCATTAATATGGAGTTGGTCCACCTTTTGCTCCTATAACATTACATTACATTACAGGCATTTGGCAGACGCTCTTATCCAGAGCGACGTACAACAAAGTGTATAACCATAACCAGGAACAAGTATGACGAAAACCCTAGAGAGAAGTACCGGTCCAAGTGCAGGGAACAACCGCATAGTTCAACTTGGACCCTGAAGGTTAAACTGATTAACACTAACACAAACGAGAACAGCAACAACGCAGTCTATGTAAAAATACAATCAGTCGTTAAGACAGGTACATTAACGAAGTCACCTACGAAACAGCTACCAAGTTACAACCCTAAGCTTACAGTCATTTAAGAGATTACAGGGAGGTATGGAGGGACGGGGAGAGGTGCAGCCTGAAGAGTTGAGTCTTCAGTCGTAACAACCTCCCATTCTTCTGGGAAGGCTTTATACTAGAGATTGGAGTATTACTGCATGGATTTTCTGACATTCAGCCAGAAGAGCATTAGTGAGGTTGGGCACTGATTGGGCGATTAGGCCTGTCTTGCAGTTGGCTTTCCAATTGATCCCAAAGGTGTTGAGTGGGGTTGAGGTCATGGCTCTGTGCCGGGCAGTCAATTTCTTCCTTACACTTCTTGACAAATCCATTTCTATATGGACCTCACTGTGTGCCTGGGGGCATTGTCATGCTGAAAAAGGAAAGGGCCTTCCCCAAACTGTCGGGGAAGCACAGAATCATCTATAATGTGATTCTATGCTAAGATTTGCCTTCACTGGAACTAAGGGGCCTAGTCCAAACCATGAAAAGCAGCCCCAGGCCTAGGGGTGTCCAGATACATTTGGTCATATAGTATATTTACAAATATATGTACATGTATGTGCAAAATGTCCTTCATAAATGTATTTGGATATATTTATAAATATTTAAGTTCCACTAAGGCTTGGTACTGTCAGAATAAAAAACACAATGTAAAGAAAATTACATTAAATATTAAAGTGACTTGTAAATACCAGATTCAGAAGAACTGTAGGTACAAATCTGTGGTACAAATTATCATACTGTCATTTTTTCAAGGCATTAAGTGACAATACAGAATACCTAAGAAAAATAATGGAATGTTAAAGTTGGAATCCATCCTTGGTAAAACGTAATTAAATATACCCATGAAAAGACAGATATCTGTTCTATTTCAGCAGATTTACTTGTTTCATTGGTTGAATTTGGACAGTCTTTAAAATGTTCAAAAAAGCGACATAAAAACTGTCAAACATTTAGCAGGGTACTGCATTGCTGTATGTTCGTGTAAGGATGAAAATGTTTTGTAATAAATTTGACAAGCATTTTGTTTACACAGAAATGCATTACAATAAATTTGGTCAACACAATAAATGTATTGCAGTGCATTTGTAATACATTCTGTTTATAAACGGAAATACATTGCAATGTATTTATTTTCTCTATGGGAGGTTCAAACCATCTGTTCAACCATTTTGTTGAACAGGCAACTTACCAAAGTGCTGGATGTAGGCAGGGGCACAGGTGAATTGTGGTGAAAACTGTTCCAGAGTGAGAATTAGTGACCTCTTGATAAGATAGAATTGAGTTTAATCAAACTATCCTACTCTTATTAGACAGGAAGACTACCATAAAAGCATGAATCCAAAAAGGTTGTGTTTTATGAGACCCAGTCAAGCAGGAAGTGCCCAGACAAACATTCATAACTCCTTTTTATACAGTAAAGTAAACAACTGGGTTGTGTCACATAGAGGGAGGGCACAGACGGTTCAGGGTCACAGATTACAGAGACACTTCTAGAACTTCTCAAACTGGCCTCTTCTCACAGGCCAACTACAGTAAACATGTAATACATGTAATACATGTATCTATAACTAAACCAAACAGTATAACATAATCAGCTCAGTCAAAGCTTAATCATTAATCAACTAATCACTTGTTTGGCTAATAATCGATTCAATCTAATTAATGGAGCTGGGTCTGTTAGCAAGAAGCATGCCATGGCTAACCATGAACAGAGTAACTGGCCAAACAGTGAACATGCTCAAGCACCTAAAAACTACTCTTGCGCTTGGGTTAAGTTGCTATGGAACAAGAGTTCTTTCTATCTGAAATTAATGATCAGTGCATTTTAGGTTTGGATACTCTGGCCTGTGCTTGGGCAATCATTAATGCAGCCAAGCGGTGTAGCTTCCTCATCATCTGGCCACTGCTCCAAACCTCTCTTGGCATGTGCAGTGCGCTCAACTAGTCTGCAGACAGTTGTAGAAGACCTGTTACAGTATAGTAGTGTGGGGCTTATCTGGGGGAGTGCAGCCAGCTACGTGCTCTCCTATCTGAATTCCAGTATCTGTTCGCAGCCAAAGACAGTGAGTGTATATGGGCTAATGTTACTAAATATGACATTGACACAGGAGCTGCCCCATTAATCTGCAAGCGGCCACAGCTCCTCCCACTGGCCCGGAGGACAGAAGTGGAGGAAAAGATTAAAGAAATGTCATCGGCCCCTCAAAAAGTCTGGGGTAAGAAAAAAAGACTGCACTCTCCAGTTGTATGCAGACTACAGGTGGCTAAATGCAGTAACTAAAAAATACCCGCTTCCCTGCATTGACACTTTAAATAGCTTAGGGGGATCCACTTGGTTTTTCTCACTCAATCTACGTAGCGGCTACTGGCAGGTCCCTCTGACTGCCACTTTGTGACCCAAAACAACCTTACTGTGGGGAGAGGTCTGTGGGAATTTAACGTGATGCTGTTTGGGCTAAATAATAGGCCAGCCACATTTCAGTGGCTATGGAGTGAGTGCTGCAGGGCATGCCAGCTAAACTGTACACGGTCTACTTAGATGACATACTGGTGCATGCTCCTTGTTTTAACCTGTGACTATTGTTGAAGTGAATTAGCAATGCCAACCTCAGACTTAATCCAGCTAAGTGCCAGTTGTTCCAGCGAGAGATGAGCTTCCTGGGTCATGTTGTAGAAGGGGGAGTGGCTACTGATCCTGCAAAAGTAGAGGCGGTAAGGAAATGACCCGCTCCTAAGTTGCAGAGAGTGTGTAGCTTCGTAGCATCATACTGCAGATGCTTTATCAAGGACTTGGCTAGCACCGCCGCGCCGCTGCACGCTCTCGCTGAAAAGTCAAAAAGGCCTCCAGCTTGCCACCAGACCTTCCGCTTTCTCTGAAATCCCCTGGTTACTGACCCTGACAGGCCGTTCAATTTCGGACACAGATGCTAGCAATGTAGGCATTGGGCTGTTGTTGTCACAGCCTATGGAGGACAGGGAGAAAGTGGTGCCGTTCTTCAGTTGTGTGCTTACCAAAGAGGAGCGCAATTACTGTGTCACCAGGCGGGAGCTATTGGCCATAGTGGCAGCAGTTTATCATGTCAGGGCATATCTGCAGGGTGGCGCGTTTAAGGTCTGTATGGACCATGCTGCCCTGCGCTGTCTATTAAATTTCAAAGAACCAGAGGGACAGCTAGTTCATTGGATTTAACGGTTACATAACTACCACTTCACCCTTGAGCACTGCCCGGGAAAGAACCACAGTAATGGCGACAGCCTGTCACACCGCCATTGTGCCAGTAAACACTGCTGTCACTGTGAATGTGCTGAGCAGAGGAAGGACTGGAGGAGAGCACAGGAGACCACCCTTGAACCTGAAACTGACCCCTAGAGAGTAGTGGCAGCCAGGACCGCTTTCATGTTAGAAGAGATGTAGCCTGACCAGCTGGTTCAGGCTCAGAAGGAGGACCTGCAAGTGGGTCTGGTGCTGCATTGGGTGCAGGAGGAGTGGAGCCCTGTTGTGTCTTGTCTGTCTGCTTTTTCCACAGGGCTGAAGGCACTGCTGGGCCAGTAGGACTGTGTGACGCTGCAATCAGGGTGTGCTGTACAGAACATAAAGGGACCATCCAGGGAGAGCATTGACCAGTTGCAGCTTGTGGTGCCACGGTGCCTCCAGTGCTGTAGTGTGTTCATGGGGTGCCTGGGGTTGGCCACTTCAGGGTGAACAAGACCCTGCACCGGCTCCACCGGCAGTTCTACTTGGGCTGGTGCAGGAGGGATGTGGAAAGCTACTGCCGCTGCTGCAACGCCGGCACAGCAATGCAGGTGGTGCCGATGGAGAGGCTGGCGGTAGACATCCTGGGGCCATTCCTGATCACTGCTGGTTCTGCTACTTATATATTCCCAGTTTTATTCCTCTGCTTGTGTTTAAAGGTGCATTCTTCTGCATTACTAAATGAGCGCAATGGTGCAAAATGTGATCCGCCTGGCATGTCGCTTGCTTAAATCGTTAAAATGCGTTGTTTAAATATTACACGTATGAAAATGTGATGTTTCGCATCTCTGGTGCAGCTTTTCTTATGAAACTCCAACTTGTCTTTTTATACGTCGCTTTGGATAAAAGCGTCTGCTAAATAAATATAATGTAATGTATGTTGTCCAATCACACAGTTCATGTCTGGGAAAGGAAGCACCGCGAGACGTTTCTTGAGCGTATGTCATCACGTGATCCCATCGTCTTGCTAGTCACGTGAATGATAAACACAGATCATAACATGCATTCCTGTTGACGGACTCGGGAGTCGGGATACGAGTTCATAACGAAAACAAGGATGGGACACATACGCATATAACCAGTAAATGCGTTTTTGACATTTTAAAAAGTCTTACTGCTGTCCTGGCAATCTATATGCAGCACACAAAGTTTAACCGTTAAGATCAGTCGAACTAGTTAGCTAATGTTCTTGTGCAGTCTATGTATTAGTTAGTTTACTACATATGGTGAATAATGCGGTTTAACGCTTAGTAACCGTATACTAATTAAGATGACAAGTTTGAGGTGGAATATTTCGATAGTAGTAGTAATTCAATCTAGCTACATGACGTGTATTCCGTCAGTATGGCAGTAGCCTTTTCGGTTCTTAATACAAAGTGCTTGTTAATTTGGGGTAGGTTTCTTAAAAATAAAAAATGATCACAATATCTCTGGCAAGTTTAGCCAAATTGCACGACTTGTTATGATCTAGCTAGCTAGACTAGTGACTTGTTAGCTGTCGATCTGCCCGACTAGCTAATTGACGAATGTGGTTTTAGCACAGTGTCGTTTAGTCATTAGTAAACAAATTTGGTAAGGGTTGTTTCATTAGAGAGCTATAACGTTAGTTGTTTTGGGTACAAATAAAAGTCTCCTCGAGTGAAATCTGTGTTAACCCAGTAACATGACAGTAAGTACCATGACCTGTACCAATATATGAATCTTGGGTTTGTGAGGCTCTGGGTATGGTGGTGCTATGACCAAGTGTTCTTGCCCGTTACTTTGTAAGAAACTTTACCCTTTCTGTTTAATTGTTTTCCGTATGTACGTGGGACAGCCTATTCTACGTACATTTATCACGTATTGATGTATAGAGCTTTATGTGACAACACAGTAAATGAAGGAATCATTGTGACCCTATGTGTTCATTTTTATAACGAAGTACATCGTGCTTCCTTCTCAATGTTTTCTGTTGTTTATAACGATATATTTATAACGATATATTAACTACGCATTTGATCAATGATGTTTTCAGCGTTGGTCAAAGGCGTTGTAAATATTTCGTTATATTCTAATATCTTTGCTGCTATGTCCTTGTGTTTGCCATCTGAAGCAAAGAGAGAAATCTACAAGCAGAGGGACTGCGCTGGTGACTCTTCTTGGGTAAAAGAAAAGGCAGGTTCTGCAGCAGATTGGCCATCGGAGGCGATGTCGAGCATAGCCATGAAGAAAAAGGTGAGTGAGGTCCTAGCAAACGGAATCTTCTCTCCATTCTAAGCCCAACTTTTTAATATAAAGGGTAGTCTTTGTGTCTTGGGAAGTCTTTTTTGCTTGAGGGGGCAGACTGTGCACTTACTCACCAGCAGATGGCGATCTTGTTAATTAGTTGAACTAGTGAACTTATCTCCCATGCACCCAGCAAGTGATGCTTTGTCAACTTGACATGTTTTGCAGGATTGGGTGAGTTATGAAAGGATGTTCGAACATAAGGTGCTGCATTCATAGATTAATCGACTTGAATTGGCACTTTTGAGCCCTGACTATGTGCATTTGTTTGATTCTGTAGGTGTTGCTGATGGGAAAGAGTGGGTCAGGCAAGACCAGCATGAGATCGATCATCTTTGCCAACTATATAGCCCGGGATACCCGCCGGCTCGGTGCCACAAGTGAGTGCTGTGACACTGCTGGGCAGATGCTGAAAAAATAGTCTCTGGCTTGTTGGAGATGTAGCTGTGGGGTCTCGGGACATTTGCAATTATTTGAAGTTAAGCTTGAACTTTACATACAGGACCTCCTATGTGGAGCCAGGTGCTGGTGGATTTTGGGATTCAAGGAACTGCAATGGCCCAAACCTTAGGCCATATAAATGATAAGTGGAGTGAAGGCTGGGTGCTGCTATTCCCAGACGCTTTCTGGAATGCCAGAATTCCGATAGAGACGGCACAGTGTGCTTGAGATGCAGCACAAAATGACTTGCCGTTGTTTTCCAAAAACCTCACCTCTGGGGTATTACATTTTGTAGATAGCCAAAGTATAGAATGAAGTTTAAGCCACAGTTTTACAGTCTCTCTCTCTCTCTCTCTCTCTCTCTCAGTTGATGTAGAGCATTCCCATGTGCGTTTCCTCGGAAACCTGGTTCTGAACCTGTGGGATTGTGGAGGGTAAGTCTGTCACACTGTTACCTCATGTTTGTCCTCGTTTTGCACTGCTCCCTGTCCAACATGTCGAGTTCACTCCATATGAGGAGTGTTCACTTCTGATGCTGTACTGCTTCAGTTCACTCTGTACACTAGCTTCTGCTGAGTGCCAAATTGTAATTGTAATGTGGAATAATATTTGCCATCTACTCTGACAAAGTGTCCAGAATTACGCACGACAAATGTGTACTCAGTGAAATCATTTACATCACTAACCACACTGAATTCTACAAATGCAAATATAGATACCGAGGTATGAAAGATATGAGCTCAGTATACCATCCATATATGGGTCATGAGCCGTAGTCATAATGCCTACCATAGTGCCAACATCCTACACTTGCATTCTGTGATCTGTTTATACAGTTGCTGGGATATTCCTGGAGCAGCTGAGGTATGGTACCGTGCTTCACGGGTGGTGAAACTACAGCCAACAGTCTTCCAAGCCAGCTGCGCTCTCTGTTACACTCCTGTTTAATATGCTGACTGATTGGTCCACCTCTCCCAAAAAGGCAGGACACCTTCATGGAGAACTACTTCACTAGTCAGCGGGACAACATTTTCCGCAATGTGGAGGTGCTGATATATGTGTTTGACGTGGAGAGCCGTGAGCTGGAGAAGGACATGCACTACTACCAGTCCTGCTTAGAGGCCATCCTGCAGAACTCCCCTGATGCCAAGGTCTTCTGTCTGGTGCACAAGATGGATCTGGTGCAGGAGGACCAGAGGGACCTGGTGAGGCCCAAAAACTGTTTACTTAGCTTAGCATATCCTCGCCAGCTGGCTGTTTAATCCTTCCTATACAGTTGATCATTTTTGGACCTGTTGATGGGAATAATTTGCTCTGCACACAAGATTATTTCACTGCCACCTGCTATTTTGAGATGCTACTGTCTGTGAATTTCATCCTCGCAGTGTGTTGGTAACCGATGCTGTCATCTCCTACAAGCTTTACAATTCTTTCAGTATTCACTTGCAGCAGCACAGCACGTACATACAGTTACCAACTCAGCAGCTAATAAATCATACATGCGGAGCCAGAGCTGCTGAATATAATCGGCAGTTAACATTTGCTCTTGAATGGTTTCAGATCTTTAAGGAGCGTGAAGAGGATCTGAAAAGACTGTCCCGCCCTCTGGCATGCACCTGCTTCAGGACTTCCATCTGGGATGAGACTCTGTACAAGGTGAAGTGGTGAGCGTTGCGTTGGGTAACGCATCTGTGTGTGTGTGTGTGGACGTGCACTCTGTACTTGAGTGTATGTAACCGTTTGGCCTCCCCTCCGCACAGGCCTGGTCCAGCATCGTGTACCAGCTCATACCCAACGTGCAGCAACTGGAGACGAACCTGCGCAACTTTGCGCAGATCATAGAGGCCGATGAAGTTCTCCTGTTTGAGAGGGCCACCTTCCTGGTGAGGGCTGGAGGAACAGGGCACAGTCACTGTGGTCATGGAGACATACTGGGGAGTCATCCAGGCCACTGTTGAACAGGGAGATATAATTGGGGACACATTAGGCTCCTGTGGGACAGGAGCGAAAGCTGGCAATTCATTCAGCCAGTCAGTGTGATACAGTAAATTAGAGGGAAACCAGGGTCTGTGGAATCACTGGTGTTATTTCACTTATAATTCAGAACTGGGGCATCTTGAAGAGAAAATTTGAGTCAGGAGCTTGATGCCATTAGGACTATTAATTGTGTTTGTCCTTTTATCTGTCTTGTTTGCTGATCTGTTTATGGTTGCTTTTATAATATAAGTCTCAAAACTTAAGGGAAGTTACATTGTCTGCCTAATGGACAGTAAAAGTTACTGTTCTTTTCCATTCAGGTTATCTCTCACTATCAGTGTAAAGAACAGCGGGATGCCCACCGTTTTGAGAAGATCAGCAACATCATCAAGCAGTTTAAACTGAGCTGTAGGTGAGTGCCCCCTCCCCAGGAGAACCCTTAGCAGCAAGGGTCTAACATCATTATCATGTGATCATCCATCAAGCCTCGCTGTCCGCATCATCATGTGCTTTACAGTTGTACCTTTACTCCATTCTAATGTGCAAATGAATCTGTCTTGTAGCAAACTGGCAGCTTCCTTCCAGAGCATGGAGGTACGGAACTCCAACTTTGCTGCATTCATCGATGTCTTCACCTCCAACACATACGTTATGGTGATCATGTCGGACCCCACTATACGTGAGTAGGCAGTTTCAACTGGTCCACCGTGATTCATTTTTGGCTGGACCGCAACGGCGGGGCCAGCCCTACAAACGTGAATGTCTGCGACTGAGTGACTGAGTGATGAAGTTACACCATTGGTCGGCCGAGTTATGAGGTTACACCACTGGTCGGCCGAATTAAGTGTGTTAGGTCCAGCCATATACTAGGTTTTGATCTGGTCTTGTTTCTGTGAGGCTAAGCCAAGTTTCTGTGCTGGAGGCATTCTTTCCCTTACAGTACGTGTCCCAGCACCAAGGTTCTCATCTCCCGTTTTCCTTCCTCACTTTTAATATATTTGAATTGACACTGTCATTTCTAACTTGTCACTTCTAAGTTGCAATTTAGTCGCAGTATTCTCTGTAATTCTCACCTCTTGTGCTTTTGTGATCAGTCTTGTCACCCGCAGTGTGAATGTATTTATTCTTGAGGTCACTGGTGTCTGCCTGTTCCCCGCCCTCTTCCTCCAGCCTCTGCAGCCACGCTCATCAACATCCGCAATGCCAGGAAGCACTTTGAGAAGCTGGAGCGCGTGGACGGACCCAAACACAGTCTGCACATGCGCATGCGCTAGGACCGCCAGCATCTGGCCCCTCCTGCAGAGTTCGGCACAGCTACTCAGCCAATCAGCCCCAAGAGAGTAGTTCTGCCAGTCTGAGTGGGCTTGCTTCAGGACCTGAGACCAAGACATGTGCCACCGTCTCACTCAATCACTCTGTCTTTTCTACCACGATGAAGGAAGTCCTCAAAGTTAACAGTGCTTGAAAGGTTTGTGTGGAGGGAAATGTTCAGTTTGTACACAGTTCTCACAGGAAGTAGTTGATCTGTCTACAAGGACTATGATGCCTTTCTTTCAGATATTTGGTTGCCTTTTCATTGAGGAACAGTGTTTTTCTGTGAAAATGAAAGTGTTTGATTTGGTTTTTAACTCTGAAAGAGTTCTATATTAATTACCCATGTCATCAACCTAAGACCCATTTTAAGCACAGGAGTGTTGTCACATACTATCAAGTTTATAAAATGAAAATATGTTGGAGGGGTTTTTCCTGAAACATTTTCGCTCTTTTAGTTCTGTACTCTATAGTTCGCAAAGGTCTGATTTGAACAGCAGTTGGACTGCCAATTCAAGTTTTTTGGGGAATGTGGGTTTTGACAAATGGATCAAAACAACAATGGTCATAACCACATGTTGGACTGTTCTATGCTAAATTTACATTAAATTTCGTATTTACATTACATTTTGTGAATTTTGGATTGCCAAATAAATATGCAAATAAGGGACAGTGTGTTTCTTTTTCTTGTGATTTTTTTTTTTTTTGGTGGGGGGTCACCCTGAATCCTGTTTACAGTATGTAGTAGTGTGGTCAGTGCCTCCCTAGAGTGTTGAAATAATGAAGAAAATAATACAATGCACTGTTGGTCTACAATAGATGTTTGGGAAATGGGAAATGATTTGAAACCAGCCATAATGATATATTATTGCTTGACATTCAGTTTAAGATGAGTTTTCAAAGGGTGTACCCATTTACTATGAATATTGGTTTTAAAAGTATGCCGCTTCATCCATTATCTATACCTGCTTATCCTGGTCAGGGTCATGGGTGGATACTGGTGCCTATCCCAGCATGCATTGGGTGAGAGGCAGGAATACACCCTGGACGGGTGGCCAGTTTATCGCAGGGCACTTTCACCATTCACTCACACATACTTATGGGTGATTTAGAGTCTCCAATTAGCCTACCTGCATGTGGGAGGAAACCCATGTGGACTCGGGGAGAACATGCAACCTCCAAAGGCCCAAGCCTGGATTAGAACCCAGGACCTTCTTGCTGTACAGTGCTACCCACTGCACGAACGGTGCCACACTGTACGCCCCTTCATTAAATACTAAATCCATGAAATCCATGCCCTATTATCGTAGTTTCTGATAGTGACAGTTTTTGAGATTAGTTAATGCTAAACACCTATTTCATAGGTCACTGGCTGAGCTGACTTGACCTGCGGCCTACAGCTGGCTCCCCACCTATACAAGACTGGTTTATTCACAGACCATATCCCTGGAAGTGGACAGACTTACGTACTTCACATCTGAGTGCAAACCTGGTCAGAATCATGCCTTATACTGAAAGGTGACAAGCCTGATAAATGATGCTATTCCTTAGCTTGCTAAATCACTAACCTTTCATAATTCTCAGAGTGGGCTAACCATAACAGTTTCCATAACTGCACTAACGCCAGGTGAGAAAGTGCTCCCCAGTACTTCCTGCGTTTCCACAGCCACTTCCTGGCTTCAGTAGTGCATCAATGGCGCCTTCTCTGTGCATCAAGCTTGTGCTTTTGACCCTTCTGATCCCACTGGTCCTCAGTGGGCCAAGTGGGGTAAAGGAGCATGGTCATGGCCAAGGGCAGTGTCATCCTAGCATGGCATCATAATACACACATTAACAGGCATCTTTGGGTGTACAAGGTTAAGGAGGGATATTTATGCATTTTTTAAATTTATTGTAAATATGGGATTTGGCGTTATGTTGGTACCTTCAAGGCTTATCAGTGAACAAGAAAATGGGCAGCAGTTTGAGCATTTGGCATGATGATTCAGGTGTGAACTCACACAAGGTTTTGTCGGGAGACAATTTGTAGGGGGCACAGAGTCGTCAGTTCAGCTAATGTACAGAAAAAGCAACAACAACAAAAAAAGATTTGACTAACAAAATCTGCTTGCATTCCCCCAGGAACATCAGAAATACCAGCCTCCCTTTGAGCACCTCTGGGGTTGATGTGCTGGGTTTGTTCCCTTGGTCCGAATCAAATACACAACACTGTATAAATAACAAACACAGAGGTTTGTTTTACCAATATGCTGTAACAAAATACGGAGACAGGATTCATAAAAGTACAAGAATGAAGGCTGAAATACAGTACTGTGCCTCCTAGTACACTTAAGATGGATTAATGTGACACTGAAATATCAGCAGCCTTCATCACAAACACATTCCCTGTTTACCTCAAACTAAATACCACAAGCACTAGAGTTAAACAACATAACAATCTTTGGTCTCCCGTTGATGTGTTTTCATGTGTTGAACACCATATAAAGAAGCATACAGGCACAAACATACGAATGCACATTGCATGCATCCTCAGAAGCCAGTCCTGAACTTGTGTACGGAGTTTGGTGAGGATCGCACAGTGTTTACGAGTTACAGTACAGCTGTTTTAGTAAAAATGGCCACACCGACAATAAATGATCGATGTGTGGCCATACTGTTTTGAAAACTCATTTTTTGATAATTATTTACGGTGAGTTTCCAAAGATTCTTTCAAGCCTAATTTGTTGACAATATATTCACTCGGGACTTTTTAATTAAATAATGGATGTTTAAAGAATAAACATCAATAATCGAGGAAGTTCAAGCGTTCAAGGGTGCTCAAAAAAAGGTTCCTTGTGAAGGAGGTTAGATTCCTCCTGGCAAAGCTTAATTCAATCTACATTGCTCAGAGACAAAGCATCAGCATGGTTCAAACTGAGTGTATTTCTTCACAGATATGATATGCCTAATATTGCAAACAAATTCCAAATGAAATACCTTCACATACAGGAAAAACCGCATTCAATGTGCGAAGGGATTTAAACATCTATTCTAGGTAATATTTTAATACAGAGTTTCATGTCCATAACTTGCACAGCATTTTTCCATTTGATTCCATGTGAAACAATAAAAGCAAGATAAATCTGCTAGATAAATTTGCCCTTGAAAGTTAAAGCCAAACCGCTTATTATAAGCTTGACTTGCCTCTATATTCAAACACACAAATACTTTTGAGATCTTGAAAAGTCATGGTTGAAACTGAAGTACTGATTGCCTTCAAAGGTCATCAGGAGAATGGTTTGATTAGGCTGTTTGAAGTCATTACAAGAGCTCCACTGATTGGAATGAGCAGACTGTAAACACTATTCCAGCCTAATGAGCAAACTTGATTGCGGTTTGGCACAAGCTCCTCCTCAGCCATGTGGTGTGGAATTCAGTCAAAGAAACGCAGACGGCAGAGATGGAGGAAGATAGAAAAGACAAACTCACACATGCAAGTCAGTAATTATAAATAGGATCACTCTGGTATAACGCTGAATTAATATTCCATCTTTATATTTCTTACATTATGCTATTTTTTCTTATATTTGTTTTCTTGCGGACAAATACTAATTTAATCATAGGATTATTATTGGGTGCTGGTAGATTTATTAATTAGATTAGTGCAAAATTGCACTTTCCAACATATCTTAAGAATGAAAAATAAACCCTTAACACAATACCATTACATATTGTTTATGGTTGAATAATTAGATGTATGCAATATTGGTGTTCATATAAATATATTCAATGTCACCGCGTAGGTTGAAGATTAAATAAGCGTGCTTAAGATAAATAGAAATTGTAACAGAAAATATGCTCATGGTTACTAGGCTAGTTCCATCAGCACCAAACTATACCTACACTAATGTCTCTCAGACTAAGTAAATAATTTCCATAACTTTTGGACTACAAAACAGCTGCCATGGTACACACAGGAATGCTGACTTCTCCATATTGCCCTGACTCATGAGTGTGTCTGGGTCTTTAAGAGCAGTGAAGCAGGCTGAGCTAAAGGAGAGCTGTCAGGCAGAGGGTCAGTTCTGAAATGTCTCCTGAGGGACTGTGTGTCCCATGGAGCAGGCGCCTGGCACTGCGCTGCTGAAACTGGCTGCAGAAGTCCCGCTGGACACGTGCGGCTCGTCTTGTGACCCGCAAGCAACCTGCTGATACTTTCCAAAGAACAGAGGCCACAGTGTGTGAGCCTCAGAGATCCTCCCCGTCCCCTTTGGCCATAACTACTTACATAAGCACTTCGTTTAGATAACTGCCCCCAATTCATCCCAGTACATATTGGTAGAATGTGCAGCAGGCTGCTTCTTTGAGCGACAATGATAGGCTGTCGGTCCTATGATTGTCTGTCATGCACCTTAGCTCCATTAAATGGTACCTACACAGTGATGGTACAGTACATTTGCTGAAGCCAAAAATGAAAGATCCTCAGAAATATTGGAACTGAACATATCTGAGAACTGTATAATTTATTGTAATGGTATAAACTTTGATCTGTCAGTTTGATTTTGTCAGTTGTGAATTGCATATCCTTTTACTTGACCAGTTGATTGCTTTTAAAAATGCTGTTCAATTTAGTATAGTATATTAAATTTTATACACTATATTTCAAATGACATGAAAAAATTACTTTTTTAATTCATACTTTTTTGCATAGCCACATGAAAGTTTCAATGTTGAAACAACATTGACACTGCAACCCAGGATATTGGCGAGCTGCAGCAGATACCTGGAAAACACATCAAATCTCGCGAAGTTATATGGATGGGTAGGTACAGTAGCACTCTGGGTCAGTGGAAGTGCATTAATTTCATTTTTGGGTGAACTGTCCCTTTAAAGTGGTAGATAGAGCTGGCTAGTTTAATCCATCTGTATGTCTTTAGTCTGTAAATGTGATGTTATACTGTGCATCTCACAAGTTCAAGCGAGTTTGCTAAATTGCCTTAGTCAGGGGAATCATTTCCCCCATGTGGCCTCAATATCTTTATTTTATTGTTTCAATATTTAACAATATGGTGCAAAGCACAGATGATTTATGGCTAGTAAAGGCGACTTAGTATGAGATTACAGTGTAAATATTCATTGTGGTTTCACTCTAGTTACTGTGACAGAGAGATAAAGCACTCTTTCAGCCACATTTGACACTAAAGCCTGACCTGGTGTGAGTAAGGTGGGGCTGGGGGGGGTGGGGGGTGGGGGGTCACAGAACACATGCTACCAGTCAAAAAGCCAGCAAGGTGCTTCCTTTCAGCAAAGAGCCGTCTTCAGTGTAATTACAGAGGGCCTCAGCCTCAGCCAAACATTACCAAGGGTGAAGAGAGTTGTGAGAAATTACAGTGCATGGCAGGGACTGAGGGAGGGATCAATGGGGCTGTAACATATTGCTTTGTGCAAAATTCCTCCTGCAAAACAAGTAATACCATGTTGTTTCCCTTAAACTGTTTGAATTAAACAGTTTGGTTATCACAATAGCCAAGTGTACAACATCAAGATTACACAACTATGCTAATAATATTGAAATTTCTGCTCCAAAGCCTATGTTTAAAATATTGAGTTCCTGTCCTATGATACAAGAAATAAATTATCAGAGTGAGTATACAAGTTTTATATGTTGGAATGATGCAATGATGCACATTCTGACAGATTAGCAGTGCAATTTTTTACCTTTTTCTTGCATGATAATCGAGAGACTCCAGTAACCTACTGGAGCTTTGAGTCACTGAATGACTTGAACAGCACAATAACACAACATAGGTCATATACTCTGTGCGGCAGAGCTGATTTACAGAAACAGCTCTGAGGAGAGGCGGACAAAGTTCTGCCACAAAGTTCCCATTTGCAAATGTGCATGATGTTCACAGTGAAAATAGCACAGCATGAAGACAAAAAAAAACAAAAAAAAAAAAACAACAGGACCAAATATTCTGGGGGTGTTGTTGACTTTGAAAACTGGATTCATTTTGAAAAATAGGTTTTTCATCAGATCGACTTTCAAGATTATTATCACTCACCTTTCATTTTAGGGTGAACACAGTATATAAATAAAAGACAGAGGTGGACAAGATGTTCAAAATGTTGGAGGAGACATTTCTGTATGAGATAATGTAGATAGGGCAAGCCAAAGTCATGGAGTCGTGCTAATCAGCCCAAATTCTGTTAAGCTATGTCTCCCAGAATAATGATTTGAGATTTGTGCAATTTTGGTTCTACGTGAGCCTTATAAGACCAAATAACAATTGCTCATCTCATTAAAAATCTGTGACAATGTGGTCCAAAAGTGTGTTGAATTGACCCAGAATTACCCTCTATTGTTTTTAGTTACCAGTCATAATTGTTACATCAGCCTTAGAATGCTTAGATAATAACATTCTAATCACATATATTTCTTATCTTACATAAAGGATTAATAAACTGTGTTCAAGAGAATGTCTATTGAATGAAGGGCATTCCAAAGCATGCCTGTTTAACAGTGTTTCAGAGCATGTCAGATTAATGAATAGCATTCCAGAACAGGTCTGTTTACTGATGAGCATTCCAGAGCATGTCTGCCTAATGAAGAGCATTCAAGAACTCTCTAAATAAAATGAACTGAATAGACTTCCTTTCAATCAATCAGAATTTGGCTGAAACCCTTCTGGCACAACAGTATGGTCAGTTTGGAACAAATTAGGTTAATTCTGTCCAGCCCACAGCACAGAAAGAGAGCCTGCTTTTGTGGAAACGGTTTATGTGAGAATTTATGGCCACAATCATGGATGGGCCATACAAGTCAGGTTTTTATATGTTCTTAATTTTTTTGAAAGACATTTTAATTGTGCGGTATTCAGAGGGCATGAATAACTGTTTCAAAACTATTGTTCTAGCGGCGATTCCCCAAACCACAATCACTGAAAAATCCCCCTGGTCCAGGATTGCTCCTTCCAATATTCTAGAGCTGGTTCTGCAGACCCGTAGACTGGGTCAACTCACATCTGGTTCCTGGTACAGATCATCAACTACAGTCCACTAATGGGGAATTCCAGAAGAGCAGACAGTTGTTGGATTCATATAAAGGACTTTGCTCATCTGGCATCACAGAAAGGCGCACCCAAGGGGCTTGCTCTGCCAATGCAAAGGCCATTCCGGCAGGTTATGCATGCTCACTCGTACAGTATATCTTCCTACATTTACCATCTTGGTTTCCTACCTGCATTATCTGAATGTTCTGCAGGACTTGATATGTCTCCTTCCCTGCTCACTGCTCACTCTCAGCCTTTCCAACGGGCTGAATCTTAAGTTCTGAGAAAAGGCAATAAAGCATATGAAGAGCGGAGAGAGTGGAACTTGCAGCACCAGCATGTGACCATGATAAATCAGCAAAGACGTGATCTGCCACTGACAGCTCCCCACTGAGGGGTTTACCATTAAATATTTGCTTTCTTCGCGATGCAGCCAGGCTTCCGCCTGGCATTGCGGTGGCTCAGTCACAAAGACAACATTCCCAAGAAATGAAAACTCATCATCCGTGAAGAGCACACAGAAATCGGAGGTCCGGCCTGTGGAAATAAACAGGCGCGGTTGGCAGGGCTTGGCAAACAGAAACATGTGGTTCCACACTCCCTGGAAACCAAGTTCATACTTGCTTGTTGCACTCAGAGCCACAACTCTCCCAGGCTTACCTCAGTTCCTTCACAAGTTCTGTCAGCAGTCCAACCAGTATACAGAACATTTTCTCTCACAGCTACAAATTCTGTGGCACATGTGGACATGAAAGATTGTTTTCTTCATTTAACTTGAATCCTATCCAAAGTGGTCAGTCAGTGGTTAGTCAGGAAGATGTCTCTGGATTACTTGTAGAGGTCAAAAGCACTGAGAATCTGAGAAGGGCCTCACATATTTCCTGATCTCCAAAGACCCGCCTTTGAATTATCATGCAGAACATTTCCTGACACATTCAAGTGGCCTAATCCATAGAGGTGCACTGGGACTGAAGTGGGCAAGCCTTTGCTAATTGTGATAGCGGCCAAAACTTTCCTGTTGCATTCTGTAAGGACATTATCTCACATGACTTTATTCCCCAATTGGGGCATTTTTTTCTCACCAATGTTTTCAAGTTCTCTCCCCACTGGGAGTTTAAAATTTTTTTTTTTTTTTTACCTCGTGCTTGATATTTGGGGGTTCAGGCCTGGCGTTTGCACTCTTTGGTCTGTTTCTTGCCTTGCTACTCTGTAAATCATCTTTGTGGATAGTTCTCTGTAAACAGTGCTGTGCAAATAAAATTTAATTGAATTGAAAAAAACTCAGTGAAGGCATCTGCTCATAATCCAACCTTCCCAAATCAGTTGAGGTTACAAGTGTGTGTATGAGTGATTATCCCAGTAGCATTATCCATATCCAATGACATTAACATTTTTCAATTTGTGACAAACGAAAAGTGAAGCTCATGTTACAATAGCAATAGACTAACATTTTTGACAAAATGCTTAAGTATATTTGGTTTCGACAGCAAGACGATTAATTGCAAAAGTAAGATGGTCTAAGGAAAATAAAATGTAAAAACAACTAAAGTTAATTCATCTCATTTATTAAAGATGTATGCTTTGGGCTGCATCTCAAATAAGATAATGCAGAAAGCACAACTAGAAAGAAAGAAAAGGGCTCACATTGATTATTTAATCATTGTTATACACCAGTGTGATACTCCTGGGAGGGAGATGCCGGGGAACACCGTTGACTGTCGCATGGAGAGAGACCGCGCGCACTCACACAAATATGAAATTAAATAAACGGACACCTTCACCCTCACGGATTCCTGGCGAAGACAGGAATCCTGCCAAAAGCTAGGATCGGCGGTTAGCCAAAGCTAACCGCCGACTTTTTAGTGGCGGTTAGCTTTCCCCCCGTCTTGTTAGAAGAAACAAAACTGAAATTAAACGCACCTCAAATAAAGAAACGCGCTCTCTGTGTAAGCTCCCGGTCTCGGCCCCGAACTGTGGAGAGCAGCACACCTTAAGCACCTGGGCTGATTAGCTAACACAGCCCAGGTGCGTGTGCTCTTTCCACCAGCGGGCGCAGCCGAGACCTATCCGCCTCTCCTGCGTACTGAATGCCACAATCATTTTTCACGTTTTATTTTGTGACCATCGAAAGGCAACAATAAAACTGATTTGCAGTCAGCCCTGTAATCAGCACATTAACAACGTGTGATTTGTTTGATTACAAATCAAAATTTGTGAAGTACAGAGCCAATCAAGAAAAAATGTCTTTCCCGCAAACATTATGGAGCTCACCGTATGTTGTGTTTTACATATGAAAGTTTAAAATATGCGCCTCTCAGAACAGCCTTTTAAAAAAGTAGAGTAGAGTTCATTAAAAAAAAAAAAATACATATACTTCAAAAAAATAAAAAATAAAAGCTGAGATTTTTCAAATGCAGTGGAATTTGGGGGGCAATAATATGAAAGAAACTTCGCCCAGGAAGTATCAGCATATAGTTAATCATTATTATCTTGCTTTATCTTGTACATATACAGTACAGGCCAAAAGTATTAGTCTACATGTAGTTCCATTCCATTTAACAAAGTAAAAAAAAACTTTAGGTAGAGAAGAATTCAGTTAATATATTGTATGCACATAAATAATGAATAACAAACCAAAGTACAAACATTTTCTTTTCAATTTCTACCTACAATAATGCCACAAGATGTCAGCCTACTGCCTCTGGATCTTTTCCTCCTGTTAACATTACTACCTGTGAGTGTGTACTGAACACTGCACCTGGAAATCTTAAGCTTCTTTGCAATTTCTTGCAAGGAATAACCTATCCCCAGTATGTTTACTTGGCCCCACACATCCAAGCATAATGCCTTCTTCTTCACCATATTTCTGCAGCTTTAGTACCTATTTTACTTACCAGCCAATGGCATTAGGCTACCTGTTGTTTTAAAAAACATAAGGTAGATAAGATTTCGGTCAATATAACTACCTCTCCACCTCCCTCCCACCGCCCATTTGCAAAATCTTTGAAAGTAAAACTCATCTTTTTGTGTTATTATAGGTATAAATGGAAAAAAAAAGTTAATACTTTGGGTTGTTATTCAATAAATGCACATATATTAACTGACTTTAGCTCTACCAAAGGTTTAAAAAAATCGCACATTTCCTTGTAAGTAAACAAACATATGTCTATTACTGGAATACATTAATCATTCCATGATCCCTGCCTGCTCTGAAAGCATATATAATATGCAACATTGCTAACTGGTATCACCTTCACTATACTAAATGGTTCCAACAGCTCTAAATGGTTCTTTGTTATTCATCCCTTATTTTCATTTACTCTCCAGTGCGGAATACCCAATCACATTGTAAGCCCTTACTGCTGCTGAAGAAAAACAAAAACATTTAAATCAATCAATCTTTTACACTGTTCTTTCAGTAAGAGCAGAACTAGTGCATTACACATTCCTTCAGACTAAAGTTCATATGCGAGCGAGTGTCCACCATTTCCAGTCCAGGACAGCACACAATGACGTGTGACAGGAATGGTGCCTCTTGATAAACTGCCATCTTGTTTACAAAGCTGATTAACAACCAGTGATAATTCATTTGGGAGGCCAGTTGTAGAAGTCTCCTCTGGCCCCTCAGCCTCTGAAGAAAGGCTTCTTTTCTCCCCTCTTCTGAAAAAAAGCTGCCCCTAAATTCTTACCAGCTGGAAGCAAGTGTGTTTTATTTTTTACATTTGTTTTATTTCTTAAAATGCTTAAAAACTGTCAGGCTGCAGTCTACATCAAAAGATAAATCAATAAGTCACAGCTGTGCTGCTGTAAATACACTATCTGTGTGATGTACCCACAGGAAGGACATATTCTATGAAATGTGTTATCGATTGGATCCTTAATTTTATAATTTTCTGCTTCCCCCTTAAATGTCACGAGGTTCCACATGATTTTTCTTTTGATTCGTCTCAGCATTCTGCTGCACGTGTTTATTCATATGGTGATTATAAACACAATCATGCCCCTTCTCTCTGAGGTATAAGAATGGGCTGACAGTTGAATAATATGATGTCAGGATTTCTCATAACTTCAAGCGAGCTCTCATCCTTTCCATTATGTAATCCTGCCTTATGCTTCTTATTATTCTAATGCTATTTCACTGTTAGAAAGACTCTAACATAACCTTTGTGGTTTTGTATCCTTTCCTTCTGTCTCTGTAACGTCTCATTTTGCCCTTGTTTGTATGGACAGGTTTTGCTTCCTCTGACCAAGATGTTGAGAGAGGAAGAGCCTACCGATCCTGATTCTCTTCTTTTATGTTAGTGTCAAATGGAAGGTCCTGAGCCTTTGGTCTGGATGGTAGGTCTGCACCATTTAAAGAAGCTCCCAAACAATTATGAAGGGATGTCCAATGGCTGCAGTGTTATTTGGTTTACTTGCAGTTGCAGCGCCTGTTTATGGTTGTGAAAATGACAGACTCTTTTACAATAGTTTTTCTGAATGTGCGTCTTTAACCTCCCACGTATCTGTGGTGCTCATTGGTTCTCACCGAAAGAATCCTGAGCTGCAAAACTGATATAAAGCTTGACATTGTCCACTTGCCTCGTCAGAACAGCCGACGGTACGCAGAAGAAGGAACCCAACAGATCATAAGGGGGGGGCTGTGCCAAACAGAAAAGTTCAATTACAGTCTGACTTGGTGAAACTGCGGTAGGCCTGTATTGAATGCGCTCGGGATTTAATAGAAATGGAATACGCGTTTACTCTGGCAGAAGATAAAAGGGGAGCACTTTGTTCTGAAATACAAATCTAGCGGCTCCTAAGGTATGTGTCCCGTAATATTTAAAAGGTAGCCTACCATTCAAAGTTTTCGCACCTACGCTACGCGGAATGCTGTGAGAAACTGCCGCTCTGCACAGTAGCCTAGTGCATAACGCATGCCTATATAAAACAGCATCTTTATAATATTTATTCAAGGGTTACAAATTGTTGAACGCCGACTCGAATAATTCGCAATGTGTAGAAATAAATACAAGACTGCTATCACCACGGATGCGCTGACACCTTACACCGAGGTGCAGGTGGGCAACAGTGAAAGTGAAGATATATACCAGGACACTTTTCCTAATGTTGTTTCTTGCACTTACATTTTGAGACCGCGAATTATGCGTAGGCTACGTAGAGTAGCTCTTGAGTCACAAGAGTAACTTAGCCTACCTAAAACGAGGATAAACCGATTAGTTACTCATGGTCATAGAAAGGTAGACATCCTTGATATGGTATTTTATTTACTCTTTGAACTGTGGACAGGCTATGCCTGAGCCATGTGTATAACGTTAGACCTTTTTTTTTTTTGAAAGCAGGGCAATAAGTCTACACGCATAGGTCACGCTTGTCAAATTGAATGTTTGGTAATTAAAAAAGAAATGCGTAAAGAAATGTATGCCATAGCTACAATATAAAAGAATAGAATGCAAAAGGGAATGAAAGTGGGAAAAACAAATTTCATACTAAATGTCACGGGCTGTTTGTGTGAAATTACTCCAACCCACTTTAACTAGTCATCAGGCACTAGGATAGTATAGTATTAGGATAGGACCTTTGGAAAGAAAAAGCTCTGGTTGTCATTTCGCCTGTGTTTTTGGAGTAGTGAATTTTCCGTTTTATAGTCTTTAAGGGTCCAGTTTTCCTGAAACGGCCAGCAGCCGAGCTGTGCCGTTACATGGCTAAGCAGTCTTCAGATGCCACAACCACGTAACATACTGACTTATAGTGTGTACATGTATGACAATAAACTCTTAAGTTGAATAATAAAATGATGTCAAATGAGTGAAGAGCAGTCCTTTCATGCTTATTTTATTTATAGAAGTAAGAACAATTTAAATAAACTAATTAGACCAAGACAAAAAGAAGTTCAGTTAAGAAACGCTCCTGTCAAGCTTCGAACAGGAGAAAAATATACACTAGTTTTTGTAGAATCTTTATTGTAGAAAAACAAAAACCCTTGTTTGAAATCCTTACATTTATACTTACGAGAGCTATTACTTGGTAATTTAACAACTGGTTATTTATCAAAAAGGCCTAGACTGAAATATTTGTAATTTCTATCTGTATGTATTGAAAAAACACAGGGCCAAGTAACATGAAACACTGGGATGCATAGCTTTGGAACAGAGCTTGTTTAATTTGTGTGAGCCAAGAAAGCCAATTTTGTTTGTTATATTGGCCTCATTTTGATATCAATACATTTAATGCCAATCAAGCCATTTGTTAAGATGGGTCCAAATGATTACATTTTATATGTGCTATGCAGTGTGTGTTGTTGAGTTGCCTTTTTGACAGAGTTTTTTCAGGATTTTGCCCTTCTGCACTGAACTGCACTGAACCCTTATGCTGTCAATCCTGAAACTGTGAAAACAATCACGTCATTCAAGGAAGTTTGACTCAGTCCTAGAAGGAGGGTGGGAGGGGGGGCAGTGATGGATTTCCCATGCTACCATTAGCCCTAGCACACTGACCATCTCTGTCCTGTCTGCTCCACAACTCAACTTTTGACAGAGGTCATGGCTCCTTGCCTGTGCTTATTGCCATTGTCATAGACAGCCCTGTGAGAAAGGGTTCAGTTGAGTCCGAATCCACCCAGTCTCTGTCAGCATCAGTTTGACAGCACAAAATTGAGTGCAATTCAGGCAAAAAGCACTCCAGCCAGTTATGCTGTGCCTTAAAACCTTGGCCACATGGCTTTTATGATCATTCCATGACCAACTCAGGTTGTGACAAAGGCCATACACCTGGGGCCTCATTTATAACAGTGTTCTTGTTAAAATTAATCTTAAAATTTATTTCCAACTTGTGATAATGCTATAAAAATAAATGCGACCTGAAGTAACTAAAACTTAGTTTAGGAACTTTAAAGTTGCTAAAGTAAAACATCTGTCTACTTAAATTGATGCCATAAATTGTTTGTCAATTAAATGTTATCCTTAAAGCATCAAAACAGCACCCTCACACATACACTGACTTCACATAACCATCAGGGAATTAACTTTAATCTAGTATAAACTCTATGTTATGATATAATCATATCCATGTCAAAGCAAGATATACTATACTATACTTCTACTTAGTTGTGGCTTTCTGCATATGCAGTAGAGTGAAGCTGAGAGGGGAGAGCTTGGGGTAGATTCATAGTGAGAGGGAGGTGTCTGGGGTAGACTGGCGATGAAAGAGAGCTGCAGGACCCAAAGGTAACCAAGCGATGTCTGATAATATTGTCCACAGTGTGAAATGTGGAATGTCATGTGGAATGCCCACTGGGACTCTTCCTGTTTGGTTTTGATGAGTGCGGGACTGCGGGGTATATGTGGTAGATGAATGGAGTAATATCATTAGCACTGCAGTCAAGGAGATGAAAGGAACAGGCCCCAGCCTTCTTCGTGTCTCTCCTCATTGTGTCTAATCACTGGGATCTTTTGGCCAAGCAACTCTTGTCTGTTAAAAATTATGGTGAATGCCCGGCAGGCTGAACTCCACAGATGTTCTAGCACTGGACATTCATCCCATTTATACACTAGCAAACTTGTGACTGCTGAGTTCTCCTACCCCCTCAGTTCCCCCAAGGCTCCAGGGAGAACAATGATCATCTCATGACTCTCATCAGTGCAGTAATCCTCTGACATGCTTGCTACCCAAGGGCAGGCCAGCGTGCACTTGTGTAATGGAGCAATGGGCATTCATCAAGGACTTCAAACTCTTGTGGACCAATACAGAAAGAGAATCAAAGAGTTAGGGTTGCACATCTAATGAAGAAGGAGGAACAGAGAACACTGCTGTTCTTCTGTCATAGTTCTATGAATCCTGATGATAAAATTAAACAATCTGCTTCTGTATCATGCCAAGTAGACAGTGAGGACCCTTTAAAGCAAATATTAAAAGGATAAAACCAATGTGGGAGAACTTTTTATGGTTTAAAGCTACAAAACACGTGACCTTCAGACCAGGCTAATTTTTAACAGAAATGTTACAATACTCAAAGTTGCATAAATGCTCAGAACTTGCATAAAATTACCCCAACCAACTTGATGTCCAAAATGGACAAAGTCACAGCTACCTGATACTCTACAATCACTACAGCATGTATTAAAGGACATTTTTCATTAGTCTGAAATAGGGTCTTTGACAGTAAGTTATCAGTTTTATGCAACTGATGGAGAGACTATTGAGCAAATAAAATCAACACCTTGGCTACATTACACACTGAATAATTTGCACTCATAACTGACTGCATCATGAGGGAATAGCTCAGATCTCTTTTTCAAACCGAATCAATGTGGAAACACTAACCTGTACAACACCTGTTTGTGTGTGCTCACAGGTGAGTACAAAGGTGTGTCCAGACTGCCAGCAACCCTTCTCTACAAATCTCTCTTCATGCTCAGCTGGAGGATGAAGGCTGTGGTGTTGCTGGTGTTCCTGGGGACCAGTGCAGAGACCACACCCTTTGGGTGGGGTACCACAGTACAGAGCCCCAGCGAGGAACAGGCCAGCCAGGGGGGTGAGTGGGTGGTCCAAGCAGCAAACCAGTCTTCTCACCCAGCCCTTCCAGCCAGATCTGTACCTCCACAGGCACTCTTCCCACCCATGTGCATCAAGCCTACTGAGATCAAGCAGGCCTTCAAGTACGTCAACACGGTGGTGTCCTGTGTGATCTTCATAGTGGGCATCATTGGTAACTCAACCTTGCTGCGTATCATCTATAAGAACAAGTGCATGAGGAACAGTCCCAACGTGCTGATAGCCAGCCTGGCCCTGGGGGACCTGCTGTACATCCTCTTTGCCATCCCCATCAATGTCGTCAAGGTGAGCCCATATCCAGTGCAGGGGTTGGCTGCAGCTGAGGCACACACAGTGCAACAGAGTGGAGTGTGTGTGGTCCTAGGGACTGTTGTGTGCACTTTACAAACTATGTGTGGATGTATAGCAGTTTCACAAGCTGCAAGGGAATGCCAACAGCTGGCAAAAAATACACATTCAAAACTAACATTTCCTTTAAGTTATGTTTCTGGTGTAACCATGGCAAAAAGCAGTGAGAGCAAAGCTAAGCTAAAAATAGATGCCAATTGGAAGAAGATGATAGATTTGTAGAGCTGCACCAGGAGCATGAGGGTTAATTTGGCCATAAACAGCTGCAATATTACTAGTATTACTAGAAACTGCCACAGTACTATTAACAGCTTAAGGAAAGAAATATCTCGGCAGCTTGATAGCTGAGATGGGCACTCGAGTTGGCGATTCATACTCGAGTTATACTTAAATCACTCACGGACTTCAGACTCAAACTGAAACTCACCCTTAAATGACTTTAGACTTGACTTGGACTCGCCAATAATGATTTGTGAACACTAAGAGTCTTTAAAGATAGATGGCTATTTGTGAAAACCACATGAAAAATAGTTTTCTTTGATTTTCATAAACCCTACACCAGAGCTGTTGCTATAATAAATGGATTTCTGATTGCCTCATTTCCTGAATAATGTAAGAAAAAACAAGTAGGCTAATCAACCATTCCTCAGGACTGTACAAGAGTCTTCAGCTAGTTGGTGCACACCTGCAGAGTATCCAGTGTTCATTTCATACTACCAATAAAGTCACACTTCAACCTTGTCCAGGTTCATACCCATCTTTACTGGATCACTGCTATTTTTCTGGCCCAAATTCTTGGGTTAAACGTGCTGGTCCTGCACATCCCCGAATCTCCAGTCCCATTTATCTTGATGACAGAGCCCCATCCTCTGCAGTAATAAAGCCACAGGGACAAAAATTAGTGTATCCGTTTGGTAAACAGCTAGGCCTACAAACTTCACTTGATATCTCTGTGGCTGTTCAAGCTCCACAAAGCAGCAGGGGACAGACATGTGATGCAAAGAGCGACCAGATGTGGACATCCTCACAGAGCTGCACAACCATGCTTGCATAGAGTTATAAATCTTAACATTTCAAAGGATATACTGCCACATAAATTCACTGACGAGTAACTAAGACAGGGGATAGGAAAACAATTTGTAATATATTGAATCTGGCTTTTATTTATTCAGGTATATTATTCACCAAAATGTTTAAGACATATCTATCCATTAGTGTACAGCACAACCCTGATTCTAAACACTGCTGGGTAACCTATCCAAAAACTACAAAAGTTCTCAGTGTCCTTGGGGACCCAGTTGGTCTTACACAGCCTCTGTAAAGTAGCCTGTATAGAAAGTGTCACTGCACGCAGCTTTAAATTCAAAACTAAATCTTTTATTTAGGTAGGAAACTGTATTAGAACCGAAACAGGTCTGTGAGAGTCTATGAGATCAGGAGCACCCCAACCAGGCCTAATGTAGTCCACATTCTAGTGGTTTGAAACCCATACGTCTATACTCCCTCTAAATACATTGTGCTGTTATTCGTTTATTAGAATCTGTTTTATTGGTTGTAAAATTATACAAATTTTTGCATGCAACAAAGATATATGTAAATATAGACTCCTCATCCTGACTATTAATGTGCTTGGCTTGAAAACGCTAGCATTGCTCTGATCCCCAATTTCTGTTCAACCCAGCTGTGGGCACAGGACTGGCCATTTGGTGTGTACATCTGCAAACTGGTGCCCTTAATCCAGAAGGCCTCTGTGGGCATTACAGTGCTCAGCCTGTGTGCCCTCAGCATTGACCGGTAAGCAAAGAAACCAACATATTAAAAGGTGACTACTACCCCACAAGACTAGTGTCACAATAATTGGAATGTACTCACTGGACTTTATATATCATTATATATGCAAATCCATTTTAAGTATCACAGATACTTTTTGAATTCTCTCGAAGTGGGAGGAGAGGCACTGTTGGTGGTGTGTCAGTGAAGATCAAGCAGTGCAGTACAATTTTGATGCAGCACATTGCAATTTTGGTGGCAGTGCTGTCTGCGATTTGCCCCTACACTGCCAGCCTGCGTAGGCCAGGCTTATGGTGCAAGTCACAGCCCAGGATATGGAAAGTTGCTATAACTTTTGGGCTTTGCCAAGCAATGTTAGACATTCTACATTGAAGTCGGAATTGGACATACACGCCTCCGGGTTCGGTGAATTTAAAAAAAACCCCAAAAAAAACCATGTTTCACACTTGAGGTTGCCGATTTGTTCTGAGCTGCCATCCATTCCCCACTCCAGGTACCGTGCTGTGATGTCATGGAGTCGAGTGAAAGGCACTGGTATTCCCCTGAGGAAGGCAGTAGAGGTGACTGTGATCTGGACTTTGGCTGTGGCTCTGGCTGTACCTGAGGCCCTGGCTTTCGACATGATAGAGATGTCCTACCACGGGAGCAAGCTGCGCATCTGTCTGCTGCACCCCCACCAGAGCACACCCTTTATGAAGGTACAAGCCCAATCTGCACCCTCCCCAAATAGCAAGAAATTAGCACAAACCAGAGTTGTGTGGGTGCATCATGTCCGTGCACAAATGACCTCAATTAAGATTTACAAAGGTTGCCTTTAAAATCTCTGTCGAGGCTGAGTCTGGATAAAACAAATCAGATCTATTTCTGGATTATGCTCACAAGGCAGACGATCTCTAATTTCTTCACATCATGCAATTCAACAGGGCAGACTTGTGTCTGTAAACATGCTTAAACAATCTTGAAAATGTTTGAAGATTACGTCAACAAAAATAAAAAATGAATTGAGACTTTTTACAAGCTCAAGGGAAGCAGAGGTCAAGGAAATAATGGCTAAGAGTAACATAATTACACTTGTTTCAACATTTCAACAGACTCGGTGCTTCTATCTTGGCAAAGGGAGGGTCCACAAAGTTCAAAGCAAAATTTTTGTTTTTAGAATAATAATGATTTTGCGTTATTATTCATTATCTGCACAATGATATCACAATAAGATAATATAATTGTATTATTTTGTAGAACATATATAACATTTGATAAACATTTAAGTGAATTTTATCCAGTATTTTAGTTCATATTAATTAAGATGCCAATAATTCTGGAAAATTAATTTTCTCCTCAGTTTTGCCTCCTGGTTAAATGTGTTCATTGCATACAGAGTGATTCCCCTGTGAAAGCTGGACGCTGCTCCATGTCTCATTGTAGTTTTACCAGAGTGCGAAGGACTGGTGGCTGTTGGGGTTCTATTTCTGCCTGCCCCTGGCATGCACGGGTGTCTTCTATACCCTGATGTCCTGTAAGATGCTGAACCACACTAAAGGGATGCGCATGGCCCTCAATGACCACATGAAGCAGGTAACCCTCCTCTCTAGTGCACATAGTGAAGCTGAGCAGTCTGTTTTGAACTTCTGATGAGAATTATATAAAATTTTCCATGATAAACTAGTAAACCCATAGAAGCTTCTCAAAGGAGAAAATATAGCCTTAAGCTACACTCCGGAAGATTAAAGAGTAGTGGTACGTTTAGAGATGCTCATGTTTTTAACTACAGCCAGCAGCCATATCCGCATGTATCCTTCTGCTGAATGGCAGATGCCAAGCAAGTGTGGACTTGGTGAGGCTACTAGTTCTGCTAGTGGTTTTAGGAGTGTAGCACAGTGGGTAAGGAACTGGACTTATAACCGAAAGGTCGCAGGTTCAATTCCCGGGTAGGACACTGCCGTTGTACCCTTGAGCAAGGTACTTAACCGAAATTGCTTCAGTATATATCCAGCTGTATAAATGGATACAATGTAAAATGCTGTGTAAAAAAGTTGTGTAAGTCGCTCTGGATAAGAGCGTCTGCTAAATGCCTGTAATGTAATGTAATGTAGTGGAACATTAGAAAAGAGATCAAGTCTCAATGGGTGTTCCTTGGCTAAAACGTGGTACTGTTAACGAATAAATTAGGGGGTGGACTTTCCTGTGACCAAATACACCCCAATACCCCGGTACACTGAGGAGACACTGTGCTGTAGTTGCAAAGTATTGTGGGAGTTCCCAGTGCCCTGGCATAAGTCCTCAATCTGTCTCCTAATTTTCCCCAGTTTAGATTGCTTGTTAATTCCTTCCCTCTTCACCTCAGCTGAACTGCGGCAAGGGTTTTGTTACAAAATGGCAGACGTGCATCAGCCAGGTGGCGGCTACACATTATTTCACACTCCTTCACTGTTAAACATTCTGAGATCATGAAATGAAAGGTTAAGACGATATTAAGTAATAAAGTTGACAGAGTGGTTAACCCTCCACACCATTTGGTAACCCCCTCCATTATAGGCACAAAAACGTGCATGTGATAAATGGTTTTGATATACACACAGGCAATGTCAAGGAAATTGTGTATTCAAAAAATGAAAGGGGAATTTTCTTTGTGAAATTTAAAGAGTTCTCAATTGTCAAAGCAGAAGCCAGGTCACAGAGAAAAGCACTGTTCATCTTAGAAGTCCTTAAAAATAAGGGTTAAACATTACCCATTGGAAGAGGCTTTGGCTGCAAAAACACCAGATGTCTCTCAGATAAGGACATTCTTTTCAACAAATTTGTAAACAGTGTTTAAACGCAACAAAATATTTTAACAGCAGTTCCCATTTAGGATCACTGACTATTTTACAGGAAGTCAACAAAGATCCAAAAGGTTGCCAAGACAGACTCAAGACTCCATAGCGGGGTTGAGTCATGAGAAGATCTGATAAGATCAATGTTTGGTTCAGTGTTTGAAGTCTTGGCAGCTTTTTTCATGAACATATAATTAAGAGCTTCATGATGAAGCAAACACTAAGAACGCTCTGGAATTACCCAGAAAATAAAAAAAACTAGACAATCTTAAGCTGGTTTCTGCTTTAACGTCTGATTTCCTTTCTTTTAACCAGCGTAGAGAGGTGGCCAAAAGTGTATTTTGCCTGGTGGTGATCTTTGCCCTATGCTGGCTGCCACTTCACCTCAGTCGCATCTTGAAGAAGACCATATATGACCAGAATGACCCCAACCGATGTGAGCTACTCAGGTGAGGCTAGAGCGTTTCTGGGATTCTCCCTCTTTTGCATAGCACCCGCATCCCAGAAGACCTGCTCTGACTGCCGTAACTGTGTGTCAGTAACCTGTTCTCTCTCACCCAACTGTTTCTCGTGTCTCCATGACCTCTCCCTGCCAAACTCCACATCAGTTTTCTGCTGGTCATGGATTACATCGGTATCAACATGGCCTCCCTCAACTCCTGCATCAATCCTGTGGCACTCTACTTTGTTAGCAAGAAATTCAAGAATTGTTTCCAGGTAACAATATGGTTTCAATTGTCTAGAAAAAGTCAAATACATAAGAACTTCCTTACCTTTAACAGTCAGCTCATACCAAATGCCCCGACCTCTCAAATCATAGCTTAAATTAAACCCTTAAACTATCATCCATATACTGTATGTACTATGATGACCCAGGAGCTGAAAGGGTCTAATATGTCCTGATAATCTTTACCACACAGTAAACAACATTTTGTTATTGTGCATTTCATGTAACAGTATGGTATTTATCTTAATGTCTCCTAGTTGTGAGCTCATATCACTTGTGTCTGCTGAATTTAAACTTTTTGCCTCCCGGCCTAGTCCTGCTTGTGCTGCTGGTGTCAGAGATCTGCGAGGAACATCATTAATGCTGATGAGAGGGCCTCAGGGATCTGCTGGAAAGGCTACTGCTATGAGAACAGCCTGGACCGACAAGCTCTCACTCCAGCCAGAAGTACAGCTCTTCCTAAGCCAGACACCACTGAGAGCTAGAGGGGATGACTGACACACAGCTAAGCTCACCCATAACACAGCCCTGCTTTTCCACAATCAGCGGTGTGGACAGGCTTGTGGACACAGACGTTTTCATCGCAGGCCCTTGTGAGGAAATGCAACTCACCATAGGATTCCCTCCATCCCATGATTCCCAGTGGACCTCATTCTTTGGAAATTGGGGGCAGAGGTTACTACACTACTTAGCGCATAAAATCTTAACCTTATTGAGGTTAAGAAATGAACTATAGGAAATGAACAATAAGGATTGTTTTACCCAATAAGGCTCCCCCTTGTCATGAGACTGTAACTAATAAACCACTTGGCTTTTTTGTGATAAGCTGTTATCAGCACCTGTGAATCTTGTCTTTAAGTGAAAGAGAACAGAAACATGATGAAATTGGAACACAAAGCTCAGCTTTGACTGGACATTTCTCTGTACAAGCTCAAGGGATTACAGATTCATTACATTACATTACAGGCATTCAGCAGACGCTCTTATCCAGAGCGACGTACACAACTTTTACATAGCATTTACATTGCATCCATTTATACAGCTGGATATATATACTGAAGCAATGCAGGTTACGTACCTTGCTCAAGGGTACAATGGCAGTGTCCTACCCTGTTACCTTTAGGTCACCAGTTCCTTTATACTACACTGCCGCCACTAGATGCATTAATCTCTGCATTTACCTTCCCTATTGTATTAATATAAGCTTTATTTTTCCACCAATTATTTTAACTGTAAACCACAAATGACCAATTTTTCAGCTTCAGCTTAATTAAGAAATCATTACATCCTGGCAGAAAGCTAATTAAAACAAATGCTTTCTTAGACATCTCAAACAATGAAATTCTTGATAATGAACCAAACTGAGAAACTCACACCAGCCAGTAACTAAACTTATTATCATGATGAACATTCAACCACTTTTAGTTCAAATCAGATTTTTTGTTTGCTCCAAACAAACTCCACAGCATAATACACATGGATTGTCAGCTAAAGAAGTCTATAAACTTTCAAAACTTCCAAAATAGCACAAACAGGATTTAATTACACTTCACTGTACTTGAGAGCATGTCAATTTATTTTATCAAGTGTGTATTTTATGTTATAATAGAAGGACAAGACATAAAACATTTGTTATTGTTGATTTGTATTTGCTGGAACTGTCAGACTGTTGATTTGCATGTATGGCGGTTTTGTCCAAAAGTCTGAAGAACAACATTCAGCTGTAGACAGCATATGAAAATGAAGCCCAGATATTGCGTAGTGTATTTTGTTTTCGTAAGTATTTTTACTCATAAAATGTATGTGAGACATTGCTTTTTATACAGTACTGTGTTGTAAGCAGGAAAAAAAACAAAACTATTTTATCATGTTTCAGCCTCCTGTGCTTTTGCTTGATTTGAAGAAAACTTTCTGCAATTTATGTACTTTAAGGGAATCGAGCAGAGGGGGAGTAAACAAAACTGAACTGTAATTGGATATATTCTGGATATTACGAGCCTTTCACTCCGGTCTGGCCTGCAGTTTTGACATAGGCATGCAACAAACAACGCACGGAGCCCCAAACACACAGACGTCTGCTAAAGGCTGGCTAAATTTAGCCAACATCATACGGGACGGAGCTGTCCTGAACATCCCTGTCCCACGGCCCCAGAGAGCAGAGTACCTGCCCTTTGCTCGGCACATTCAGTCAGTAGACCTGCTCACGGTTTCAACTACTCAAACTACCTTTGCAGGCAACGCTTCACAACAAAAGCATAAATGTATTATGCTAACCACATCTGTACATGCAGATGTTAATGTAAAGAAAAAAGAAAAGACACACATTTACCCAACCATGCACACTTACAGATGAAGCCTAAGGTTAACATAGTCCCAGACTACAAACGGGGATAAGACATGAAGAATTTAGAGAATTCTTAACAAATCAGGAAGAAAACCATTAATGACGGCTAGGAGAAAGAGGATAAAGAATATTAATTAATTAATTAATTGGATTAATTGGAGCAACTGCAAAGTCATTTCAGCAAGTCTTAAACCAAGGACTGTAGAACATGAACTCAAGGCAAAGATCAAGTTGGGTTACAAGTAGTGATAATGCAACTGATAATTAATTCTAAGAACGTCACGAAAGTTTGTATACATACATTTAAGTGTGTCTTTAGACTTAACAAATCCGACTGTACATGCAGCTACAGGCCAAGACACAGGGAGCATGCTAACCAATCACATGCTCCACACATGCTCCACAATTGATGTTACCTCTTGAACCTATCTGAAACTCCATGTCACTGCTCCTGGGCTCAGTCTGAAACACCCTGCCCCTAGACTCTCTGGTCTCGGTCTCTCGGTCTCTATCTCTCTCTCTTTCGGTCTCTCTCTCTCTCTCTCTCTCTTTCGGTTTCTCTCTCTCTCTCTCTGTCTCTCTCTCTCTCTATCGCTATCTCTCTCTCTCGGTACAACAAACGAAATAATAATATTGATATGTTTTCTTGAACTTGGTGTATTGGGAGTGCAGATACCTTCTTTCAAACTGAGCCTTTACCACACAGTGCTTCTGTACCTACATAACATACTGCTTTTTTCTCTCCTCAGCACAAAATAAAAGTAAATAATAAACATGTGGTTCCGCACATTTAAAAAATTGCAGAACCAGGACAACTGCACTTTAAAAAAAATGTAGTCACATTCAGGATTCACAACTGAGTTATACAGTATGGACAATGTTGTCTATTAAATGTCCAAAACACATCCAATAATGGGGTGTATTGAGCAGTTTAGTGTTATTTTACTATGTTCTTCTCAACCCACTACCTACTTAACTGGATACGCCTATGACTCACTGCCTCAGTTATAAATTACGCAAGTTTAAATGAATTTGGCATGGCATAAAAGTAAATGCTTGTCAGAATTTATTTTATTTCTGTTGGAAGGCCAGAGAATAGCATGTCTCCTTGCTGAACAGGAATGGCATATTAGCCTTCCAGATAGCAAACAACGCCTGGGCACCACAAAACTATTTAATGTGCAAAATTTAGATTGTAGACTTCAGTTCAAGGGACGGGCACTGCTGACACAGTAAGTAAAGAAAACTTTCAAGGCCCTCTAGGCTCCTCTATATGTCTGATCAAATCTCCCAGGGCAAAGATAACAAGGTCAGTTCCCCCAGGAGATCAGAGAATTGTATCTATCAGTGCTGACAGGTGCCAAGTGCAGGTGAAAGTAAACAGGCTCCTTGTAAGCATATCCCTGGAGCCGAACAGACCACACTGTCTCCAGTTAGCTGGAGAGAGAGAGAACATCCTGCCACTGAAGGGATGCCCGGGCATGTGGTATAGAAAGCCAGATCAGAAGCCTCCTATTGTCTGGGGGATGGAGAGGAGGGAGAGGGGTGTTGCCTGAGCAGAATGAGTAGTGACAGACAGTGCTCTCTTCACACTGAAGCCACATGACAAAATGTGAAATTGACTGCAGTGAAACCCACCGCAACAAACTTTAAGTGGCACTGAAAATGCTGAAGGAGAAGGTGAGTTGCATCTCAATCCCAGAGATGTTGTGCTACATATAATATTGGTACTCAGAATGAAAGAAGGGTAATCAAATGTATGTGAGAGTTCCACAAACAGTTAAACCGGGCTAAACTACTTACAGTCAACCTCAGAACATTTAAACAATTTCTAAATTACCTAAATTCCATTTGAAATAGTGGCACTCTTTTGGTGTTGTATAGCCTACAATATGACCACTAACCGTATTGCACAGTGTAAATGAAAGAAAATAGAACTATCTGGATGTTAAGCCTTGTCCATCCATTTCTCACTATTAAAAAGTCTGGACAGAACACTTTTTGAACAAATCACAACCCCGTACTGTAAACATGCCTGCAGAGGCAGCTGGAGCGGTGTGAAAGGGATGGGCTCCCATCTAACGTGCAGCATATATACAGGCATACCTGTGCCATACAGGAACATCTGCAGATGCTCCACAGTCTGCAGTCCTCCTGGACGAATAAAGAACAGACAAAGGCCTCACAATGCAGGCACATAACATGTGCATCTCTCTCTCATTCTTCTCTCCCTCACTCACACTCACACACACACACACACACACACACACACACAATATAATAGCAGACCAATGTCAACTGAAAAATCCCATCCTACAGGTAGTTAGCCTCAGTATACCGACAGGGACGAGATGCTTGGTCATTTCTGTGTTATTTGAGATACCCTACCGCAAGGTCTAGCTTTGAGGAAGTACCTCTGTGTGGTGCATGAAAAAGTGTTCTCTACTTTCTTTTCCCTCCTCAACCTACACCTACCTCCATCTGCACCCCCTCTGAAAATAACTACATAGCTTGTCCTACCCCCCTGCAGTCTGCCACATGGCTGCCCTACCCCCCTGTAGTCTGCCACACAGCCTGTCCTACTCCCCTGCAGTCTGCCACGCGGCCTGTCTTTCCCCCTTGCGGTCCCTCGCACGGAGGCATGCACTATCCTGCACAGTCCCTTGCATGACTACATGGTCAGCTGGTCAGTTGTGCAGAAATCCATGGGCACAGGGTCCCTGGCCACCCATGCTTCCTGACATTTGACCTCCATTCTACATGGCAGGAGGTTCTTACTGTGGGGACCCACAAAGTTAAAATGTTTCAGCAGCCAATAATTGAGTTCAATTAATCAAATGCAGAAACCCACCAAAAATCAGCAGATTGACAGCTCTGCTAAAAATTAAAGGCACCACCAATGAAGCATATTTTTCTGCCATTCCAGTGGCAGTAATTTCTTTGAGGACCTGCAAGGCTATGTGTAATATACCTGACCTCCATGAGCATAATTAGCACAGAGACACACTTATACCCCATCACATTGGAGCCACTGAGGATTACGGTAAATACTGTCTCTGGAATCCTTTCAAACAACTCAGTCCACTAAAATATACACTGAGTACAGCTTTGCAAACCTGACAGCATCAGACACTGAACAGGCTAACAGGTCCTCTGTCTTTCCATCTGCTTTGCAACAGTGCCTTCAGCAACATTCCACCCCAACCAAATGAGCTCCTACATCCACATTAAAATGCACACAATAGCAATTTTCTGTTAATAAAGTCCATGAATATACCCTTCCGTTGCCATATAATGTGACAAATATCTACATGGAGCCTCAATTACAAGTTTTTAGGAGAAAGCTAGAATTTTCAAGGGCAGCATGGTGGGGCAGTGGGTAGCACTGGGTTTGAATCCGGCCTGGGCCTTTCAGTGTAGAGTTTGCATGTTCTCCCCGTGTTTGCGTGGGTTTTCTCCAGGTAATCCGTGTAACTCCCACAGTCAAAAGACATGCAGGTAGGTTAATTGGATACTCTAAATTGACCGTAGGCATGAGTGTGTGAGTCTATGGTGTGTGTACCCTGCGATAGATTGGCGGCCTGTCCAGGATGTATTCCTGCCTCTCGCCCAATGCATGCTGGGATAGGCTCCAGCACACCCTGTGACCCTGCCCAGGATAAGTGGGTATAGATAATGGATAGATGGATGGATGGATAGAATTTGCAAAATAAGGTTGGTTAAAGTAGGATAATCTTTACCAAATCGAAACACAAAACCCATGCAGCAGAACAAAGTGGTAAACCGAGCACAAAAAAGTAACCAGAATGGGACAATACACTGAAGTTGAGAACATCTGACTTGTGGCAGCAATGGCCTTGTGCGAAACAGAAGGAACACAACCGTCTGTCCATGCCTGCAGTACTCAGATCTGCTCTCCAGAAGCACAAAATCAGAAAAGCAGCAGTCAACCTGATCAACAAAACACTGCAGCAGTTGCAACAGCAGTCAAACAGGCTGCTGTTATCTCGCAGTGTGGGCCAGTCGATGGCATAAAACAAGCAGTTCAAGACGATTTTCATGAGTTTCTCTGAATATTTATAAACCATGGCTGATCAAACTTGCATATGAAGATGACAAAAATACCCCCCCCCCCCCCCACCAAAAAAAATAAAAAAGAACATTTTAACTCATTTTAACTTAATATCCCAACATTCCATCAGAAGTACTTCTTTAGAAGTACTTCTGGTGGAAGACACCATTGATTAAGTGTCACAGATTAGCAATGCTTCAATGCAAAGATGTTTGTTGAAGTATTTGTCCAAGTAGATTTGTCTCCTCAGGTTTGCTTGTTTGTGTCTACAATCATGGAAAGACCAAAGTCTTTCCATGTTCTTGAATAACTCTCAACCATCCTTATATCAGAGATGGCTGGATGAGGGATTACCACCAATCCCAGGGTACAGCTAAGAATGTGTCACTGTCTCAGACAGAGACTGGAGAGGTTAGACCGGAGGCCATGTAAACAGAGTGTCTGATAGGCAACCCCCTCCCTAATCTGCTCCTCAAACCAATTCATTCTGGATTTAGAAGTCCTGTTTTATTTCTGCATTTTGAAACAAAGCCATGCACAATATGATATACCATGACAAGGCTTCAAATAATCAAATTTGAAAAAAGCAGTTCATCTTTTGAAAAGTTTGGGTGTGTGACACCAGAAGTGTCTCTGTTTGTCTTTCATGGCTTCAAAACTTCCAAGAACTATACATATGTTCCTCAAATTCAGACTTTAAATTAATTTGAATCACTGATTAATAATGGATAGCTAAAATCACAGTAGCTTTACTTTATGCAATTTTTGATTTAAGAAAAAAATAAAATGAAAAAAGAAACGGTATGTCTTGTTACTGAACTGACATACGAGTTTGTTACTGGCCTGACATACAATCCAATGGCTATTGAAATGCTTTCAGAAACCATGCAAGGAGTTCAATTATGAGCTTCCAATAAGCAAGCAAAGTAAGAAAATGGCGGTCCCCTCTTGTATGCATATAAACAATGTTGCTGCATATAAACAATGATGAAATAAAAAAGAATAGAGAAAGTGACAAATTGATTGCCACTTAAGCGAGTCAGCAGTCAAGACATTCCCCAGGGTGTGGTCCTACTCATGCAGAACAAAGGTTCTGCTCCTCTCTGCCACCCCCCCACCTGTCAGGACAAAATGATAGAACTGATTCAGCTCATTCCAATGGGGCATAAACCACAATGCAACCACACTGAGATGACCCAACCAGGAGCTTAAAAATATGAGCAGAACTAAAGTGTGGTTATGGTACAAGCAAATCCGCCCTTAAAAAACACTTCATCACCCTTGGCCACCTACTGTGCCCATTACAGCAGGCTTATTTTCGCCATCACAACAGTCTAGTCAGAAAGGAATAACATGAAATAACACTCAAACCTCAATCCAGACAGGAGCCCCAGGCTCCTAAACGTCCGTCTGATTCAGATGATAGAGTTCTTAACTTTGGCCTACACACTCCTACAACTTGGAGAATAAAAGAATGTGGCCCTCTGTTCTATTTCAGCGAACTGGCATAGGAATGTGTTTTTGAGCAAGGAGACAGAGAGTTTGACACAAACAGCCGGCCCACCAACAGCTGCCCCCCAGTTATGGAGGAAACTTAACAGGAGTCCTGAGACATCCATTTCCCAGCAGCACTACATCAATCTGACATAAGAAAACAGCTTGTGAAAGAGCAGTTCCATCGCAATAAGACTGCTGAAATATCTGGCTTATGGAGTGAGTGCATCTCAATTAGTGTATGAATAAGGCAGATTTAAAGGAACTACATGGCACAGTGCCTGAAAAGATACACAAAAAAGAACCAGTTAAGGATCTTCATCTGTTAGGAAACTGTTCACACTGTAATACTGCAGTAATATTATAGTATGTATTCAGGTGGAACACATTACAAGAAACTCAACTGTTCACCTTTTGCATTAGTTATAACAAACTCATCTATACAGTCCAACTTTTACTGCCCCCCAGTGTCAACTTGCAAACGCTACAATGTTTTTAAATCGACCGTTGTATTACAGGAACTTCTCAGCTGGACCAGGAAGTTGCGTAGGCCTACTGCGTAGTCTCTTTAGTAATAAGTAATCTTTGATCACATGATCCACAACTATTAACGGAAGTGTTTTGCGGTGCAGCAGGTGACTCGATGGAAAAACAGAAGTGATAACTAAGCTAGTTCAAGAACAGCTTAATGCCTTAATTTAACGATTCAACCAACACACTGTAGAGAGGTACGTTATGCGCCTAATAGTTTTTGGTTATACGTTACTTACGTTTTGATGGCCAAGCAAGAAATCTAGCCAGCTAGCTTCCTAAATACACGCCTGTGGCTAGCAGTCCATAACGTTTGTGAGAGATGGTTACTGATAATTACAGATTGGAGCTCGCACGAATGCATGTCACGTTGCATGTAGGGTCTGTCACCATGCTTTAAAACAACGGTCTATCTAACTAGCTTTATTGCATTTCTAAGAGTCAGTCGGGATTAATTGCAGCTATGCGTCCGTGCATAGAAAACATGTAACTGTAACTTACGTCAGTTCACCGTCTATTTTCCCCGAGGCTGCATTAGCTCGACTACGTTACTTTGACTGTTTAACGGACTAAGTCATAAAAACCTGTCAAGCACTTGCGTGTGTGCGCTGTGTTTTTCCTATCTAGCTACGATGGAGGGGATCAAGTAGCTCGCTCGCTTGACGCACATACGTCAGACGTGATGAATGCTATTTTGTTGTCAGTGCTTTGCGTGATGCATTGATTATCCCATGCTTAAGCTGCTTTGTCTCTGCACTTGCCGAACAGTCAAAATTACGCTATACCAGTGTGAAGTCGTGTAATATTCTTAAAATCACCCTGATGTTTTTTTTTGTGTCTGGATTTAATGAATCCAGACTTGAAATATGATGCCATTGTTTAATCAAAACTCTATTATTTACAGTTCAGCCCCGGACCTTGACTCGTCCCCTCTCATCCATCCATCCCTGAGTGGCTATCTGTGATCGACTGCCTCTGGATCCTTCTCCCACTATGGCGATCCTATTTGCTGTTGTTGCCCGTGGCACCACGATTCTTGCCAAGCATGCCTGGTGTGGGGGGAACTTCCTGGAAGTCACAGAGCAGATCTTGGCCAAAATACCCTCAGAAAACAACAAGCTGACATACTCCCATGGCAGGTAAGTGTACTGCTTGGTGAACACATATTCTGGTGTGCCTGGATGGACTGTCTGTGGAGTTCTGCATGAGGAGGAAAGTGCCTCCTAAAATGCTGAAGTCCCAAGCCTTGTTTGGACCCCCCTACTGTGTCATTTGCATCTCAACTGGTGTAGCAGGACTTGAATCAAAACTTAGTAAAATTACTAAGCAATGGATTTTGCACACCAGCTCACACTGGCAGGATACTATTTGTTATAAACAATTTTCATTGTTTTACAAGCCTGATAACCTTCTATATCTCATTGCATATCCCAGATTTCTCTGTAGTACATTAATTGGTGTGCGATCTTGAACATGACTTTCATTTATACAATCACTGGGCTAATTAAGTTGTTAAGAACAACGAGTGGAAAAAAACAGCATAGACATCACATCGTTCTGGGACTTGTTTGTAACCGAGGAAAGGTAAACTGCATTTATATGATTTTATTAACCCAATTATCTGGTTTTCCATGTGTCCTTTGTGTGCAGCTATCTCTTCCACTACATATGTCAAGACAGGATCATATACCTGTGCATCACTGATGATGTGAGTTCATAAGTGGTTTATTCTTCATTGTAAATATCGGCAATTTACTAATGTAGTTAGTTTGCCCTTTATGCATCTTTTCAAAGTAAGAGAAGACACATTGTACGGTGCATAAGTAAGAGACCATACTATTTTTTTTACTTTCTAGTGAAACCATTAAGTGCAAGTTATTTATTTTTTAGTGTGAGAAAATAATGCAGCAAACATATATTTAGCAGAATATTACACAAAACCTCCACAACTATGTGCAATATCAAATCTTTCAGTATTTGCTGTGTCCGGCCTTTGCCTTTATTACAGCTTCTATTCTATTCAGGAGACTTGCTTAGAATTTTTCAAAGAAATCTGCAAGAATATTTTTCTATGCTTCTTGTAAACACCTCCAAGTTTACAAGAAGTTCAGCCTTTGAAGTTGGTTACATTTTATGCTTCTCTCAAAACAAGTAATCCCAAACCCATTCAGTAATGTTAAGGTCTGGACTCTGGGTGGCCAGTCGATTGTTCTAAGAACACCAGAAGTTTGGTCTTCTTAGTAGTGTACTTGGTGCCATTATCTTGCTGTAGAAGTAATTTTCTCCCAATCAAATGCTGTCCAGAGGGTATTGCATATATTAAGATTTGTTTGTATTTATTAGCATTCATGATGCATTCAATCAAAACCAAGACATGGTGGTCTCTGACTTTTGCGCAGTACTGTAGGCCTAAATGTTTACGGCTATGTGTACTGAAACTGAACTATACATGTTTTAAAAAATAATGGAAACTAGATTCTAAAGAATGTTTTTTTTTATTTTGAAAGAGGTCAAGAAGATATAGTAAAAATTATAAGTGTCAAACGTAGAATATAGGCTATTTTTATGTGGATGGCTGAATCATTGTGATTATTTTGTGTAATGTATTTTAGGTGTACATCAGTGATTTTCTTTTCTCTTTTTAATACTGTGACTATAAAAGCAATATCATTATTTTTTTAGTGATATAGTGATTATTGGCTAATTTTTCAGTTTAAGTAAACTGATTACACACACCATATTGTGTACGCCACGTAGACCTAGTTGGATGTGCAGTGAATGAACTGGAATGTCTTGGATGAATCCATTCATTTTCAGCATTTAGATCTTCTTTCAATCATTATTTACAACCGTGTTGTTTGAATGACTGGACTCGGAGCGTGCAGGGATTTTTGCTCAGGTAGATTGGCCGTTGTCCTGAAATGCCCTGAGTGTGCCTGGTCGCCCTGCAGGACTTCGAGAGGTCGCGGGCGTTCAGCTTCCTCAGCGAGGTGAAGAGAAGGTTCCAGACCACGTACGGGTCCCGTGCGCAAACGGCGCTGCCCTACGCCATGAACAGCGAGTTCTCCAGCACGCTGGCGGCACAAATGGTGAGCGGGGGGACGTAGGCGTGTTCACGTGTCCGAAAACTGCCTGAGGACAAATCAAAACAATGAAGAAAAGGCGTCAGCAGATGAATGTGATTGGTTGTGGAGCTTGAGATCCCTCAGTCAACCCATCATTTGGGCGCAGATTTTATTTTTCAATATCATTGCAATGTATTATATCTTTAGATCAAAAAGAGATTACCAAATTATTTTATCACTCCATACTTCTTTTCATTCAATTCTGCCTGGTTGTCTTTGTATATTACTTTGTTGTAAACATGCACTTTACTCTGACATTGGATCTTGGTATTTGGATAGAGTCTGACAAGCCTAAATTAGGATTGTGTGTTTTTGGAACTCGAGTTTTTATGGCAGGATTTTATTGTCTTCACAGAAGCACCACTCAGACTCACGAGGTTCAGACCGCGTGACAGAGACACAAATGCAAGTCGACGAGTTAAAGGGCATCATGGTCCGCAACATAGGTAAGCCAGAGCCATCAAATGCCTTTGTGAGTCTTATGCTCCGATTCATATGCTAAAACTTAAAACCTTTAAGTTTGCACTTCATCCCAGTCTTCTTATTTTATTGCATGCGCTGATGCATAAGAGTCAGTGCAGCAGTAAAGTATCTCCATCCGGGCTGCACGCTGTCACCTGCCTGACTCTGTGGTCTCTCTCTCAGACCTGGTGGCCCAGAGAGGGGAGAAACTGGAGCTGCTGATTGACAAGACTGAAAGTCTGGTGGACTCTGTAAGTGACCCTGACAGTCTTTAAAGCTGTATCCCTCCACTCCGACCTGAGAGCAATAGCATTAACCCTTTAAGGTGGAAGATCACAAATACGTGATAAGAATGTTCTTAACTGAAGTAATGCTGATGCAATTACTAAAGGTAATTTGAAAGCAGTCGAGTTCTAGAACATTTACTTTTGGGGGGGAAGAAAATGAAAAGAAAACATACATCTTCAAAGGGTTAATATGCTCGTTTTTCCTTCTGCCAGTCGGTTACCTTCAAAACCACCAGCCGCAATCTGGCACGTGCCATGTGCATGAAGAACCTGAAGCTGACAATCATCATCGTGGTGGTGTCCATTGTGAGTGCAAAACTTCTCAGTTTGTTTCCTTGGTTTCATTCAACAGTGCCAGGATTCCATATGTCAACTAGCCCAGTGCTGCACACTCGTAGAAAATCACATTTAAAGTAATTACATGAAGTATTCAAAAGTTCTTGACAATAACATTTTGACAAATGTACAGTATAGTGCTGGTATGGTTTGTTGAAATGTTTTTTCAATCATCTACAAAAGCTTTATGTCCATGTTTTATGTAAATTATGCCCTTAGAAACTGATCTGGAGCAGTATTTAGATGTTGCTTAGGGTGTCTGGGGTCTCTGGGGGTAAACAGCTGATCCTGGGGCAATTTTAAAATTTGACATACATTGAAACTAGCTTTATATTCCTTTATCCTAATGATATATTCTACTGTCCAGATTTTATGGATCCTTGAATTTGGAGTAAGTGGATTTGACATGCATGTGATGTGGTTACATGCATGAAAGCTGTTCTCTTGCTGACCTGCTTGGGATCTTCCCCAGGTTGTCCTGTACATCATTGTGTCTGCAGCCTGTGGAGGTCTGAGCTGGCCCAGCTGTGTGAAGAAGTAGAGTAGGAGAGAGGGGCCCCACCCCGTCCCCCTGCACCCCAGTCTCATCTGACTCTGACATCTGCTGGGGGAACCCTAACCACTTATGAGACCACACCCTACTTCAGCTGAACCCAACCACACCTTTTCGCCTCTCCATCTTCTGTCCTCCCATTTCTTTGGTCCTCACGGAGGGAGACAAGACGGGGCCATGCTTGCCTTATCGTCAGGACACACCTTAGTGTGGAAACACGGCAACCCAAACAAGCAGTACCTGCCCATTTACTCTTGGAATGATTGATTGATATAGGCAAACGGGCAGTTATGTAACCTGTACAGATTTCAATATTAATACTGTGGTCCAGCTTTACTGAGACCCAAATGAAGACCCAAATAGGTGATGGTGCCAAAAGACCAAGGTAAAGGGCTCTCGAGGGAATGTTGCCTGAGGTGGTCCTAACCTGCACCAGTTTAACTATGATCTTCAACGTATGCCCCCAGAGGACACTTGGAGTGCTGATTTATTCTCCAGTCTAAACCATTTCATTTATTGAAACGGTCCCCGCATGTGATATTTACTGTCATTGTTATGTATGCAGCGTAGTTCCTACATGGTTCACTTCCATGGAAACGGTTATAGATGCTCAGACCACTGTGGTACAGACTGAAGTATATGATGTTCATACAGTGTTTGGAACTGGCTAATGTGTCCCCTGAAATCTAGTTCAAATTCCTTATATAATAGAGCGATGATTTCTTGGATTAGGCAACCTTCTGAATCACAAAAGTGGGTAAACTTTGAAGCCGACCACATCTACGTTTGTTTACTTGGGCTGGTTCGAGGGAGGGGAAGGGACTCGGGGCACCAATCCACTGGCATCCATTCTTGTAATCGATAGGCGTGTAGAGTAAACGACAGGTTTGCTGTGATTGACAGGCATGCTGAGCGATTGACAGGTATGTGGAGCGATGGCTGTTCTGAGTGCATTGTCTGCCATGTTAAACTAGAGCGCTCTGTCCGTCAGCCATTTCCTGTGCATTCTGCTGTTGAAAAGCATTACTGGAGCAAAATCCCATTGCCACATTGTTCTGTGTGAGCGAATGAATCATGTGAATACAGCTTAGTCAAACCGGTGACCTAATGAGAGTCCCTGAGCCACCATCTAGGCTAAAAGATTTTGTACAGAGCAAGTCTAAGATAGTTAATATATTAATATTCCATTATCTTCCACTATGTTACCACCTATATTTTCACATTTGTTCTGAACGCCACATTGCTGTTACTCTTGTATTTTGAATTTGCTAATGTTGTACTTGGGTTGGCACCTAATAGAAGTTCAGAGATGATGGGTCAAGTCCTCAGAGTCTCTCACTTTCTTGGAAAAAAACTACCATTCCTTCAACAGAGCTGCCCAGAGGGCACGATGAAACTACAGCTTGATTTACAAGTGCATTTCTGTGTTCCTGGTGATTTTTTTTTTTAACATTACCAGCTAATCTAGAAACATTGCTAACCATGATATCGAGCATGTCTGTATGTTGAGTCCTACCTTTTCAATATGTATAACCGATGAGTAGATCTGGCCTTGTCCTGCGCCTGTAATTGTCCCTAACCTGAAAGGGTAAGCAGGGACCGGACTGTTCTGGATACAGGATGCACCGCAAAGGCCAGACAGAACACACGTGCATCCAAAAGCATTGCTGGCATCCAGGGGTGCCTCATTCTTTGCATCAGGCCTCTTGCCACTTGCCGAGCTCGTCTGCAGCATCATCACTGATGTTCTCCGAGGCTACTAAATAAAATGCGCAGATTGCACTGGTGTGCAGTAGATGCAAAACAGTGTCTCTGATCTGTGGAATGTTCATTTCATGTTTGTCTGGGTCACTGGCTCCAGGTGTACATCTGTTTATATGTGTAAAGCACTTTTAACCAACAGTTTTCTTCCTGCCATCATCATCAATTTATTCATGTTTGATTTTGTTATTTAATTATTTTAAATGCATAGTAAAATAAAGTTATCAATGTTGGCCATGCTTTTTTTGTGCACTTGATTTCTTACTAAATGCACTGGACCAAATTTTATGAATATTGTACTTGTGTAACAAAAAAATTATCCAGGGTAGTTTTTGTGAAATAAAACAATAACAATCCAACTCTAATTGTATAAGGACAAAAGAGACTGGCCATTTGGTTTTTGTTCATTTCTACATTTAATTTCAGTCCATAAATTTCAAATTTGGCATTATTCCATAAATTCAAGTCTTTACTACGGACCTATTCAGTAAACTTACAGAAAAAATATTTGTAAAATGCATTTCCATGTCAGAAACCTAAATATTTTAAACACCATTAACTAGCCAACAAATTTTCAGCGTCTGATATATTCTTTTTAATTTGTTTGGGACAAGTACAATTAAGCACTAATACAATGCCGTAGGCAGTACCGGTTGCACATATGAACAGGCAGAGCTCAATTTCAACACTGGGCCCTTACTGAGCATTGATAGTTTAAACAGGAATGGTTGACTATTATGTTTAAAAAACATACCGAGTGTCATAAACAGGCAGTTTAACGTCTGTGATAAAAATGACAAGGAAAGTACAGCAATGGAGCAACACCACGTTGGTAAGGACTCGACCACTCAACTAAAATTTTGCAATCTAGTTTTTAACCAGTATTTTTATTTCTTCATTGTAGCAATATTAGCCTAACAGCAGGAGATAATGCAGAAGGACAGATGTGAATATCATTATATGAAAAGTTGTGTAATGCCTTGTCTCACAACTTTTCTGTGGCTGGATTTTCTGAGAGAAAAGTGGAGACAGTTTTAATGCTCTGCCCTGTAGAACCAGGACATCTGATACAGTGCAACTCCACAAGCGGCTAACTTGTGGTGCAAGATCCGTCAGAAAACAGGGCAAATTGCTCAACTCGGGTCCCAGTTTTGACCGTCCCATATAACAACAGAAGGAAGTGAAGGAAGTGAAAGAAGTGTGGCTGAGTTGGCGGTTACCCTGGAGGGGGCCCTATGGAGACAGAAGCTGTGCAATGCAAGGACAGTTCCTGTGAATGCTTCTGAAGAGAATAAATGTGCAGTGCAGGATGAACTGAAGGATAACAAAATACTAAATAGGTTTGATTTGCTTGCCTACTCTTCAGCTAACTTCACTGTAAAGACTCCCCCCCCAGTACCCAGCATCCTGTCAGGCGCAAGCTGGAGCATGAAGCAATCTGGGCTGTTGCCATCACTCTTGGTTAAAGTTCAAGTAGTTTTGGTGACTAAAACCATATTTCTATACAACTGTGGCTATAAACAGAACAGGGGTCAATACAGTTATTCTGGATTTTATTCTCTCAGTATGGTACTATGCCCTACTTCAGCCCCAACATTACAGAACTCTTGCAGGTTGTATACAGTACATGTGATCTCAGTTCCAAGTGGAAATCTTGGGGCTGGACTGCAGTGCCTTGAAATTAATTTCCTCCCCCTCTGTGTCTTTTAGTTCCAAGTCATTTCCCAATCTAAAAATGCAGCAAAAATTAGAACACATATGGCATGTGTATGTGAAAATGAACTGCCTGAAAACAAGCTGTTTACAATCCTACAGCAAACTAAATCGATAAATAATATAGAAACTATATTAAATAATGCATTCTACCATTTTCAATTACGCATCCTATAGCATTCTGCCTTCATCAGTGAAATGTTGTATGCTAGTCACATGACCTTTATATAACTCTATAACAGCTGCGTTCTACCAATCAACAGCAGAGCACTACCAATTAGAGCCTTGCTTTTCATATAAGCTATTAAGAAGTACTGAACTCAAGCAACTAACTCATCACCACAGGTGCACAAGTTAATGAGAAACTACCAATTAGAGCCTATAGTTACATGTAAGCTATCAACAAGTAGTTCATATTAAAAATCCAAAAGGTAATTCACATTTTAAATAGAAAGACACCTCACTCTTATTAAAACCTTTAAAAAGAATTCAGCAACTACATCCAGTAAATATCCATACACAGAATTTTTAGTGAAAACGAGGCCAAAAGATTCAAATTTTTTGACATAGTTCCTTCAGTGAAATGGCACTGCTTGCTGATGACCATATACCAAGCATCACAGGTGTGCAAACTAATTACACCAAATCAGAACCAATCTGACCCTCTAGCGTAGCCAAGTAGTCATTCCTCTGTAATTAGTTTGTACACCTGTGGTGATTTGAGTTAAGTACTTGTTAATAGCCTACCTGAAAATTGAAGCTCTGGATATGGAGATCTAAATTTTGAGATGTAAAAATGGGATGAAAAGAACACAAATTGGAAGAATAAAAACAACTGTGGGAATAATATCTTTACCTTGAGCTCCAGATCTGACTTCTGGGGCTTCTTGTTCTCCCTTCTCCTGGGTCCTGTAAGGTCTCCAGTTCCTTAGACAAAGTTGAATAAGAGCAGGTGGGTGAACCAGCACTGGACAAATACATCTAGTGCTGTCTCAACCAAATGCTCATATTCAACCTTCTCTAATGTACCTATATACAGTATTTATTCCCAGAAGACAGTTTGGCAAACAATACATAAGTTATAGCAGAGTATAGCAGATATGGAAAAGCAACATATAGCAAAACTAGTAGACATTACCATCAGTTATATTAACCAGATTGGTGGATCCTTCTGGGTCCTGAGAGCCATCTGTCAGATTGGTGGGTCCTTCTGAGTCCTGAGGTCCATCTGCCTGAGGCTCGTCTGACTTCTTGTAGTAATACTCCATGTCAGGAGGTCCAAATCGCTGCAGAACACAGCATCACCACAGGAATGGGATCAACACAGGCAGAGCATACAGGAATCATCTTTGCTATTCTCTGATTCAAAACAACTGCAAAGAGAACTAATGCTTTTGACAGTTACAGTAATTGTGCAGGATGCGACACTGGTAAGTGATGAGAAGGTAAAACATGGAATTTAGGGCTTCCAGACGGTTAGGAACAAATCCTTATTTAACTGGCGCATATTGTCAACTTTTGATTTAATTTGCAGAATCCTTTAGTGCGTTTTTTGTTCCTGTTGTTTTTCTTCTTGTGTCTTCATGCACTGGATTCAATGTGGTATGAAATGGGCTCCATCAAATTTGACATTTGTGCATTTGTTGATGCCGAGGTTGATGCATCCCTAAATGGAAAGCATTCATCAGATCTGAACAAGTTGCACTCAGGCGTCAACATCGCAGGCCAGGGATGGCCATGGATACAAACAGATGTGGCAAGCAAGCAGCATTCAGGCCCAGCACAGCATGAAGTGCTTTGGGTTTCTTGCACTGTTTCCAATGGGCTACATTTATTTGACAGTTACGTTTTGTTTAAGTCTTGAGAAATACATTTTTTTGTATATATAACTTGGGATATAATGAACTGTTTAATTATTGTCATTGCTTATTGTATTCTGTTGGGACAGTGAGGATTGAGTAAAATATGTTTATAGTTCTGAATCCAGCAGTTTAAACAGGTAGCACCCTTATAAAGAGACCAAACATGGAATATGTCAGGAAGTAATCCAGCTCAGCTACTGAATTCCTCTAAAAACATGAAAGATAATGTCTACTTCTAACAACAGAGGTGATTTTTGTAGACAAATAATTATTAAGTCCACCAGGTTGTAATCTCCAACTTCAGAAAACTCTTTTTCATGTAACATGATCTTTCTGCATTCTGTAGTCATGCTGAGTCTATGACCCCCAATAATTCTGGTGGTCTGTGTCTTAAAGAAATAAAATAATAAAATGTTCACAGGAGAGAAAACTCCAGGACACCTTTTTATGCCTATTGAGGGGAGGGGAGGGGAGGGGAGGAAAACAGACCCTCAGATTGACTCGTAACTGCCACAAGCATGTTTCCTTTGATGTTTGTGTTGGGGGGAAAGAAGAAAATATACCTATGGTCACACAGAGCAAGTTTGCAAGATCAGATTATATTGTCTGCTTCTCAAAGGTGATCATCTGAAAACTGAATATCTAACTGTTCATAGTACATTACATTACATTACATTACAGGCATTTGGAAGACGCTCTTATCCAGAGCGACGACATTGCTGCTGCTTGCTGTTTGGAGTCTGAAATTGTGAAGGATGCCCATGTACATGTACTTTTCCTATAAAACAAGAGCATTGCCTGTATTGTGCACTGGGTGTTTGCAAAACCGTGTACTACTGAGTGTTCCCAGGGAGCAAAAGCCGGAATCTAGAAGAGTGGCAATCCAGGTTGAGAGACGTTTTGACATAAAAGGACTAAATTAGCCCCAATATAGCACAGGATATAGCCTGGCTACATTCTAGTTGGCTAGAAAGCTTTAACTTTTCAACCAAATGTAACTGGGTTTTCACTGACTTTTCACCGCCGGGTTGTTGCTTAAACTTGGGTGAACTTATTTCTCATTGGTATATTTTCAGGTATAAGCCTGCAATTCTAATGCATTAATTTCTTGAACATTCTCAGAGCTCTCTTCAATGTGTAAAACATCTGTTCGACTAGTAGCCTAATGTAATAATTATTTAATAAGGGCTAGGTTAATACTAAAGCGATATATCTAACTGGAGAGGACATGAACTTCCCTACAAGTAAAGACTGACCTTGTCTGGCCACATAACGCTGATGAAGAGGATGATAGGCAGACCCACGCTGAAGACGTACACTCCCCATAACCAGGGACGCTTGTGTGCAGCCACCAAAAGTTGTAGTACCAATCCTGGCTGAACAAAGATGAAGCACTCCCATAGTACAGACAGAACTATTACAGTACTGACACACAGAAATTGAGCACTATCACAGTACAGACACAGAGATGGAGCAATATCAGAGTATATACCAAGAGACTACAGAAGAAGCCATAGCACAGAGAGAGAGAGAGAGAGAGAGAGCACTATGAGAACAGATACAGACAGAGAGCTATCACAGCAATGGTATTGAACATAATCTATAAATCGGTAGTTCTGCGCAACAGCGATTGAAATCAATGACTACATATTTGGAAATTCCCCACCAACAAAACTCTTGACAGACTAGTACTATAAGTTTGTGTTACAAGTCTGATGTAATCTGCCACTGCATCTTAGCTGTTGAGATTTGGACCATGGATTTCAATCCTTTCTTCCTCGTTTGCGGAATACCACAAACTGTACATACACAGTAGAAACCCTCCTATCCTTATGTTAGCTAAACATAAAGATAGCTAAGGTCTGAATACCTAATGTGTGAGGTGGTCCAGTATAATAACTGGCCAATTAACAGGTTAAGTATTCTAGATAGCAAGCAGATGACTACAAATAGTAAAATTTCACCAAGGGAGTATGGAGAAAGTATTTGTTAAGATGCTTGGAATGTGTAAAGAATGTTGTCAGGTGCATAATTTAGAATAAACTTATGCAATGTTTCAGCGCGAGCGCGAGCACACACACACACACACACACACACACACACACACACACGTGACAGCGACTGTGATATATAGTAGTTAGGGTAGTAGTTCTGCCACCCAATAGGTACTTCAGCAGCTTTGTTTAGTTGTATGGACCTTAGGACCCAACTAGCCCCCCATTGCACACTAGGGACTGGCTGTCATGGATTTAACATTATGGCACTATCTTTTCCCGCAGAGTTTCTTTCAATCACTTTACCAGGGGCCAGAAATAACTTTTAGTCCTATTTAGATTGAAATGTGGAATTTTGTGTTTTGCATTTCATCAGAACATATTACACTGAAAAGTGTCCAAAAATAGTTTATGCTATTGTATACATATAACGGAACTTTTATTAACCAGACCCCATTGTATTCATTTTCTCTTTGCCCACATGTATACGGTTGCATTCTCTCTCACAGTCCGTCTCTGTCCCCAGGTGTCCTCAGTCCAGCGACGGGCCACCTCTGGGTCATCACACAGCAGGATGTTGTCAAAAAGCACACCCCCCATCACAGACCACAGCTCCAATCCCACTGCAGCCACAGGCCTTATCTGGAATGGTGGGGGGGCATCAGAAAATGCAGGATTTGGCATAGTGCGAGGATACCATTGCCCCTGTGAGAGAGGAATGGAGGAGTTGGTTGTGGTAAAGAAAGAGACAGGATTGGGAACTCCAGATTCAGATTCATACGTCTCAATTTGTGTGATTTAAAAGTGAACCCACTCATGGACGAGCTGATCAACACGATAAACAAGTGTAGAAAATTTCCAGAGGAATGTGCCACATTACTTAAACCACTCTAAACTAACTAGCATTCTCACAAACCTGCTGTATATTACAACATTGCAGAAGCATGAAAGTCTAACACAGTAGAGCCAGCACTGGAGTAACTAAGAGCACAAGCACAAGAATATGTTTTTTTTCTCACAATTACAGGTCATATGTGATAGAAATGGGCACATGCACCAATAATATGTATGAGGCAGAATTGCTTTCATGCTCCAATGTTACCTGATAGTTGGGGTTCTTAATCATTGGGGGCCTCCATTTCCCCTTGTAGGAGGGGTTAGAGATCATGGGTGGGCTCCATGGGCCACAGCCAATAACCTGTGAGCATGCTGGGTTCGAAATCAGAGGCGCCTCCCATTTCCCATCCATGTCCTCATCCCTATTAATCAAAGACAGAGGAGAAAACTAAGTGCTTCTTTTTATGGACATTACACATTTTTTCCTCAGGTTTAAGACATTTTATTTGGAAAAAACAGCATGCAGATTTAACTTGCATGCTTTGAAATTTCCCATAAATCATGTTGCTGAACTGACCAGTCATGTGGACGCTCTGCCTGAGGGTCAGGGATGAAGGGAAGCTCCTCCACCAGCCACCCGGGAGGTCTCTGTGCCGAGGGGTCAGGAATGAGGGCTGGAGCGTTTTCGTCCCTTGGAAGGAACAGCGACAGAAATATCAGAAAACTGGATGTTGCGGTGAAGTGGAGAGATATGGGCATGAAATCACAATGCAGAGCAGACGAACCATGCAAAGTATGATGCATATTTCAAAGCATACTACAGTCGTGCAGCAGTTTTATTTTACTGGAAGGAAAGACACAGAAAAACATTAATAACTTAGCCATTAGGACGTTAACAGGTCTTTGACATATTCACAGTTGGTATGGTTTCTCTTGGATCGCATACCAGTCCAGGGGTTTGGTTGCCGTAGGGTCTGGGATAAGGGGTCGGTCATCCCAGTCTTCAGGTTTCTTATCACTGGGGTCAGAAATTTCTGCTGGGGGAACTAGAGGAGGATCCGTGTCTTCCAGAAGGCTGCCTTTACTAATCAGTGATAGGTCAATAAGAATTTCGTAGCTGTGGTCAGGGTACAAACCTGCAAAAGAGGAAGGCTAGGTTAATTCCAACTGTAATATTGGGCTAATGAACCACGCTACCAGGACGAATCGTTTTTTAACTATGTGAATTTTTTTTTTTTTTTTACAGCAGCCCACTTTGATTTCTCTCTCAGTGAGACTTACGTAGTGTGTACAGATGAGGCCGTTGGTCAGAGAAGTATTCCTTCAGGTCAGCATCTGGTTGCCGGACATGTCTCTCCTGGTGCAGTCCAGTCAGTGGATCACCATCACAGACAATGAAATGGACCTTGTGGCTGCTCCCACATTTGTCAGGACCAAACATGATGGAGTAGGGAGTGGCATTGTTGAAGTGGCTCTGAAACAATGCACCGGAAGAGATTCTGAAGGACACATGCTAAGCAGTATCTAAAAAGTGCTTTGAAAAGTCAGTCAATGCAAGCAGTAGCCAGGACATAAACTACTGGCCCATCATCTTAAGGTGAAGTGTAGGTGCTAGGTGGAGCTGGTGTTTTTTATATCATGAGAAAACCCGATTGTTGTTGACAGAGGAGATGGTGATGCAGGAATATTCTTCTGTTTACACCTGTATTCATAAAAGAGCTCATAAAGGCAATTATGAAAAGAAGAGCCATTTACTGGTGTTCTGTCAAATATCATACTGGCAATCTAATAATTCCTCCAGGTTAAATGGCATCTTCATCTCAACTTGTGTGTGCTGAGCATTCTGGCTGCTTTTGAAGTGTGGTGAGTAAACCAGTGTGGGACTCACCAGACGAAGCTGACTGAAATGAGAGAGCAGTTTGATGTAGGCCCCTCCACAGTCAACGGTATTCTGGAACAAGACCTCATACCTGCGCACACATTTATCAGAGAAGGGGTATAACTGCTGCTGTAAGACGCTGGAGTGAACCTTCTGAATTGCATGCTGTCCCTGTATGTGGTACTCACTGCAGAATAAGGGGCCTGTCCCTGAAGTAATGGGGAGCACGAAGGTAGGCAGAAATAGCATGGTGTCGGCCTGGGGACTTCAGAACTAGGCCTCTGTTCCCATGCATGTCTGAGTTTTCCACAGGCTCTTCCAAGGCCCACTCCCCTATTAAAACATGTAATAGTAAATACACAAGCATATGTCTAGATTACCAGAGGGACAGGTCAAACTACATCTCACTGATTTGCAAAAAATATCACAGGTAACAAGTTAACCCCTCTGGAATAACTATGTGACCTTTTTTGGTGGAATCAAATTTGCCAGACCTACCATCATATTTGAGCACATCCTCTTCTCCCTCTTTTAATGCCTTGGACAGGACCCACCTCCTATGGTATAGATAAAACACACCAGGGCCTGTACTGCAATTGAAACCACATCTACTCTATGGCAGTAACTTTAAAATAATGCTTTTAAAAGTTCTAAGGATCCAGGAAAACACAAATTTGCCCTTATAGGAAACCATTCTCATCAAACACAAGCTGGATCCAGCTGTGGATTAATTCTGGATGCTGCTGTTATGAATCAGCTAGAGATAACAGTAGTCAAAATTATGCCGTGGGCAACAGAGCATATACAGTTCTCTAATAACCCTGGTATCATAATAACAGCTATTTATCTGCTAAAGGAATACTACCCCAGAGCTACCCCAGTGAACATTTTTGTGGTGAAAAGTCAGTGAAACACTGTTTAGGCATTCAGATGAAAATCCAGCTACATGCTACATTGAAAAGTGAAAGTTTTCTAGCTGACTAGGATGTAGCCAGGCTATATGTGGGTAAAACCTGAGCCATATTGTGATTAACCTCCTCAGAACCTACTCTGTTTATGTCAGAACATCTCGCAATAGGTACAATGGTGCCTAAGCTTGGAATTAAGCCAATGCCCTCAGACAGCCCTCAGTTTCCTAAGCATTACACTAAACTGCTTGCATACTAAACTGGCGACACCAAAGTGATACCATCACAATATTGATTTAAAAAGTGGAAAACTTTCCTGCTGAAACAGACTGGATGGCAACCTCAAAGTTTACATTTCCTCTCATTCATTATTGAGTCATACATTGTTACAGACTCTCAATTGCACATTTAGTTTTGTAAAAACAAAAATTAGCTTAATGTTTTTTTTTTAAATAATGGTGTTCTTACCTGAACAGAGTTGTACATGATTAAGCACCATCTACAGTGAAAAACTGGATGACATGGTTACAACTTAACATTGGCGTTGCCTGTACCTGTCCAGTGGACCTGAATCAAACGTTTCGGCAAAGATGGCTTCCTCTGGGGCCTGCGCCGACTGGTACAGACTCTGTGATAGACATGTGAGCTAGAGTCAATAAAGATCAGCTTTCAAAGTCAACATTGCCGTGGAATTCAGACAGGAGGCAGAATATAGTAAATACCACAATGAGATGCGTTATAGCGTGTTCAAACAAGTGGCATGCCCCATTCCGCCCCTCTGAAAACAAGGAAACTGACCTTTGCTTCTTCCTGGGAAGCCAGCGTCAAACGGAGACAAAAATACAACGGCACCAACCGCAGCAGCATTCCCACCCAGCAAAACGATCCACACAGGTGTGAAAATGAATATTCCTTTACCTGAAGAGTCCCTCAGCAAGGTCTTAAGAGTTCTGAGGAAAAATCTGATTCCTTGGAAGTCCTGGCGTAAGCGGACTTTGACCCCTGGGCTGGCGGTTCACATGGCAACCAATGAGCTTTGCAAGATATATTTTTTGCCTACTGCAATGAGATCTCCGGATTAATTAGTCAGCAAATTAACTATTGATATATAAATTAAATAAACTTTAAAGTACTCAATGGGCCATTCCCAGCTGTTGATGGCAATCATATAAAATCCATTTAATCACTTTTCGAAACTTGTTTGTTTCATTTGTTCCAACATGTTCTATTTCCTTCATGTAAATGAAAAAATATAGTTGAATTAATTTCAATGAAAATGTTTACACACATAATATAACCGCAATTCCTTACAATTAGTAACACAATGACAAATAGTGAATAGTCAAATCCTTTATTGTAACAAAAGCATCCCCCCCCCCTCCCCAAACAAAGTTATTTTAATTAGTTAGACATTTCTATTTCAACACAAACAAAATCACTCAAATGTGATGCGAAAGCTCTTCTCCTGCTCCTTGCGCCGGTTGTCGCACAGCTTGGACACCTCCTCCACCCTCCTCTGCAGAAGCACTGTGAAGAAGGAAGGAAGGTCATCCTTACACAGGGCACAAGCCTTAGGCCTGGGTCATAAACAGACATATTTCACAGGATTTATGGAAGTGAAAAATCTAACGGAATGGGTTTTAAGCAATTGCACGGAGGCGGAAATTAAAATAAAGTTGGTTTTAAAAGCTCAACAAATGAATTGAAATCTGCCCAGGTACTTTGGATTCCAGCCATGGATATGACCATTACCAAAGGCTGAGAGACAAAGTACAGATATACAAGTCAACGGCAGGTGCTCAATATGCATAGCATCTCCACTTCATTAAAACTACAATGATTCGTTGCAACCTCCAATTCATTGGCTTTCTCATCTTAAAACAAACAGAACTGTTGGCCTTCAATCCTGTTATCAGATGTTTACATATGCAACGGCTTTCCAATATTCACCTGAATTTTGGTCGATCCACTGAAGAGAGTCCATGTGTGCGTTCAGGATTTTGCAGATCTGTTGAAGCTGAGAAAATAGTGAAAGATGAGTGATAACATAGTGATATCAATCGCAGATTAATTTATCCCTACATATCATTAACCCTTTCTCCTCTTCCAATTATCAGCCATTATTATATCTTCTCCCGATCCAGGTGATCCTCATCATCTCACCATGTTCTCTTTGCAAGCTCTATACATCACCATAACTCAAAGAATGCATTTTAAAATTTGGTCAAGGGTGCATGCTGGCTGTCATTCCAACCACACTCATTAAAAAGATGAATTTAACATCAAACTGAATGACAACGAGCTGAAAGAGTATTGTGTTAAAAGTAGTTAAAGGAAAAAATACGTTGTTAGATCTACATCTAAATTCTTAAACAGCAACTGCCGATTGCATCGCCCAGGGAATAGGAGGGTTCAGTCGGATAGGGTTCTGTGCTCATTGCTATCTAGCATCTCCTGCAACTCTATAGGTCACCCGTAGATAGAAGTCAAAGCCGCACATGAAAGGTCTTGCTCCGACTCAGCTCTGTGCGAGCTTAACTGTAGTGAGCGCTGTGTAAAGCAGCAGCAGTCCTCCACGCACACACTGGAGGAGAACCGTGGATATCTGAACTCTCCCGAATCAGCGGTGGGGGGTTCGCAGCATGAGCATGGGATCAGTTACAGATAACTGGGCACTTAAAATTGGGGAGGGAATTGAATATACTCAGCCACACAGTGGGCACCAAATTTATATATAAAAAAAAAAAAATAATAAATATAGATTTGCCAGACTCCCATAGTGCCCTGGGCTATACCGGGTCGCTGGTGTCGGCAGGCCCACTGGAGGTGTTGAGGTGCTCAATGATCTCCTTCAGATCCTGGGACATCCGCTTCAGCTGGGCATCTACATTCTCTGCCAGCTTGTACCTGTGGAGAGAGAGAGAGACATCTGCCAGTCAACAGAGAGGAGCGGAGGGACTTCTACCAGTCAAGCAGACCCACCAAACAGTCAGATGTTTTTTGTTTGGGATTACCTCCTGGCAATACACCATAAGTCAGCTCTACATCTGGTATGCCTTTCAAAGCTGCCACAGGAATCCACGCTTATAAAATATACTGCACTTACGAAATCTAACAAATGTGCTACGAAGAACTTTAAGCAACTTTAAGCAAGCCCGTTCAGCGACGTGCGGGACGTGTGCGGACTCCCTCACAGGGACGAGGACCTACGTTCTCTCGCGCTCCTCGTCTGCGTTCTGCATGTAGATGGTGCCGCTCTGTTCTTTCACCGACTCCTCAAGCGGAGTAAGCAGGTCTTCCAGCTCCTTCTGCTGAGACAGGATGAAATCCAGTTCCTGGTCCAACCTGTGACCGGGATAAAGCCTCCCTCAGTCAGGTCACGCACCGGCACTGCTCTTCAACAGGTGTTTAGACACAGTCTTCCTCAGCATTACACACATTACGGACGCAACCACATGACTACTCTCCTAATTTATAGCATCTTGCAGAGCACATGTTTGCAAGCAGAACAGTTAGTGGCCCAAACAACATTCTGTACCTTCGCTGGTCCAGTTTCACCTTCTCCATCTCTCTGTGTAAGGATGTGATCTACAGAGACAGAACATCACAGGTTAGAAGATTCCCAGCTTCCTTAACGGTCACTGATGCATTGCGCGTAGTATCCCTTAAGGCTTATTTTGTCAAACCAGATCTTTAGATAGTCAGTCATTTTTGAAGGGAGGACATTCTTTAAAATCCACTGCAGTGAAAAATTGTGGTTTTGTGGCTGCAATGTGTTGGAAACCAATGGAACAAAGCACAAACATGTATACAAACGTGCAATCCAACTTTAATGGAAAACTTTCTGAAACTGAAATTTTGGCGGACGGCTGAAACAAAGTTGTGTCAAGACAATGCGGTCATCCTCAAGTTGGCAGAGTAATTCCCCCAGGTATACTAGCGGCCGCCCTGCTTTATTTGAAGACCAATTTTAACCAAAAGGTTCTCAACAGGTTTTAGCAAGTCGACATCACCAAAGTCTGCCACTGGTTCCCTCCTACCTATTCTAATACATTGCAGATTACATGATAAGAAAACTACCAAATGTACGGTTCTGATTCCAAAACGTGGTTGAGGTGACATGTCTTCCTCAACCAGACAAGCAATCCACAATGCGAACATTCGTCAACGTTTCCCAACATATTCAAATTTCTTTCTGTTTCTGTGACAGAGCCTCTATGGGCAGCCCCTACCTTCTCTCCATTCTCCAGGAGCATGCGGTCCCAGGCGTTGACCTGCGTGGCCTGCTGGAGGAAGTGCCTCTCCTGGTCCTCCAACTCCAGACTCCATTTGTTAATGAGACTCTCCAGCTGGGCGTACGACATTGTTGGAGGTGCGCTGGAGGGGGACAGATTACAAGGCCTGGATTTGTGACTATGGACTGACTCTGCTAAATGCACAAATGTGAGGACAGTATCTCAGAGAGGCACAGGCCTGGACCACACTGCCAGGCTGAGCAGAGAGAGGGACGGGCCTGGACCACACTGCCAGGCTGAGCAGAGAGAGAAGAGAGGGCAGGAGGCTGGCAGCGTGAGGACCGACTCTGTGCGCTGTGGGCAGGGCGGGTCTTTACCTGGTGGCAGCTGCAGCGGTGGAGGTGGCTGTGCCGGTGATGGAAACCGTGGGGCCCGTGATCGGAGCCACGGAGCCGGAGACAGTGGGGGCTGCGGGCTTCAGACCCAGAGAGAAAACTGTGGCAGCACCGGAGGCAGGAGCAGCTAGAACCGCAACAGGAGCAAACGCATAATAAACCTGAACGGTCATGCAGAAACGGAAACATGCAAACACGTTTGAGCTGCATCTCCGCTCCCCACTCATGCTCAACTCTGAACATGAATCATGGCTTTACCAGCCCGGCTTTACACAACTAAAACTACATACTCAAAGCCAGTTGTTACTTGAAGCACTACACTCGGTTGCCTTTTGCATCTACTATGGCGCTTAACTTCACGTATTTACGACTTATAAAATTAGAGACGGGAGACAAATTAAAGGAAAACCCAACATAGTGTCTTAGTAAGGTGTTGGGCCACCATGAGCTGCCAGAACAGCTTCAATGCGCCTCGGCATAGACTCTACAAGTCTCTGGAACTCTACTGTCTTTCCCATAGATCTAAATGCAGATGTTACTTTAGTCACTCTTCTTATTGAAACACTAGCCAGTTGAGCAGTCTTGGTGACTGAAGCTCTTGCCGTCCGTGCCCCAATAATGAACCCTCTTTCAAAGTCACCTTTTTTAAAAAATTTAAATAAATTGCACTGGATAAGAGCATCTGCCATTGTAATGTAAATGTATGTAATGTATCATACCAGGGCTTCTTTACTTAGTAGTGGTCTTTATCCAGATCAAATTTAACAAAGGGTTCATTCTCAAATCAGATTTATCCTTTCCTTGACAGTTTCAGAATAAATGTATAATCATCTACAGTTTTTGGTGCAGGACTACTGTGAGCTGTCCTGAGTATAAGATTAAGATTTTTTTTTGTCAGAAGTCTTTTGATATAATTATGAATTATAAAAAGAGGAGACTATTGAAGCCACAAAATATTGCACAAAATTAGGCACAAGGTCTTCCAGACACTTATAATAATTGGATAATTGTGATAACAGTCCAGGAATGCAGTTTTACTCTCTGACTTCATGATCAAATGTTTGATTAGTAGTCTAAAGAGGACGCATCACAACATTTACGGTTTTGCATTGAACAAACGCTCTTACACAGGTGACATTTCCACATACAATCCATTTGATGTACATTTACTGCCGCAATTCTGGCTAAGTGCCTCACACACCCAAGCGTACACTGGAAGAGCTCCAGCAAGGAACTGAACCTGAAACCTTTCATTCATAAACTCCTCATTCATTGTAAAACACTGCCATCCTAAAATTAGTGATAAGAAATGGTTTCCGACGCAGGTATACAACACAGCCCTGTGACGTTATCAGTACACCTGAAGCCTTGGCATGTACCTGATGTGGCAGCGCTGGTGGTGGCGGCTCCCAGAGGCTTTAGCATGAAGGCCGCGGCTCCGCCGGGGGCCGAGGAGGTCGTAGGGGCCACAGCTGCGGTGGCCGCGCCCACTGTTAGCCGAGAGAAAGCAGGAAGTGACACGTTACAGTGGGCAGTGCCTCTGACGCAGCCCAGAGCCGGCTGGGCTCAAGACCCTTCGTGGAGGTTCCTTGAGTGCCGTGCGGATTACGAATGCCCACTACTATTTGAATTTGGGACAGGCATACCAATATGGACAGCGAATGCAACCCATTTGAGTTCTCAGACTCCCTCACTGAAACAGGTATTTTCCTGAGCAGGCAGGTCTGCACAGGTCTGTGCAGCCCCGTGCAGGTGGAGGAGCGGGCACTCACGTGTGAAACCTGTAGGCGCTGCAGATGCGATGGAGGCGGCTACTGTGGAGGCCGTGAAGAGGGAGGAGGCGTCTGCAGGGGCTGGCTGGCTCACTGGCGCCGCGGCGGCGGGGGCCGGAGTGGCTAATGAACCAAGAGAGCGGGAAGACCACCCAAAAACACAGTGAGAACACACACAGGATTCAACACAGGTAGGGCCCTCTCCTTACTGAACACACAGATCACTGTGGACCTGTTACAAGCTTTGACTCAAGAAGCCTTTAACAAGCACCAAACTGCAGCCTCATCACATTTCAGGTGATTATAATATTAAGGACTAGCCATTGCTCCAAGCTCCCCATACCTGAAGGTTTGACTCCAAAAGCGAACCCTCCCGCCTGGGCTGTAGTCCCTGGAGCAGTAGTAGTCCCTGGGACCACTGAACCCAGAGTCAGGCCTGAGAATAATGGACAAAGCATCACTTCCGTTCCCATAAACTGTGCCTGCAATTACTGCAGGATTAAAACACTGGTAAAAAACACAGGGTTTCACCAGTGTAATATCATTCTTCAGGTCAATTTTCATTACTGAACTCAGGAAACAACACGTTTCATTCACCTACCACCATTTGAATGAACAAGTAACCATGCATTGTTTTTTTTGCCATTCAGCCATTTTTTTGTACCTAGAGACTGCATGTCACCCAAACTTAAAAATAACAGTTTGATGACTTTTAACTGTACTGTTTAGAACCTAGAACAATTTAAGCTCAGGAATAATAATAATAATAATTATTATTATTATTATTATAATTTCCAGCAGTTTCACTGCTTACACCGCTAGTTAAAACAATTGCATCAACAGAGATTAAATAAAATTATGCTGTGTTAGAACGTCTCAAAGAAAGTCTTCCACAAACTGAAGTATCAGATGTTTATAATGTACATGTTCCATTCTTTAATGCCCTACAAAATAATATTATGTATGAGAGGTTGGTGCAGATGCATGTTCCACATTGTGTCCTTGTAGACCTGCGGATTCACCTGGGTTCTGACCCCCCAGGGAGAGGGTGGCAGAGGGTTGCACTGGGGCAGCTGCAGCAGTGGTGGTCCCAAATGAGAACCCGCCCCCTCCTGCAACTGTGGGAGCAGCGGTGGGGTTTGCCTGGACCTGGGATTGAAAATTTTCATGAACATTCAGGGGAGGAACTTCACAGGAATAAAAAAGAAATTGTGGGGCTTACTTGCACAGGCTGCCTTTACCATGTTGTATACATATAGAAACATAAACCTTTTATCTTAGCATAAGCAGACGCAATTGCACAACCTACTAATAGTACCCAAAAAAAACAAAAATTAAGTTGAAATTTAATTAAATGAGTTTACTTTTTACATGGGATTATTTCGCTGAATAACAAGAAATGTTGAATAATGTATTTCCTCTGAGGGGAGAATTCACTGTGTATGCAGAGGGTTTCATTTCTACTGAACTCCCAATAAATGGACTGCTGACAATTATCTGTGCATGAGATGTTTCCAGGAATTTACCAGAAATTTTCCAACCCTGTGCAACCCTACCTGGACCTTAGGTCCCCCGAAACTGAATCCTCCCAAGGACTGGGTGGCAGGGGGTCCCCCCATGGAGAACCCCCCTGTTGGTGCTACTGTGGCGGCTGGCTGAGTCTGGGCCGGAGCAGCTGGGGTTCCTATGCCAGTGCTGGCGCCAAAGCTGAACCCTCCACCCGCTGGAGCCGCGGCGCTCTGCGTGGTCATCCCCCCCAGCGAGAACGCTGCCCCCGAGGAAGGGGCTACGGTGCCCAGCGTCAGTCCCGTCGGGGCGGGCTGTGCTGCTGCTGCCATACTCAGGTTGGGCTTCGGAGTGTTGGTGCTGCCAAACGAGAGGGACATTAAATGTACGCTGCACGGTCTGTGGTGCGGGACATGTCTTCAATCGCAAAACACGCGCAGGTCAGACACAGGCTACCAGCTAACAAGCACACAGAGCGCTTACCCAAAAGAGAAACCGCCAGTATTAGCAGGGTTCTGCGCAGGAGTGCCGAAGCTGAACCCTGCGGTCGTGCCAGTGCTGCTTTGGGCGGGAGATGAGAAGAGCCCGGTGGCCTGAGGGGCAGCGGCTGGGGGCTGAGATTGATTTGGCGTTCCGAAAGAAAAGCCCCCACCCCCACCGGCAGTAGAAGTGCTAACCATACCAAAGCCAGTGGGAGGGACAGCCCCAGCGGTGGTCTTTGGCGTCCCGAAGCTGAATCCAGCGTTGCTGGAACCAAAACTAAAACTCATTCTGCTACCTGGAGAACAATGACAAGATGCAAGGAAGGCTCCATTACGAAAACCAAACACGTTTCACCTCTTAAAGACCTACACTGCACGCCTAACTACACTCGAATATTGATTTCATTTGACATCTGAATGTAGAGTTGGCTAGTCTACACAGCCAGTATAATCATCTCACGATAAGGAGTCAGCTTGTAACTTACTACACTTAGCATTTTAATGAGGTCACATCTGTTGGTTAGCCAAATTAACACCTGCATTCTGTTTAACAGGTCAATTCGCTTGTTGATGGCTTTTTAAAACAACGAAGTCACCAGTACCAGCTAATTTAGCGAAGTACATCAGCACTTTCCTATGGTATCATATCCATCTACCTCATCTGTGTCTGCAGCTAGACTAACATAGTCCAGTTATAGTCACATACCACTCGTATAGTAACACTGTAGCTAACGCAATAGTTACGGTTTACTTGCCAGCTAACTGATAAAACAGAAACCGAAGAAACTCTTGGTAATTTAGCTGGCTAGCTAGCCCAGCAGCGATGTATTATCTGCGCCATACGGCACAGTAAACTAGCCAGTGCTAATGGGGTAAATTATAATTAGCTATACGTAATCCTGAACATTAGTAAAGACCCTCGTTCATATTACATATAATTGCTATTAACATAACTTACAGAACGTTTATCCAATTCCCAACCCACAGATATGAACTCTTTCCGAAAAAATAGCGGCAGCAAGACTATCACACTTGCGTCAGGCAGGGTTCAAGGACCCATATTGTTGTTAACTACGTCAATGCCGGTTGCAATCGGAATCTGCTATACACATGTCTGCACGTTAGAACTCATTGCCCTGGCCTGGGCCAATATTACGAAATTGACTCGTTCTTTCGCCGCACCGCTCCCCCATAATTTAAATTCCGTTTCATAGTACAAGCCATTTAATGAATTCATGAAAATGGCGAGAGGTCCTTCCACGTCCTTGAAAACAGGCAGAGCATGAGACGCCTGTAGTGTTGCCAGATACTGTAAAACCCCTATTTTGAGGTGATTTAGAAAGAAACGGAGCGACTGAAATGCGGAGGCTTTAAAAAGGTCAGCTGAGGACAAGGACATGTTAACAGACACTAGTAGTAGCCTAGTGCTGGTGATTAAGTGTTGACCGGTGATTAAGTGATTTTGTAATTTCTGGTTGTAAAGCAATCAGAAAATAATAATCTGAAGTTTATCATAGTTTGCTGTGTGTTATTTAAAAATTGTTTTAAGATTGCTTTGACAACATCTAGCCCATTTAGATAAGTGGACTTTTTATTTTCCACGAAATTATTTCAGATGAGAATGTGGTTTAGACTAAACAGAAACTCATAACGATTTAAGAGCTTCCCTTTCTCTAGAAATTAGCAAAATGTGTTAATATTTCAGAATTTCAGGTCATTTTCATACGTGTATTTCCCATTTAGCGCAGCAGTTTATTGTGTACATGGAGAGGGTTTTTTTTAAATGACATAGCCTACAGTACGCAAAGCCATTATTTTCCAATTAGACACAAGTTGTTTGATGATTTTCAAAGATCAATATCGGTGTTTTCCGCTGCCCGCATATTTGTTATGCTGATAGAAGGAGTGCAGCGTTTGAGTATGGTTATGCAGTAGGCTATGCCTACAAATGAAGGCATGAACCCTAGTATAACCTCATTATCCCACCGATCCGTAAAATTAACCATTTCCGTAAATCTGGCAACCCCCGTCGTCTTGGAAACCGAAGCGTTTGTCTCCACCAGTCATTGAAAACTTTTCATGACACTTATCTAGCTAACGTTAGCTAATCTTACTAGTCTGTTAAAAAAAACAACTTGACAGACGATTTTGTGAAATCGTGTGTCAGTTTATAAACTTAAAATGGAGGGATTCTCTTCAGTAACTAATCTACAGGCGCTCTCAACCCTGCTGAACCCACCCGACGAAGACGATGAAGGGGATTGCGCCGTACGTACAAAACTTGCACATAAGGACCAGGACGCAGCTCACGATTGAAGTTCCTGGCTATCAAGCTGACTGATAATGAAAAGGATTCGTAAGCGTTTCAGTCTTGCTAAGCTAGCTAGCAAGTTTAGGTACAGCATTTTGCAGTAACGCTGAAACGCCGTATATGCTTGCTTAATGTTTTAATCTGGCTGTGTTGGCTGTGTTGACAGCAAGCAAGGAGTGTTGGTAGCTGGGCATACGTCCGTCATTGAGCCTGGAGGATTGATTGGCATACAAAAGTAATCTCTACTGGACCTACTAAACAGCCCATTGGATACGTTGATAGTCCCCCCCAATACCTAAGGGGATTTGGTATTGGGGTGTTTGATACAGCTAACGCCAGCACAGTTTCCATAGCTAACACATAATTCTGGTAACTTGATTTGTATTACATGTTTTTGTTTACGTTAGGCTTGTACACACGGGGCCTAATTACTTGAAACAATTTAGGAAACATTAATTTGTGTGAGCTAATAGCCAATATTGTTTCTTGTCACTTGGCGTAATTTTGATATCAATACTTTTAATGACAGGCGTCATTAACCAGTTTGAATCAATGACTTATAGACAATGCTTTGTATGTGTGAGTAGCTTGGCTTTTTATGTACGTTGAAAACGTGTTTTTCCTCAGATTGTTTTTTTTTTTTTACCTTGGCTGGGTTTTTATTATGTTTGTCAATTGCAGTTTGTGCCATCCACTGCAAAGCTAGGGCCTGGACATATTGGCCCTGCAAAATCAGCCGAAAGTAAAGTGGGTAAGCTTTTGCTCCATGCCACAAAACGCACGCACGCACATTTAATGTATCAACTACTCACTAAATTATACGGAATTTCTATTGTTTTACTACTTTGTTTAAAGGAGGAGTAACAATGATCAGGGTTAATAAAGGATGGCATTAATCTTCCAAATATGTTATTAATTATGCATTAAGATAATTAAGTATGTGTCCATTTGTCTTCAGCCACATCACCCTATATCAAAGACAGCAGCAAAGACATCTGGAGTGAGAAGGAAGTGGCTGAAGGAGCCCAGTTTGATGACATCACTGACCCACGACCACAGCCTGAGTACATTTGCATTGTCAAGCACATCACACCATCACATTAAGATGCTTTTTGTAAAACTCCTCATCATTTTGAAAGCCTTTTAGCCTTTTCTATGTGTTATATGACATATTAAATGGTTCATACATTAAATACATGTACAGATTACACACAAGTTACTGTGTCTGTCTGTGTGCAGGTATGACATTGTGCTGAAGCAGCGAGTAGGCACAGAGGACATCTTTCTGGGCATGAGCAGAAAAGATCCCTCTTCCATGTGTTGTGAGAGCATGGTGGTAAATACTATCTCTGCTTACTGTCACCACAGCTTCTGCGTTGCACAGATCAGATAACACACAATGTTCCCAAAACCTTTATGGATGCATTTTAGGAACACGCTGATGTAACCAAACTTGTTCCTCTTCAGGTGAAAATAAAATTGCCAGGAACAAAGTTTATGGAAGTTGTCCTGGACGTGAAAGAAAAGTTCCTTGATCTGAGAACACCAAAATAGTAAGAAAGTATTTCCTCTTGGCCCTGTCACTCATCCACCTTTATTCAAACCCCCTCTGTTGCTGGTGTACATTTTGTGCTGTCCCTTTTATGAATGAATTTAAACATTTTCCCCAAACCCTTTCCCTGATCCCTCGCTCCTCCTCATTAGAGTGTGACTCTAATGTCCCTTCCTCTGTTCCTTGGTGCAGTAGGTTGGGCCTGCATCTGCCCCACCCTGTGCACAGCCAGGAAGGGACAGCCCAATTCCTTTCTGAGAAGGAGGAGCTGGAGGTCACGTTGCCCATGAACCGGCCAATGGACTGCATAAACCTGGCCTGAGAGAGGAAGCTGGAGCTTGCCTGACATTCTGAATGTGCGTCTTGGAAACTGTTCAGGACGCGTCGCAAGTTCTGGGTCACATGCATGTTTGAAATACTTTTAACTCTGTAGCTGCCAGTAAAAATGAATTGTCAATGAAACAAGTTACTAACCAAAACATGCAATAATTAGAAAAAAAATTGTTCTGAATATTGGTATAAATAGGTGTTTGTTTTAAAATGGTCAGTAACCTTCGTTCATTTAACTGGCATCTAAAAGGTCCAACAGTTCCAAACCCAGGTTTGCTCTTGGCATTTTGATGAACACTGATGAACTGATGAACTGAGAATACTGAGAATAAAAACATAGGTGCTTTGAGAGGCAGATATAGACATTCCCTCTCACGCTCTGGGACTAACATTTGAAAAGAATGTCTGGGCAGATGGCTAACACAATGTAGTAGCGGAATGCAGTAAGTGCATGTGTTCAGTTTTATGCTCCGGTAAAGAGATGTTAGTATTACCTTTCTGCACATGCGCATATTTATATGGAGCAATGGCAACTAATGATCCTTTCATAAAGACAGCATCATTTGAGAACAGTATGGTAATAAAATTTGTTGAAATTATAGTTTCTTTCTATACCAGCTAAAAATGTTATACATGCAGTTGTTCTAAAGCAGTAAATTATGGCGAGGCTTTGTAGTAACTGTTACAGCTTAATCATTTGTATCACTGTGTTCTTGCCATCTTGAATGTAGTTTTTAATGAAGGGTGATTCACTTTACTGAACTCACATTGCAAGTCAATGAACCATCGTTCATCCATCTGTGATAGCGTAGCCCTTCAGACTGTGGCCCTGAAGAGCCCATATCAACTTTGCTCTAGTATTCAGCACCTGTATGTTAATAATGTAATAATGGTTACAAAATGTGCTGTAACCATTCACCCACATACACGTACTATCTTACTTATGGACTAACTTGTTTTGGTTGGTGACACCTATGTTGGTTGATCATTCATAAAGGTTACAGCTGTTCTTGTAAACAGTGAATCTGAGGCGAGACAGTATGTACTGTATCTATTTAAAATCCATTGTACCTTAAGGCTTCGGATTGAATCTGGACCATGGCAGTGCCGACTGTGGCCAGTAGCTCCATAGGGCAATCCACAATAGCTTATTGTGTCACCCAGGGAATGGGGGTGCGGAGTTCAGTTGGATCAGTTTTTTCAGTGCATTGCTATCTAGCGACCCCTGCTGGTTGATTGGGCAACCGGTATATTGGAGTCAAGGCCACATACTGTATGAATGGTCTCAGGGTAAAGGCACACATCCTCCAACGAGATCATCTGGCATCACTCTCGCCTCCCACAATTGTTTCTATTTTTAAAACAGTGCTAGTTCAATGTATATCAATTGTACATTTTCGAAATCCCCACACAGCAATAATTAACAAGCCCTAATAATAATTAATAATTATAATTATTAATAATTCATAATAATTAACAGAATTTTGTGGAATGGGGACACAGGTTGGTTGGTTGGTCATTGCACCATGTTCCAAATCCAATCGCCCTGCCCCCTTGCCTTGCATTGCCAGCTATCCCAGCATGGCTTGCAGACGCAAAAACTCGGCTCCCATTGAAATGAATGGAGGCGATTACAAAGACAGTTCTTGTCGGAGGATGTGTGGCTTTGCCTTTAGTAGCTCTATAGAATCTTAGCCGTAGTCTGCGATGTGAAAAGAAGCAGTTGGCAACACCATGTGTCCCAAATCAGCAGTGGGTTTCACACATGTACATTACTGTGGTTGCACACAATTTGCCATTCCAAATAGGGGTGGGAATTGGATATTCTTTGTCCTGTGTTGGGTGCCAAATCTTTTTATATATTTAAAAATACATTCAAACACATTTACATGAACAACTGAATAATGGTCTTTAATTGAGCTGTTACTGCACATGTCTTATGCACATGTCTGATTATCCTCATAAAAAGATACAAAGGGATCATTCAGAAAGTTATGATAACTCCTGGAATATGAAATGTGAGATATCCATCTTTAAATTCAAATACAAATTTCTCTTGCTAATATGTTCAGGGGCACAGTTGTAATGACAAAAATAAATGCCGTTACATTTATCTGTGGTAGCGCAAGCACCATTAATACTACATTTACATGAGTATACAGTATGATTCTGGGACCAGCTGAAGAAAACTGCACATCCTTGCCAGTGGTTGTAAGCAGTTTATCTGATGTAGTGAAGCTTGTGTTTCCTGAAGTGTATCAGGCATACACTGTAGTTCTTTGTGACTGCATACTCTGTGTATGAAACAATATATTGAGAACCCCATTCCTGTACATGTTGAGCAATGTTGTGTCCTGTTGTCACTTCTTCATGCATAGTACAGTAAAAAGAAATGCGAGCTAGCTACTCCTTCCATCATGCCCAGTCCATGTTGCCAGTGTTGCTTGACTACCTCTGGGATCTGGCGAGATCTGCAGGTGTCACGGTAGAGCTGACGCTCTGGGCTGTGGCTGTTCGCTGAAGGCCCAGCTCAGGGGAACAAAACTGGAAAATTATTGTGACTGTTGAGTCAGCCTCAGCCTAAACCACACCCCCAGACACACACCACAGGGGAAGTCTGAAGAGCAGTCCAAGGGACGATGCGTGTTCTTCCAGTACGAGCTGTACCTTTCTGAGAGTTTTCTGCCCCTGAGTGCCTCCTGCCTTTCAGGCATTCTCTGCTGCTGTTTTCCGAGTTCATGTTTTTTTACAGCAGCTTTACAGGAAGCATAGACTAGAAAGACTAGAAAGGTAGAAAGTGAACTCACGAGAACACATCCTCAAAAAACTACTAGAATGAGCTGCTCAGTCTTTCCTTTCCTAGAATCACTGTGTGTGTTTGTGTATATGAAGGTTTAGCAGTATGGTAGAATAAACACTGCATGAGTGTACATATATTTCTGTATGTTGGACTATGAAGCGGCCTGAAGGCAGTGACACACTGGCTGCTTGCCTCACCTGTCCCACCCTAGTCAGGCCCACCATCCCCTGGTTTGCTCTTGCCAGGTCCACCCTCTCCAGGCCCACCCTCCCCAGGTCCACCCTCTCCAGGCCCACCCTCCCCAGGTCCACCCTTCTCAGGCACATGCTCCACAGCGTTGTCGCTCTCGCCCGCATCAGGCAGGACGTAGCCAGCGCGATGCAGCTGCTGCTCCAGCACAGTGATGCGCTGCTTGAGTCTCTGCTGCGTGGTGGCGTACTCGCTGAGCAGCCGGGCAAAGCGCGTCTGCAGCGTGTCCAGTGAAGTCTCCAGCCGCACCACCTTTTCATCCACCTCCTCCGCCGGCGGTCTGGTGGCCGCGTTCTCATCCAGCAGCCCCTCCTTCATCAGGATTTCCCGTCCCCTCTCCTCCAGCACTCGCTTGGCGTCGGGGTATTCTGTCACAGCCTCCATCAGGTCGTCCTTGGACAGGCAGAAGAGGTCGGAGTAGCCTATGCTCCGGATGTTGGCCGTTCGCCGGTTACCCATTTTGCTGCCCTGGATGTTGAGGATACTTATTTCACCAAAGCAGCTGCCAGCTGTCAAGAGGGCATATTGTGTGACACCATCATCCGCTACCACCCCTAGCCGGCCCTCCTTGATGATGTACATCTCCTTGCCGATGTCACCCTTGCGGCAGACGTAGTCGCCGGGACTGAAAACTTGGGGGCGGAGCTTGAGTACCAGCTCCACCAGCAGCCCTGCCTCACAGTCCTGGAAGATTCGCACCTTCTTCAGCGTTTCCAGGTGCACGTTGATGGCGATCTCGGCCCGCAGCTTGTTGGGCAGGTTCTTCAGCACCTCCTGCTCATCCACTGCCTTCTTATTGGTCCACAGGTAGTCGAACCATCTGATAACACGTGCTTCCAGCTCTTTGCTGACTCGCCGGAACTGCATGTAGTGCTTGATGGCATCGATGCGAGCTTGGAAATCCGCTCGCGTGGCATTCATGTTGGAAATCATGGAGCCCACATTACCCACAATCGTGGCAAAGATCAACACGCCCACCAGAAAGTCGAAGACCACAAACAGATACTCTTCATCCCGGACAGGTGCTGGCATTTCTCCAATGGTTGTGAGGGTAAGGGTAGACCAGTACAGGCAGTAGACATAGGTATGGGTCAGTGTGCCATACACTGAGTCTGTGGCATTGGGGTACACCCATGAGTCAGAACCAAAGCCCAATGACTTAGATATGGCAAAGTAGATGCAGGCATTCCAGTGGATAATGACCAGGATGTAGAGCACTAGGTTGCAAATGCGAAAGATGTTGGGGTAGTTGGTGCGTGTCTCTGTGCGGTCGAAAAACTCAAACATTCGAGGGAAGCGCAGTAGCCTGTTGAAGCGTAGCTGAGGTGTGTGGATGCCTGTTGCCAGGTAGGCCAGGTCAGTGGGAAGGATGGACACCACATCCAGCTTAAACTGCAGTGTGTGGACGTAGCTGTCCCTCAGCTTGGACAGGTCCTTTACCAGGAGACCCTGTTCAAGGAAGCCTACAGAAAACAACACTACCATCAGTCCAGGCTGGGATCAACTACATAAGCTTCATTTGAATTCTGTCACTAAAGACCAACTGCAAATGTTACAGTTGCTCAGTTAACTATAGAGGCCTTGCAATTAAGCCTGGAAGAACTGACCTGTTCGCAGCCGAACACAGGTGTCCATAATGTAGACAACATCTGAGAGGTAGTCCAACACCAACCAGAGAATCCAGCTACTGGTCTGTAGCTCATCAAAGCAAGCTCTGCAGGACAACAGAAAGAAAAGTGCTCCTTCACTCATTTTTATGCATTATTGCTGGCAGGGGAAGTAACCTTGTACATACAAGATCCTCATTATTCAAATGATATCAACAAAGCATCAATCTTGTTACACTCATGGCTGGCTGCAAAGGCTGGTCAAGCAAATCACATTTGAATCACTACCTCCTACTGAAGCATCACCTATCAGGATATAATGGTTAGCAGAAGCACATCACTGGAAGTGCATCCCTTCCCTCGCAGCAGTGTGACCTGATCACGCTCATAGCACTGCAGGTTATAGGCTAATAAAGAACTCATGCAGTGTTTGAACTGAGAAAAATCCCAAGACTTTGCTGCAAAGAAAACGAGAATCACAAATGAAAAAGATGTAACATGAGGGCATGGCTTCAGCACAGATGGATTATCCCGCAAATAGTGTCCCCTGGGTTGTCTAGATTACCAGTCTTTGAAATCTGTATTCAAGCCTCTCATTATTGCTTCAGATCTAGCCTCACCTGGCAATGTGATAACCTACAGCCTGACCATGTTGACACTGTGAAGCGAGATAAGTCTAACCAAATTGGTACTTTGTGAATTAACCAATAGTCAATGATCTCTTCTGACAAATCATGATCTTGTGTAGGTAGGACTCAGATTTCAGGCATATAACCTCCTTACTCAGACCTGATTATATGCAAGGCAATGACGATGCAAGGGAGAGATGCATTTCCATACCTTGCCACTAGGAGGCACCAGTTGTAAAGCACAGCAACAGAAATGACAAACAGCCAGTAATAGTACATATCATCCGAGGGTGCCACGACAAAGACATGTGACTTCTTCCTGTTGGAAAAAAGAGGAACTGTGTAAATTCTGCCAAATTTCTGCCAACATACAACATGCCATAACTCACTTTCACATTACGAAAATGAGTAATGGCATTCCATGTACATATCATTAACAAAAATACAAACCATTTCACTTGGTATTTCATACTGTACAAAGAAAAGAGACACCATGGACCTGACTATTGCAAATTCATCCTTACAAATGACACTAACCTTACAGTAAATGCCACACTAGTGTTCATTATTAATCATGCTAGAAAATTATGAACACTATTGTAGGCACTAGGCCTACCCCCTAGCTGCCCATTAGTTCTTAAAGCAAATAGTCCTGTGCGTTGTAAGTATTGTGAGTCAACCTCACCACAATGTTCCATCATGAAAGGCAGGTCAACTGGGGTACATCTTACCATGCCCTTAATCTGGAAACATATTGGCTTTCCCTCACATTACTGTTCATTCTCAATATGTCATTAGTACCTTCCTGTCTGTCCTGTATGAGTTATGAATGGATTGTAGGATGATATCCGTATTTCAAATATTTGCTTATACTGTATATTCCCCTCTCTGAAATTCTGTGTGATGATTTTATTATAAACAGAGTGATAAAAACAAAGATAAGCAAGCTGATTGATTGAAAATACCACTGTTTGGATGGAACACTGAGTGTAACACGTAGAAATGTACGTATGCTGGATTGGGCACAAAGGATAAGATATAATACGAAAACAAATCACTGTATGTATCATATTTGTATAGTATTTGTACTGAAATTTTGATTCGTTAACTGTATTGAATATATTGAGTATAAAAGTGGCCATTTGCTCTCTAAACTCTAAAATCAATCTTTTCACTTCATCAACAATGGTCTTTGATCTGTTTTAAGCTAATTTGTTTGTATTACTCAATTGCTCTGTTTAAAGCAGGAAATCTTAAATAGTAGAACTTAGCAGAACAGGTAGAGGGTGCACTCACACAGATTGTGAAACACATAAGCATATACAAAAACACAGGCACACCTCACGCACATACACACACAAACACACACATACCTGCACACACACACACACACACACTTTTGATGGCATACTTTGTGTCCCCCTTGCCATCGTTGCTGTTGCGACTTGGGGCGGCCTGCAGCTCGGGCCCACGGAACCGCTCCAGGAAGGAGTCTGGCCGTTGTTGCTCCTCCATCAGGCTCTTGTGAGCCCATTCTCGCAGGGTCACCACCAAATTCACCAGCCTGGCACACAGACAAGGAACTTCAGCTTTCAGTGCACATGATCAAATGGTATTGCCTTTAAATTTCCTCAGAATGAACAAGACGATCACATTCTGTACCCATTCAAGCTCACCCTGACTAAGCCAGACTCACCGTGACATGGCCCCTCTCCCACGGAAAGAGTTGCGCGAGTTGATCCCATTGGGCTCAATGGTGGCCACCCGCTGCAGCTCGGAGGATGTGTCATCACACACAGACTGCGTCCTGCAGAAAGAGGGGCAGGGACAAATCCTCTCTTTCACAAACAATGTTAAATCAATCCCGCAGCGGTAGCACAAGAAGTATGCGGAAGTGCTCCAGTCTAACTGCCAAAATAATCCCTTCCTGTACATCTCCATGATGTGTGGTGAGTTTTAGTTCAAAATGGCTGCCATACTTCACCCAGATGAGGTCATCCACTCTTCATGGTAAAGCATTTTAAGATCTACTATATAAAATCCTGTCATAGATCCAGTCACAGGGGTTTATGAGACATGGAGCCCCAGTCCATCCTGCAGGATAAGAATGCCTGGCCACAATTCTACAGTACAGTAATGGGAACAGTCTTTTACTGGCCCATATGACACATTGGGGACAATGAAATAGCCAGTTCCATCAGCGAAATAGCCCATTCAATCAAAATGTTGTTAATTTAACTGAAAAATATAAACATTTTCTCAAATTCACACACAATTCTTAGATGAAGACAGATGTACTGTATGTGTCATGCACACATTCACACACAGACACAGACACAAATACACACCGGCTTAGAGTGCTCTCTGCTCTCTCAGGCTCCTCCTCCAGAGCTGTCTTCACTGACAGCCGATGGACCGACAGGTCTTCACTTTTTTCTGCCACCTGGCCAGTCATCCTGTCTGTCTGTAGAGAAAAGGACACAGTCACACACCCAGAGACGCAGACACACATCCAGAAATGCAGTCACACACCTGAGACAATGACATACTCAGAGACAAGTCACATACCCAGACACATACGTGAGATACAGTTATACACACAGACAGAGTCACGCACCTTTGACACATTTACACACCCAGACAGTCACACACCTGAGACACAGTCACACACCCAGAGACATAGGCACTCACCTGAGGCACAGTCACGCACTCAGAGACACTGTCACTCACCTGAGACAGTTAAATCCCCAGAGACACAGTCACACACCCAGACACACACCTGAGATACAGTTACGCACCAAGACAGAGTCACACACCTGAGACACAGTCACACACCCAGACAGTCACACATCTGAAACCCAGTTACACACTCAGACAAGGCCACACACCCAGAGACACAGTCACACACCCAGACACAGTCACACACCTGAGACACAGTTACACACCAGAGACACTGTCACATCAACAACAGCTCACATCTCTGAATTATTGCTGCTATCAGATAGCTGTGCACGGCAGAGGAGCCTACCGAACATGAACACATAATCAATACACTGCCCATAAGCCTACTGCCACTCAATAAATAGCTTACACATGAAGAACACAATAAGCAACTCAACAATATAATCAGCAGCACAATAATATTGGATAGCATAAGAATCTGCAGTAAGTCAAATCGGACAGCAGCAATACGCGCAGGCCACAACACAGGAGCCACCAGCGTATAGGTCCAATGTAGCATGAAAGGCCTAATCTGGGTGGCAGGGTAGTGTAATGGGTAGGGAACTCAGCTTGTAAACCCAAGGTTGGATACCAAGCTTGCAGGTTTGATTCCCAGGTACCATACTGCCATTGTACCCTTGAGCAAAAACTATACTTCAGTATATATCCAGCTGTAAAAATGCTAAATGTTGTTCATATGTCACTCTGGATAAGAGTGTTTCCTAAATGGCAGTAATCTAATAATATTAATAATCTCGCACTAACATTCCAAGTAGGTCAGGGTAGAAGCTCTTCTTTCTTACATTTCCAGCTGAGTCTGCAATGATATCACTGAAAATCCAGGGTGCTTAACCAGTCACTTTCTAAGGACTTGCGAGTGTGACTGCTCAGCCTTTCTTGTCCCATAGTGATCTAATTTTTTCTTTATCAGTGACAGTTTAGAAAATGAATGCTCCCCAGACGCATTAGTCACAGACAAGGTGACAATGTCAACATTCGATAAAACGTGTAACATTCCTTTTCCTTTTAAAAGTTCCCACGCGCCTTGTTGTGGCTTCTTTGTGGCTGATGGCTAACTAGCCAACATGAGCTAAAATAGACATCTGCAGGAAATTGTGTGAATGTGTATGCACTGTGCTAGCTGTACTATGGCCAAAAGTATCTGGACACCCCTTGATCTGGGGCTGTTTTTCATGGTTTGGGCTAGGCCCCTTGGTTCCAGTGAAGGCTAATCTTAATGCTACAGCATTACGGACAATTATGTGCTTCCCCAACAGTTTGGGGAAAGTCCTTTCCTGTTTCAGCATGCCAATGCACCCAGGCACACAGTGAGGTCCATATAGAAATGGTTTTGTCGAGAATGGTTTTAAAGAACTTGACTGGCCTGCACAGAACCCTGACCTCAACCTCAGCCAACACCTTTGGGATCAATTGGAAAGCCAACTGCGAGCCAGGCCTAATCATCCAGTCAGTATCCCACCTCACCAATGCTCTTCTGTCTGAATGGAAGCAAATCCCTGCAGCAATGCTCCAACATCTAGTAAAAAACCTTTCCTGAAGAGTGGAGGTTATAGCAGCAAGGGTGGACCAAATCCATATTAATGCCCACAATTTTGAATGAGATGTTGGATGACAGGTGTCCACATACTTTTGGCCATGTAGTGTACATATGGGTGTGATGTTCAGGTGTCCACATACTTTAGGCCATGTAGTGTAGCTAAAAAACTACATCCACTTGTGATTGCAGAAACTGGCTATGATAAAGAACACTTGAACATCTTGTTTCATCAGCACTGAGCTAGCTGAGCAGTTGCAATATTTGCAATGTTTATTCAATTTAGCAAGTGTCCACTAAGTGCTATGCTGTTTTGCTACAACAGTTTAGCTGTAGAAAACATTCTGAGACTGTTTTGGCCATGGTTTTGGCCCAAAATCAAATTGAATTCTAAAGGCCATTACACACCAGGCATTGCACACACCTGAGACAGCCCCAAGCCCAGAGACACAGTCAAACACCCAGAAACACAGTTATACACCCAGACACTGCTACACACCCAGAGACACAGTCAAACACCCTGAAACACAGTCACAAACACAGACACAACTAACATACAATTGACCCGGTATAGGCAATCCGATGCTATCTAAAAACTAAAAAAAAAAAAAAATTATATTGTTATTTTGTTTTTGTAAATTATTGAATGTGCCATTACCATTCAAAGACGAAAAACTATTATTATGTTATACCAGTGGCAGCTGCTGAGCTGAAAATTGTTGTGGTGGAAAACATTCTCTTAAACTGTTTATTAGTCTTGTCCTGTTTACAATCATTTTCATGGATTACCAATACAACTATTAATTTATAGAATACTTAGTACCATCAGATATAGCCAGTTCTCAATTAGGCTATAAGGTAAGTAATAAAAGTTTTATTTGCATTGCAAAATTATGCATGTTATCAACATAATTTAAAATTCAGGATACATATTCTCTTCCTTCTCAGCACTCGCACTGGGAGAATATTTATGGCAAAGACCTGCAATGTGCAGATTTTCTAATTAAATGATCTTGACGGGCAGGTTTTGTTAGACAGTCTTTATTGCAGGTTGTACTGAAAACTATTTCAGTCAGAGAGGTGTATTTTTTTCATTAAATGTACTTAGTGATTAAAGGGGATTTTTCTAAATTGAATTTACTGTTTAATCTCCCAAAGAGATTAATGAGATTAACTTGAGCTGTGTGTTTACCTGCCAAGGGATTATTCAGATCATTGGCACACTTGTTAATCAAAGGAAATGAAAGAAAACAGGCTGAGACCAATGCTCAGTCAAAGTTTTCTGCCCTATCTATTTTCAGCTTACGAGCTGCCACTGCATTATATTTTATGCTGTGCTGTGAAAATAGAGATTATGCTGAACATATCTCACTCTCCAGTTTCTTTCAAAATTGTAAGAAATCATTCACCTGTGTTTATGGAGGTTTGTGCCATAATTTTGGTCGCTTAACACTGAAGGGTTCAAAAAACACCTCAGGCGCAGTTTTTCTGTTTATGGGTAGAAGTCATGGTATATTCAACATTCCAGCCACTGGTAGTGTTTTCTGGGCAGTTTTTCTCCCCAGCTCAGAAGTGTTTATGGAAGTGTGTGACAGACTTGTGTGTAGGGACAGTAAGTCAATGGGGACAACTTGCCAATAGCCCTGGGGCTGCTGAGAGAGGCCACTGTCACCGTGGAGACAAATGTGGCATCCATAGCAACAAAAGGTACGACAGAAATGACTGCTGCCCTCATTGTGTTGGAAGGAAAGGGCAGAGTAACTGGGATGAAAAGAGAGATAACGACAGGAACATCTGATGCCACTATAATAATTTCTCAACCCATCCTGACCTAGCATCATTTTTTTAAATCCTTTGTCAACTTGTATCGTAAGTTAAGGCAGGGAAGAACTTGTCCTGTGCCAAAATTGTAGCGTACTTTTCTGGTGTCAATTGCCTATTACCTGTTGATCATATTTTGTAAGTAGACTGCAGCGTATGGAATCATGCACTGTAGAGGGCATGTTAGTTGGTATATTGAGTTTGGCCCTCAAAGGGTTTAAAACCCTGTTCTTATCAGCTTTAGCCAACAAATAGGGCATTAGTGGCAAATGCAGCAGAAGAGTATAAAATTCTACCAGTGCCTCTATTAACAACTAAATTAATAATGTTTCCATATACAGAATCCTGTCAGACGTCTATGAGAAGCCTATGCTATCATGGCAGGATTGAACAGACAGCTAATGAACAATTTAGAGCCTCGTTAACAGTGTTTTACTAATTGGGCAGTCATTAGGGAGCTTGGTGCCTCAGACACAGTGCACAGCACTCTGCTCTGTTGGGTTTTGTGTTCTCATAAACACCTGTAAACAAACCACACAGCAATGGCGCTCACCCACACAAAGAAACTAGGAATTTCTAGGCAGGCTATGCCACCGCTTCACTTCCAACAGGTATTAGCACGGTTGGTAACAAAGTTGGCACCCTGATAAATGTTTTATCAAGTTGCATCATTCATCCTACAGGTAATTGACATACTGTACTGTAACAACTACTGTGCAAGGCTTTGAGACCTCTGTCATATTTTCTGTGGATTAGAGTAAGCTTCAGCCAGGATAATGTGTGATCCCTGTGGTGTGGGCTGAATGTTCACATTGACAGAGCCTGCACGAAACTTAACAAGACTGTTCTGTATTTTCAAGTAGTGTGTGAGAGAAGAGACTGACTGCACAGGTCACAATCAGTTGGGCACTCACCTGTTTGTCCTACTGTACTGCTTGCTGTTACTCCAAACTCAAAACCTTGCTCACTGTCCTTCTTGGAAACATTCGCTCCATCCGGAAAAACACTCCCATAGCGGGAGACTCAGAGACCGAGCTGGTCCTCCAGCAACCCTGCTTCCAGATCCTGCCCCCTCTGAACTGTATACCTCGTCCTTTTAACCTCCCGTTCCTCTTTCGGTCTTGGCTTCTGTCCGTAGAGTCACCTTCCAGCTTCTGAAAGCCACCAAGGCATCGCGAAAGCAAGTGATCTTTACCAAAGCGAGCTGAGAGTGAGAGGGAGGGCTGGTTTCTTTGAGAAGAGGGGAGGTGAGCATGAAATGTTGAAGCACAGCTGTTGCCTCCTCCTCTTCTCTCACTGAGGACACAGGGGATAACAGTGCTCTCTCTCTCCCTCTCTCTCTCTCTCTCTCTCTATCTCTCTTTCACTCTCTGTCTTTCTCTTTCTCTCTCTCTATGTATGCATGGTCAGAGGATGTCTCTCACAGAAGTGGGAGAGGTAAAGACCATCCATGCAGCTTCATGCACACATTATGCTTTTGTCCCCTTGAGGAAAGAGACCCTTTCACTCCTTATTTTGAAGTGAAGAGCAGCAGCTCCGTGTGCCACTCAGTGTCAAGTGATGAGCTGTCCACCATGTTACAATACACACCCAGCTTGTTACACACGCCTGATTTCAATACAGAGCTAATTAGTGTCATACAAAATCTAGCATTAAATCTACTCCCCAGTGCGCCACTCAGGAAGAGAAATATTTCAACGCAGAACCCCAGGAGGGGCAAGCCATCCCCCATTCCACCCGGTTTGTCTTTCCCCTTCATCAAGCACTTTGACGGACTGTGACGGATACCTTCAGCAAAGACTGGTTAGACACATGCAGGGGAGAAGAGAGCTCCACTGGAGAACCCTGTGGAGAGGAGGAGAGGGTTTGAGCAGCAGAGAGTGGTGGCAGCATCTGTATAGGAAGAGACAAAATAAAACCTCTTCCAGTACATTTCCCCAGACTGCGCTTCACGCATGGTTCAGTTCCGCTCTAGCACGCTCTAAAACTGTTTCCTCATCTGTCCCGAGCACCACACACAATCGCAAACAAACTCACTCACTCACGCATACGCTCAATCCCACACTCACTGTTTTACTTACCCCGACATCACTCCCTCACTCACCCATTCTCAACCCTAAACCCTATTCCTCTCCTAACTCATTCCCCTCCTAATTCACTCACTTCTCTACACTCAGTAATTCAAACCTCTCTTCACTCCCTCATAGCCCTCCTTATTCACTCACTCACTTCTCTACTCACTCATTCCCCTCCTAACTCATTCACTCACACCCCTACACTCCCTAATTCTCTTCCAAACTCATTCACTCACAACCCTACAGTACACTCCCTCATTCTCCTCGTAACTCATTCACTCACACCCCTACACTCCCTAATTCTCCTCCTAACTTATTCACTCACAACCCTACACTCCCTAATTCTCCTCCTAACTCATTCACTCCCAACCCTACACTCCTTCATTCCCCTCCTAACTTACTCACTCACTTCTCTACACTCACTCATTCACAGCCCTCTTCACACCCTCATTCCCCTCCTTATTCACTTACTCACTTGTCTACACTCACTCATTCCCCTTCTAACTCACTCACACTCAAACCCCTGACAGCCTGCAGAGGGGATTGCCTGGAGAGGCTGTTGATGTAATCTCTGGTGTCACCCTACCCTCATCTCCTCCTCCATAGGCTTCACTCCCCTAAGGGAAGACAGTCCTCTGGGCATCTCACTGCACGCACAGTAGAGGAAAACAAATGACTGGGTGAACCACACTAACCTCATTAGAGTATACCAAGAGTGAAAGCACCAAGCATTAGATAACAAGAACAGGTATTTCACATTACCTAGACTGGACTCAACTTATCCTGAAACCCTCAATGTCTGCTGAACTCTGTGCTGAGCTACTGTTGATTCCAATCATGCAAATCGCTTGTGCACCAGACACATGTCTGATCCTCGTGATGGCTGTAATTAAGGGGGAAAGCGGACCAAACTTCAATTCACTAGCTGCTTCAGACAAATCCTGAGGACCCTACTTCTTATTCTCAGTGGACTACAGTGTATGTTATAATGGGCATAATCTCACCACTTTAGTACTCACAGAGAAGAAAGCACCTACACGGCTCTTTGCTAGCACTTCGATGATAGCTAGATCTGAGGCCACATGCAAAAAACGGCCATATGCAAAGATTTGTTCGAAAATTATGCATATACGCCGAAATCCATGGCAACGTTGAGATTTCTAAACCTTGAAATTGTCATGAAAATGTGCGTACCTTCAGACCATGCATACAAACTATTCCTTGTGGCAGCTCAGCTGTATTGCAGGCATGATTATTCCAGTCTTTATTTATTTTTTAAATTTTATTTATCTTTATTTTACACTTTATTCCGGTCCCAATCTCTCAACAGCCATGATATTTGAAGAGCATGAAAGGTGTACAAACGGGACAGTGTAAATGCATCAGTTCGGTTGTTTAAAAGTGACCCCAGTATTTGAATTATATAGATAAAGTTCCAACAAAAATGCCATTAATACCTACTTTCCAATTAATACCTACCTAATGCCATTAATACCTACATACCGTTATCATGCATTATATTAACAGCCATAAAGTTATATTATCATCCATAAACACAGTAGCCTACAATAATAGGGTACTTGGCTTGGGCCTAGCCCAAACCAGGAAATAGATACTTTTGGTCATATAGTGTAGTTTACAGTCTTCCAAAAATGGCAGTGCAGCACCTTCATTTGAATGTGAATAGCTCACAGATACTGTAGCTACTTTCATGCAGCATCTGGCACTCATGTGTGCCGTTCTAACCATCCAATTTCAAATCACTGTAATTCAGTTTAAATAAAGTACAGATTAGTCATGCATAGTTCATTTCCTTTTCCTTTATTGTTTCCTTTATGTAAAAAGCACATCCGAGTAAACATTTGCAGAAGACAGACTAAAATGCACTCATAGGTATGGAATGTTTTAAAGCTTCCACCTGAAATGGTTTTATTTTGTACTGCATTGGATATATATATATATATATATATGTATATATATATATATATATATATATATATATATATATATATATACACACACACACATACACACACACTCTCACACACACACACACACAATGAGCCTTCCTTTTCAAAGTTGCTCATTTTATGTCCAGTTAATAAAAAGAACTTTGTCAAAGGTGCCTTGCATCCAACTACACCAGTCTTTAACACCATATATTCATTAAACAAATACGCAAATACAACATAAACACACTTCAGGTTTGTTTTTTTTGTGGAATATGAATGCATTTCAATGAGAACATCCATCTGAAATAGGGGAGGAGAAACCTGATTCAGTTACCCAACCACTCCCCAAAAAGCACCTGCTACCTTGTCTTCTTTCACATAAAGCTTTTGTGCAGAAATGAAAAAAGTCTTTGGAATAATGTAACATAAGCTGTAACAACTGCTGCTGTCTTTTTCTGTTCTGTTTACACTGAGAATTCTTAAATGAATAAATGTTTCATTACCCTTCCTCACGACTCATGACACAAATACACAGCCGTAATTTCTGTATTGCCAAAAAGGAAAAAAAGGGAGTGGCCATACTCATGCTATTCCTTAGTAATATCAGCCACGTGGGTGATATATATGTGGGAGAGTCAAACATTCTGATTGGTTCTCTTGTAGAAGAAAAGGGGTCTGAAATTAGCATCCTTTAAAGTAGGACCAAGGAGGACAGGATGACTTCCGTCATGCTTCCATTTGCATACAGTTCAAACAGGAACTTGAGGTGTAGAAATTCAAAGCTACCTTTTATATTAAAGTTATTCTCTTAAAAAAGTGAAATAGAAGGTTCCGTTTCCCTTTACCACAGCAGGGTAAATAAAGTGGAAAACAGGAAATCCGATTTTTGACTGCACAGGGTCTTTAAAGTCTTTCAGAACATGTCAGCATTCATTCCTTTGACCAGAAGCCTTTTTTCCAGCAAACGGCTTGTGGGCGAGACATTTTGGCTAAGCGGCGGCAGGGGAGTGTGCGTCGGGTTACACCCTCTTCATGCCCCTGCCCATCAGGCACGCGAACACCGTCATCACCATCTTCGGTTTGACCTCAACCAGGTCATCCGGAAGGGCGTAGACACGGGCGCCAATCTTTCTGGCCATGGACACAGCGTATCTACAGAGAGAGGGCAGAGCAATCCAGAGGTAACTATCCACACACCAGCGTGCCAGCCCAGAAGCTCCCCTGTGACCAAATGGGTTGATACATGGCACTTCCGTAGTTAAAAATACAAGAATACATAAAACTGCTCGTTGCCTCCCCAGCCCTCTCACTGGTGCCCCTAGTGGTGTTTGGTTTGTTTGCCTTTCCTTTTTCTTTCTTTAATTGCAGCACTGGCAGCAGCTGATGGAAGCCCTTCATGAGGAGCTGTGTGACGTCTTAGGAAAGATTCACTCAGCAGAAACTCTCTGGGGTTCCACGCTGCCCATGCCATGTTTTGCCTTCATCTCTTTTACAAAACTGTGATTCCGTGCTTTATGTTGCGACTTGCCTGCGGCAGGTAGTAACACTGCTCAAGACTGAATAGAAACAAAGTATGCGATATGCATTTGAAATACGTGAAAATCATCAGAATCAGATAGGGAGCTCAATGTAATAAATATACAATATTCATTTTATTATAAATATACTGGTGTGCATGGGAAATTTGTGATAATTATAATATTAAATTTGAGAACGTATGTTTAGATTTTAATATTACAATTACGAGAAAGGTGTGGGCACCCCAACACTATAAATATATATAAATATAAGTAAATGCAGGCTGATGATGGTGGTGGAAGTAATACAATTTTGCCAGTTTAATACCTGCATTGATACTGTATTCAAAAAGGCATAACCATTCAGACTACTGATTTTGACCAAAGAAATGCAGTACTGACTAATCTTAGAAACAAGCACTCAGTAATCAATGTATTCAATTAAAGGATGAAATTATTTAATGGAATACATTTTCAAAGTAAACCTCCAAACTCACTCAGACAAGAAATACGGGGTTTCTGTCTAACTGTTAAAACACAGGGGGCACCGGCTGCCCTCCCATTGTTACGTGGCCTGCGAACCTACAGACGTACATCCAGTAAGACGCATGCTGTTGTATACTGCTGACTTACTTGGCGTTCTCCAGCTTGTCGTCCTCGGAGAGGCTGCCCGTCTTTACCAGGTCGTAGCTGACGCTGCCTGGCTGGATGGCATCGATCAGGTCCAACACGGGCAAGCTGGAGCTGATCTCTTTGTCCTTGTAAACCATCATAGTGCGTTCACCATTACACCACACTCAGAGCCTGCCATTTCCCTCATTACATTCATGCATTTGTGCAAACTACCATTAATGCTTCCCAGATCATAGTTTTTAGTAAAAGATGTTGCAGCTGAAAAATAGCGTAGCTTGGTTTTTAACCGATGATCTCTGAAGCAAAACTATAAATAATCAATTAATGCTACTAAGCCAAAAAAGGTAGAAGCAATTGTTTTAAGGTATTAAATAACACTAATTTAAAACACATAATACATAATGCATCAATTTAAGGCACTGCATACCATATTAATATAAGGTATTACATAAGGCATCAATTTAAGGCACTACTTGATACGTTAATTTAAGGACTTACACAATTCACTAATTTAAGGGACAACATGACGAGTTCATTTAAGGCAGTACGTACAACATTAATTTAAGCCACTACATAATGCATTTGTTTATGGCTATACGTAATACATTCATTTAAAGCACTACATAATGCATTAATTTAAGACACCACATAACACATATACTAAAAGCACATTCATTTAAGGCACTACATTCCACGCTAATTTAAGGCAGTACACAATGCATGAATTAAAGGTACTACATAAGGCTTTAATGGACCAGAGACTTAACTCACCTTGAAGCTCGTTATCTTTGAATTCTTGCCAGCCTCTGACAGGGTCTTATTGACCCACTTGACAATAATGTCATCATTAACTTTCTGTCCATCTCCCAGATCTTCCAGAACATTCAGTGTGTATCTGCCAAGATGAAAGAAAGTTGAGAGCATTCATGCAGCATCAAGTCTGCACACTACATTTATTTCACTGCACTACTCGAAAATCAAAACCGCATAGCTGTCAGAATCAGAATGATGCACTGCTGACAGTTCAACACATTGCACAAATATTGACATTAACTCATTCTGCCCTCATTATTGAGTGTCTTGGGGTTGTCAATCGCATGATGACAGACAGCTGCTCCCACCTCCTCATCAGCTGCCACACCAGGGCCAGGGTGAGGGTGGAGTTGCCGTCGTTCAGGTCCTGTCCACCGATGCCCACGAGCGAGAATTTGGCCTCATTCTTTCCCAGATCCACGGCGTAGTTGCAGTTCTCCAGCTGTGTGTGCACATGGGAAAAAGAGCGATGTGCAATCCTGGATCAGCACAACACTAATCATAGCCATAGCCTGACAGAGGCTCAGTATCTAATATTTTGCACATGAAACACATATGTAAAAACAGGTAAAAAAAAAAACAGGTTTTCAGGTTACCTTCCTCATGTTGGACCCAATTTTGGAATAGGGGGGTTTGTTGACCTTGTTGTTCCAGTCGACCGGGACCCTGATCTTCTCATACAGCTGCAAGATGACCAGCGCATCCTGCAGGTCACTGCAGGAAAAACAGAAACAGTTACAGGACCTGATCATGCAGTTCTACTCACAGTTAAAATGGCCTCTTAACTAACAACTACAAAGAAATTCACTACTACAGTAGATTGGAATAAGCAGAGGATACGTGCTGTCAGTTGCAGCTAATTTCTGCTCTTCAGCACAAGGGCCAGAACAGGGATGTTTTCACATCCTCATGCCATTTCTAAGAGAGAATCTGATGTTGGTGCATTATCACATGACAGAATTAATGAGCTGTCATAGTTATGAGAGTGAATCAGTACTAAAGTTGGTGACTTTTAGCAATGTTTAGCATGGCAGTATCTCTGCTAAAGTGCTGCATCAGCTGTGTACCCATGCACTGTCTCATCGGGGTTTAGAAAGCCTACATATAGAGGTGGTTGACGTTGGGGTTCACTCCCAGGGAGTTCATCCAGTTCCGGAAGGTTCTCTCCTCGCGAGTCTCACCTGGGGGAAGACATGCATACCTCTGTCAAATAATCAAGTCTAAATTCACAAAACCGCCATATATACATTAACATCAGTAGCTTAGCATGAAACTAGAATACTTTTTTTTCTACCCCCAATACCAATTGAATGCCATCCTGCCTTCAATCTGAATGGTCAGAAGCAGTTTCAGGCAAGACTTCATTCGACACTAGGGGGAGCTCCAACTCAAGAGCTTAACGTGAAGCTGTTTGAACTGACAGGAGCTGGAGCTGTACTGCAAACAGGAACTTCTCCCTTTGAAAAGCATTACTTACTGCAGTGCTGGTGGACTACAGTCTCAGGATTCTTGGAGCAGGACCTTATTTGTTTGCTTATGTGCTTCTAATCAGACAATTTTGGCAGTGCTTGCCAAGAACGGGAAGTTCAGAGTTAGAGCAGACTAAACATCTCACTGACGCGAGTCATTTGCGCGTGGTGAGTGACACAGCGACGTTTCAGGATAAACTCTGAGAGGTGTGGTCGTCTGATGCTAACGCCTGCTCCTCCACGGGGCCCGCCACATTCCATTATGGCAGTAAACGGCCGCCCTGGCCACGCCCTTCGTGGCGTTCGCGCAAGCAGTCCTCTGTGGTCTAACACCCACCTTCCAGCAGGCCCCAGTCAATGTCCTGGTTTTCTGGCTTGGTTAGGGCAGGGTACTTGTTGAAGAGGTTTGCCACGAAGGCCAGGTTAAGCTTGGGGTTGCCGCTGACGACGTCGGTGGGGGTGACGAACTGCCGGCAGCCCAGCCTGTCCGCCTGCTGCAGCATGCTCTCCGCCCTCTTCAGGTCATCCTTCTCCTGCGGTTTCACACACAGCCCGGGTCGGTGCACACACTCGGACAGCACCGCAAACGTCACAGACAAAATGGCGCAGAAGCACAGCGGAGCCGCCGAGTGACCCCTAGGGACTCCGAGAGAACGGCGGCAGGATGCCGGCGCCAAAGGACCGTGCTGAAAACCCAATTCAATAACCGGCCCACAGGGGCCCATGGGCTCCAACATACATTCACAAATCATTGTCCTTCATTCAATCGCTCCTCTCCACACCAGTCCCACAGGAAACCTCCATACATTAAGTGCACAATAAGTCGTAGACGAAGAGGTGACCAGCTGAGGTCAACAGTACTGTCTACTGTTGAACTGAGCTTTGCATCTCATTTGAGTATTGGCTCTTACTAATTCAGACGAATCCACTACAGGCAGTCATCTGAGGAAAACGCTCACAGTACAAATGTACCATGGTTTGATTAATACAGCACCCTTCACAGAATAGGAGAAATCAGTGTTTATTTCCAAAACTGTATTATGTAAACCTGTGAACCAGGTGCTAATCTACAGGGTAACCAACAAATTACAGACAGACTACATCAACGACCTTCACCAAGAAACAGAATTTACTAGAATGGTGATTCTCAACAGGAATAGCTGAGCAAAAGAAGAGCCATGTAGGATGAAATCAGCTTTTAAACAAAGTCTGATGAAATCAAAGATGACCTAATGAGTTCAAATGACCTAATTAAACGCATGAACTGCTGTGGCCTTGCAGTGAGGAATTAGGAGTGTTGTCAAACTGGGGAACAGCAGGACTGAGTATGTGACCCTGACCACACAGCTCAGAGTAATGCCTGGTATTTACTGAAGTAATCAGTAAAGCACAACAACATGTCAACTACACTCCTCAAAATGGCATGAGTCACTACACAACTTTTCTTCTTTTTAAATGATAAATCAAGGAACCCCTAATCTGACCAGTGACCACAGAACTGAACCATTTTCCACCATCGTGAAACCAACTGCATGTACAGGCACACACACGCACACGCACACACACACACACACTTGTGGAACATCTGTTGCAGAGTGCCAACTGCACCCCAAAACTCCCACTCCTAGCACAGTCAGTCCTTTCTCCTAGTTAAACCTCACTGAGAAATGCATTCTCAGAAATTTCTGAAATGTTTGACACAAGCACCTACTTTACAGATAAATCTCAGAGTATTTGAAGCACACGCACATGTTTGTGAAAGACTGAAACGAAAGAGCGAATGAGTGAATGAAAGAGTCCTTAAAGGGATAACAGAGACTTAAGTACTACAGACAGCTCCATTTATGCAGCCAAATGATCCGGGAGACTTTAAAAACCCTGAAATGCGACAGAGATGTGAGCAGCATATCTCCGTGGTAACCTGGAAAAGCCTGAATACATTTTTCACATCTTTTTGAACCTTCAGTTTCTTGGACCTATCCAAATATTGGACAGAATGCTATAAATAACAAAATTAAATACCCGCAAGGGTACGGCAAGCCTCCGATTTGCATGGCCCCTATGTAAAATCAAACATTCCAGCTTCTTAAACTCCCTCTGCAGACTCTCGGGAACCTTGTTTTCAGTTCCCAAAACCAGAATCTGGACCTAACGTGTCCCTCAACATCTTTTGATTCAGTTAAAATACATTTGCGATAACCGTAATCATCATTAACACTCACACTGAAGCCGGCCATGTTAATGTCAATTCGGGGCTCGTCCTCTTTGCTCCCATTGGGGGCGATCTGGTTCAGCAGGTGGAAATAGGCCTTGGAGTCCTGCAAGGGAAAAGCAGACGTGGTTAATTCCTGCTCCTAATGCCCGGAACAGCGATGCAGAAAATCCGATCATGCCACAGACATCAGGGAAAAACAAAACACGGGGCAGGACATGCCATGCCAAGCAGCATCCTCTGGCAGGGTCGTGCGATGATGACTGAACAGAAACTTGAGAGGAATTTTAAAAACCAAACTAAAAACGCACGGGAAAAATGAATTTTATTGACTGAAAAACAAAGTTTAAACTGGGATGGTACAAGTGCAGAAAATACCTTCACTGAATCAGAGAAGTCTGAAATCTGAACATAGAGAAAAACCCACAGTCAGATTTGGATGGCAGTTGCTAACGTACGGGTTGAAGAGCAACCGGATACTTAAACACAATCAAGTCAGACACTTTTCAAGGATACAATTCCTGGCACAGTCATACTAGAAGAAAAGTGAAAGTGTAATAGGTTCTGACACCTGCATGGTGTCAAATAATAGGTTTTTCCCCGTGTGGTCATGACCTCTAAAGGAGGAGCTTTCATTCAACAGTTAATGCTCTGATAACCCATACAGCCTACTGCGTGTATAATTATAAAACGCTACAATTAGCTTGGGCCGGGGAGACTCTAACATGGACAAAGAGCTACCCCATAAACTAATGCTCAGAGTGCATTAGACAGAGTGCAGAGCTGAGCTGCAGCCAAACACGCAGATGAACTGAATCGACAGGACAGTAAATCAGGCCTCCGATCCCTTCTGCCTGAGGAAACCCGCTCACCAGAACACACCGCCATATCTCCACTGCAGAGTGGCTCCATTCTGGGAAGACATTATCTGATGAATACCAGTAACAGGGCCGTCTTTATAACAGGACTCTTAAATGCTACAGCATGAGGAACACTAAGACAGGTGCTTTTTCCTTTCTGCGCTGTTGGTGGTATTTATGCTGAGCAGTGTGAAAAAGGCCTTCGTTCTCTCAGACTCACACAGGCAGGAGGTACACACCTTAATGTCAGAGCTGAAGTTGTTGATCTTGTTCCAGCCTGCTTTCTCCAGGTGGTAGTTGACCCAGCGTAGCAGAAGCTCTTCGGGGGAGAGCTTCATCAGGTCCTCCAGGGTCTCGCCCTCTCTCAAGAGGGCCGCCAAAGCTACAACCAAGTCAGCGACACAAATCATGTGACCAACTATCCATACTCGCCCATGTCATTTCGCAGTATCACCCCTCCCCCGACTAAAAGCAGTGTTCCTACACAGCAATGGATTACAATGGGAGATCACCTCATCAGACAGATTTGGGGGTAACAGGAGAACTACTGATGGGACAGAATGTCAGGATAAAAACAAGTGAAATTCACTAAGTGACCCAGGTGAGTCGTCAGTAGACATTTTTTGCAGGCTGCGGTAAATGGGACGGAAGCTGACAAACGGCTCGTTCCACACACGCCTGGAAGCCTCTGCTGGGAGGGAGCTGACGGAGGGAGGGGCACCGACCTAGCTGAGTGACATTCCTGTGGTGACACCAGGCCCTTGCAGATGGCTGTGAATGGGGCGGGCTTTAGGCTACGGCATTAAAACGAGAGCAGGTAAGATTTATGCAGAACGTTTAATGGACTGCACCTGACACTCAGAAAAAAATAATAGAAACCAGACCATCCTGTTCTGCCCTCTGGGGTGTGACAGCTCTGAAGACTCTGACATGCTGTGATTCCCTTCTGTCACTGTGCGAGGCCATGCTAAGTAATGTAGCTCAGTTGAGCCCGAATTCATCGCTTTCTGCAGATCCTCTCAATGAGACCAGGATCAAATACATATTTGAAATACATGAACTTTTTAAGGTACTGGTAAAATTTGAAAGCATTTCTGGAGAATATCCAACAAAATGTTGCGAATACTGGTTTCTTTTAAAAAGGTCGATAACCTGCAGGAATGTTCATTGGAGTCGAAAAAAGTTGAAGTATTTCAAATATTTATTCGGTGCAGGTCAGCCGTGAACTCGGACGTGCACAGTGCCGCTGGTTATGTGACTGCGCTGTACCCTCGTTCCTGCTCAGCTCGATGTCGGCGAACAGGCCGATCTTGATGATCTGCCACAGCAGGCCGAGCACCAGGTGGGGTTTCCCATCCCGCAGGTCCTGGGCCCCGATGTTCACCACGTGGCAGCCGATGGCCGAGGCCGAGTTCAGGGCCAGGTTCAGATTCTCCTGTAGGGGGCAGCAGACGGCACCTCCATCAGTTTTACTCCAAGCTCGGAACGACTACAGTAAAGCCTAATTTACAGTACAGGACACAGTTGGGAATAGGGAAGCGTGATAAGGGAAGTGGATTTGTAGCCAGAAGGCCGTGGGTTCTGGATACGTGCTGTAAAAATAAGGTGATAAAGCTGTAAAGCTCCCAAACACTCAGGTGTATTGCTTACTGACGGGTGCTGTAGAAAAGTAGAAAGATGCTAACTGACCTGTACTGAGGAAAATAGAGAAATGCTAACTGACCTGTACTGTGGAAGAGTGTAAAGATGCTATCTGACTTGTACTGAGGAAAAGAGGAGAAATGCTAACTGACCTGTACTGTGGACAAGTGGAGAAATGCTAACAGACCTGTACTGAGTAAAAGTGGAGAAATGCTAACAGACCTGTACTGTGGAAAAGTAGATGGAGACACTAACTCTTAACTGACCTGTGTTGTGAATGGTGTCAGCTTCTTCTTGTTTATTGTTCTCTCATCAATCGTGTCGGGCACGGACAGGTTGATCATTTTACTGGAGAAAACACCCAAAAAGTTCAGTTAAAAAGGGAGAGGCGCAAACGTAATTAGTAACAATGAGAACTAATGTCACGGAAAATGGGCGTGAGAGCATTATATTTACCAGAGAACGATGCCGTCGCCCAGAGACGTGAACAGCGAGTCTGAGTTTGGGTCCATCGGCAGCACATGCTTACAGTCTGGATCATTCTCCAGGGCCGTGTTGATCCAGTTCACAAAGGCGAACCGCTCCTCCTCTGCAGCACAAAGCAGCATTAACGCACAGAAGACAAGGGCGTCCTCCATTTTCTAACTGAATAGCTACCTGCAAAAAAACACACCTAGAAATGGCCTAGAAATGGTTTTTGTGGTGAAGGAGACCTCACCCAATGCACAAGTTTGGGTCTAAACCCTCACACAGCATGCCAGATTGAGTCTGGCGGGCATCTCACCTGAGAAGGAGTGCTGCGTGCCCTCGCTGGACAGCTCCGAGGTGCCACCGATGGCCAGGATGCCCTCCTTCTTGTTGATGGCCTTCCTGAAGGTCTTGGCAATGTCACTGCTCTTCAGCTCCTGGAAGATCTGTGTTGGTCAAGGAGGGGGGGAGCAGAGGAGAAGGGGGGGGGGGGTTAGAGGGTACAGAAACCGGAGGCATCCAATCCCCCAGCAGAGCAGCAGAGACGCATTGCGAATCAGGGACACTGGTCTTAGTCTTATCAGAGTTCCACTTCTGATCCTACAGAAAGTATTCAGGTGGAAGCCCAGAACGTATGCTTAGCTTACTGTAAAAGCAGATGGCACTTAACATGTTTGTTTCACATTTCAAGCAAGTCACCAACAGTAAATAAAAAAATGCGTAAAGAAAAGCATCCAGTTCAAAGTAGAATAATTCCTCTCAGCTGAATACAAAGAATGCTAAATTTGCTAAAAATGCTAAATTTACACATTACACATGTGTAATGTGTAACAGTTAACATGATTGGTTTTGAGAAGCTCTATCTGACTTAGGCTCCCTTTGTCTAATGTCAAATTTTGTCAGAGTAAACACAAAACACATTTTTAAAATGATTTGATCTATTTAATGAAAAAAGTTATCAAACACCGATATCAGCCAAAGTCAGCAAGCAAAGTTAGCCCAGTCAGCAAGTCAGGATTTTGATCAGGCCACTCCAAAAGTTTAATTTTGTTTCTTTTCAGCCATTGAGATGTGTGTTTTTTTTAATCAGCCCTGCTGTATAACCCAATTATGCTTCAGGTTCTGAAGCTTCAGACAGATGACAGAAAGATTCTCCTTAATTTGTTATTGCGGAACAAAGGGGGCAATTACATTTTCATATGGGTGATATGGATGTTTGATAACTTTGTTCATTGAATAAATGAAATAGTAATTTTAAAAATGTGTTTTTTGTTAGCTCAGTTTCCCTTTGTCTAATATTACATTTTGCCTAAAAATCTGAAACCACCCAGTGTGACAAATATGCAATAATAGAGGAAATCGTGTGTGTGTGTGTGTGTTCTGTCCTCTATAAAAATAGCTCCTCAATGTGTTCCAAGCATTAGCATCTCAACTTCCCATTTAATTCAGTGTTCTTCCTAAAAACAAAAGCCCTCTTCACCAAATGTGGGCATTATAATCTTTGTCATGAAGCAATGGTTGACACACATGGAAAGATGAATTCCTAAACCAATTTCAGTTTGCAGGGTAGAACTGCCTTCTGAAAACTGCCTTATTTAACTGAAAACCATGCCAGTGAGTGAATATGTAACTTTTAAAAATAGAACTTAAAAACAGACTGTGGCTTTTGCCACAGCTGCTTTGGCCGGAGTGGCCTGAACAACTGCCAGATATAGGAGGGTTAGAAGCACTGTGTTCCTGAAAACATTCAGACTGGAACTCCTCATAAAAAAATGTTAGTATATAGGAAGACGGCCTAAGCTGGTCTATGGATTGTTGTAGAACACAGAAGAAAGTTACTGTTCACACAGATATGCTGGTAGAACAGTACTTCTGCTTAATCTGGAATGTTGGGAAATAAATTCAGGTGTCTTTAGGTGTCTCAATAAAGTAGCAACAGCGTAGGTTCAGGAGCACAGGCAACTTGTAATTAATGCCTATACGTGAAACCAAAATGGATCAAACATAAATGCGCTCATTACAACCGTGTAAATGTTTTAAATAACAATCAGATCTGAATAGTGACTATGGGGAAAGAACAAAGGGAAAGTCATTTTCGACATGCAAGTCTGAACTTTTATTAGTATTGACCCCTTCTGTATAGCCCCCCCCCCCCCCCTTTTTTCCTGATTAGGCTCTATATTCCACAACTTTATTTGCAATCAAACAATTCACATGTGGTTAAATTGGACATTTTCAGATTTTATTAAGGGGTATTTTTATACGTTTTGGTTTCATAATGTAGAAATTGCAGTGTTTATTATACATAGTCACCCCCCAATTTAGGGCACCACAACCATTTTGGGACAAACGGCTTCACAGGTGTTTCTGATTAGTGTGTTGTTAAGGATGTATTAGGACTTCCTAAGAGCCTGTAGAGTTCTGGAAGATGGTCTTCATTTATTGTCGTATTGTTTAATACATCACCCCAAGTCTGCGATAAATGTCAATAAACAATTCCACGAATGATTGACTTGTGGCATGAAATAGAAGCTCTACTGCCCTCATCGTGGGGGAAAACCAAAAAACGCGTAAAAGAAAAACCTGATATTTTCTCCCGGCCCAACTTATAGAACATTTATAAATAAAACAGAGAGCCTGCTTTAAAAGTGAGAGTACTTTTAAAAGTCTAAAAACAGAATTTCACATCTGCTGAGTAAGCACTTTGTTAACAGCCAATCCTCAATTATGCTGATCCAAAAAAGACCGCCTTCCCGCTTTTGACCTGAAACTGAAACGTTCTGGCACAGTCGGAAGCCATGTGCTGCACAGTCCGGGATTAAAGCAAATGTTGCTCTAACTCTGCCGTAAATCTTGAGTCACCGGAAGTTTGTACCGTGGGAAGTGTGACGCGCGGTCGGAATGACGGCGCTCACCGTGGTGCGCGCAAATCCCTCGGACAATCATCCCTGTGTCTCCGGGGACACGCTTACAAAGCCCAATGTGCTCTCTCACTACGGTGGCAGGCGTCTGTAAAGACTGACCCACAGTCCTAAACATCGCCATCGCAAATTCCAACCTGCTACGTAAACAAAGGTGGCCAAAGGTTCGACGTCAGCTTAGTCCACCCGCTGGTGAGGTCTGGCAGAATAAAAGAATGTGCTGCCCTCGGCTTCAGCAAAAAAAAAAAAAAATCCCCAAAAAAGTAGCTGAGAAAAGGAGGAATACTGAATGAGTGTTTTCACTGAGGTGCCAGGGGCCATCGCATTACTAGTAAACGAGACTCTACTCTAGGCCTCTTAACTACTGTTGTCTCATCCTTCATGAAACTGAATACTGCAGTCTGCCCTGCTCTGTGCTGTGACCCCACTTTCCTCCAGGGGAAGTGGAAATCCAGACACACAGAGAGAATAGAGAGAGAGAGAGAGAGAGAGAGTGAAAGAGTGTGTGTGACAGAGAGAGAGAGAGAGAGAGAGAGAGTGAGAGTGAGAGTGAGAGTGTGTGTGTGACAGAGTGAAAGAGTGAGAGACAGAGGGCGAGAGAGAGAGAGAGGGTGAAAGAGTGTGTGAGAGAGGGTGAAAGAGTGTGAGAGAGAGAGACAGAGAGAGAAAGCGAGGGGGTGTTGAATGAGTGTTTTGAATGTACGCACACAGCAGCTTATGAATGTATGCATGCATAACTCTGTGCACCTGCAGCAAAACACCTGGCGCCTGAACATTCCCTCATAAAACCAGACTTCTTCTTCCCTCTGAGTCTCCGCCCCTTAGAGAGCCTAAAGCGTTGCATTGTAATCGGTGCGCTGTACACAATACTGGCCTCAGCCCAGCGGGCATGTAGAAAGGGTGGCCTCTCACAGCGGGCACACAGACATCATGTGTTTTAACATCACAGCTCTGGCCAAAGTGTTCGCTAAGGACATGACTTACCGCGACAAATTCATCGAAGCTAATCTTGTTGTCTTTGTTGCGGTCTCCCTCCTGCATCAGCTTCTGAATGATTTCCCTGACCTTATATCCCGGCAGGGACAGGTTGGCCTCTTTAAACAGCTCGTGCAGTTCATGGTCGCAGATGAAGCCGTTGCTGTCCAGGTCTGGTAAAGGAGACAAGGACATCAGCATTTTATCATCAACAGTTTTACACTGGAAAAATCCCTGCTGCTGCTCCTTTAGCCAATAAGAGACACCGAAGCCATCTTTCATCAATGTTCAAATTATTTGTTTTTATTTATTTTTTATTTGGTGCCCAACATGGGGCTGAGGATATCCAATTCCCATCCCAATTTGAAATGTCCAATCATCTGCACCGGCAGCAGCGTTCATGCTGCGAACCCCACTGCCAATTCAGAAGAGTGCAGACGTCCACTGTCCCCCTGGAAAACATGCGGTGTTGCCAGCTGCTTCTTCACACACCCCAGACTACATTTAAGCTGCAGAGTCAGAGGAAGACATACAATGTGAGTCATATGAGTCAGAGTCATATGCGGCTCTGACCGTAATCTACTCGATCGACCAGCAGGGGTCGCTAACCCCGCGGTACGCGGAACCCCGACTGACTGAACCCTCCAGTTCCCTGGGTGGCACAATCGGTGCATGCGTGTCACCCGATTGACCTGCTGGTCACAGTCGCCACTGGCAAGGTGAGGCCGTGAGACTCATCCATGTATCAGTGTGCCGCCTTACACCTTAATGAGCCATCCAGCAGCCCATATGATCTATAATCACATTTCGCAAACCTGCTTCTTTCCTGCGTAACCGGTAGGCTCGCTGGGAGTGACTCTACTTAAGGGTTTAACTCCCCAGTAGCATTGCTCAGAACAAATATTTTATTTGGATATGCATTTCATTAAAAAAAAAAAAGTTTTTCACTGATATGACAACTCAAGACTCCTTTAAGACACTGGCTATCATATTAAGTTCTGACCAAACCATTATATTCAGTTATAATATTATCATATTAAGTTATAAATGAGAGCAACTGCACATTATACTACACACTTTTGACAATATAGATAAAGGAAACCTACAACTCAATTAACATAATTGCAAAATCTCTGAACCCTGGTGATATGCTGGTTCTCAATTCTAAACCAGATTTGAAATCTACTATTGCTGAAGACTAATATCAGATATAATCTCTAAAGAGCATAGAATTCATTTGAAATGAGCATGTGCAATCACTTTCTGGAAACTATGAGGACCAGCAGAGTGTCAATTTTGCAGAGAGCAATCCAACGAGAAATCAATCTATGGTTCCCAGCCAGACTTGAAGTAAAGAATGTTTGCTTCATGGAAAACAGACTGCTGACAAAGTGAGATTTAATGAAGTGAATGAGTCGGTCAAAAAGCATCTTTAGGCTGTAGCATTAAAGGCTGTACCATTCTGCCAAGGCTGTCTGTCCAGCAAGCAAAATGATCACGTTGAATACATACAGAATATAGTCTAGGGTGCACATACAATTGGACAAAATATGAAAATCGACATATAGTAATGAATTCAAACTGAGTTACAGAAATAAAAAATGGAAAATGGAGTGGAAATGGACACTTTGTCCATTAATTTCTTAATGATTGTGTTTTTTTTCACAAAAGTTTACCAATGGTCATTAATCCAAGTTATATTTTGTGTGTCAAATATCAGAGAGATCTAAGATTGACAAAGATGCCATTTTCCCCCGGAATTACCCTTAAGTAGCCATATTTAACACCCACACACCCAGCAGACACTGTCCACTCAGAATAGATCTAAATGATACCCGAGTCAATGACACTTTTCCTGCGATTCAACTCAATTACAGAGTTGGATGTGGATTCAAGAAATGGGACTGGTTCACAGCAGTGAATCTATCATCATTGTTTGAAAAAACATGAACAAAAATAGGGTTAAAAAAACATAAGAAATGACCACCCTTTGTCCCTAAATGAACCAGAAAAGCACCTTTAAAGCAATTCATGACATCGCTTCTCACTGCAGATGCACCTGCTAGCGCCCACTGCAACGTAGCGCATCTTCCGTCCACGGCTACTGGCGTGAGCGCCCGTGATCCTGCCTCTGAATGCTTTCTTAAATGACGTTCTAACCAGGCAACGTCTGCACCCAGGACAGGACTACAGTGTTGCCCACAATGCACCAGACCTGGAGCGTTTGTCCCAGGCCAGGCACGGGTCAGACACTCACCCACTTTCCCAAAGGCCTCCTGCAGCTCCTCCAGTTCCTCTTTCGAAATCTTGGTCACCATCTCCCTGGAGCAGCGGGTCAGAGAGCGTCAGCGGTCCTGTGGGGCAGGCAGAGAGAGAGAGAGAGAGAGAGAGAGAGAGAGAGTGAGCTGGGACAGTTCTACTCCACAAACACAGAGGCCGTTCACATGCTTCACCTGCTCGTGAGCCTACTTATCTGTTCAGCGCTTCCAACAGAGCGTTGATAAAAAGGAACATGATCTCTGGGAATGTAATGGCGGTGTCTGAAAGTGGCTGAATAAAGCGCCTGAATGCGGTCTGTCATGTTGGGTATTTCATGGCCTGATGAATGAAAAGCCCAATCAGAACCAATCATGAGGAATGCCATCAGCCATCACACTCCTTCTGATAGACTGTGAATGAATGAAGGGTGTGGAATTATGACCGTTTAAAACACAATTTTCTCTCCCATTCTTCACGGTCATTATGCTGGAGATTAAATGGAGGCATTTCTACTGAATAACAGTAGGGATAACTTACGCCTTTACCTCAAGGTTTTCGGTCTTATTTTAGAGTCCACGCATTAACATGCTGATTTACTTTTCTCAAAGTGAACAGGAAATTAATTTTGGCTAAAGTCAGCTGGGATCTCACTACCCAGCCAAAGTCAGACTGAGGCACTTTGAAATGTCAAGTGTCAATAGCCTGTGGGTGAATATCAGACAGGTCCTTTGGGGTATCTGGAAGTACCCCAACACTAGTGATATAGCAAAACATACAGGGCAATAACAAATACAGACAACTACAGCTAAGCAAACGTTTCAGTTATTTACATGCTAATAATTTTCATGTGGCTTTGAATGTGTTTTGCCTAAGGTCTGCAAGCAACATGAGGTCCGGTCTGAACAACGAGCCTGTTAGTTCAGTCTTAATGAAGTGTGGAAATCTCTTGACCAATCCAATCCTCGGGCTGTTGTGAAACATCTTTTAAAATAACAAGATGTCTAACTCTTCTACTAGCCTACTTCCAACACTCCACTGTGCACTGAGTCTCAGTGCAATCACAGACCTTTGGTTAGGAAAAATCGAAGATATAACTCTGGATGTCAGGCCATCATTTCAGAATGAAAACATATTTCAATACACAAAATACAAAATACAACAGCATACAATCATAGAGTTCTTCACAAAAGATACCCGGGTAGCACACAAAAATTGAAACTCCTGGGGAAATGAGGGACTACAAATATATGTGAAGCAGAGGCCACAAACAGGATACAGGTGTGGCTCATCGACAAATTATGTGAATAACACCCCAGAATGCATACGGTCCTGTATATGAATTCTGGACAATCCTGCCTGCTTACATTTACGACCAGCATGCCTGCAAGGCAAGACCTCATTGACTCTGAAATGTTCAGGGGGAGTTTCGGTGACCCAGACTATTTCGCAAGCAGCCGGGCCTCTCTCTGAAGGATAGGCTGACATGGGTCCCCTAGAGAAAGACATCGTTAGCACAGGGTAGCAGTGGGCTGCTCCAGGATGATGATGTCCGTGCATTGAGTGGAAGAGCAAGGCAAAACAGGCAAGCCAGTTCAGATCAGCTGATTCAGCCCCAACACGATGCAAAGCAACTTCAAATCATCGTTTCCACTTTGTGTTTATTACCCGTGGCTATACTGCTAACAAATTTCTTGCACCTCAGAATATGCCTACGAGTCATCTACAAGTTTATATCCGAGAAACTGATGCAATGTCCGCAGAACCAGATCGGTGGTGTGACGAAATCACTATTCTGGTCTCACAAAACCACAGACGACTGTGAATTTTTCCATTTGTCTGCTATCGCCAGATGACTGCAAAGAAGAATCAAGGACCCTGGCTCCTGCCCCATCTGAGTGAGCATGTGCAGAAGCCTCTGTTTCCCTGGCTCTCGGCAGAGACTGCAGTCTCTATCAAAATGAGAATAACAGAGATATCTATCATTAATAAATGTCAAGAACCATCCATTAGAAAGCAACTTTATTTCTCCTTTCAGGATTGTAATGGGTTAAAACTAATGCGCAGAGTATACAGGCCCAGTACTACACTTCTTTCCTATGTGGTGACTTCCTTGTTTAGATTCTTTTTCATTTAAGCCACCCCCCTTCTCCACCCTGATTCCAATTCCCCTCTTCCACATCTTCACCCTAGGCCTACATTCCCTTACCACCCAAAAAATTACTTTCTCTTGCTCTGGATAAGAGCAACAACTAAATGCCTAAAATGTAAAATGTTTATAATTTTTAATGTCATTTTTAACTCAGCAACTGACTCAGCCTCTCATATCATAGTTGCAACAATGAGTTCTGTTCCTTCCCATCCTGCCAGAACAATCACAGATCAGTCAGCAGATTACAGCGCACGGTTCCATACTCTACAGCAACATGCGGAAATAAAGGCCACCCCTTGCAACTGCATTTGGACTGTTAAATAAAAACCAAAACGGCTAAAAATGGCACAGATTCCACAGCAATGGCTCATTTCAGCCCAGTACTTGTTTCCACAGGAATGGGTCATCTCAGCCCAGTACTTGTTTCCATAGGAACAATTCATCTCAGCCCAGCAACCATTTCCATAGGAACAGCTCAGGTCAGCCCAGTTACACTGCGGAGTCATGTTCTGAAACTCTGGAGGTGGGACCGCCTTCAGCCCTTGTACAGACCCTTCTCTATGGCATGCACATACCAAAAAACAAAAACAAGCCACCAATACCTGAACACTGAGCCCACAACGATTCTGGATGTATATGTAATAATCCTGGCCTATCTTGACTGTAATAATTAAATAAGAAAGGGGGGTAAAAGGCTTTGGGTGTCTGAGCGCTGTATGACAGCAAGGTTTGGAGGAGGGGTTACATTTTCTTTCCCTCCTCGAGCAAACCCCTCCCACTCGTCTCGTAAAATCAGCCCCTGTAAACAAAACACATCAGTAACAGGATCCTGCCTCACCTACATCCAGAGATAGTTGCGAAGACACAACAAAGAAACCCTGATCTCTCATCACTGGGGAATCAGAGTGACCTCCCTTCCGCCAATAAAACACCAGTGATCCCGCAGGAAAAACAAACTGCTTGCACGCATGTCTGACAGAAGCTCTGCGGTCTCTGCCTCGCTGGCCCGTAATAGGCTGCCTCATGTTGTGGTTCCAGGCAGCTCCGGGCCAGCCTAAATCCAGCGACGACACTCTGTGCACACACAGTTCCATTCCGCTGTTCCCCTCCCTCGCTGTCCCACCGAGACGGGGTTTAAACAGGGTGAACTGGGAAAGAGGGCTCCCTCACTGCCCTTCCGAGCTAACCTGGACCACCGGCATTCCTGTCTGGATCGCTACAGCTTCAGACACTAAGTCACAGACTAACATTTCCTGCCTGTGAAAGAAAGCTTCCCTCTGTGTGTGTGTGTGTGTGTGTGTGTGTGTGTGTGTGTGCCGATATGTGTATTTGTGAATGTGTGCGACTGTGAATCTGTGTGTACTTGAGCGTGTGTTTATGTGCTACTATCTGCTTCCTGTTGAGCTGATACCCACCGCTTGTATTAAGTCAACTCCTCTCCCAGACACACGCACATACCTCCATAACTTCAGTGTTATGTTAAAGGAATAATCTTCACTGTGTCTGACATCCACAGCGATGATGTCATCTCAATGCACTGCAGATCTGGATTTCCCATCAGACTGAAAGTACTTTTCCACTCACGGGCTGCAGCATAGTTATGCAGAACAATGTAACCGACTGCAGCCGCAGCCGCTATCTTTGAACAAGATGTAGGCTACAAACTCCAGAAGAGCAAGTTTTAGGAACTGCAGGGGCACTGCGCTCACCGTGGACTTTATGTCACTCCTGTGGCTTCTCCCCTCGGGAATCAACAAACAAACAGTAAGACTAGCAGCAGCCTCCTACGCTGGCTCTGGAGGGACCGGAGACTCTTGGAGGTGGCGGGGGATGGCGGCTGGGTATGGCGTGAACCCCGAGGCCCTGCCCTTGGGTCGGCTGCCGAACCGGTTCCCTCCTCCGCCGCTGGCCGGGAGCCCCGCCCCGGACAATGCAGCGGAGGAGAGGCTGAGCCTGTACGGCGGCTCGGGGAAACACGCAGGACCAGGAAGGAATAACAGAATTACCCTCACACCGCCCTCATGGCGCCTCTTCCCTCCGCGCCGGTCCCAGAGGACCGCGGGACCGTTTAGGCTCTCTAAATCTGAGGGCGTGACGCCCTGCCGTCAGCCGTCTGCGGGCGACGCCGGGCCCGCCCGGGGGTTTCGGGAGGGCGCGTCACGCAGGTGTCGGCCGGTTTTTCCCTTTCTCGGCCCTTGATTGGTCACTGCTGCGGAATGTCTGTCACAGTGAAGCAGTCACACTGTGCTGCGCCCTGAAGCTTTGTGCAGCTCATGGGTTGATGTATATCTCACGCACATAGACAGCCTCTGAAACAACAGCTCACTGGCTGCCACAGCCAGGCAGAATTCTGGTGAGATGAACACTCATTTTCAAGCAGCCACACAAATTAGGAACTTCATTCACACGATGTAAAAAATAAACATCAATATAGGAAATAAACACTTGTGGTTCAGACGTGGAAGCACAATGCACAATGTCATATGCCCTTTATGGCCTATAGAGAAAGAAGGAAGCTAATAGTTTCACACAGATAAAAATCAGAAGCCAAATATATGCAAAATATGGCCGGCCATAGGCTTTATGACCAAATCAGCTGTATCAAACCAAGTGACAGGTTTTTGTTTTGAAAATCGAACAGTTTTTGCATCTAGCCATTCTAAATTTATTACTATGCTTTAAAAGAATATTAAGCACAGCAGTAGAAAAAAAGCATAAAATTACAATATCAATAGTACCTAAATAGTTTATATCCACTCAGTGTGGAAGATTTCTTTGGGAACCATAGTACAGTTTACTGGCACAGCCTGTTCCAGCATGTTCCTGTTTTAGAAAATAGAACACAGTTCCCAGCTCAGTCTAGTCAGCAAGCAAGAGCATTCAATCCACCACCATCATTTCCACCTACACGTGAGTCTAAATCACAGAGTCTGAATCCCAAAGTACTGTATCATTATGATACTTTTTAATATCTGAGATTCTACTACCTTCCGAGTTTAAACTATAAATTTAGGCAGCACTCAAAGGAAGAAGTTCCGGTCATGTCAGTAAGTTTGGGCCAAACCCTGATTGCAATCTTTCAATGATGTGTTCACTGTAGCCTACACGTTATTCAAATTGCTGACCATACGTAATGATCTTTGTGAGGGCCACTTTTGATTTCAAAGATACTGACTATACCAGGAAGTTCATATCTGTGATAAATGTAAGATAGTTGTGAGCTATATCGGATTCATCCATTAGACTCCATGAATTTGTGCTGTGGCAAAACTACAGCCTGGAAGCTAGCTCTTTGAGACTCTGGAATTCCTTTAGCTCAGGTTTCAGTGCCACACAATGAACCTACTCAGAAACTAGCTCCAAGCGCGGCTGAGCTGGTGCTCAATGGGCCTGCACTGGAGGAGAAAAACCAACGCTCTCCCAAATAAAACGAGAACCGTGATTCACAAAAGAACTCAAACCATCACAGACAGTGGAGAGCTGTCACCTGCTTTTACGGACGGGAAATGTGAACAGTTTGTCATTTGACCTGCGTGACTGCACAGCAGCACAAAGACAAAAGGAGTTCTGTGCCATGCGGTAGGCTACTTCCTCATTAGCCTTACCCTCTATCCGCCTGTTCCGCTTCCATGGTTACAGTGGGATAGGAGGACCTTGGCATCCATACCCATACCAGAAAGCCTTTGGGCTAATGGGAGAGGGAGCCCTAACGGACAGGTTCTGGCACCTGTCTCTCCTGCGACGTGAAGACTGTACATCTCTGGCAGGAAGCCGAAGCGCTCGCTGAGAGAGGCCAGTGTGAGCCACAAATCGGCTTCACTTCCGCAAAGAACAATTCATATCTCACTGAGAAAAACACAAAAGTAGAGTCGACTGAAACATCTTCGGCAACCTCTGTGGTATCAGCCCGACAGACCCACGTTAGACGTGCCTGAAATCCAAATGACAGAAAAGGCCGCGTCCAGCGTACCACTTCCTGTTCCACAAAGCAAACCAGGTTAATTTGACATTTGGTGGTCTTCTACCCTTCAGTAGTGATTGCTGAGCGGAAAGCAGCGGTTTCGTTCAACAAATGGCTGAACAGCACTTGATTTAAAGGAAAAGATATCAAAATCTAAGAGAGAGAATCCTGTTTACTTTAAAAAGGGAAATATATCACACAATTGCATTTTAAAGAGGAGAGCCTCTTTAAAAACATGAGTCCATTATTAGAGTAATAACTTCTTAGAAAGTGAAAGCACAGAAGACAGGATTTATCCTTCAGACATGCATAGCTTTTGTTTACTTAACACAGTTGCTTTAACCAGTAAATTTACTATGCTGATCTTCCTTTATTTACATTTAACATGCCAGCGCACATGAAAAAGCAGATGTCATTCTTGTGAAGCGCAGAAGTGTACAAAGTGTGTTCTGCTTGCCTCACCAAGTTCTTCTCCTGAGCCTTTGCTCTTTTGGACACAGGAAGCGTGTTTATTTCTACAACGCAAACAATGCACAAAAGCTTCTTCCCTTCCAGGGAATGCATGGCCTAATTGTTTCCCTGAATGAAAGTCTTTGATTCTTATATCAATATACTTTCTAACATGATGCATGCTGGGAAGGCTTGATGACGGTGCTCATCCCTGCTTGACCTTTCACAGTCTTGTAAACTGTTAGTTCACAATGCCAACAGCAAAGAGTGGAGTCAAAGAGTTTATTTCAATATGACCTGCCAATTTCTTACTTTAGCATTTTGGCTCAAGTACTGCCCTAATTACTTAACTGGATAAATCAAAAATGTGTTGTCCAGAAATTCATGAAATTACTCTCCCTGATGATCACTACAATTATCTAGATTAGAAGCTCACCAAGTACAGCTGATATGAGAAGAAAGCATGATGCAGAACTGATCCAGGATCAGCTGATCAGCTGCCCCATCTTGATGCCCCTCAGTCATAATGATCCAAAGTCAGTGCTTGGGAGGTACATCTATACCCAGTGCCACAGAGGTACTACTGCAACATGCACATCAGCATCAACACGAATATATCCAAACAGGAAAACTCCAACTCATCAGCTACTCTTAGCGGGAACAGTCGCCATCTGAAACGGAGCACACAGCACAGGGTAAGGAGATCTATCCTCAAAAAGAGGGCCCTGAAAAATGATGTCTCTACTGAATGAGGTGTTGGTCAGTCCAACCCAAGCTCAGCTGAGCTCTGTTAACTCTATCATTCCCCCTAAACGGATAAAGCAGGCAAACACAAGCCTATCAAAGCACTTAGAACTAGACATGCTTTTCTTGGTCTGTGACGGCAAAAAAATCGACCACCAGATGGAAACCAAACTAGTTTTATTTTTTCCTCACAGTGGAAAAAAATCTTGTCTTTAATAATGAATCAAGACTCAGACATGTTGTTCACAGACAGATATCAAACTGTTTGATGCAATAGGCCTACTTCCACACACAATCCACACAGGTCCTTTATGTACTGGCTAATACCTTCCACTCTGGAGACACAGCCATAGCACAGCTCACAGCCTGGCTGTGCTGGCCTGCCATTCCACACAAACACACACACACACACACACACACACCTCAGCTGAGTCTTGAACATGGAAAGGCAGCGGTGTATTCAGTAACATAGCTCCCATTCTCACTAAAGCCACACTGTCTCAACAAATGTTTTCTTGAAGAGTGGAAGAGGCATTTGTTCAATACAGCTTTGAATGAATGTCTGTGGCTATTATTTATTCAAAATATACAGGAGAAACCAGGTGGTCAGTCAGACACAATAAATCTACTAAACTGTTATCCGGTCACTCAACTGACCGACTGAAACTACATTTCTGGGTCTGATTTAAGCCCCATTTAGAAATAGGCTACTTGACACAGGACATTTCTATTACACTCTTGTAGAGTAAAATTAAATTGATGGTTTCCAAGAAAAGCCAAATATAGGGGCCTTGAGATGTCATTTGTTCTACCATTAAATGAGGATTAACACAAAGAAAAACATATTTACCCGAGAAACACATTTTAACCACATATAAAATGAAGCCGCACCTTAACTTAAAAGCAATAATTGGCAGTAAATTTAACAGTGTGAGTCACAGAAACACACCTATGAGCGGTTACAGCCCCATACACCAACCACACCCGACATACAACTCTCTACTCAGAATAGATCTAAATAATACCCCAGTCGCTGTAGTTTTTCCTGCAATTCAACTCAATTACAAACAGGCACAGTTGTATTGGATTTCAAGTCCTGGCTCGCAAAACTACAGCCACCATCAGTCTGTAGCTCTATAGAAATGGTAACCAACCCTGTTCCTGGAGATCTACTGTTCTTTAGGTTTTCATTCCCACCCTAACAAAGCACACCTCACAGCTAGAGATCTTGTTGAGCAGCTAATTAGTAAAGTCAGGTGTGCCAAATTACATTTGAAATGAAAACCTACAGGATGGTAGATCTCCAGGAACAGGATTGGTTACCACTGCTCTATAGCCATCATCATTCTGCAGCTCTAAAGCAATCATCACTCTGTAGAAAAAAATAAAATGGGAAAAGAAAAATGAAGATTCTCAGGGAACAGCAAACATCAACCATACTGAGCATGAATCAGCTCTGTCCACAACCATACTGAGCACAAATTATCCCTGTCCACAGAACATTCAGTCAGGCATAGCTTTTGTGCCCAGCACTTCAACTCCATCTTATTTACAGGAACTAATGTCAACTTTCCGGTGAGACACAATAGTGACACTTAGGTCCATTGCATTTTACACACACCGTGCACCTCACGCTCTGTCCATATTCAAAATATTCAAAAACGCCTCAACACAAACCTGCAACTGAAAAAAAAAATGCAGAAAATCTACATACCTAAAAACATTTTTGGGTTGTTTTCGAACTTCCTAAAGCAGAGAAATGAAAAGGAAGCTTTGGAATGTGGCTCAACTACACTGAGTAGTCTAAACCTCAGAGCCCAATTTTCACATTGCAGAAGAGCCAAAAGAGCAAATAAATAAATAAATAAAAATAATTATAATTATATATATAATTTAAAAAAAGCTTTACCCTGGTGTAAGTTCCAGCCCAGCTCAGTCACTCCAGCTGACAGGCTTAATGTAAAACTATAATACACACACACACACATATATATATATATATATATAATTCAGACATTGCCAGAAAGGATACATAATTCCTTCCCTTACAAATAGCCTAAATAGTAAGAGCCCAGCTCTTGGTACCACACCCAAGAGCAAATTCGCATCTCAGTAATGCAGTCACAGCCTTGTCTGAGCCAAAACACACAGCCTCTTCCTCTAAACGCAGTACAAACACACGATTCTCCAAAATCTCAACGTCCCAGCACAAGAATTTTTAAAGATCCAGTTGAGTTGCCAACTTGTGTGAAACTTGTTTGAATCAAGGTTATCAGTAAGGCCATCTGGACATGCCTCCCTACGGCCCATATACAATAAAATGATTACTGTTAAATAGACTCTTGTAGAGCACGTAAGGTCCCTACTTGACTCGTTGTGTACCCTGCTGAAGTTCAAATAACACTGGAAATTTTTTACACGCGAGTGCAAACTGAGTGCAATAATACATGTGACACGAAACTGCGAATTACAATGGTACTGCCACTTCAGAATTCAAGATGTACTCTAAAGCCAATATTATATGAAAGCTAGACTATTAACACCACTGCACAGTAATACAACCATAAAAGTTGATGTTTAACTTTTTCACCTAGTCTACTGTATGAAATATCTCATTGATATCTACAGTCTACATAGGAGATCCAATACGCAATAAAGTATTTCAATGAATTATCAACTGTATGCGCGTTCTTTCCTTAACATGCAAAAACTCCTCATTTCACTTAGACTATATCGCACTGTTATTGTAGTGTCAAAATGTAGAAATACCCTATGACCAGAAACCAGCAAAGCGTTTTTTACCACCCTTCCTTTGACGAGCGCTTAATAAATGCTAAGTATTTTTGGATTCTGGGACTTATTTCACCATGCAAAAAGTGACAGCGCCACGATAAATTTTAGTGCAAGCACTGGAATTCAAAACGTAAATAATTGAAGAATGCAACCAGACTACTTCGTGCGGTACGAATTCTACGCGTGCTTTTAAATTAAACGTGGAATGCTCTGCGGATCCAGTTCCCTCTTTGGATGGCTGCGGTCATATTTACCGCAGGTAAATACGTCGACTAAGACGGCCCCATCTCATTAGACATTCCCAAACTAACAGTTTAAAATCCCAGTAGGCTACTCACCAACCCATCTTGTTACACTAACTCACATCTGAAGTGCCACTTAATACTAACGACGGTGATGTAACTTAAGTCATTTAAACTGAACACCAGGGACCAAAGACACGCGTTGCGATAGTATCGAGAAGATACAATGCGGTCCAGTTTTTTCTAAGTGAATATAGATACATTAGATTATACTAGATCCATTCAAAATGTATAACATAAGTACAGCAAACTTTCTGCTATGTCTGAAGACAAAACATGGGACATTGGTAGCAAACGTTCAGGCTGTGGGTACCACACAGTTCTAGATTCCTCATCCGTAAGCATCACGTTAGGCTACTACAGTTTAACTTTTCTATTGAACGTGAGCAACTTTACATAGGTAACCAAAACTGTTTGGATACATCCGACTTTCTCGTTTGACAACTGAGTTGACATTCTTCAGACGACAAAATCAGACACGTGTCAACCCAGTCAAACTAACGTTAATTGGGCTAGCCAGTGAAAATTCTAACACACATGTTCAGGAAAAGACGGGTTTGGAAGGCTGGTTTACAACAATGCCATACATTCCGTTTCCTGGCATAAACGAGCTAACGTCAGCCAGATAGCAGGATAGATTAATGATGATTTGCAAGTTTCATGGAAATCCATATAGCAAGCAGTCATCATCATAAATATGTGTAAATTATGCTTGAAAAAAGTATAAAGCATAAAACTCACCTTTTTGTTCCCCTTTGCAGATACGTTGATACCGGCCAAGCTCTCAGTATCACACTCCGTAACTTCCTCAGCCTGCCAGACCAAAACCAGCCGAACACAGCACAGGACAGAACTACGGGAGCAAAAAATTGGAATGTTTTACGCCCCGCCTACTACTATTCTAATTGGATGGAACCCAACAGAGCTACTCCTAAAGCGGTGATGTAATTGGATCTCGCCGCTGAGGACTCCTCAGGACTTTGTGGTCGTCTTCTTGATTTAGGAAAACATGAATTTGACTTCCTTTCTACATCGCCTTATTTTATGCCCCTGAAAGTGCATTTACTATTAAAAAAACAAACAAATAAGAAAACATTATTTGAAGGCATTGTGGAAAATAACCTCGTATTCTCTTTCAGACAAATGTGGACCCCTGCTGGCTGAAAGCTAAACAACGTTTTAGTGATACGGAAACTTTGGGTTTTCATTTCTTTCAATGTCAGGTGGAAATGAATAATCCTTCATTTGAGCTTAATTATATTATCGAAATACACTATATTTCCAAAAGGATGTGGACACCTGAACATCACACCCATGTGTACTTGTTGAACATCTCATACCACAACTAAGGGCATTAATATAACATTAGACCACCCTCCCCTTTGCTGCTGTAACAGCAGAATTCACTTCCATTCAGCCACAAGAGCATTAGAGAGCTTAAGTACTGATGTTGGTCGTGAGGCCTGGCTCACCGTCGTCATTTCAATTCATCCCAAAGGTGTTTGATGGGGTAGCGGTCAGGGCTCTGTGCAAGCCAGTCAAGTTCTTCACCACCAAAATCAGCAAACCATTTCTTTATGAACCTTGCTATCTGCATGGGGGCATTGTAATGCTGAAACAGGAAAGGGCCTTCCCCAAACTGTTGCCACAAAGTAGGAAGTGCACAATTCTCTAGAATGTCATTGTATGCTGTAGCATTAACATTTCCCTTCACTGGAAGTAAGGAGCCTAGCCAAAACCATGAAAAACAGCTCCAGACCATTATTCCCCCTCCACCAAACTTTACAGTTGGCACCGTTTGGGCCAGTACAGTTGGTAATATGCATTCCGCCAAACCCAGATTTGCCCGTCAGACTTAGATTTGTGTACAGCTGCTAGAAATGAAAATCTTTTGACAAACAATTCTTGTGCTGATGCTGTTTCAAGAGGTAGTTTGGAATGCTATTGTGAGTGCTCCAACAAAGACAGATGATTTTTATGCACTAAACGCGTCAACACCCGTTCTGTGAGCTTGTATCGGCCTACCGCTTCGCGGCTGAGCTGTTGTTACTCCTATACGTTTCTACTTCACAATAACAGCACTTACAGTTGACTGGGGAAGCTCCCAGCATGACAGAAATGTGATGAACTGACTTGGAAAGATGGTATATTATGACAGTGCCACGATGAAAGTCACTGAGCTCTTCATTGCGACCTATTCTACTGCCAATGTTTGCCTATGGAGTATGGCTGTATGCTTGATTTTATGCACCTGTTAGCAATGGGCGTGGCTGAAATAACTGACACAGCTGAAACCACTAATTAGAAGGGGTGTCCACATAATTTTGGAAATGTAGTGTATGTTGTAGACCAATGGTTCTCGCTTGTCCCAGCCACAGAACCTTTCCACCCTAGTTCCCTATGAGCTATAGGCCTACACTTTGTGCTTCAATATGATTGGCTGAGAGTCCACACTAAATGTAAATAACGAAAAACAAAACCTTGTATCTTTCTGGATTTCTCAGATTTATTGTTCCAACTCACCTGTATTTTTTTCCTTTACTGTGAACATTTTTCATATTTTTAAGTGAGCTCATTCCAAGCTAAAGCTATAAATATCCCAAGGTTATTTCCTGGTGACACACATACATTTCATCTGTAACATCCTGCCTTCTTTGGTGCTGCAGCCTGCATTTTCCTAAGTCTCTATGCACAGAAACCTTCACAAATTCAGGTCTTACAGGCTTTTTAAAATGAAAGTTACAATGGAAATGCGTCACTGGTGTCTTTTAATGTCTGATAGAAAAGCATAACTGATAACTGAATCAGATTATAAATAGGGAAACAGCACAATCTGATTTCTCTTTTTACAGGCTGATTGAGTCAGAGTTCAGAATTTCATGACACTTTTGAGCCAATTATCCATTTGAGTAAGCGTAAAAACAGACAAATCAGAGTAAAGACATTTATAAAGTTATTATCATACAGTAATAGCCACTGGCAAATGTGGGGTTGATTTTCAAGACTGAGCTGAACTCTTTTTTTCTCACTTTTCTACCATTATGTTTCCACATGTTTTACTACAAGTGCATTATTTAGCAGCGTTTTACTGCCATTTCCAAGCAATCCAAAGAGTGAAAAAAGATGTACAATGCCAACATATAAGAATAATTGAGGGCGTTCACTGGGTGGAGTCGTAAAGCTCGTTCACAAGCTCACATTTTTAGGCACATTTGGGATTTATAAATGAAGCATGTATATGTGTGATTTACAAAACTTTATTCGTTCGTACGTTTTTTTTAATAGTCATATGATAAAATTTTGGATGAAATGCATGCAAGGATCTTCAACACTGAAAAACATGTGAGTTGAATAAGTTAATAAAACATAGGTGCAACTAATAATGCCATAATGACACAAATACCACAGAAGGTTGCAAGAAGACAAAAATGAGATATACAAGGGGAACTGGCGGCCTCTGGCGGTCAGAGACAGAAACTGTGACAGATCCATAGCATTCTGTAAATTAAGTCAGCCAAACAATTGGATTGGCAGGTATGCCATCCGCCAAGTTACAGGCCATACCTACTGTATACAGCACCGAGAGTTTGGCACTTTTAAGGGTTTCCCACAGAAATACCCTCAATGACCACAGACTCTCAACCCTTAAAAAACATTAACTTCTTTACCTTCTGACCTCAAGTAAACACAGAATTTGGATACAACTTCACATGTCCACACAATACAGCCCCAAACATGGGTTACTTTATTTATTCTTCTTCTTTTCCTGCTTCTTCTTTTCTTCTCCTTCTTCTTCTTTTCATCATCACAAATGCTCCAGTCTCACGATCAATAATTCTCCCCACTGGACATTTAGCTACATCTTCTGCCATTCGGCCAATAACAAGTACACGACTACAAAGTAGGCCCTAAAACCTCACTACTGTTGCAGGCTTTGCCCAGCCTCAAGCTTATTCTGCATGCCTGCAGCTGGGTACATGCAGCGATCAAAATGCTCAAGCACACAGGCAAGATAAATGACAGTCAATGCGACCATTCATGACCATTTATGTAAGTGCTTATAACTTTATTTCTTACGCAATATTGATATAAAAGTTATATCAGAATGTTCAATACATATGTTTAGGAAAGTCACGAAGGGGGAGCCATATGGATTTAATGATGGCAGATATTATTTTCTTGAAGTGACAATGGTCAAATTGACCACTGTGGCATTTCTAGTGTTAACTACTTTTTAACAAGTCCTATAAAGCCAGATGTACCAAACAACCTTAAACAAGTCAACAATTCTAAATTTTTAAACATTAGCTCTTTTTTGGATGCTTTAGAAGAAAATTGTCCTTTGTTTTTAGGATGTAGCACAGCTGAATTGCAGGCTATTTCCACTATAAATGATTGGCATTAAAACTTTAATTTGACACAAAGTCTGAATGACCACATTCTCTTCAGATGGTAAGATGAAACACAAGGCCAAGATACATGAAACAATTTAGGAAACATTGGGGAGCATTGCTTTGGAATACAGCTTGTTTAATTTGTATGACTTAAGACAGCCAATATTGTTTGTTGTAACTTGGCCTCATTTTGATACCAATAGCTTTAATGGCTAGATTTTTTTTTTAAATTAATGACTTATAGACAGTGCTTTGTATAACTGAGTTACTTGGCATTTCTGTTTGCTGAAAATGTGTTTTTGTTGAGATTATATTCAAGCATCTAGGAGACTTTGCATTTTTCCATAATGGAACGCCTGGCCTGAATCCAGATACTTAACCCAAATGCAAATGAACTAATTTTTCATCATCAAACCTCGCACAGAATCTCAAATATACACTGAGTAGGCTGCCTAGTTAGCATTTTTCCTGACACATTACACAAATGCAGGTACAAGTACTATTTATAAATTCATATAACATATAACATATAACTTATATTATTTAAAGTGTTCTTACTAAAAAAGGCATTCTCAGTCAAAGTGTATCTATTTCTAACATTGGATAATGTAGGAAGTGGATTCAGTCTGTGAGGAGTCATGCTGCGACATTATTTATCTTGTCAGTTTCCCAACTTTTTATTAACCCTTTGAAGAGCAGGTTTTTGGAATGCTTTTACAAAATTCTGTATCAGTGTTCTTGAACTCTGTTGCTTTCAGTTACCAGTAGTGATTCTTACATCAGCATTTGAATGTTCAGTTTTAATCACATTCTAATCACATATTTGTGATCTTACACCATAAAGGGTTGAAGATATTAATGAACAAATCATTGTGTTTATGTGTTAATATATTTATTTTATTGACAGTTGGGGACAGTGCATACTAACATAGCCTTTCTCACAAACGTATGCAGCCAGGTAATACTCCTTTTAGTTCCGCCAAGCATTTTTGAATTTTGTGTATATTCAGGAAGAGAACCTGACAAATTCAGACATTTTTCATTGGGTTCATAAGGTGTAAGGAATGTAGTCCTACTCTGTCTCGTCTATGACATTACCACAGTGCGGGGATACCATTTCAAATGAAGCACACATTTTTGTTCTCGAGGACTGAAGTTCCAAATTTCTGTGCCAAAAACACCTTTTACAGTTTTTATGGGTTACCTTAGGTTTAAATTTCTTGAATTATTCTGATATATCCCCTCTGCAAAGCCATGTGCCTTGTGTATAGTGTAATACTATTTGACAAACAGGAGAAAAGATCCCATATTTGGAGAAGCCCTCTTGAGTTTAGAGCTCAATCCCTGGCACTTACACCAACAAGGCCTGTTGACACAATGATCATGTGACCTGCTTAATGCAGTGCAATTAATTCCTGGTCCTGGCAGGCCGCAGGGTCTGCTGGTTGTTGTTACTCGACGTTTAATCGATCAATTAAGGCATTCGATTACACAGTTAACTCACCTCACCTGGTTTCTTGGGTCTGAATTGGCTGCTTATATTAAGACGAGAACAAAAACCAGCAGACTCTACAGGCTGCCAGGGCCAGGAATGAAGATCACTGTGCTAATGGATCTCAGCTGCTGGGCACAGCTGTGCAAACAGCCAGGCGCCTTGGCCATGTCGTTGGAGCTTTGAGTAGAGGAAGGCATGCACAGACTCTGATCTCACCACACTGCTGGCCAGAGGCCTCCGGTGCCTGGTTTTTACAGCAGAAGTAGAACGTTAGAAAGTGAATGTTTTTGTTATGGAGTTGTTCGCACTACTGTATTCTGTGTTCCTTTTCGTTCCTTAGACTAAACCCCTTGTGAGACTACAGTACAGTAGGAACACTCCACAGCAAATTACTATCTGATAACATTTTGAAAGACTAATTTATATCAGTAATTAACTTAATTTATAAAGAAACAAAGGACAGCATCATAGGTTCACCTTTTTACCTGTTGTTTTCAGAGGTGGAAAATCTAGGATCAGAAAGTAAAATTCCTCCCCAGTATTTTGTTCCAATTATCTGGATTTGCTCATTTGGCACAATTCTTCAGTCAGGAGGTAGAACTAATTAGTGAAATCAACTGGCTGGGTTCATAGGTGGACGAAGCACATGGCAGGATGTTTACTTTCTGACCCCTGGACTTTCCACCTCCGGTTGTTTTTCTAAACATACGAGAGGGAGAGTGAAGAGCTTCTGAGTGAAAGCAGTGGGCAGCTGTTATCACAGCCTCTTGGTGCTTTTAGCTCTATGGTCCACTAACCCAACCCTCTCACACCTGTTGACGGAGCACACAAGTGTTCCAGGATGCCATAAATTCCGGAATGCAGCTGCCACATGACTAGTTAGATCAGTGGAGGCTACTGACAGCCAACATGAAATAAGCTATTTGTTTGGACAGGGTTCTTGCTGTATAAGAAACTCCAAAGCAGTTTGTACAGCGACATTGATTCCACAGCTTGTATAAATGAGCAGATCAATTTTATGTCAATTTAATAATTATAAGCACAAACATCATTCATCATAGTGTCAGTACTTATTTTTTTTATTCTCTCCGCCAGTGCAAGCTCTTTCTGTGTAGGAATCTTGATATAGGAACCTGCGCAACAATTTCCATGCATGCAGATCGCATGCACCAAAAGAAATATAATCTGACAACATAATTAAATATAATAGTTTTAAGAAGAACTGAGAAACGTGCACATGTCCATATGCATATCATCTTGATTCTCATATTTCATGTTGATCACAAACCGCTAATGTGGAATATGGGTGTTGCCAGGATAAGGATCTTTATCCAGCATATTGTGTGCCTGTAAGTAGTCAGTGTCAGAAGTCAGGGAGGAAATCTGGGAAACCAGTTGAAAATGGGCAGCTGAAAGTATGTCACCTGGCTGCACCCCGCTCCCTATATTTTTATTTCACCATTTCCAGATGGGTCCCCCCTTAAACCTGCTGGCGTTGCCATGGCACCTAAGCAACTCAAATCTCCAATCGCAAAGAAACGTTGTGGGGCCTTGTTAGCTCCTAACCCTTCTGCTCTGCTGAGAGTGAAGCACCTTACAGAGTTCACACTGTCAGATGCAATTTGAGAAGTTAGGAGGCCTCTGAATGTGTCCCTGTGGTCAGTCAGTGGTCATTCTCTCAGTCCTGGCAGAGACACTGAGAGAAAGTGACACGTACGGCCTTATTTGGCACTTGGGGCAGCTGGTGGTACGATAGGCTCACTCCAGTGGCATAAATGAAGCTGCAGATGGACAGAAACAGTGTATGTGGCAGTGGACTGTGCGGGGGTTGGGCCTCGAACCCTGTGCAGACCGTGTCCCAGTACAGCGCAAACAACAATTACACAATTTTTCACAGATGTACAGTCTTGTATGAAAAAAGACAAACAAAACAAACAGAAGAAGCTCTTGGATTGTTATGTTTGCCCAGTTGTAACAGAAACACTGGCCATCAAGACTGACAGGCCAGTGCAAACAGCAATAACTCCAGGATACACCAAAGTGCAAAGCAATGCAAGGGTATGTTGTGTGAGCATTCAACAGCAGATAGACAGACACACACAAGTAGTGAAATCAGACACAGATTAATTGAAATAAAACACATTGACAGGTGTAATCAGATGCACAGAATGATGAAATCAGGCACAGAGAAATGTAATCAGACATACAGAATTATGTAATCCGACACAGAGAAATGTAATTAAGAAAATATCATAAAAACTGTATATAAAAAAACTGTTTTGAGTATATAATCAATCGTATAATGAGTATATTAGAAATCAAAATAGTTCACATTAGAAATATTGTACAACCTTAGATATCATAGTTCAATTCTATGGTATGGATGACCCAAAACACATAATCAATCATTTTTCATGTCAATCATGTTCACAGAACTCCCAAGAGGTTAGCAAATGCATGTTTCTCTACTGCAATGGCACGGCATCGGACAGAAACAACCTGAACATGGCTGCCATCTAGTGGACCACTAGAACCAGAATAGTGTCATACTTGTGAAAGTCATTACAGCAGCTGTCCAAAATAAGGACCTGCTGAAATTCATTTTTTTTTTTTTAGCACATTAACACAATAATAATAATAATATTTTTTTTTAAAGGAATCCCGGTGTTGGATAGGGAAGCTGGGCCTGGGAGAACAGTGCTGTTCAATGCCCAGGACAAACCTGGCAAACACAGAAAACACTTCCGAAGCTATCAAACCCCAAGTCAACAGTATTGGTCCTGTGAAAGTTCTGCTGCACATTCCTGATCTTCAACAGCCATTTAGATATCAAGATATAAATAAGTAAATACACCGTGGGAATATCTGCAGTAATCTGCAGTAATCCGCAGTTATTCCTGAAAACTTTCCGCCTGACTGATGTCAAAATAATGATAATGTTATAAGCCTACCACCTGGCCCGGATGCAGAGGTCACAAGGCCAGAGCATGGAGATGCTGCATTGGATTTACACACAGCACAGTGGAAAATCACTCATAACTGTACCAGTACTAGCCCAGTGGTTCCAGAATGAGAGAAGAGTATCAGTGTGCACACTTCACTTTTCAAAGATACGCATACAGGGCACTGTAACCTGTACTGTAAATGTGTTACTCTGGGAAAGCCCCACTTCAAAAGTAAAATCACTCGATGCAAATGAAACAAAATCAGAACATGCAGAAAATGTTTCTTTTTTATTTAGGTTTTTATGAAAATGTAAATAATTACAGTTTCTTGATGTTTAATACATCTCTTTGATAAAGGTGAAAAAGATGAAAATGCTTATTGGCATGTCCAGTACCTACAACCAACATTAAAAAATATTTAGAATATTTAGAATCACATTCCAAAGTCTGTGAAACAAACACTACTGGGATACTGTGAATAATATCAAACTGCTGACAGAGACCCAGTTTTTGTTTTTTTTTACAAAAAAATCCCACAATCACCCAAAGAGAAAAGGGAAAAGAATATAAATATCAAACGATCTTTTTAAACATCAAAACATAAATGTCAGTGTAAAAATTTTTTTTTTCCTACGAGTAAACGTTTGGCTGTCGCGGACGTGGAGGATCGCGGCCGCTGGGAACGCAGCGCTGAACGGTCTGACGTGGAGGGACTGGGCCCGTAGCGCCCTTCAGGCTATTCCTCACGGCCGTCATGACGACGCCTGTCTCTTCCAAAAAAAAGCTTTATCTCGTTACTCGTACTGTAGAGTCGGCGGAGTGTGTCCCCTGAGCCCAGAAACATCGCCACTCCACAGGACTCTACTGTCAAAGGCAGGCAGCGTGCGGGGACAACACAAACAAACGAAACAGACAGACAGCAGCGATGTCACCCGTCCCACGCACACTTGTACATTCATGTGCATACATAGGTTTTTTTCCACAACCGAGCGGATTTTGGCATTCCTCGTAGGCCTGCGCCTTGTGGCACGAAAACAGGGCACTCTATAACAAACTACTAGGGTCTCGATCGCCCCTCCAGCAATGAGAGAATGATCAGAGAACAGAACTCATCTTCATCACTGGAGAAATTTGGCAGAAATTTGAAGGGGGAAGGGGAGGAGGGTGGAGGAGGGGCAGAGAGAAAGACAGACAGACAGACAGACAGAAAGATGGGTAATCTGCGTCCCGGGGCCGGTCACTGTGTGCGTGACCCAGAACTCCTCGCTTCAGCCACACGACGCCCACTCGCTCGCATTCCTCACATCTGGTCCCGCAGCTTGGCCAGTCTGTGGGACAGCTCATCCTGAGGACAAAATCAGCACGCACGGAGTTAAAGCGTTTCAAAACACGCATTCCACCCCAGTAATAACGGAAAATACTTCCTTTTCTTGTTAGCGAAAGCAGGTGGTACTCTGCAAATACTACATCCAATTGGTTGAGGACACTGCCTTAGTAACAGTAAGAGTTTTAGCTCCCAGTGATTACAATGCTAAACTAACACATACAAAACAAGTCCTTTTTTTTTTGTCTAGCAACATGCTAGTGCTTTAGTAATGTTAAATCTTATCTTGTGTGTCTGTTAATGTTTTTTGGCCAAGTCTGTCCCATATTAAACAGGTGAATGCATTCATGTTTCTCCTACGTTGAAAGTCGCTCTGAATAAGTGTTTTCTAAATTAATGTAACATGTGCATGTGGCCTTGTTCCACACAATCAACCCCTTTAATATTGCTTGTTCTTAAATGCGTACCTCCCAAAAACAAAAACACAGACACTGCATATGTATAACACATATGCATACACACACAAACACATACACATACGTGTGTCCGTGTGTATGGAAACGCATGCAGGAGAAAGCAGAGGGAATTAATCATAGGTCTTCAGCCCTTGCACACTGCATGAGTTACGGTGCTGTATTCGCCTCATCATACTGCATCTTTACCGTGATATTCTAATCTGACATTAGCTTGACAAATCTGCAGTGTCCACCTGGCTTTAGCGGCCTATGTGTTTGTTGGAGCTCGCCGCACGACGTCACACCACAGGGAGGCTCAGAAAACCTGTGTAGTTACAATGTGACAATGGAGGGCGTAGCTACTGGATATTGTTGAAAAACCGGTTTAGACAGGATCTGCTCGCTGAGAGATTATTTTCAGCAATTCCGTCCACTGAGTGACTCCCAGTGAAACTTGCCAACTGAGCATGAGAAATCAATTTCTAATGCTGAGGGTAACCAAATGCTAATGTTCTGAAATACGAGTATGACAGTATGTAGAACTCTCACAGGGCCCAGTCAAAATTGGTCAGGTTTCATATGAAACTCCTTCAAGTGTTCACTTAATAATAAAAAAAAAAAAAAAAAAAAAAAAAATCTGGGTTCCTGTGTAGCTGTTGGAGGAGACAGCATCACATCTCTATTGCGCAGTGACATTTTCCTGCACAGGGGGGGCGCACAAATGGTTATTCGATGGCTGTTACCCATGGGTGCCCACCTGCTCTGCAGATGCCACGCTGGTCCCCACCGATCCCATCTGGCCCTGAGGCAGCTCCAAGTTCAGGTCCAGCCTGGGGAAAGCATCAACAGGACACCATTTCACCCACTGAGGACCACAGGCCCTGGCAAAGGAGTCTGTGTTCACCTGTCCATCAGGCTTCTGTACACCTCCCGCCTTCACCAGTGCGTGGACAGTGCCGTGATAACAGCAATGGACACCTGATGTCCCTGTTGTGTGTCCCTTCTGGTAATCAGTGATGCTTGATATCAGTGATAACCTGTGAGCCGTCTGAAGACTAGGCTGAGAGACATTCTCTCGTATCACCTGCATATACACCCTCTAGTGTACTCCTGAATAATTCATAGAGACAACACACTAAACAGCCAAGATAATCAGCTGCCAGTAAAGCAAGTGTCCACCCCCCTGCCCCCCAGTCTCACCGGGGGCAAGCATCTCTTGACGGCTCACTAAGTTGTGTGGACCTGAAATTCTCGTCAAGGCGGATGGCCGTATGCCGGACACATATCCGCGTTACTGCGGAAACGGCCGTGGCTCAGCGCTGAGATTTCACCCATCGCTTACCCAGCTTCGTCTGCCATCTCGTGCATCAGCGTGTCCACTTGGTTCTGAAACGGAAAAAACCTACTGTCACCAACGAGGCATTCACTCGACACCACGGACAGTCTGAACACCTTGTCTCCCCTTGTTTTCTCGCATTGGAACTTCAGTCCTCGACCAGGTCAGGTGACAATAACCTCTGTCAAGCCCCTTCTCAAATAGCTATCCCATTTGCGCCACCTCAATAATCTATGTTGAGAAAGTACTTGCCACTAATTAAGCACAGACTATGATTGACAGCGACATTTACAAGTGGCACTTGTGTTAAATTCAGTTTGATTACTTACTACTGCAGACATTCTGTAGTATTTTAAAATGCTGTGCAGGAGTATGATAGGCTTTGTTGAAAACAGTGGGAAATGTGCACAAAAAATTGAGAGCAGTTATTTAACATTTAACTTGCACCTACAAGTCTAATTAAAAAAAGAATAAATTCATGATTCAACTAAGAAACTAATCATGATCTTCAATCAAGACCTAAAGTAGAATCAGGCGTCAGTGCTGGGCTAAGAAAAAAATCTGCACCCACACCGGCTCTTTTTGGATAAGCTTGGACACCCCTGCTTCATATGGATGCATTCTTCTTTTTAGTGCAGTGATACTCAAACCTGGTCCTGGAGAGCCACAGAGCCTGGAGAGCTGGCTTTTGTTTTTTTCCTTAAGGTCAGCGACCAATTCAGGCCCAATAAACCAGGTTACCCGAGTTAACTGTGTAATCAATTGCTGTGTTACTCAAGTGTTGAGTAACGACGACAGCCAGCAGAGCCTGCAGCTCTCCAGGACCAGCAGTGAGGACCACTGGCTCAAAGACATGCTTTCCACGGCATTTAAACTCCCATTCATGTTCACTTTCCTTCCTGACTCTCCCCACATTAGATCAATTGTTTATAAATGTCTTATTTAGAAGCTCGATTGTATGAATAGTCACTTAATTGTGCTGTTGGAGTGCCTATGGGGACCCCTTGAGATTAACCATTGAAATAAAAGCTTAAATCCCCAACCAGTCACATGGTGGAGACAGGTGGCCCTAACTATGGAATATAGAAAACTGAATAAATTATTGAATAACTGAACTCTATTATATATGGTAGGGTACCATAGTTTGTATGACAAAAGTCACAATTCGGATTAATTTACAAAGCTGAAAAAACAAAAATTATTGGAATGTGTCTCTCTACCTGAACCTTACTTGCAAACATATCTAAAATAACCCATTTCATACCTTCAGGATTTAGAGCTGATTAATGGCCAAAAGATATGAAAGAGATCGATATCCAGTAAGAATTTAATCAAACCTAATAAAAGCAGCCCCTAGGCCTGAGCTGGGAAATGGCCCAACAGGGGAACATCACCAGACTACTTCAGGACAGTTATGAGGATTGAGCAGCAGAGGGAAGCATTGCTTCGGCTCAATTCTACAATAAAAACTGACTTGCCAGCAACACAACCAGACACACTTTAAACTGTAAGCATCAATTTTCCCCCCAAATAGGCCAGAGAGGATGTCTGTGTAAAACAGTGAGTGTGGATGTGTAAAACTCCACCTGCAGGGTGGTGAGTGTAGATGTGTAAAACTCCACCTGTGGGGGGGTGAGAGTGGATGTGTAAAACTCCACCTGTGGGGTGGTGAGTGTGGATGTGTAAAACTCCACCTGTGGGGTGGTGTGTGTGGATGTGTAAAACTCCACCTGTGGGGTGGTGTGTGTGGATGTGTAAAAATCTACCTGTGGGGTGGTGAGTGTTGATGTGTAAAACCCTACCTGTGAGGTGGGGGGTGTGGATGTGTAAAAATCTACCTGTGGGGTGATGAGTGTAGTTGTGTAAAACTCCACCTGTGAGGTGGGGAGTGTAGTTGTGTAAAACCCTACCTGTGGGGTGGTGAGTGTAGTTGTGCTGCTCATAGAGTCCTCCATTTGTGCGGTCTGCACATCCAGAGTCTCAAACTGGTGCTCGAATTTGTCCATCAGCGCTGAGATCTGGAGTGGGAGAAGACACAATCATCTGGTAAGTGTGCAGTCCCGCAAAAGCTGTCCTTTAATGACCATGCTCTGAAAAGGCTGAACTTACAGTCAAGTCAAGTGCTGTCTGTTTGTTTCCAAAAATACAACCTTTCCATGTACTCGTTTCCGACCATGGCCATAAATAGATCAAAATAACTGCTTTCATATCCACCAGCTATCAGAACCTACTGAACAACAGCTTGTATAAGACCCTGAAATAAAGCGTGAAGCACGTTCATGGGCATCTGATACATCACATTGGCCACTGTGGACGACAGAGAATATATACATAGGCAGAAACTCAGGAGATTGCAGACAGCCACACTTGCATGCACACAAGCCATACCTTCTCCAGGTTCATACTCTTCAAGGCCGCATCCATGCCCTTCACCACTCCAGCCATCGACTTTGTGACCTACAGAACGGACGGGCGTGGTCAGTCCCACATACGTACCGTCAACATCCTGAAGTCCCTCCATTAACACCCCATGTGACAAAGTTTCAAGAGCTTCTTAAATGGCTTTTCTGAGTCTACTTCTTACATTACAGTCAATAAATCAAAATGGAAAAAGATAATGTTTTTCAAACAGTCCCTTGAAGTATCAGTAAAGTCAAGGAATTGTGGATCTGCATAAGCATAATTTAGAAACATAGCACTCCTTTTTAAAAGATTTTATAAGTAAATCAAAACAGATTTCTAACTAATCTGAGGAATATCAGTTGAATATGATCTTTGGACAAAGTAGACAAGTGTGTTTGTGTACATGTGTAGCATTATGTTACATTCTAAAAACATTAGGACTGAAGTTTTTTTTTTTGAAGCTCCCTTCACAGTATAGTTCCATTCTGCATAACCCACCTTTTACACAACACTAACTTTTTATGATTAGGGGCCAGTCGGCAGATTCAGGAGCAAATAATTTGCAATGGTTTCAGACAGAGAAAGTGCTAGAAGCCCCTTTTCACCTTGTTCATGGTGACAGCAGTCTGTACCCTGGCCCCCACCGCGTCCACCCGTGCGCTCATCCTCAGGAAGTTGATGGACTGGTTTTTCTGCCGGATGGCGTTTTCGGCGTGTATCCGCGCGACTTCCACATTTCCTTTTTGAACGGCCTGGGAGGAGGGAGAAAATGTGCTCGTTTGCAACAGTGCAGCCCAAAACCGCTGAGATGTTCAATAGGTTTGCCTCCCTGTGTTCGCCGTCACCTAGCAGCAGCAGCTTACCTTCTTCACTTTGGCCTTCTCCGCCTTTTCCTCTTTGTCACATTTCTGTGAACTTCGTTGCAACTCTTTGGCAGCAAACTTGAGGTTGAAGAGATGCTCTGTGATTGTAAGTTAAGAACATCTCTAACGACGCTATAAGTTGATTTGATAAATACAACTGAGAACGGCTTCAAACAGTTTCAAAGGTCCACATATGAAAGGAGGACTGAAATTAGATATATTATGCAATATTTGTTTTCTAACATGAAAGAAATGGAAATAATTTCATTTTTTTCATGGCCGGTTAAGAAGCAATGGCCATTACGATGTATTTTAAAACTCCTGAGATTTTAATGCCGTGAAGGTCATTAATGACGTATGCATCCTGCAAACACGCCGAACACCTCATTCAAAGCATTACTCTGATAAAATTAAATACTGATGACATGAACGCATCCAACCTAACAACAGAAATGTTCTGTATCAGTGGTGGAGGTAAAACAGTAAAACAGCAAGATCGTCATACACATAGACATACGTATATAGATCTATGGTCATACAGGCCCAGTCATACACTCTTCATTATAATGAAACACAAATCAAATTAACAAGATTTGCCTATGATGTCAACAATCGTTCCCTTCCCACTAAGCGCCGACCTGCCATTCCGCATCGAATTAATTTAATGAGCTCGATAACGATACGGCTGTAGACAAGGTGGGTTCAGGTGACGATCTGAAACAAACTAACATGAAGGACTGATCACGTCAGTTTCAGTCCAAACAGGACGATAAGTGATCCAGGGAGCAAAAACCGCAAATCTACTAGGTTTAGAGACGTTTCCACACAAACGGACTAGGTTAACCACAACAGCACAGATTTTACCCGGATATAGCCTGGCCAGAAAACAGTTTTCAACCAAATGTAGCCCGGTTTTCACTTGAACGCATAAACGGCGTTTCATCGACTTTTTAGAGTAGAAAATAAATAACCATCTTCCCTCTATACAATAAATGATCTAATATTATATACCTAACCTCCGGCAGACTGTAACAGTTAGTCTAGTTAGCACTAATGCGAAGCACCGATGCGAACAAATCTACCACAGTTCTGTCTTGCAACGCAATGTTAATATGCTATAAAGCTACCTAAAACAAATACTGCCCGTTTCGTCACGTTGCAATTGTAATCTACCTATGGGGTGTCATAGGTAGCCCATTTTCCTAGCTAGCTGGCAAGTAGCAAAGTCATTTTCAGACGCCCAAACCATTCCACCATTCCACCACAGGCCCAGTCACAGAGCTGGCGGCTATTTGCCACCGTCTTTCTTACTTCGTAGTAGAAAAGGATACTGTCCAAATTTGACATATTTGTAGCTATCGTCCGTCTGTAAAGTAGTAAATAAAACCGTTGTCACGGCTCTTCTTGGTGTTTGTGTTTAGTCAATTTCTTCACTTCTTTTCCGTGTTTTCAATTTGTTCCCTCAATACTTCCGGCTACACAACTGGAATGATGACATCATGGTCAGATGTTTAGGGGCGTGTTCTCAAACGTCACATGGATCCGAGGCTCTGGGGATCAGACAGACGGGCTCAGTAATTTTTTTCTTTTCTTACAGTTATGTATTCCCTTGTTGAACAAGTTTAGTGACGTCAATTTTGTACTTTCTGAATCAGAAGCGTATCGGCTGACCTTTTGTATAAACGTATTTGCTTGCAGGGTTCTGCGTGTCCGTCGTGACTGTCCTGCTTCTGATCTGAGTCGTCTCAGCCCTGTACTAATTCAAAAAGAATATCCTGGTGGTATTTTTCATGTTGCATTTAGCTAAGTACATTTAATAAAACGATTATTAAAGCCCAATTCTTCTTTATGTACTATACTACAGGCAACAGAGCTAATGGATCAAAGAGAGCACACCTGAGGGATGAGTCACAGAAAGACAGTCTCCTCCACCCCTCCATGTATCTCATATTCTGAAACATGCCATGAAGAGTGGCTGTCTGCTGGGGAGACTCACTGTGACTCTAGATACACAGCCAGTGTTGATGAGGACAAGGAGCAGGCCTGATTAACGATTAGCTTTGCGTCTCTACATCACAGTGGCAGAGAGGATGAGTCACACTCACTCGGATGTGATATTCACTGTGGCGGCAGCAGTGTGCTGCAGTCCGCAGCCTGGCTCTGTCCTACCAGCTCATCCTGAGCTCCAGTGAAGCCTCGTGCGCCAGCACTGGGGACACACGGGCAGATCATCTCTTCCACCAACACCCAACGCAGACAGGTTTTTGTGCTCCGATTTTTGTCAAACACTTACTGCTGTTTTGGAAAGACTGCTGATATTGCAGCACACCATATAGAACAGTGTCTCTGCACCATTTGGCTTTTTTTTTGCCATTGAGGTAGGTAAAATTTAAATATTAAGAATCATAAAATAAGTTTTCATAATTATTGGTCAGTGCCCTTTCTTCCACTGGAACTGCTATGGCAATACTTGTTATCATCTCTATCACATGGTGTCATTTCAGAATCAAATTAAGAAACTTCACCAGTGTGCACACTTGGAGTACTGCAGACACTGGAAGCCTTAAAAAAAGAAACTAGAACATCTCTGTGATTTCAGATGTTCCTAGGCCCCTTTAACTTTGTCTAGTAAGTTAATCAGTCTCTGTTGTCAAAGTCAGAGACTGAAAGAAGAATTTCTGACTGATTTAAAACAGTGTGCCACTTAAAAATGTGACGAGAGAAAAGTAAATATGGCTTGTCATAATTAAAAGAAATATATTCATATGCCTTATTCATATGCTCATATCACTACCAGTAGAAGCCTTACGGGATGGCCCAGGCTTGTCTATGTAGGTGCCAAACATATTTATTACAACAGTTTGCAATTTAAATATTACACAAAGCACTACAGGGGAAACATTCACTCAAACATGGCAGTTTTGTCACAATAGAAAACAAAACCAATGGGCATATATGATATTCTCATATAATCCCTTTTCTGATTATCCTCTGCCCAACCAGAGCAGATGCATCAAAGATGCACAAACATGCATTTGCATTTTACTTGAATTAAATACAATTATTTAGCTGTATATATTTTACGGAGAGCAGACAATCAACCCTCCTTATGTATTCTTCACTTTATTCAGACAGGGAGAAAGCAGAAAGGATTACAGATAGAAATGGGATCACAGGGCAGAAAGTGTCATGATGGTGAATCAAACACCCCCACCACATGGTTATACATTCGTATCTGGGTTTAGAGCCAACAGCCCTGTGGATAGAAGCATTCAATCTCCACAGCATTATGAATTAATTGCATAAAACCAAAACATGAAATTACTCACTCCTCAGATATTGATGTGTTTTCATAATATTATTCATAATCAAAGAAACATGTACCAGACATAAAATATGGTGCCTGGTAATATGTTAATGTATTTGAATGAACATGAATTTGCAGTTTTGTACTTTTCCTGATTTTGTAGATTTCTGTTGGACTACCTCTTCTTTAACTACAAATGAGCAGTTCCTTGCATCCTTTGTGCTAAAAAAGTAGTGAGTGCCATTAGGTCGTAATTATTATTTTAAAATGTGTGCATATGCACTGATCAGCCACAACATTAAAACCACCTACCTAATATTGTGTAGGTCCCCCTCGTGCCGCCAAAACAGCTCTGACCCGTCGAGGCATGGACTCCACCTCTGAAGGTGTCCTCTGGTATATTTGGATTTCTGTATATATTTGTACCTACTGTATATTTGTATCTGATTGTGTTACTTTGTTGTCTTTGATGCTGCAACAGTGCAAATTCCCCCCGGGATCAATAAAGTGCACTACTAATACTACTACTTATTACATTATTGGTTTTTATTACATAAAAAATTTGAAATGGATTGCATAATTGGGAATTATTATACTATTGGTAGTTTATTACATTATTAGTTGCTACAGGGCTATAAAAAACTAAGAAATTGTTAGAGGGTGAATTATTTCCACAGGATTTTAAAAACTCTCGACGGGTCAGAGCTGTTTTGGCGGCACGAGGGGGACCTACACAACATTAGGCAGGTGGTTTTAATGTTGTGGCTAATCGGTGTAGATGTTATGCACCCAGCATACAACCGTACAGACACACATGTCCAAATCAGGGAATCAATAAAATATACTATAAATAACGAATTGCACGAACGTAGACACGATTGCACACATTATAATTTATAATGAGTTCCACAACAATTGTTTATACATATCTTATAGACTATATACCATTGTTGTGCGTTGACTGTACAATATGGACTACCTCAAAATCGTGACGCCATGTTGCCATGGAAACTGATTTACGCTACAGAGTCTGACTGGAAGAAAACAGTCCCAGATATTTAGGAGTTTCATTTCAGCACCCGAAGCTTGAACAGCGATTGCGCACGGAACTTCAGCTTCGGTCTTACCTGACTGTGCCAAGAGATCAACACCTGCGACTTTGAAGCCCTATTGGATCGTACCAGTCGGACATTTCTTTGGCGTGTGCTTAAAAGTCTTGATATTCTGAGGTGAGTTATTTTCTATATTAGCTAAGCACCCATTTCTATCAGTATCTCCTGTGCGTTATGAGACGTGCGCGACAGCCTTCAGATGAACGCAGAAGTTTGACACACCTGTAAACAATAAGGATTGGATGCCCATAGAGACAAGTGACGTACTGAAATGAAATTTACTCGGCTAATATAACTATATTGGCTATATTAATAAAATATTGATTACATTGGGCGCCGCTAAAATAATCAAACGACTGCATGTCCAGTTACATTTTAGGGGCGTGAAGAACATGCTGCATTCTTGTTTGCAGATGCTACTGGGGAAGTGGTATTCAACGTAATCACTCCTACAAACAAATTCGAATCGAACCAGAGATGTATTTGTTACGCTCTTGGAATAATGCAAGCTTGTTAGAGAAATCCTACCTATTGATCTGAACCAGTTATTTTTTTTCTTGGAAAAGTTTTATGTTACAGTAGCCCATATTGCTAAAGCAAGGCGCCTTCTCTGTCGACCTGACAGAATGTAGTTGGTGGCTTACCGTTTGTTGCCTTATTTGATAATTAGTTATTCCCGTTATTATGCTTTTGGGGTAGGCTGTTCTATTTTTTCATTCACATTTTGAGCAAAATGTATTCCTTTTTATTATATGCAATGAGGATGACTTTGTATGGGTGGAGAATTGAATTTAATCCTAAATATCTTTCCTAAAGCAATGGTTATGAATTCTCTCTAATAAACCGACGCATTTAAGACACAATATATTCTCCAAAGGGCTTCCGAAGACTTTGTTTTACAGCAATCAATGGTCATTTTGTGGGTTATAGATACTTTTTATTGCTTTAATTATTTATTCAGCCAACATTTTCAGCCAATCCAATCTTTGTATGCTTTAATAAAGTTTGGATGTAACACAAAATAATAGTTCACTATAGGTTTCCGTTTTCACAATAAACAGTCGATAAACGTTTACTATGCAATATCAGAGCAAAGTAATTCATCTCACCTCCACACTGAGTCTGACTGAGGTCCACTTTGTGAATTCAAAAGTAGTGACTAACCATTTCTTGACTGTTGTGTTTATCTCCCGTCTGTTCTAGGTGCATATAAAAGGGGGGAAATTCAGGTGGAAAAGCGCATCTGGGTTCGGTTTTTTCCTGGCTATGAGTCATACAGGCTTATTTGAGGGAGAGGAAGCAAGCTAGAAGGGGAGGGAGGAGAGGGGAGGGGGGAGGGGGGTTAAAAGAGAGACACAATCCTGCAGCATCGCCACATTTCCAACATTGCCGCCCTGCGGAGCCCCTTCTATTTTTTCTTTGGTAAGCTCTAAAGCATTGCCATAATGCTAACGATGACTAACCTTTGCGCATAACCCGGGGAAACCTATCGCGCAGCATCGTTTGGCACGCAGCCCTGGCACCACGTGCAAACTTGCTGAAATGACGTAACTTGCTCTTGGCATGCTCTGGCATGTGCCAGGCATGGCGACCGAAAAGTCCATGCCTCCCTCGCGGCTTTGCCTCACACAAGCGCTCCCACGCGGCTCGGGGTCAGCATATGGCCATTAGGATCACAAAAATGCAGATCACTGACGTCCGTAAATTATCAAAAACTAATGTAGGCCTATACAATATGTCATATTATAATTTTCAGTAATGTTATTAAAATAGCGCAATGAATTACAAATACATCACATTTTTGTAAACTTGATATATTTAGCCCACCATATCTGACAATTATGTTATAGTGTAAACATTTGCTTTTAATAATCTGTGCGTTCTGCACAGTAAATTGTCCAGTGTTAATTCAACTCTTGCAGGGTACATATGATCCTACTCAGAGCCAGGACCAGAGCAGGACCATATGTGAGGGACAGTCAGTATAAATGTAATAATGTTTACCCCAAAAAGATTTAGATGGCGTTAGCTAATGGGGATCCTAATAAACAATAAACAATAAGCCTAGCATATTATATTTTGCTTCAAACAGCTGTTACAGTACATTTATACAGACTGCGACATCATGTTTTTTGGTCACCGAGCAAACAATCCCCGCTAAAATTGACTCGAACTACCAAACTTTTCAAGGACAGATGACTGCTTAAAATGAGTATGATTTGATTTTATTGCAAATAAAAATAATGCCTTATATCCGAAAATTACTTCCGCAATTTTTACGTACCTCGCTTAAAAAGACTTTTTAGAAATATTTCGCACTAACGCATTGCTCCCTTCTTTTGCCATACGGTACAAGACTGAATCGCGCGTGTACAAACCTGAAATGGCAACTCCAGCGAAGTGTACAAAACGTTATTGACCGTGTTACATTTGGCTGGATCTCTCTTTTTGATGTCACTGATTCTACATGGTCTTGTACAGCTTACAGAGCTATGAGGCTTCACAGAAATCTCACAAAGCATATTTAGTGCAAACAAGAGAGCAATCTGTAGCAAGGAACCAAATGAATAGCAGTGTACAAAAAAAAAAAAAAAAACAGATATCCTTAATGGATATCCCTCAATCTATATTCATCAGTAATTTTAATCTACATTCATAGATCAAAGTGTTGGGTGAATTTAATTGTATCACTTAGGCATAGGAAATTAGCATCTACTTAATTGCATGTCACCAGGTGCAAAGTCAATGATTAATTCACAGACAAGCATATAAAATGAATTAGCCACAGCCAACAAACCATTGGTGCCTACTAAAACAGGAAATAACACATTGGCAATATGCTTGACAAGATAATAAACTTTTAGTTGTATTTCTTTTTTATATGATGAATGGGCACATAGCCAGCTGGAACATGGTGGGAAATATACTGAAGTTCTGCTTTTTATATAAACAATGATCCCTTTATAAGTGCTATTTAATAAAATTCAATAATCCATACAATCCATCCCTCAGAAACAGCACTCCCTTCAAACATTGTGATTATTCATTTGCTTTGACAATGTCTTTACACATTACAGTTAAAATGCCTGGAGCAATTATTTGTAAGTGAAACACCTCCTTTTAAACCGATTTTAAACATGTTATACATGCTAATTTAATCACGGCAGAGGTCAAGTTCCTTGAATCCAGAAAGGATTTCTGTTTCTTCAGATTATGACCATTTCACCTCTGATATGGTGGTATGGTGGTACCAAACATGGTAGTGGAGAGATCCAAACTATAGGTGCCTGAGATTCAGGATGAACCAGACTTTACTAAAGGAGGTGTGCATAGGGAATGATGATCAAATGGGGTCAAGTCTCAAAAGAATGAGGGGTTTGTAAAGAGCACCGCTACAAAGGGCAAAGGTGTGAGATAAGGGCATTAGGGGTCTGAGACATATGGTGTGGGCTGCACTGCTGATGTGTCTGTTTACCTCCCATTATTATTAATAATAGGAATTGTTATTATTAACAATAATAATAATAATAATAATAATAATAATAATATTGATTGTGAAGAAGCAGATGAAGGTTTTTTTCCCCTCATTCTACTATATTTCTGTGCTGTATGCTGAGGGTGCTTGCATTGGTAAAATTCTGGTGCACTTCCAGATCCAATTCCCCGGAGAAATGACATCAAAGTCTATGCGACGGAGAGGGTTTCATGTCATCATGTCACGCGGTCATTGTGACACGGTGTATCTTCAACTCCCAATAAGCATTAGGAAAGAATCTCACCGATTCCACTATCCAGAGAGCCAGTTCCATCGTATCAAGATTTTAGTCTTAAAAACATGAATGGCAATATGGCTCAGAAGCCTCCGGTATTGTCACCGGGCTTCACAATGGTGTTCCGGATGTTTCCTCCGACAATGCATTGCCTCAGAGGGAATGGACGTGCACTGTGAGTGAAGAAATGAACTCTGCTGTCAGAGGAGACCTCGCCCCTGACTCACTCTGCAGAGATGTTCAACCATTCCAACTTACCCAAAAATAGGCAGATAAAAATTATTGTCATGGTTACTGTTTCCTGTTTGGGCCATAATTTCACTGACACGCATGCGGTCAGTTGGCAAGCCAGGGCAGTTCACTGCAAGACAATTAAATTTGTTCATATAGTATTTTACATATATTTGCATTTATATATTCTTCTTTTTTTTTAAATCAATGATGCAGGGATGAATAATGCGTCAAACCGGCAATGACTCATGGTGTTTAACCCTACTTGTTCCAGAGTGAGAGAATCAATGTGCTGCAATGTGTCTGGGATGGGCTGCTGTGCATTGTTTGCTCTTCTTCTTCACTACAGTGGTGTCAAGCTTCACATTCTCTGTTGTGGTTTAACAAAGGAATTAGCACAGAACATATCAATTCAGTGTTATGGAGAGAAATGTGCCTTGTGTTTCAAATTCACATTAGTAGGGAGTCTGCTTGGATGCCCTAAACTTTAATGGGGAACCTTGTTGAAACGGATTACATTTTTTGGAGTGAGCTGTCTTGTCTTGGATCTTGGAAACCAGCTGCATAATAACAAATAATGGTGTGTGTCCAGCAATGCTTTCAGAAAAAACCCAAACACAAGTGCGTATTGCAGAATGTTTTCTTGATAACCAAATATCTAAGTGTAGCAGGAGTGTAGCAGAGTTCATTCTGATTATCTTAAAGTAGTAGAGAAAGCATTCAGCATCCTTACTTCTGGACCAGTAATCTATGTCAATAAAAACACATTTTCAACATACAAAAATGTCAAGTTACTCACACAACCAATGCACTGCCTATAAATCATTAATTAAAACTTCAAAATCTATGCCTGCTGCTGAAAGTATTCATATCAAGTGGCTACAACAAACAATATTGGCTATCTTAGCTCACAGAAATTAAACAAGCTCTATTCCTAAGCAATGTTACCCAATATTTCATAAATTATTTCAGGGCCAGGTTACATAATAATAATATTTTTTCATCTTACCATTTTATCTTACCACCCAGCTGCAGGCCCGCAGAACAAGCCCGTGGCTAGGCGAAGCCTGCAATAGTAGTCCAAGGTTTTAGGGCCTACCTTGTAATCATGTAGCTATATTGAGTCATGAATAGGCTTCGGTAGCGAAACCCGGTAGCACTATGGCCTACCTAGTCTACCGGACTAAATTACCAGGAAGATTTTGGTGGTTAATTTTTGTGCTGTCTTCATCACTGATGTTACACTCACCATTAACAAGCTAGTAAATGTAAAAAAAAAAACATTAAAATGGTTCATCCCACACCCACCCTGCACATTATTACCCCCTGAAGTAAGCATTTTTCTTCTAGGTAGTAAATCTCAAAATTACCAGTCGTGAGTGGAAACTGCTAGCAGTTAGCTGGTTTACTGTAGTTAACTTTTAACAATAGCTAATGTCGATGGCTAGCTAGCTATTGGTCGGTATTTTAAATTTTGATTAGACTATAAGTTCACTGCATAGAAGGTTGCTCACTAGTGTGCAGTTGTAATGAATCATCAGAAGAATAGCTAGGTAGCTACCAGTTAAACCTCAGTCTCATTCCCTCTTTGTATCTTAATAGTTTTAGCTTTAACATTTCATACCAGAGACAATTTCTGTTGCCCTTTGAGCTTCAGTGTCATTGTTACCATGTACTACCTAGAAATGCACACCATACGCTTTAGTGTGGTCCAACAAAGGCAACAACACAATCTCCTTTGAGTTATACTCAATACCTTTCGCTATATATCACAGCATCCTGTTGGCCTTTTACTACAGCACATTGCATAGATGTAGAGAGGCTTTGATCACCTACTGTTGCGAAGTCTTTTTCAAATGGAAAACTTAATTTTGCTCCTGCAATAAAATAAAACTGTCTTAAATTTTGCAAGTCTTTACATTTATACTCATTTGCCAGTTGTCTGTCCACATCTAGATTCTGTTTAAATTACAATGAACAGTTTAGTCATTTTGCAAGTGCTTTTAGCAAAAGCGACTTAAAGTGCATTTAGCACGGTAAGCAAACAACACTAGAGCTGGAGATGCAAAGTTAGAATAATGTGGCATGCTTCTCGCTGTGTTCTTCTAGGCCTGCAAAATAAAGGGAGAGAAGGGTTAGTTGTTTTTCTTTTTTTAGGAGAGACATACAGATTCCAATCTATTAACTAACAATTTTTCATCAAGATCTATCAAGATAATTGATGTAAATAGAAAAAAGTTGAGATCTCAACAGATCCTTTTGGGACCCCACTGTCTACAGAGGTTGCGCAAATACAATCTCCCTCTAGTTACCTTTTGTACTGTTTTTTTGTGTTCCCCCTTTTTGCTCCTTAATGTGGAATGCCCACTTATGCGCACACTGCAATGCTCATCGCAACCTCCATTTTTGAGAGCACACTGGAGAACACAAACATGCACATGCTCTCTCCTGAAGCATGGGATGCTGCTGCCACTTCTTTTTACACAGCATTTGCCAAGTTGGGCTCAAATAGACGGGATTTAGAAAAAGACACTTCATATGCATCAGCAGCTCGACAGGTGAACCACAAGCATCTAAAAGGGCTGAAACCCTCTCTCTCAAGGGGATGCTGGAGATAGCTGAGTGTCGCCCTGCGAGGCTGCCAGCCACAGTTGCCACTGGCACAGTCCAGATTCAGTACCAGGCCATGGGGCCCATCCATGCACTAGAACCCAGGAGCAGCCTTAACTTTTTTTTATTTATTTTACTCTGCAAAATTTATTTTATCAATTTCAATCCTACTTTGAAACAACTCTTGTAATTACTAATGATCAACAAAATTACAGCATACAGTGATTTTTAATAGTATAGTGTTTAAAAGTTCACATGACACTATGCAAGATTCTCCCTGCTTCTCTATCTGTCCCCTCCTTTTTCCGCTCTCCATATGTGATGGAATATCAGCACTGGCATGCAGGAAACTTTGTCTACAAACTGTGAATTTATGACAGCTCAAACTCTCAGAACATATGTTCTCAAATTCTTCAGGACAATGTGTGTGTGTTTACTGTATCCAGGAGCCATGGGGAATCTAATGGCATTTAAACAACAAATAATGCACACGCCCTATTTTCATTGTTGTGCCTTTACTGCCTGATTTACTAACAATATTCCTGGAAACCAGGGGAAATCCTTTCAATATATTTGAGTCTCTTAAGACTTAATAATACTAACTTGGGCAGAATGGTCAATAATTCTCGCAAGAGTACAAATATGCTCTAAATGTACCATCATGCTTCAGATTATACAACAGCAGTGGAGGACTGCTTTTACTAACGCTACTGTAGGCCTTAGAGGATTGATTTTAAAGTATGCAGTACAGTCATTGACTGATGAATGACTGTGCATGTGAAATTGCTATACTGTTAATGGATAGGGCCTTTAGTTTTGAACCACCAAAATTTTGTTGATCGCTTAAAAATTGAGTTTGATACCTCTTTGTTTCATCCTCAGACACGGCACCCATAGGAATACATTGGGGAAAACTTTGCAGCTTTACTGCCTTCAAATACCATGAGAAACATGTTCTACTGAAAAAAAAGTTTGCTGCAAACAGCATTATATTAAAAGTTTTAGGCTTGAGAAGTTCCATTCTTCTGGCTATTCTTCTGGCTACATCCACACAGGTCTTCGTGAAGCATTCTGACATTGGTAAAAACTGACCAGAGTGCGGAAGTTTGGCTGGGAGGTAGTGCATGGTTTGAGAAAAAAAATAGATACAGCTGAAAATGAAAAAGTTTAAAATTCACAGCTATAGCTAGGGGTCAATCCTGCACAGTAATCATATTGTGAAAGCTGATTTGCACAATAGCATTCTGTACTCTTGTGAAAGAATAACTAGACTATAGAAACTAGACTCTAGCCCACCTTGCTTTTAACAGCTTTTCCTACCTCTCTCCCTTGTCACCTGTTGGCACAGCTGGTGAAGATGGCAGAGCTCAGCACTGACCGCCGATTCCACAACCTGACCCAGAAGCAAGTCCAGACCTTAGACCAAGTCCTGACTGAGGTTATCCCCATTCACGGCAGGGGGAACTTTCCCACATTGGAGGTGAAACCCAAGGACATCATCCATGTCGTGAAGAACAGGCTAGTGAAGAGAGAGATCAAGGTGAGGGATGTCCGTCTGAATGGCTCCACTGCCAGCCATGTGCTGGTTAAGGAGAATGGTACTAGCTACAAGGACCTGGACATCATCTTTGGTGTGGAGTTACCTAGGCAGGAGGACTTCCAGATCATCAAGGAAGTGGTGCTGGGCTGCCTGCTGGACTTCCTACCCCAAGGTGTTAACAAGGATAAAATCACTGCCCTAACCATGAAGGAGGCTTATGTGCAGAAGATGGTCAAGGTCTTCAATGAACATGACCGCTGGAGTCTTATCTCACTCTCCAACAACCGTGGCAAGAACGTGGAACTTAAATTTGTTAACTCTCTCCGTCGACAGTTTGAGTTCAGTGTGGACTCCTTTCAGATAATCCTGGACCGTATGCTTGAGTCCTACCTGGAGGCAGAGAGGAAGCAGGCGGCCCAGTGTCATACGTGGGGAGAAGAAGCATCTTCAGTCAAGAGCAGCAGTCAAGTGGCTCCAAATGAGGAGTCCCCATCCACCTCTCTTGACCAAACAAAACCTACAAACAAAGCCATGTATTTGCCAGCTGAAGGTCAGGACCTCCCAAGCCTGGATGAAAGACCATGTGAAAATGAAGAGGTGGTTCTGCAAGAAGATGAATTGCCTCAACCAATGGAGGTAGCAGCGGAAACATTGGAGCTTGGGAAAGTGACAAAAATGAAGGAGCCAGGACAGGACCTAGAGTCCCTGAAAGGAGCTGAAGTAGAGTTACAGGAATCACATGCAGAGGTACAGCTTGATGTTTTACCCCTTTTAGAAAAAGGTGTTGAGACTTCAGTTCCTGAAGCACATGGACAAACTGAGGAATCTCTAGAAACAGTCATACCACCAAGCTCAGAAACTCCAGCCCATACAGAACTTTCCAGAAATAGTGTCCAAGTTCAAAAACAAAGTCCAAAGGACACTCTCAATGAATGTCCATCCTCCATTGAAAGCACAGTTATGGAAGAACCAGGAAGACTTACGGTACCATGTGATCACTCTCACCCTCAACCCTGCACAATACTTACTGAAGAAGCCCAGAACTCACACCTTGAGTATCCACTGCCACCCCCACCAAAGAAAACCTGCAAAAAATCTAAAATGGTTGTACTTAAGCATTCCTCACCAAAGCCTCCTAGGAAAATGTCAAAGAAGGTGATCAATACACCGTCCTCCCCTAAAAAAACACCTTTAATGAATGAACTCCCAATTCTTACTAATACCCTATTAGATCCTCCTAAAATAATTTTTAAAGCACAATCAAATGAATCTATGCCAATAGAAGAGCTAAATTGTAACATAATCTCACCACAGTCAAATACTAACACTTCACTTGACAAAGAATGTCAAGTCCAAACAGTATTATTCCAGAATGAAACCTCTGTAGCCCATGACACAGAATATCACATTGAGACAAAATGCTTACAAAACCAGGAACTAGAACCCGCCAGGAATCAGGATCCAGAACTCGCCATGGAAAAGACAGTCCCTCAGCGAGCAGAGCCAGAATATGGGGACAAGCACCAAGACCCTGCAGATCAGCATCCAGACTTTTCTGCTCAACTAATGGATTCTCAGAAAGATACAACACCAATGAGCCAACCAGCACCGGGCCTGTCCCCACCCAGGGAGCTACCTACTATCACAGTGGTGGCAGAAAGCATGTACGGTGACTTTGAGCAGGCTATGGAACACTTGCGCTACCGTCTGATCGCAACACGCAACCCCGAGGAGATCCGAGGTGGAGGCCTGCTGAAGTACAGCAACCTGCTAGTGCGGGATTTCAAGCCGGCTAGCGAGACGGAGATCAAGTCCCTGGAACGATACATGTGCTCACGGTTCTTCATAGACTTCCCCGATGTCCACGAGCAGCAGCGCAAGATTGAGTCCTACCTGCGAAACCACTTCATTGGCGAGGAGTCCAGCAAGTATGACTACCTGATGACTCTGAGGAGGGTGGTCAATGAGAGCACTGTGTGCCTGATGGGACATGAGCGGCGGCAGACCCTCAACATGATCACTGTCCTGGCCCTCAAGGTTCTGGGCGAGCAGAATGCCATTCCCAACACCACGAACATCACCTGCTTTTACCAGCCCGCTCCCTACATGGCAGACCACAATTTCAACAACTACTACATTGCACAAAATCAGCCAACCCTCATCTACCACCCCTACCCACTGCACATCCACATGCAGACAGGCCTGGTGTAGCGTACATCGTAAGTGGACAATTGCAAGAGCCAGGAACAGCTGCACCATTCGGAGACGACAGTGGCCACTTAAAAAAAGTAACGAAAACTATGAGCATTACAGAAATCAGATCAGATACTGGAAAAGCATCTTTTCCCTAAATGCACAGATGCAGGAGTGACATGGGACTGGCTCAGGCTTAGGCCGCCACCAGAAATGAACAAACTTACTGACTCCGAAATCTCTGGCAGATGCAAGTTAAAAGTGGATGAATATGTGGGAATGGAAACAGAATGTGTAGCAAGCAGCATGAGGCAAGAGTAAGCCAAGACAAGCGAGACCAAGAGGAGGGGGGTCCCTTAAATCAAAAGTGACCACAAACTGATGGTCAGCATGACCATAAAGGGACCACACACTGACGGTCAGGATAACCACAAAGAGATCAGGATTGTGTCACAGTCCTTCCACGTGGTTCACCCAGGAACTGACAATCAAATCAAGAGGGTCCATCCAATTAGCATTTCTCCTTTCATTTCATCCACTTAGATCTACACTCTATGCGGGGAAAATGTGTGGGCTAGAATGATGTGTGATTCATTGTATGTGGTCAGTCTGTCCCATAATACTGCAGGTCCAAGAGCATCACTTCCCTTTGTTCCACGTGTCAAGAGACTGCCATTCTGCTGCAGCTGTATGTGGGAGAGCAGCATTCATTTAAAACAACACTTTAACTACAAAGTGCCATAAAACTGCTGAAGGAATTATACTAAAGAACAGAATATTTCGCATTTGGCTTTGCTGCACTAAAAGCCAATGGCACACAAACACATTATAAATTCACCAACAGACAGACACACAGACACACACACACACACACACACACACATGCAAATTGAATGGGAAATGTGGTCTCATTTTTTGACCTAAAGTTTAATTGCTTGTGCACGCAAACTGTGAAGTGTGCACAGCAGTGCTGGGTAAATTGCTGGACACTTAGTAGAATTACGCACTCATAAAAGCTTGGGGAATGATCTCAGCAGGAATTAGGATAAGCAAAGTCGCAATGACATGCCACAAGTCTCAATGATTGTTAAAAACCCAGCCAGAAACAGGCTCGCTATAATAGACAGAGCCAGATCTAGCGTTTTGGTGGCCCTAAGCAAGAATGCAGCCACAACCATGGATTGGGGGGGGGGGGGGGGTTGAATGTATGAATCACAGAACGAGGGAGGGGGCGGGTTTGGAGGAAGCGATTGCAGACCGGGGAACTGATCGCAGACCAGGGAACTGAACGCCACAGACACGTAATACTGTATATTATTAATACATGTCATATTATGACAGCTGGGCCTTGAGTGACAACTGCAAGGATTTATTATTTCTTGTAGATCCAAACATCTACAACATGAACGTATTGATGACTCTTGCCCATCACTCAAGATGACTGGATTACACGTGAAGGAAAGCACTGTATCTGTGATTGATATCACAGACTCGTGGTCTCCCTTACTGCAGCCAGGCCACACTGCAGATTTCAGAAGAATTTTTTCAGACCAAGGTTTTCATCAGAAAAGTTTATATTTTCAGTATTTGCTTGAGCCAATATTTGTTTTATGTACTAGTATCCATGAAAGTGCAAATAAACCATTGCTCTCAGACAGATATCGCTGATTGTCTGAACTGAGGGAGAGCTGAATAGACTTGTAAATGTAGATAACAATGCTACAAATACTGCCAGAATCCAGGTGAACACTGAAGATGTATTTTATGGATGTTACTGAAGAGTGATGCGTTTTATTAAGGTAAATAAGAAGTCAGGTAATACAATTGTGTCATTCAGAACAGGGGATGGAGTTAAATGTGCAAAATGGAGTTAAATGTGACTACTGTCACTAGTCAACATTCCAGCATGGATTTTAATTGAAACAGCAGTTTTATCTATAGTACACATATTTCTCAAAATACAAATGCATAATTCAAATTTTCTGAATTATTGGTCTGTCAGTCAATGACATTATTTACATTTTTTCAGTATACTGTGTTTGGTATTAATTGGTTTATCTATCAATTCCTTAATACAATTTAATTATGAATAATAAATAATAAATAAATAAATCAAGCATTTAAAATCTATTGTCCTGTGCAGTGTACTTGTTGTTACTGTTTGTATGCTAGAGTGGGTCATAACTGACCTCATGGTATTGTCATATCTTCTAAAACTGTACTATGTGGCAAAATGATTCAACAGAGTGCTCTGTTGCAACACTGCTGTGAAGGGTCCTCTACAACTTTGAGTTATATAAACTGTGTAACTATTCATTACTGTCATGTTAGATTGCCAAATGTGCATTAGGTTTGTACTTTGAACGTTTCTAATACTACCTTAATGCTACATTCATGAAAAAGCGTATGTTTGTTTAGGACTGTATGCAACCATTTGTACCTTCTTTAAAGTATGCCAAAACACTTACTAATACATTATTTACATTTATACATTACATAAAACTATTTAAAGACCATTTGTTTCACTCTAATTGAAAGACTAATACATACAAACAATTTTGCACACAAAGCTAGCTTAGACCATGGTTTTGCACTAACTAAGATTGTGATACAAACACCCTAACACACACACGCACGCACACATGCACGCACGCACACACACCTAGCTCAGTGTTAAATAATTAAAAAGAACTTGTACAGGCTGATTAAGCCCAGTGTGTCCATATAGCTTGGATTCATATTTTTAGAGTAAAGATTATTATTATTATTTTTTTAATTGCAGTCACTTGCCATTCTAATGTACACTTCTATTTACTGATCTTCAATTGTGAGGACAACTTTTTGGGGTGGGATAATTGCCTCTGTTTGCAATCCAGTTCTGCAACGCTGAATGAGCCATTAAGACACTGACATTGCCATTTCCCGCATCTCTTCCTGATGTGAACGCTTAACACAAAGAGATGTTTCACAACTGGAGCAGATCACATGGAACATTACTTCTGCTTCTGGCCAAAGACGTATTTTGAGAAAAACTCACACAAGTGCCTATGACTGAAATTTCAACAGCATGTGTATTAAAAAAATCTTGGAAGCAAAGAACTTCAACTGAATAATGAAACTCTTAATTTTGCACATAATGAAATGTGAAGAGTTCCTTTGTGTTGCATCCTGCTGTGATTTTACAATCTGTGCTTGATTATGGAAATAAAATTTAAAAACACCCATGCTTTCTATTACTCATGTATTCTGTTAACGAGCAGCCATAACACCAATAAAGACATTGTGGTTTGAGAGTACATAAATGTGGTTTGTGAGCAAAGTAGAACTTGTTCTTTGAAAAAAAAAAAAGGTTCATTTTTTTTAGTTCAACATGTGTGATTCCACAAGAGTCAACACAATATTGCAATGCGACGGTCACTTTTATTACGCTCCTTTCCTGGTCAGAACGTACAATATTGCTCGCTCTTAATAGGACTCATTTATCCAGTCACCAACCACACATTTATTTTACAGAGATGATTGGCTTTGTGTGGGTTTGTACAGTCCTTGTTAGCACTCACTTGCTCTCCACATGAACAGCATCACTCTGTGAATCATTTCACTCTATGACAATATGTGCACACTCAGAATGTTACAAATTTTTGATTACTCGTTAATGACATGCCTCGGCATGAGACTTGCTAATGTGAAGGGGACAATACCGAATGTATTCTGCAATATCTGCAGCCATAAAAGAGTTCCATTCAAAACAAACGAGAGGACTGTGACCAGCCAGGGTGCAGAGCTTCCACTTTCACAGAAAATGAAGCAGCTGTTTTCAGTCCACGGACATTTGTAATGACTGTTGCTGCCAAAAAATAGATGTGCATATCTCTCCTCAAAGAACAAACAGTGAAATCTGTCATGGTCATGAAGATTTAGGACATTTTTCGGTTAATCAGCTGCCTAAAGGTTTTTCTGCTTTGCAAGTAGCATATAAATGCATATCCTGAGTTTAAGTGAGTAATTCATGAGAGGTTTAAGACTGGGATTTAAGATGGATTGGGGTTAATAATGTATGTGAGGCTTTACTACTGTAAAAATGTAAAATGCAAGGGTTATGGCAAGAAGCTACTCCTGGTCTTCAGTAACACAACTCCTGCTGAAATAGTTATCACCAGCAGAGGGAGCTGTTACAAGATGCAAAACAAGACGCTGCTCAGGAGGGGTAGGTAGCATGAGTGCTCTGCATCGTAACCATGAAAATACCCCGTGTTCATTTTAAATTACAGTTTTTCAATGGGATTCACCCACAATGACAGATCTCTCATTGCTTTTTTATGTTGGCTTTCCAATTTTAACGAAATTATATTTTGTCCTGTGAGTGAATGGGCCATGAAATAAAATGCATCACTAAACTGGTCTATCACACATCCACTGGTAAGTAAATACCATGCGTCTAGCACAAATAAAGAAAATCAGTTTAGACATCTCCTGAGGGTGGCTGTTGCTGGCTGCCTGATTGTTTAGACAAGTCGTGCAAACTTTAGTGGGGACACCACCAGGAGGTCCATACTGCTACTTCTCCCTTTACTTCGGTACTCAGACACTCCATCGTAGAGCTCAAAACAGCTCAGGGGCTTTGATCTACACTGAGAAACGGGTCTGAGAAAATGAGCACTAGCATTGTAACTGGCTCGTCAATTAGAAGAATTCCAGTCATCTTTGTCAGCTGGCTGGGCTACGGAGGTGGCCACAAAGCTCAGAGCCATGTGTAAGAGGTGCATTGAATGCGTGAGTCTTCTATTTAAAGACAAACGCCTGTGTCTCTTTTTATTTTGTCATAAGATAGTTAAGTTCATAAGATAGAGATGACATGACACGTCAGCTCCTCCGCAACGAGGTCCACCGGGACCACCGTGGGAAGCGTGACAAACTGAGAACCACAGTGTTATTTCCCTAGTATTTGAGTACTTTACCGAGTGCGAACGTGTGTGTTTGTGCGTGCGTGCGTGCATGCATCCTTATTTTATCTGTCCCTGTCCCCTCTATCCTCACCTGACCTGGAAATTGATCGAGGTCCACTATTTTTAAAAAACATTCCAGCCCATTATGTGCTCCTTGAAGGAGATAGGAGTGTGGAGCTAAGAATACTTCAGCAAGGAAACATGAGTGCATCCTTGGGGGAAGTATTTTTTTGGAATGTGCGACGTATAAACGATCGACCGGTGGAACTATCTCTTCCCATCTGTAACTGACATGACATCAAACTGATGCTTGAAAGAGCAAAGACATTCAATTTGCCTAATGCACATTCCTGTCCCTTCTTTGCATCCTTCCCTTGCATCCTTTTTTGAGTGGACCTAAGGAGCTTGGAAAGAACATGAGGAAAGAATAGAAGGAAGTAGAAATACACAAATGGAATGAGCCCTTAGACTAACATTTGGTCAAACAAAGCTAAAAGCATAGCTAACATTAGAGAGCATTTCTTGGGCAAATTTTTTTTTTGCAGACCTTGCCATAATATTGTTATTCTAACCAACTAGTCAGTAGCTAATAGCAGATAATCTTTTCCTGGACTTTATCAATGAAAAACCAAACAATAATTTATCAAAATTTCCACAATCCTATTTATGAATTATTTTGGATTGTATCAAGCCAAACTACTTTAAAAAGATATTGGATTATACTTCCAAGAACCTGTAATTTCTTGCAGTAATTCACTTCTGCCAGCTGACTCCATCTTCTTTTGCCATACAGTTGCTAAGGAGGGTGGGACTTGTGGATATGTTTCTAATGGTCCATTAATTAGGATGTTAACAGAGCAATCCTAATGATTGATGGCAATGGAGTTCTAGAACACTGAATTTGACACTGATTTTTGACAAAAATAATAATAATAATAATACAAATAAAAATAAAATCTTCTCTTGAATGGTTAATTACAGGAATTGAATATGGCTAATTTATCCCTTTACAATCCGTTTTGTCGACAGTGCCCAAAGGTAACAGATAACTGAATTTCAGCAATGGAAATGTATAGATTGAATCCCATCAAAGGTGATGTGTAGACTGTACCGCATCAAAGGTAAAGTATAACAGCACTGTTGTTTCGGTATTTAGTGGATGTTCTTATCCTGAGTGACTTACACAGATGACCATTTTAACATATTTTTGCAGCTGGATATTTACTGAAGCAATTTAAGTTAAGTGCCTTGCTCAAGGGCACAATGGCTGTACCCTACCTGGGAATCAAACCCACAACCTTTGAGTCCAGGAAGCCCAGTTCCCCAACCATTATGCTACAGAGAGCAGAAACTATGACCTAATAAATAATCTCTGCAGTAAAACATTTACATTATATTATTTATAGTAGTGCCTATGTTGAAATGACAATATGTCATAGAATTCACGGAAAGGATTTCTTTAAGGCTAAAACAATTCATGCAAGTCAAGGAAAATGATGGTAATGCATCTCTTATCCTGTTACGTAGGAAGTTGAGAGTCACACAAGTCTAAAACATGAATTAAGGCAAAAAAATATATCTTGCTGTATTTTTCATTGACAGAGTAATATGTCACATGTATGAGAGGACCTTTATTTGAAGTAATATTTTGTTGCTGAGATAATTTCGTGTCATTGTATTTCCTACTTAATTTTTGCTGGCTTACACAAACTACACATATCAGATTTGTGTTGTCTCTGCACACCTCTCATGTATAATATGGTGCAGTATGATGTACTGTAGTACACAGTACCATGGCACTGTGGTAAACTACACAAAATTTGTATTTAAAAAGTAAAATATATGATAGTGTACACTAAGGTATACTGAAGTATGTATTATAGGATAGCATAAAAACATGTCCTATTGGTGATGGTGAAGTATTCCCATGGGGAAGTAATATTGTGCACTAAGACACTTCAAACGGATCTATCAATATTTGTATCTATAGCAGACCTATACATTTTTGTTTTGGATTCAAATACTTTTGTTTGCTTTCTATAACCAATAAAATACTCTCAAAAAGTGCAAACCCCACCTGGTCATATTGGCAGGCTCAATTGCACCACGCAAGATCAATACAGCACAGAAAAGTACTTGAATCCAAAACAAATATGTACTGTATTTGACCTAGGTCTGATCTATAGTAACATTAACTTTTAGAGTTTATTAAAACACATTTAATTTACATACACTGAATCAAAGGGCAATTTATCACCTACTCAAGCCAGAAGCACATAATAACACCAGCTGTCTGTCAAAGGAAAGTCCAAACATGGCTCTCTCCATGGAGGCACTACCTCGGCTGGTGTCTCAGCTCAGAAAATCACAATCTCAATTATGCACATGCCATTCTGCGTAATAAATAAAGATGTCCACATTTCTGTGGTTCCTTAATTTCAAATATATTTAATGCTAAATGCAGTTGCCCTTCAAATTTATTTGACAAAAACATACGGCCAAAGCACAGCACATCTAGAAACTGTGATTGTTTCCTTATCAGCAGCCCTTCTATCATTAGAAATTACTGAATGTCTAGTATCTCCCCCAAGGCTGGTTTCATAAGACATCAAACTGGCCTTTGTGAGGCATTCCTCTAGTAATGTTTCCAGCCTACACTTCTCAAGTGACTTACTGACAATAGAGACTTGTTTAGCCGAAATTCAGTCTTTAGCAGGTTCTAACTGGCTTGGCCTTGCCATTACAAATATATCAATTGTCAAATAAAAGAGATACTTTCTAACGGCCATGAATGTGTCACAGTCTTCAGTCATTCACAGCTTTGTATGTCTACCTTGTTGACGTCTGTACGTGACGTCTTCAAAGCAGGATGAGTGACTCAGATGTCAAATGCAGTTACAAGCCTATGGCTGCTCGCTCAGTTATGTTCTGAGGATGATCTGACAGGACCTTTACACGATAGCAGGAAAAAGTTAATATACACCAGTAGTTGAACCTTCTTTTCTTATCTTTGAAAGCGTAGAACTTTATTAAAAGAGAAAATCAAATTGTATTCAATCACAAACGTGGAGTATGAATGCACGTCAAAATTAGCATTTGGTCCAAATTGTTTGTCTGACAGGAAAAAGGCATAGTAAGGCCTTGATTTAAATTCTCGGGTCTTTGTTTATCTTACAAATCTACATTTAATTTTCTGACTGAATGTCAACCAGAATGTGACTTGCATGCAATGCACAGAGAGGCAGCGAAGAGGTGGAGTGAAAATGTTAGTGAATCTGTCCTCGGGCTCTGGGTTCCTCCACCCAGCACATCTATCTCTAGCCTGCCTGGGAAAGCAAACAGCTCTCCGATTTTAAAAATGTGCTAGGTAGTTTACAGACACCTCAAAATAGAAATTGATCTGTGCTCTACATTGAGCTCCTGTCAAAGACACTAGTAAGCCTGAAGATGGGGATCAGTCTTACTCAAAATGACTGCTTGTAAAATTGGTGTGTTTTTGTGGAAAAAAGGCAAACTCCAAAACTGAACATGCTGTCGCTGTAGCATTGCAAAATCGCTATGTGCTGCATACATTCAGCGGTGAAAAATATTACCACTGACCAACTGATTTATGCAGATTTTGTTTTCTATTCTCCTACATAGTAAGAGACAATGGATAGGAATACATGCTTTTTCATGACATTTGAATTCAAAATAACCAGACAGCTCTGGCCAGTCCATTTATAGAGTGCAATGATCTCAATGCACGTTTGTGATCATAGCTTGTGGAAACAGTTAAAGTAGTGAACTTCTCAATGCAATTCAAGAATGTGATAAGTTCTAATGTGGTAAGAATTATTAATTTATTCCAGTGAGAGCACCAGGCGCCCCGCTGTTAGTAAGACTGCATGATTACAGGAGCTCTTAGTGTTCTTATGTTATCAAAGGCAAGTAAGCTTTCACGCTTTCTTTTGATCTTGGTGAATCACAGAGGAGTAGCTGATTTGTTTTCGGTTTGCATATAATGAGGTCTCAGGTCATCTGAGAAACTTCTGTGGCTTTTCTTCAAGGGAAGAGGTTTGTTGTTTGTGGGTCTTTTGTGTGTAGTACTTGATTGATTGAGTGAGTGCATTTCTTGGCTGCGTGCTGTGTGTCTGAAATGTAATTTGTCTGGCTGTAATAACTCCATGATCTACACTTTTTTTCTAGGATCAAGCTTAGCAATGCAAACTTTTGGTACAACTTACCACTTGGATATGAATTCTGTTGTTCATTCATTAATGATTGAATGAATGAATCATTGCATTTATATAGCATTTTTCTAAAATCTCAGGATTTGAACTCGCAACCTTCTTTATACAAGACCAGATACTTTTCCCTGGTTATGCAAGTCATAGCTCTGATATTTCAAGTCACTTTTTACATTGCGATACGTAACAATCACTTAACAGACACTCTTATCCAGGGCAACTCAAAAATGTGGAGAGTGACAGTGTATAATCCGTAGTGTGAAAGATGGATTTTATGACTGTCAGTCTGTAGCCATCTCCACCTGTCCATTTGATCCTGAGCAAAGCCATGCACAATTCGATGAACTTGGTGCAAAATATCATTGAAATATATTGACATGCAGTATATAGTTATACGTTCTTCTACATCTGGACTGCAAAGAAGGTTTGCGGTCTAGATGTACTGTAGAAGACCTCCCGCTTGATTCTGTTACAGTCTTGATGAAGATTGTCACACAGAACTTCAAATCACAAAAAAATTTCAAAAATTAAAAAATACATTTAAGTAATGCCTAAATATTTTTGGGATACAGCAGAATAAATATTTCCCAGTTTAACACCAAAGGCTTTTGTCAGTTGTTATCAGGTACTGTGAGAAGGATTTGTTCTTATGGGCAGGTTTTCCCTCATCAATTGACAGTATGTTTTAAAAAAAATAAAAATAAAAATTAAATTCCCTGTGGAATAAAAATCTTGCTTTTAAGTCTAGAGATAATCAGCAGCATAAAATATCTAGGTAAGAGTTAGGAAAGGCAGTTTAAAAAGCAAAATTTGAATTTTGAGAGGGACTGGAGAACAAGCTTAATGGCAAGGACAGTAGAGCGGTGTGGCAGGGCTTAGACCAGATTACTAACCGCAAATCAAAAGCACATTTTGCGATGAGGATCCCAACCTCTCTGATAAACTGAATGTATTCTACTGCATGTTTGACAAATCTGCAAGAATTCAGAATGTGCCGGTAGCCATGCGTTAAATCCCAAAAATCCACCCAAATTACAATACAGGGAACTACAATGGACAGTAACAGATTTTTAAAAAATGGATTACACGCCAATACAAACATACAAAACACATTACCATATAAAGGTTGACATGATGGTCCAGTCAGTAAACAGGCCAAAGCCAAACTACGTACCCAAAACAAACCATCGGTAGTGTCCCTCCCTACCAAGGAAAAGCAAAAGGAGACAGTCTTTCGGCCAGCACCTTCTCTACTCTGACCCAATTATCTGAAAAGGTGTTGAAACAAAGAAAGACTGCCTGACCACCTGCAACCTACAATAGAAAAGTACACTAACATGAAACTAAAACAGAAAACAAAACATGTGACTTAACAGTAGCTTAAGAGTTCTAACGCACAAGCAAGCCAACTAAAAACAAAAGATGCAGTCAAGGTGTCAAAGGAAGGCCGATATCGACAGAGAATTCAGGTTTTCATTCATTTTGGGCCGTCAGGTGGACACAGGTGTGCATCATCTGCAATCGGGTAATCAGGTCTTCAGTCAGCTCAACTGCAGGACCCAGACAGAGGCACACAGAAACTCCATAAAACAAGAAGATGTAACACCATGGACCCACCTTAGATTATTGAGGAACATGAGATGAGGCCACTACAAAGCAAAAACAGCTGCAGGGCCAGGCCAGGGGTGTATTCCAACCACTTTTTTTCTCCATTCCTTTTTTTCTCTAGACTCCTTGCCTTGTATGGAAAGCTAAATGGGTCAAAAATATGTGAAACTGACATCTGGAATCACGTGTTGTCAACATGAGCTCATTCCATTTGCTTATTTTATCTCCTTGTTTCCTTTCCTTGCTCCTAGCTCCACCCCATTGGTGGATGCAAGGAAAGAAAACAAGAAAAGGATGTAGGGACGGAGGAATCGAGGAAACGTTCACAAGGCAATTGGAATGACCTTGCTCTTTCAGGCATCGGTTTAAAGCCAGTTAGTTATAGACATGGCAGATGGGGAGGGGTGGATCCACAGGTCAATTATTATTTGAAAAAAATAATTCTGAAAAAATACTTCCGCAAAGGATGCACTTGTGTTTCCTAGCTCAAGAATTCTTTCAGAGCCTCCTACCTCCTTGAAGGAGCATTGAACGGGTTGGAATGTCCTCAAACATGGTGCACCTCGATCAATTTTCAGGTCAGTCAAGGACCTCGGAAACAAAGGACAAATAGAATTAATGATTGGAATGCACCCACATTGACAACGTGTGATTCCAGGTGTCAGTTTCACGTAATTTTTGTCTCTTTGGCTTTCCATACTTGGAAAGGAAGCAAGGACAGGAAGCAAGGAGGTAAAAAAAATAATAAGCCGGTGGAACGCACCCCATCAGCCACCCTAAAGTACTGTTCTCGCCAACTAGCCCCTGTTTTTAATGACATCTTTGGCTGGTCTCTGACAGCTTGCTAGGTTCCATCAAGTTTTAAGTCAGCTGTGATAGTACTGGTGCTTAAGAAACCCAGTGTCAGTTGTTTGAATGACTACAGGCCAGTTCTGTTATAATGATGGTGTTTGAAGGCTGAGGCTGAAAAAAAGGTTTCCAAAGCAGATCTAAACCCATATCAATTTGCTTATGGGGAAAATAGGTCAGCAGATGATGCTGTTTCTTTATGCTTTCACTGCATATAACAATATCTTGACGGTCCTGCTACCTATGCCAGGGTTTTGTTAGTTGATCATCGCTTTGCCTTCAATACAATCTTTCCTTTGAGGCTTTTTGACAAACTACTAACACTAGGAGTCAGCCAAGGCCCATGCCACCAGGTATTGGGCTTTCTACGTAACAGAACACAAGTGGCAAACACATAAACAACGTTTTCTCTATACAGAACTCTGAACACTGATGTCCTCAATGCTGTGTTTCATCCCCACTGTTCAATTCAATCTACACAACTGACTGTAAATCAAGTTCAGAGTCTGTTAAAATCATAAATATTTCTGACAAGACTAGCTGGTATCATCTCCGGTAATGATGAATCTGCATACAGGGGTGAGGTCAGGGCCCTTGTCAGATGGTGCTCTGAGACAAACCTAGAGCTAAGTATAGAGAAAACCAAAAACAAGCACAATTCTTCAGTCACTGGAGATAAACAGGATATCGATTGAAAGGGTGGAGAATTCTCATTCTTAGGCATAATAATCTCAGACACACTTACATGGGAAACCAATATGACAGCTACAATTATGAAATCATCAGAGAATACTTCTTGAGAAAACTAAAGAAGCTCAGGGTTTTTCAGACGGCCATTTTGTTCCTCTACAGGGCAGTGGTTGACAGCGTGCTGATTTTCTCAGTTGCTGTCTAGTAGAACACATCAGCACAGGACAGGAAACATTTGGAGGGGGTAGTACACTCTGCTGCCAGGTTAATTGGCCGCGACCTCCCTTCAGTGTCCTCGACTTTCCATTCTCTTACCCATCGCAAGGTCCTTTGAGCCCTCTTACCCATCCACTTTCTTTGACGTGCTCCCATTTGGGAGGAGATGGAGGTCCATTAGTACCAAAACTGGTAAATTCAAAAATTGCACTTACTCTGTAGCAATCTGATGGTGAACACTGAATGCTTAAGTCCATGATCCTGTCCAACCACAATGTGCACATTTATGGTGTTATGTTTTTTAAAAATATTTCTTTCTTTAATATGTTTCTGTATTAGTGTTCTACTGTATATTCATTAGTATTGTCTTGAGTGTGTATTACTGTATGTGTGTTGTGGTCTGTGTTGTATTGGACCCTGGAGCTGCACTGCTGAAAATTCAACTTCAGTTAAAATGGCAATAAAATATTGAATTGATGTGGTATCGTTTTTTATGAAAAAAAAGCCTGCATTGCATTTGTTGTTGTTTTGCATAAATGTGTAGATTATTTTTATATATTCTCAAGAGCGCACATTAAATACATTCTAATTATATAACATTAAATTGCTAATTAAAATTCTCTATGTCCAGAATTCAAAGTAATGGTTTACAAGAGCATCATGGTGCTGCAAAGCTGTGTTTTCCTGATAGAGCTTAGAGTCACGGGTTCCTACAGATCTGCCAAAAGCCAGCATCACGCTCTCATTAAACTGCGGATGTGGAAACAATTCACATCCAAGTTGCATATTAGAGTTCGGCAACACGGCAACATGAATGACGCAGGTCTTCTTTAAACTTAATTGGGAGAAATTGGCTGTGCTTGGCACAGCTCTTCCAAGGCCAAACACTCCCCTCAAATTACCTGAATACAGTCACTCAAGGCAGGAAAACTCAGGCATGTTATTGCTTAATCAAGAGGCAATTAACCAGCTTGAGGGTGGGGGATTGACACCTCTCTGGTGCAGACTTCTCTTGTTCTGTAACATAAGGACTTCTTAAGATTAACCCTTAATTGAAAAAAACCAGGTTAATCACTGCACAAATGTACATGTGTGAGTCTGATAGATGGTGGCATTTCACAGGCAAAAGAAGAGACGTAAATTCATCCTTGGACTCTGAGCTGGAGGGACTTTGCTGTGGTTCTCACTGCCAGAGCTAAGCCCTTGCTTATTGTGCGCAGATCTTAACTGTCCGTCACAACCACCTACAGTCAGCTTCTGTAGATTTGTCACAGATTAAATGACTACATAAGACTACATTTCCATTTGTGAGTAATCTAAGCAATCCATACATTTTTTTTAAATGTCCAGAGTTACATCAGTTAACTTGGAAAACACCCTGCTGCTGCCTCCTGATATCAAGACCCTGATGTCAACAGCCAATAAAAACAACCCTCATGCCGCTCTTAAAACTCTATAAACCTTTCACATCGCTTTTGCAAAAAGCACATAGAGTACGTGAAAAGCATATTTTCTATGTTTGAGTGTTTGTGTCTGAGAGAGAAGAATAAGGGAAAGAGAAGGAAAAGGCAGAAGATCTGCACGGTGAGGAAGAGGCAACAGGGCCTTAAATACCCAGGGAACCTTGACAAAGCCTGCTCATTTCCTGTTTCCATGGAGATGTTTTGGAGATGGACCGCTGAAAGAGGAGAAATGGACAGAGGGAGATAAAGAGACTGAGATGAGAGGTGGAAAAACTGAAAAAGTGTGAGATGAGGAAAATGGAAAGAAGGAGAGTTGCAGACACTACAGACGGAATGGCGTGAAGCTGGCCTACTCCGCTGTTCTGCCGCAGGACCCTGAGTGACATTAGCTCTGACATCCGTTACAAAGGAAAACACGAGCCTGGGCTGTTATCATCAATTTCCTTAATGACCTCCCTGCCCTCCCACACATGCACACGTCCACACACAATGTACACACCAGTGCACACACACAAATGCATGCATGTGAGCACACACATGTGCACACACACAAACACATGCACGAGGACACACACCATGTACACACATGTGCACGCACACACACGCATGCACGTGCACACACAAAATGCAGACACAGATGTACACACACGCAAACGCATGCACGTGGACACACAAAATGCAGACACAGATGTGCACACACAAACGCATGCACGTGGACACACACCATGTACACACACAAATGCATGCACGTGAGCACACACCATGCACACATGTGCACACACACAAACACGCACGTGGACACCCACAATGCAGACACATATGTGCAAACACACACACATGCACGTGGACACACATGCTGTGCTCATTACAGTGAGCAGGAGGCCTCCTTCATAGAGGAAAGACTGGTGGAGGCAGCGCATACACCACGCTGTTTGATACCTCCCTGTAAAAGTGGTTCTGGCCCCTGGAGTCCTGTGGGGCCCTGTGCTGCTGTGTATAGTGAAATCTGGGTTTTGAGTTGCTACAATTTCCGGTTCACTGTGACCTTTAGGCTCCAGATAGCATGCATACAACACTGGGGTCAAAATGAAACCCTGATTTATGGATGGGAGAGGTGGAGCGCGAGTACTGGAAACTGAAACATGGAAATGATCAGAAAAGCCAAGCTAAGAAGCATGTTCAGCATCCTACTTCTGCACTGGACTTTCTGCTGGGGGCTAACAAAGTAACTGGCATATATATCACATGTCATGTGCAAAATATAACTAATAAACACACATTATTTTAAAAATACTCTCATACCATGTCTTGTGCCTGTGTGAGAGGGGGGCTTGCAGGTGATTATAGTTAAATTAATGAGCTCATGTGAATATAGGTTATTTTAGGTCAGAGTAAAAGCAAGAAACTTAAATGTGACCAGGAGATTTTAATAAAAACCCCTCCATTAACCCAACCCTGTTCCCCAGCTGCTGAAAAGGCATTCAACGCTGGACATTTTTCTTGTATTTTGCTTTTTGTTTTTCTGTAATCAGAATAAATAAACGCTTAAGAAGAGATATTTATTAGACACTGAATGGGTGGCAGACCAATTTATCTTTTAATGGAGGCTAAATGCTTTCATTGTGTCTGGCCTATTCAGTTTTATAATGAAGATGTTAGACTACAAAAGGATACTTATGTTTGTGCTTCTGTGCGGTGATGTTTTAATAAGGGAATTTGCATGCAAGTGAAAGGATGCTAATTTATTTATCATCCCCCAAGGGTAAGAGGCCACTCAAAGGAAATCATTCTTCAACGAGCTGACCTGCTGGTTCTGTGTCCTTCTCACACTGTCTAAAACATATTACGTCAGGTCCAATATGACAAGAGGAATGTGGACTACCTTTCCCGGTCAGAAGTGAAAAAAGAAAAAACTGGCTCACGAGGCTAGAATGGTACAGACTGATTATGATTTGTTATGCTGGAGAAATCATTCATGATTCTCTTACCATTCCCTTAACATGTTTAAACAATGTGAATCTGGTAAAACATTTTCGTGTTTTGGCTGCATGCTGTTTCAGTTGAAATAATCGGCCTTGATTCACCATCTGTAGAGTCTTAAGGGGCAGCTTGTATAGGCTGGATTGGAAACAATAATGGCAGTGTAGTCTGGAGAGCATTTAAAATATAATCTTCAACGTATTACCTATAAAACTACATATTCAATATGGAAAAACTCCCTTAAAATGAATCCCTGCTAGGTTTAAACTTCACCTTTGAAACTTAGAAATTTTTTGGTTAAAAAGTTAATCATATATACACATTTTCTGGGCTGCTGGATGGCTCATTCTGTTAATACATTGCTCTGTTGAATGTGGATAGCACGCAATTGACTCTAGCATTACCCAGAGATGGGATGGGAGTACTGACATGTTGTCAAATTGAAAAAGAGGTTGCCATGAGTGTTGCAGCATGAGCATGATTGAGAAAAATGGGGAAAAGCTTTTTTTTTTTTTTTTTAAATACAATTTCTGTGAATGTATAACCTTGCCTTTTTGGGTGAAGTATCAACTCTGTCACAGACTAGCTCTGGGGGCTGTGATTCGCCAGCCTTAGGGGCTGCAGACAGTGTGCAGCTGTGATTCGCCAGCCTCAGTGGCTGCAGGCAGTGTGCAGCTCTGATTCGCCAGCTTCAGGGGCTGCAGGCAGTGTGCAGTTGTGATTCGCCAGCTTCAGGGGCTACAGACAGTGTAAACCTCATTGGCTGCAGGCAATGTGCAGCTGTGATTCACCAGTCTCAGTGGCTGCAGGCAGTGCACAGCTGTAATTCGCCCAGCCACAGAGGCTTCAGGCAGAGTACAGCATTGCCATCAGAGCGCTTTTGAAAGATTGGTGGAGCATTGGTGTTGAAGGAGGCTTCGATGAACAAGAGACTTTTGATGGCACTGCCTGTGCTGGAGAGCGTGTTTATGACTCACCGGGACTATCTGATTGATCAGCTGACAAAGTCGGCAGGCTCAGTTACCCGCCACGCTAGACGCATGAAATAGCTTCGAAAGGCCAGGTCAGGAGAGGAAGGGACCGGCCCACGCGAGTCGCCCTGTTGTCCGGGCGCGTAGCTGTAGCCCTGCAAGTGCTCCAGTACTTCCCAGCCTCGGCAGCCCACCATTAGCACACCACTGCTATTTCCCCGGGTCTCTTGTCAAGAGGAAAGCTTCTGTGGGGGACATAATACGATAATCTGAAAAGCAATTAGGCTAGCTGCAAATGGCAGCTGTTAAGCTACACCCCCTACACATCTCACTGTGCTGACTTGCACCCCATCACACGCTCCCAGCTGATACTTTTTATTTTTCTCATTTACTAGGAGCTTGTTAACACCGTTTCGAATAAGGGTTCTCATTTTTACTCCAGCTCATTGGCACGTAGCAAGTTCAGGAAAGGGTGTTACAAATTCACTTTGTAACACTGCAGAGTCAACTACTTAACTCGCAGCAGGAAAAGAAAATAGGGCCTCGTTAGCAAAGCTGCTCAATATGGCATGTAATTTGTGGCTAAGTGGAAGTCTTGCTGAGGATAATTTGATACAATGGTTTGCATCACTGCTGGTCTTAGCTAAGTTTCTCCCTGTGTTGTCACGGGGGCACCGACTGCACTGAAAAAAAATACTGTGCTGCGTGTATCACAGTTATTGTTCATTTAAATATGCCACACCTGATCCTGGATACTCATAATCAGAATCAGAATCATAATGCTGCTTTTTGCAGTATGTAACACATTATAATGATGTCCAATGGGTTTTAATGTCAGTACTACAACGAAAAAGAAAAGTCAGATCATTGCTATGCTGACTGAATGACCCAAAAATTGCACAAAACGTTTTTTCATTTTCAGCTGCTGGGCACAGAAAATTGACAAATACAAGCCATTTATGATCACTGATTCTCAGTCTTAGTCCCGAGGCCTCATTTATAAAATGGGATAACAATAAGATTGTATCTTAAATAGTGGTTTACACAGAAAACCCACTTTGAAGTGAACGTGATCATATCTTTATGTAAAGTTCATGCTAGATGCAAGTTAATTACTTGTTGGTTATGTGGAGTTACTGCACGTGTAAGGGCTGCTCACAAATCCCAAAAGGGTGCTGTGTTTGCCTTTTAAGAATCAATTTAATTAAGAATCAATAGGCAAAAAAATGGAAGTTAATTTGAGATTTATATAAGGTACATAAAATGCAGATACGACATTAAGCCAATGTAAGAAACTGTTGTCAGGCTCAGTTATTGTTCTAAATGTAAGCACAACTTGCCAAATGACCTTAAGATTACATTTAAGTTTAAATCCAAGAACATTTTTACAAATGAGGCCCCAGGAAATAACCTCTGACTTGGTCTTAAGTCAACCAGGCCCCAGAATGGATTAGGTTTGATTGATGTGATTGATTATAATCCTTCATATCTCCTTGCTGTGAAAAATCTGTTAGTCTAAAAACAAAAATAAAAGTGTTTCACCTGTATATATATAGACCCTGTTAAACAAAGTACAGTAGGGTGTCTAGACCGATTAAGATCAAATGAATGATTCAGTTGTTAACTGAACAAATAATGAAATGTAATTTAATTTGATTGTGTAGCAGGAGTACCATCTTAATTTAGTGGCACAAATGACCTAAATAATTTATTTTAAAAAAATCTTTTTTCCTGGGACAAGCTAACCTCTAATGACATGTTTTCTTCAAAAAGAAAAACAAGTGATCTTTTAAATTCATATCAATATCCAGTGATGACTCAATAAAATCCAATTAAATGAGCTGCGTTTTGCAAAATAGGACAACATTCTCTGCATCACTCACAAGGAAATCCAATTCAGTAATTTCCTTTAATAACAAAATACTGTGACATTCTTTCAGTAGGATATCAAATTAATTCACCATCCACAACAATTTTACTTCATAATGCCTCACTGTGTGAGATCAATTTCAAGTTTGATTCGTGATAATTTAACCTGAAGTCCATACCTTTGCTTGCTCGGTCATTTTTTCTTTGTTGCTGTGATGTTGGGATATCGATTTTAGCACCTCATTGTTGTGTGGAACCTCATGTTTATGCAACCACAGGCCACTGCCTACTCTGGTCACAACTGTTCCATACACCAAACACCCAGCCAGAGTCTCCGCTCCTGTGCTAATCATAGTGACAGTCCCACATTCATGATTAATTAGCATTGCTAAAAATAAAGACATTTCAGCAAGGGGCTGGTTTTTACTTAATAAATGTCTCTGAATGCGTAAATACATCCACCTGTGGGGATGCACCTACATATTAGATTCACAGACAGTTGCTGTGGTCAAATTCAGAGAAGAGAATCAAATGGGTACATGGCTCCTGTGGTGGTCATGGCCCCTGGAGTTTACAGAGAGACCAACAACCCTGTGATGAACAAGTGGTTTCAAAGAAAAGGCTATTCAGACAACATAAAAGTAGACCGATTCAGCCAGCAAACTGGTGTCATAAAATGAATCACACAGCTCAGGTGGCTACACTCCAAATGCCCTATAATTTTTACTCTTCCATGAACCGATTAAAGGCTTTCTGACTGGGTCTTGTGTAAAAAAAATACGATGCAGCCAGGGAAGCTGCGAGAAATGTCTTATGTTATAAAGCAAAGGACTAAAGCAAAAAAAAAACAAAAAAAAAACAAATGGCTAAAGCAAGAAAAAATATATTTTTTTAAGATCATAAAAATGAATGTGAAAGTGTCCTCAGTATCAGCCAAAACAACAAACACAAAATCAAAATGAAGAGCTAAAGAGTAGAAGAGTAAAAAGTTTATATCTTCTCAGGTTTTATATAACTATGGAGCTTGAGGTCAAAATGACCCCAAACAACACCGATGTGTACAAAATGTGTACAGGACAAGCTGAACAAATTCTGTTAACCATGTTTTTAGAGTCACTAAACCTTGAATGGGGTCAAATTGACCCCAAACATAATAGGACGGTTAAGAGGACAGACAGCACAGGCAGTTAAAAGTCTGTAATAAGTTTGGTTACATCACTAACTGCAGCAACCACTGGAGCTAGACAACATATTAGGCAAGAGAGAGTCAAGGCATTTATCATGTAAAACAGAAACATGAACGGCTGTGCCATACCTGGCCCAAGGACGTGATTTCACTTTCATTAAAATGTAAAAGCCCAGCCTTTGAAACACAGAAGCACTCAAATCATACGGCCAAACTCCGCAGCTGTCAGTGTGTCTGCAGAAGATTCGAAAGTGGCAGTCTGCCAGGTTTCATTTTTCATAGAGAGTGACATCACTTACACTCGCCGTACAAGCAGTAGCAGGGAATGAGGAGCAGACCAATCATCTAGGTTGACACTATTCAGTCTCACCATTCCCTCTGTAAGGTTCATGTGACACATTTAAGGACATCTATCACTATAAGAACTCACAGATTAAAGTAGACATGGATGATCAGATCATCTCTATTCAAGGCTATTGCAATTGGAGGTGAAGATAGATCAGAAGATGAATTCTGCCCTTAAGCACTGATGCTGGATCAGGTTCAGTTTTGTCATATAATGGTGGGGGAAGGGTCGTGTGAGATCAGGGACAGACTATGAACTCCTCAGACTAGTGTTGGGAAGTATGATTCTTTAAAATGAATCAGTATGTTTGAGTCACTACATTAAAATGAAGTCATTCAAGTTACTTTCTTAAACTTAACTGTAAAAAAAACCAAACACTCGTTTTGTTAAATATACCGTTTACTTTTTATTTCTGCCGGACCGTCGCAGTTCTTAGCAAAACTCAGGTACGACATACACTTTATTGTAACAGAGAGGCTGGATTTCTATTTTCCTGCTTAAGTACTGCATCTTTAAAAAGATGTGTGCTCTTTTAGCAGCGAAATACAGTAAGTATCTTTATTCAGCACAATGCAACAGCGTCTTTCTCACCCACAGCCAACTTTCACATGGTGTGAATTCACCCTTAGTTTAATAACTATCAACACAGAAGCAACTGTTAAGCATATTTTACTACAATAACACTATAATGTTTAGCAGCTGCAACATTTATTCTGCAACATCAGTCTTAATTATGCTGTACCTCCTAGGACTCTGGGAATGTGGGCGGTTCCAACTTAATAACAGCAGTGCTCACTACATTATGAAACTTGAAAAGTTATTAGTGGTGATACGGTCTCGGCTGTGCATAGTTGCATAAAAAATGTATTTAAAAAAAATATATATTTTATACTTATTTATATAAATATTTTATTATATTTATTTTAATCTACAGTCTATGTAACGGATACCACAGTAGACTTCCATAGGTTTTTTTTCCGGAACTTTAGACTGAAAGTAATAATTTGTCTAAAGCTGTCTTTATTAGGCTGGAAAAATACAGGACATACCTCATTCACGAAAGATTTCTGTCATGCATATCCTGTGGTCATTCAGAATGTTCTTTGTGCACATCCTCAATTAATGCTATGGGTCAGCAAGGTGCAATACCCAAGTAAACCTTGAGGGCAGTATGCGTGTTATGCTTAGTGACATGACAAAATCCTACAAAGAAATACAGATTATGTGTCTTGAATTATGAGACAATTTAGTGATACCACCTTTTATGAAAAACTCTACTCTGATCCCACATGCGGGTTTACTACCCTGGCCTGATTCATGACTGACTCACACACTTGTAACAATTCTGAATTCATTAAAAATGGATTGAGTTCTTCAAGGTTGAGAATCCAGTGATCATAGTCATATACACCCTACCTAAGGTGCATAAGGGCCATACAAGGCCCCTCACTTGCAGGTCTGTTTTAAGTGGTATAGGTAGCCTCACAGAGAATATCTTGTTGTATGTCGACCACTTTCTGAAGCCATATGTAATTACCTTGCCTTTATACACTAGGCACTCTATGGATTTTATTAACACTGAAAATTCCTTACTTGTCACTGTTGATGTCCAAAGCCTTTGCACTAATGTTCACCACAAGGGTGGATTGAGAGCATAGATTGAGGACTATTTGGCATTTTCTGAACCAACGCCCAGCTTCATCCAAAACTAGTACAGAGTGCATAGTGGATTTACGTCAGCAGGCACTCGTTTGTAACTACTTTTGTTTTCGAAATGATTTTTGGCTGGACCGCAACAGCGGTGTCTGTGACTGAGTGACTGAGTGACTGAGTGACTGAGTGACTGAGTGACTGAGTGAGTGATGAAGTTACACCATTGGTTGGCCGAATTATGAAGTTACAGCCATTGGCGGCCGGATCACGTGTGTTAGGTCCAGCTATATACTAGGTTTTGACCTGGTCTTGCTTTTCTCCAGTCTAAAGGCACAACCATCAGCTGCAAGAGGGCCTCTAACTATGGGGCAATTCGAATATAAATGTGTTGAATCCAGAAGTCAATCTCGTTACTTTCTCATAATATTACTGTACAAAAGCTACATCAATGCTACTTTTGAATGTGGATTCCATTGTAAAAGAACTTGAAGACTTCCATCACCATCTTAATTCCTTGGATGAACACTTGCACTTTGCCATGGAACATGACAAAAAGCATATCAGTTTTCTGGATCTCCAAGTTTCAAAATTTGGAAATATGTTGCACACAGACCTGTTCCATGAACCAAAGGACTGCAACACTTGGCTTCAGACCAACAGCTTCCACCTGCAGGCACTTATTAAAAGCCTACCAATTAGCCGGTTCTGCCGTGCTTTGAGAACCTGCAGCTTTGATAAAATGCACCAAACACAGGCTATTGACCTCACTGACAGGCTCCTCAAAAGCGGTTATAAAATTGAATGGATTTACCACCGAAGACATGTAACGAATAACCTGTAAACCCTCTATGCTGCATGAAGCATTCTTCTCTTAGATGTGAATCCAAGAAAACCATTCTTGAACATTGGCACATAATTGAGTCGGACCCTAAATTCTTTTTGAGGGCCTTCCTAAACTTGTCTTTAACCCCTAATCTAAGTGACTGCCTCGTTGCCTCTGATATGTGCTCTCCCCTGCTTGCTTCACTGTTGCCACCCATCTCTGATGGTAACTACAAATATGGAAATTGCACTCAGTGTGTCTTTACCCACAGATGTAAATCATACCACCATCCTCAAACTGGTCAGGACATCAGGATACAGGGTATAATCACATGTAGCACTACGCATATTGTTTGTCTTGTCAGGTGTCCTTGTGGACTAGCCGATGTGGGTAAGACTTGTGGTGCCTTACGTGTAAGGACAAGCAAACACAGGAGCCATATCAGACGAGGTCATGAGAGAAACCCAAGTTTTATGTCCACACTCTTGCATCGTTCCTACATAGCGTGCTAAAACGCCATTTTCTCTGTTGTTAAAATGTATTTTTTCTTTGTTATTAGGACCTGAATGCTGTTAAATTCATTGCACCTATGGTGTTAATGTATGCATATGTGCCTCTCTATACCGGGCGGCACGGTGGTGCAATGGGTTCGAATTCTGACCTGGGACGTTCTGTGTGGAGTTTGCATGTTCTCCCTGTGTCCGTGTAGATTTCCTCCGGGTACTCCGGTTTCCTCCTACAGTCCTAAAACATAAAACCAGCAAACAGTAAAGCAAATACATTTTTTGGTTCATTTATCAAATTCCTGATAGGCATTCTCAAGGCATTTTCCTCTGGAATTTCCAATGAGCATTGGGAAGACTTTTGCTTTAGCTAGGGCAGTGGCTTAGACTGGAAGCCATGACACAAGGCTATATAGTTTCACAAATAAATTTGTAGATCTTTTCATTGAGAATGTCAGGGTTGTCACTTTCTTCAGCTGTCTGGCACTGTGAGTCATGCGTCCTCAAGTCAATCCTTTTTCTAAAAAGGTCTATTTTTTCAGTCTAAATGAGCAGGTTTCTGACATCACACGGCATGTGCGTCATAGCATATGGGTGCAAGAGCGAAGGTTTTAGTCGTTGCGTCGTAAGTGAAGGCACATTTGCCCATCTTCTCAATCAATTTGGAATGAAAGCAGATATCTAGGCAACTCAACTGAGTGGCTGTAGCAGATTCAACCAGGGAATAACCTTATTATCAATGATATATTTAATGTGCAGCAATGGCCACTATTTCTGATATATTTCTATCCTTTATGGTTACAAGCTGAGACCGTGCGGAGGTCACTGGGAAACAGCACTAGGAAAAGATCAGGACCAGCATCGGGTGTTCTGATGTGGTGCTCGTTCCTCACACAGGAAGTAGAAAACCTGGGTCGCTCCTTTTCTGTCCTTGCCCTCTCCTTCTGAGCAGGCAGGTTACTTTTGTCATGTAACATTAATGCAAACATTGCAGCAACACTGCAACACTGAAAATGTTGTGCCTGAGAGTTCTGTGAAAACACAATGCTTTTTTTTTTTTTTTTTTTTTTTAACCCCTGTGCTGTCCTGTCTTACTCCCTCCCCTCCAGTGGAGACTGTTGTAAATTCTTTAATCCCCAGAATTATAATTTTTCAGCCTGGGAATTTTTTTGGGCTGAAAAGAGCAGATGCAGTAGCATTACTCAGTTTATTGTTCTGACGGTGGATTGTGCAACTCTCGAGTGGTTTCCCATCAAGACCAATGAACAGGTGAACTCATCCAAGGCTGTAGATTCTGAGACACCCAAAGTAGAAAAGGTCACTCTCTGCACCCACAGAGGGGTACTATTTAAACTGCACTAAGCTGTAGTAGCGCACAAATCCTTCTATGAATCTAAATGAAATCTTCATTACACATAATTAGAACAGAAGACAATTTTACTAAAATAAGGTGTAAATAAGGAATAAATTATGTTAACAATGTCAAATACGACTTTTGCGTGTGTAATTTCATATGATAAAGCACATTTTCTACAAATAGGTAACATTTAAATAATATATTTGAAGTACAGTACCAATCACCTGAACATGACTTTTCATGGTATCTGTAGCATCAGGGCAGCTATAGAAAGCAAAACAAAGGACTCTGGGAATTGCCATACAAAAGTCAACTCTTGCTGGAAAGGCACACCACCCTGCAGGTGAGAAGGGGGAGATGCTTCCCCCTACTGGCACAAGAGAGCATTGTCTCTAAATACAACCAATTTAATACAGAATGAGCCACACAATGATAATCATAATGTGAAGAGCCATTCATGTACAGCAACAGTTTTGACAGTGGAATGCTTGCCATTTTTTAAAGTACTGTGTTCTGTGCTTAAAAACACACATACATACCCTGGAGCAGCTGTGTCAGATTGCATTCCTGGTCCGCTAGTTTTTGGTGCGTGTGTACATACACACACGCACGCATGCACACGCACGCACGAATGAACACGCGCGTACACACACAACCCATTTTCAAAAGCCAAAATTGGCTCCTGGTGGAAATGAAACCACAACAACCTGCAGACACTCACCCTTGGTTTCGATAAAGGAGCTGTTTTGCCCTGGGCTGCCTTGCCTGCAGTATTTAATGCAGAGAGTTTCACAATGAAAGACCCCAGTTATTAGCATGTCAAAGGCAATATAAATATGCTGTGTGTGCTTATTGCTCACATGAAGTACTGTTTGTAAGAATGTGATGAATAATTTTTGTGGGGAAGAGGTTGTGAAAACACACAGCCAACCACCACCTTAGTCAAACAGACAAGGCGAAGTGCTGTGCATACAGGGGAAATAAAATTAACTACTTAGGTCCTGGACCTGGGTCTGTCTGGCTATACATAGCACATTTAAAATAAGCAGACTGCAGCCTTGGCTCAAAATGGTCAGACTTGGATATAGTTTATAGAATGACAAATATAACAGTAATATGTTTTTGCAGGTGGGTCGTATTGAAAACACGATAGATTAAAAGCCCATCAGTATATATCGCCACTTAAATTCCAGCATTAGAAAGTCTGAATAAAAGCTCAATGCCAATGATAAATACAAGCCTTGTACTAGGCAATGCATGCTGTTATCCACAGTGACAGCAGAAATAAATAACCAGAGGGAGATGATCTATTGAACTGAGGGGGAAAAGTGCAACCTCGTCATTATTTGCCCATTGTTTTCTGCCCATAATTTACATGAGAAGCTTCAGGCATGAAGAGTCTGAATATAAAGTCTGTTTTGATACCTCAGGAACAGGGCCGTGAAAGTTTCTTTGGACTGTCCAGTCGTTTGATTTGGAAGTAATTTTTTTGCATATAATCAACCAAAAATGATCATAACAACAATAAATTTGAAAAAAGATGAGCGCATCCTTGTTTTGAGCCATGTTTATCACAGAGTGCTTTATTTTAAGGGGGTACAGTGTCCTGCTTTCAAAATACTAAAACTACAAAATATGACCAAAAACATAACAAGTGGCTCATTAATAGCACAATGCAACAGACAACACAATAAATCACATGACTCATCTCCCACGAGAGATCAGCCAAGCCATTAACCAGCGAACCAGAAAAACAAGCCAGCACAAAAAAAAAAAAAAAAGTAAACATTTCAGTTCTACTAGTGGTGCAGGAACGGACAGAAAACTCCCAAGGAGAGACACACACACAACACACAACTTTCATCTTATGGAGAGACTCGCACAAAACACAACTTTCATTTTATGGAGTGACTCACACACACAACTTTCATCTTATGGAGAGACTCACACACGACTGATCTTATGGAGAGACTCACGCACACAACTTTCATCTTTTGGAGAGACACACACATGACTTTCATCTTATGGAGAGACTCACACAAAACACAACGTTCATCTTATGGAGAGACACACACACAAAACACAGCTTTCATCTTTTGGAGAGACACACACACGACTTTCATCTTAAGGACAGACTCGCACAAAACACGAACAGGAACGGACAGAAAACTCCCATGGAGAGACACACACACACACAACACACAACTTTCATCTTACGGAGAGACTCACACAACACACAACTTTCATCTTATGGAGAGACCTGCACAAAACACACCTTTTATCTTATAGAGAGTCTCACATAAAACACAACTTTAATCTTACTGAGAGACACAACACACTGCTTTCAGCTTACTGAGAGTTGTGTTTACACATTTTGATATCGCACACTCACACCTGAGCACTTTTTCATGGGTCCTTTCAGAACATCTCACATTTCAGCACGAGGGCGAAGGCTGGTGACCAAACCATGCCACACGGGTCCCGAGCCACAGGTGAGGTCACTTTCCAGCTGCCCAAGGAACAGCTGTAATGAAGCCTCCCTGATCTCTCTTTAGCTGTGTTTATCCATGATAATAAATTACAGGTAATAAAAGGTGCCATGCCACTCGATACCAATATACATTTCCTTTTCTCCTCCACTCTGCTGATCAGCTATTGACCCTTCTGGCTTGCACACCGAGTCCTGGTTTCTGACAATAACAATGTGTCACAGTGTCTCACTGTCTTGCGCTCAGGCCATGAACAAACACAGGCAGGAGAAGGAATCCTTAAGATGGCTCCATGTTCTTTGTTGATGGAGAGTGGCTCGTAAAAGGCTCGTGCCTGACGTCGAGATCGCAGCCCGGGTACGCTCGCAATTCTGCTGTTTGAGTGGAAGCGGCCTGTGGTCGGGTTCCTGGGACGGTTTGGTCACGGCAAAGCTCGGGACGCGCAGCAGAGGCACCCGCAGCCGGCACACAGCCCCAGGACGGCCCCGGCGGCGACGGCCAGCCGGGACCTCCGCTTGTACTGCAGAGCCTTCTTCACCTCCTGAGAAGACGCGTCCACGAAGTCCACCGTGCGCAGGACGTGGTACTCGATGCGGTCCACCTGCGCTTGCTGCTCGGACACCAGGACCCCCAGGGACAGGAAAAGGCCGTGGAGCTCCCCCACCTGCTCCTCCAGAGCCAGCAGCTGCCGGTGCCTCTCCTGGGCGAGGGCCAGGTGCCGGCGGGCCTCCAGGGCCTGAATGTCGGACCCCACGATCTGCGGCGCGCGGGGGCTCTCCGCCAGCCTCTGGATCTCCTCCTCGCCCAGCTGCAGCCCGGCCAGCTGCATCTGCCGCGCGATCTGCTCCCGCAGGCGCACCGCGTACTCCGTCTCCCAGGAGTAGTGCCGCCCCACCACCTGCGTGTGGCGCCGCAGCAGGGCGTTGAACTGGCAGTGCCGCATGCGGCTCTCCAGGCCACATCCCGCCGGGCCTCCCGCCGCCACCGCCGCCTCCTGCTGCTGCTCCTTCATGTTGGCCAGGCTCTCCTGGACACCCTTCGCCAGCAGGGAGAACTCCTCCTTCAGCCGAGCCAGGATCTGCTTCTCACTAAAAACCTCTTCGCTGGAGGTGCTGCACAGGACCTTATCCTGCTTGCTGTGGATGTCCTCCGAGAGGTCCTGGAGCTTGTCCAGTTTTTTCGAGAGCCGGGACACCTCATCAAAGAACTCCTCCAGACCGGCAGGGAGGTCCTCCCGATAGGCTGCGTTGGCATAGCCGGGGATCTGGAGCTCCAGGTCCAGGAAGGTCTCATCCCTGTCGTCATTGTAACCGCTGAGCTCGTCCAGTCTATCCCTCATCTCCAGCTCCCAAATTCTGTGTTGCTCGCCGGCTCCCACACTCCCGTCTTCCCAGACTCTTGCTTCCCGGACGCCAGAACGCAGGACTGCTGCGTGCGTCACAGGCGCTCTCCAACCTGCAGTCTGTCCGCTTCCTGCTCCATCGCAAGTTTCAAGCAAATATTGACAGGCGTACACAGCCTTTGTGTTCTGCGTCATAAAGTTCAAATCAACCGTGTCGTTTTCTTCTCTTATGCCTTGTGCACACCACACGGCTTTCAAAAGCCTGTCAGAGAGCATCTCACATTTAATGCCCGTCCAGGGCTTTTCCTGCATTGAAATGTGCTAGGAGGGCCACCTAAACTGCCTATAGAAGAGAGAGAGAAAAAATATGGTCATGAATGACACAGCATTTCAAATTTTTTAAGTTTTGACGCTAAATGAATTACAATAGAAACTGCTTAATTGCATAAAAGAATGAAACGCAGGCGAATGACCTCTTAGGCTTCCGCTATCGACACGATTTTCAGCAGAAACTGCTTACCTTCGTATATTTTTTGCAGTTTTATGACTATAGAGCAATTGTCAGTTTATGCCATTATCTGCCCATTATGATATGCAATTGGTCATAAATCCAAAAAAATATTCAAGATATGCGCTAATGGTTTATGCGAATATGCAATCTCTTTACAATGGGCTGAATGGGAAATGGTTTGAGGAATTCAATAAAATTACCCAAATCATGTGATAACCCGTTCTGCAATTAAGTGGATTCTACTGTATTAAGCTACACTGCTTTCGCTTGCGCAGATTGAAGTGAGAAATAAATTTTTTTTTTTTTTTTAAAGCCTTTAATGTTGTGTAGGGTACAGGTAACACAAGTTACAAAAAGTGTCTCTGACCGCCTGACATTAAACGGCCATCGGGGAAAAAAAATCTTGACTAAAAAACGTGTAGTCCATGCTAGGAATTTGGCGAAGTGCGGCAGAAGTCTGGAGGTCACGCATGTACCTGCTGCAGCTCGAGATCGATGCAAACCCTGAATCCACAAGTACTGATCCAGTTATACTGACCACGTTCCAATTTGACTGCTGAAAGGGCCATAGTTACTGATCTAGGCAGCACAGTATGCAATAACTATGACACTCACGGTCGTTTCAGGCACCCTCTAAAATATAAAAGGTAATACTGTGAAAAAATGGCTTACTCTATGGAAATAGTGCAATTGAACCATTCATATTATAAATATGTATAAATATAAATATGAATAAAATGAAGCATAGAATACTGGAATAGGTAATGTTATGTCTTAGAAGTTGGGACTGATCCTTGTTTCTGGGGAGGGTATGCAGAGAGATAATACGAGATGAGTCATATGGACTTCACTCAGAGATCTGTGAATCTCAAGGGTGACAGGTACACTGATGACGTACTTCGGTTCCAGAATACTGGGTTTAACCGAGTTTACTTTCAGAAACAACAAACAACAAATGTAAGGAACTACACACTAAAATTCCATTTCTCACAGGTCTCTGAATAGTGGTCATTGTAGTTCTTCTGAAATGACGCAGGCTTTATAAATGCAAAGCTAAATAAATTTGCCTTATAGGATCAAACTTTGCAATTTAAATGAAAAAAAAAAATGATTAAAAGTTTTAATATACAATACATTCTACACCCAAAGTAACTTTTCAAAAAGCTTGATAATAGTAGCACTGTATTACTGCGATGTTTCAAATGTGAGATCACAAAGCTTAAGTTTTCAAAACCTCAAACCCCACCCCCGCGAATGAACAAATGCGCAGTTGTTACCATTAGAATTCGTCTTAACCCAAATCTGCCAGCGTTTATTAAAAAAAAAACAACAAAAAAGGCAGGGGGACACCGTTCTTTGACAGAATCTACCAGTTTTATTAAGTCTACCAGTGAACATGGAAACCAGCTACAAAGTACATTATATACTCATTTAGAATCAGAACCTCTATCAAAATGAAAACTTTACAAAAATGTACAGGTTTTTTTGTCATTTGTCCTTTTTTGTTGCTTACATTAAGAAATAAAAAAACAGAAAAAAAAAAAAAAAAAAACAACAAAAAAGCCACAACCCTCATTGCATATAAACTAACATTTGGTCTGCCACAACGGCAATTCAACTAGATTCCCTGAACATTAGATTTCTCACAAAGGGTCCTGAGAGATGGGCAAAAGTTGAGATTTTGGCAGAGATTATGTCCCCTGGAACGCACCTCTCCTCATATGATGCTAAGGGGGGAAAACCCCCCCCCCCCCCCCCCAGCGACCATAAAGCAGGACCAGGTGGGATTCCGGTTGATATACGGAGACAGCAGCACCTGTACTTTCAGACAGGGAAAGGACTTATTGCTTCCGGTACTCACAGCCTGGACAGAGATTCCTTTGTAATGGTCGGAGGACAAATTCGAGAAAGGCTGAGACGGTTGGTAGGTGGAGTGGAATCTACTTGTTTGTGTGTGAGGGGGGAAAGCTGTACAGCCAGACCCACAGAGTCGAGATCAGGCTGAGAAAGTCAGGGGAGAAGGGGAAAAAAAAACTAGAGAGAAATGGAACTCAGGTTGACTGTAAATCAAGTAATAATCACATAATCAAGACTGAATGACTTTTTAACAGCCTTCATGGTCAGTGTGTGTGTTTGAGTGTGTGTGTGAGTGTGTGTGAGTGTTCCAGGCTCCTGATTCTGTTGGGTTGCTGTGTAAGGCTGACTAGGTCTGCAGAGTTTAGCACCTTGGACAGGCGGGCGAGGGTCCGTACTCAGGACAGGAGACTGCCCCACCGTGGTACGAGTCACGAGCTCCTGTCGGCTTGAGTTCAAACCTTATTGAGCCTTAATCGTCATCACAATAATCACCCCCCCCCCCCCCCCCCCCCCCCCTTTTACAAACAGTGCAATACACCTTGATATTTCTAAAAAGTGATGTCAGGGTAACAGAATGAGCAATTCCCCCAACGCAATACAAAATGGCGGCTTTGAAGCCGGAGAGAAAGGAGCGGTTTTAGAGCGCTTGAAGAGCTGCGATTAAGTCTTAATAGCTTAAGACAATGGGAGAACTGATCAGGTTTTTCTGATCCCCAACACTCTCCTACAAACTACAAACACCACAACTGTGACAGAGGACAAAGAACACTGATAGCAAAACACGGATCCAAACGTCTTCAGGACGAGGACCACTGATCCTCATTCTGGAATATGTCCAATAAGCCATCATATTATATGAACCGCCTCTGAATGTTTATGGATAGCTCTTAATAGGACTCTGATTATGGACTCAAGTATGCCACTCATGCAGTTATGAATACTTGTACAAAACTAATCAGTGGCAGGTTTTGTACACCTGGCAAACAATGTATCCATGGAAAATTCACCCTGCACCTCAACCAATCAGGCGAGAGAAGCCATGCAGCTTGTCATTTGGGCATATCAATCTGAATCCGTTCTAGTTCTCATTTGTGCAAGTTACAGAGGTCCATTTGGAGCCCTGCTCATGTTCAAGAGAGCGTTTGACAACACCCACAGAAGCATCAAATTACAACTTTCAGATCCTTCACCAAAAGCATGGCAACCTGATGTTTCCAGGCCAGTTATTAGGACCCTGGAGCATCTGCGTTTCTCAGATCCATACAGTAGCAATACTGAAGGAGACTGTAAGACCACGTAACACAGGCATGAAATGAAATAAGTACTGGGAGAAAAGGATCGCTTTCCAAATAGATATTTATTTCTCCAATAACAGAGCACTGAGGGAATCACAAAAAACCCATCTGAAAAGGCCAAGGCAGGATTCGATTCAAACCGCAGATCGTGCCGGCCGGGGTCAGGAGCTTCCAAGAATCGGTTTCGGATTTGTTCCTGAATCGGCAAATTCGCGAAGGCCGTGCGAGAATGAACAAACGGCTGAACACGCTCAGCGGCACCCAGGCCAGGCCGGAAGGAGAACGATTACAATCTGCGTTTCGTCCGTGATCATCAACTCTATCCCACTCTATCCAAAGCGCCCCTCATCTGAATCCAAAGCCAGGAAAACTCCCTGAATAACAAAACATGATCACATATTCCTTTGAATAATATACACACACACACACACAATAGCTGGTGAAAAGGTAAAATTCCAAAATTAAAAAAAAAGGGTACAAAAAATACAAATATTCACAGATCGGACGCACACAAAAAAAAGAAGTTATGTAAACAAAGTGACTCATAATGCTTGGATCCTAGAAAAAAAGATTGTTCGAGCAGCCCCGTCCATCACGAGCCCGGCCTCCCACGATTCCCGTTCAGGAGGAACAACGGCACCCCCCCTAAACAGCCGCTCGTTCTCAGTGGTTGCGAGGCTACTCTACCGTCTAGTCAACAGCACCAACCTGGGATATCAGATCCCGGTTTGGGTCGAGTTCATTTAACAGTGCAGCAGCGTATCCCACGAAGTTCAAATCACAAGCGACACAACCCTAGTTCTAACTTCCCCTTAAGCAACACACCCTTAATACGGTGGTGCAGAGAACACAGGCTAACTGCATTGAGCCACACTCCCCCCAGATTAGAAGGTACAGCCCAGTCTTTGCTGGTGTCCCACACACCTATAACTCCAACAAGCTTGAGAACACAGTGGCTCAGAGCTAGCACAAACGATTCTACAGCCCATGCTACCAGAAACCCCAAAAGCAAAAAAAATTCAGAATAAAAGTTCTTTGCAATTCAGAGGACGTGCTGTAGTCGTCTCACTGAGCACCAGTCACATTAAAACAGCTTCCCCACTGAAAGCAGACACCTATGCACCTTTCCAACTCTGACCTGCATAGCCTTATGAAAGACAATATTGAGTTGAGCCTTTTTAATATAAAGTTTTTTTTTTTTTTCGTTTTTTTTTTTTTTTTTTTTAAATCCTCAGGAAAATCATGATCAGAGACGCAAAATCTGGAAAATGTCGATGAGAGGCTCCAGGCATCAGTCTCGGGTGGCGGGCGACCTTCGGCCCCGAGGGTCACAGGGTGGCGCCTTTTTCCAATTCGGCCCGGGGTTTGGGCCGCGCCGGTCACGTCCTCGCCGGTGAGCAGGCCGCCCCAGAGTTCCCGGCGCCTCGTCAGCTCCAGACGCGTGTCGGGGCGCTCGGGTGGTTGGAGCGGCGTGTAAGCGACAGGGGAGCGCGCGCGGAGGAGGCCGAGCCGGGATGAGAACAGAGACCAGGCCGACTGGAGAAACGTGTTCTTGCTCCTTTATTTTGATTTATATTTTAAAAAAAAAATTAAAACACAAGAGAAATGTCTGTATTAAAAAAAATAAAAAAAATAAAAAGCAAACCAAAAAACCTAACAGAGAAACACGCCGGTAACTCGCCGCACCCAGAATGACATCGCTGCCGGACCCGCGCTAGCCGGAAGTCCAGAGGCAGATCCACGTAGCGTCAGTTACAGGGAGAGCAAAGGACCCCAGAACACACGGAGTACCAACAGGCGAACGCACAGGCCCAATACGCACGCCCTGCTGAGTTCCTGTGCCATTCGTATTGGGGCGTTTGCAGGTAATGCTGGTCCTGGATTGGGTGGGGGGGGGGGGGGGGGGGGGTGACGCGTGCTGTAGTACAGTCTCGTGTGAATGAGGTCACAACTCGGGAGGCCAGGCCCTGACGGGCCAAGATGGCCGCCGACCAAGCTCAAAAAAAGCACCCGGGAGGGGTGGCGGGAGGGGCCTTCGCGGCTGGAGCGGGGCGGCTCCAGGAGAGTAAAAAGCTGTCGAACCAGCACCGAGCTCGGGGTGTGCGGCAGGAAGGAGCGAGCGCCACAGGCTACGCCGCTAAAAAACGGCCGGCTCCCGCTAGCCAGCGGCGGGCGAAGGGCGGCTCGCCTTTGAGGCTGGATGCCGACACACGATGGGGTGGGGTGTGGGGGACGCAGACCGCCCTGGACGCGTCTTGCGGTGGGGTGTGGGGGGTGGGGGGGGGGGGGGGGGGGGGGGGGTCTGGGAGTTGGCACCGTTTTGTCAGAGGCGGTTCTGGGTCGCGCCGGGGCGGGTAACAGTCGCGGGCGTTCAGGCGGCTCGCGGCGTTCAGTTCGGCGGCGGCGGCGCCCCCCGGACGCGGCGGGCGGTAGCGCGCGGCACGACCGTCTCAGACGGGCCTCCCGATTCCAGCTGCCACAAACAGTTGATAGTATTGTGCAAACTTTTGTCTTTACATTTATTATGACGGTAGGAACCCGTCGCAAAGTGTATAATACAATAGTGTAAAAAATATAAATATTTTCTATAGTAAAAAGTGTTTCAGCATGTGGCGGAAGTGTGGCGGGGGGCCGCTTCCGGAAAATTCCATGATGAACCATGCTGCTGATTTATGGGAAGAAGAAGAAGAAAAAAAATCGAGACTCGATGCTACAAATGAAATGAGTTGAGTTTCCGGAACGAACGACATCGATTCTCAGCGCCAAAAACACGTGGAACCGAAGTGTAATTCCTTCTTAAAAACCTCCACCCTCAAAACACACTCTCTTCATGATTCATAGTTGTCCGTGGGGGGCAGAGGCAGGCCTCAGTGCGAGACACGCAGGTTCAGGTGGACGTGCTGCAGAGAGGGATGGAAATTCGTTTTTCAGTTCTAGGAGAGACTCGTCTGATTCTTAAAAGGAAGAGTTAAAAACGCTGTAGTCCTGCACAATCTCTCTAGGAGCGCAGCGGGGGAAGAAAAGTAAAAAAGCCATAGATGTCAGGGGGTCAGCACCTCAGACGCCAGACGTCAAACACTGCGGCTGCGATGACACACCAGGCCTGTGGGCGGGGACAGGGCGGGGCACGGGCGGGGACTGGGGCAGGGGATGGACCGACATCCAAACACAGACTGACAGCTAAGGGAAGCACTGATACCCGAAGACGGAGAGAACGAGGCTCAAGTCTCTACACAGAGAAAATTGCTGCACCAAGAGTCAAAAAAATAAATATATGCGCATGTGTTTTTTGGTATCCCTGGGCCTTGCGTGTACAGGACATTGGGAAGGGGAGGGGGAGGTTGCTTTAAGGCCTTGGAGTGCAGTAAGGCGGGCGTGGGGAAGCTGGAGGGGAGGGCGGGGTGGTGGGGGGGGGTTCGCTCTGATGAGGAACTCCAAAGGCCGATGAGGGCTTTTTGTTGGTGAGAACGGGAGAGCACCACTGCTGGTGGAAGAGGCGTTTAACAGTCTCCTACACAAGCAAATTAGAACAAAAAACTTTACACGAAAAAAGGAAAAAAAATAAAATAAAATTCCCTGCAGTATAAACGTAGTCAATCCATTTGGAGTAAAGTGTCTGGTGGTCACAACAGGTTGGCAGGTAAAAACGGGGGGGGGGGGGGGGGGGAAGCTGGCGGGACGGGGGCGGGGGCGGGGGCGGGGTCAGTGGTTCCAGCCCATCAGGTGGCTGACCCGGGCCTTTTCGGTCATGCGGCGCACCCGGCCGGAGCGGGACATGCCCAGGTTGAGTGGGTCCTCGCTGGGCGCCAGGCCGTCGTCGTCCGAGTCGTCGTTGTACAGCACGGTGCGCCGGCCCTGGTTGCGCGTGTTCACCCGCGCCGACTTGCGCTGGCTGAGCCGCGCCTTCCTCTGCCTCAGCGCCGCGCCCTGGTCCTCAGCCTCCTCCTCTTCCTCTTCCTCCGCCTCTTCTTCGTTTTCCTCTTCCTCCTCCTCCTCCTCCTCCTCGGGCTCCTCCTCCTCCTCCGGCTCCTCCTCGTCCTCCTCCTCCTCTTCGTCCTCTTCCTCTGCCGCCTCCTGCGGGGGCTCCGGCTCCTCCACCCTGGCTCGCTTGGCTCCGCCCCCGGCGCCCTCGTCCTCTCTCCGCCTCTTCTTCCCGGCGTGGGGCTCCGCCCCCTTGCCGCCGTGGCGGGGGCGAAGGCGCGGGGCCTTGCTGTAGTCGTGATCGCCGCCGTCCACGAACTCGGCCACCTCCGACTCGGAGCTGCTGTCGCTGTCCGACGAGGAGGACGACGAGGACGAGGAGGAGGACGACGAAGAGGAGGACGAGGAGGAGGAGGAGGAGGAGCTGCTGCTGGACCCGCCCGACGGCGCCCCTCCCTCGGCCCGCAGGCCCAGCCGCCGCCGCGTGGCCGCGCTCAGGCCCCGACCCGCGCCGTTGGTCAGGGGACCGTTGCCTAGCAACTCTGCAAAGCAAAGACAAATGAAAACAGGCGTGAGAGCCCCGATACTGTAACTGCACTCACACCCCTGTTTAGTTCTGCAAACACAAATCTTCAGGACGGGTAACAAACTAAAACCCATTTCCACTCAAAAACGTGTCTGGACCCAGTTTGTGTGTCCCAGGCAGACTGGAAATGACAACCAATCAAAGGCATCGACATAACGCCGTATCTGAAAGTCTCATTCTGCTTTAAACAGACTGAAACTGAGACTGATCACAGGAGGGTTTACTGCACACGAGCAGTAGTACCTGAGCTCTTGACGGGCGTGGCTCGGCTTCGCGTCACCCTGTTGGGCCCCTGGCCCCGGCGTCGGGTGGCGGTCCCTGAACTGGACGAGGGCTGGCTGTCCCCGTCGTCCTCCTCGTCCTCCGCCGCCACCGAGCCGCTGGCCTCCGACGCTGCGAGACAGCGATGTCATCGTCACCCCGCGCAACCGGTTTGCAGTTCACTTAACAGGCTCCGCCCTCGGGAGGAAGAGGAGCGGAGACCGATTGGGCGGCTTACCTTGAGATGACCTCCTGGACCTGCTCCTGGCTGCGGAAAGGGAGGATTTGGAGGACGATTTGGAATGAGTCTTCCCTGACTTGTGCTTCCCTTTAGGACTGGAGACAGGACAAAGAGGAAGGTATCAGAAACCTGGTACACACACTGCAGCACGCAGGGTACAAAAGGGTATATGAAGGTCATAAGGAGAGGGACTGCAGGAGAGTGGGCGGGGTATATGAAGGTCATGAGGGAGGGGACTGCATGAGAGTGGGAGGAGACTGCAGAAGACTGGGAGGGGACTGCAGGAGAGTGGGCGGGGCGGGGACTGCAGGTGTGGGCGGGGCGCACCTGGAGGGCCGGCTGGCGGACGGAGAGCTGCTGTTGCTGCGTAGGCGTTTGCGGTAGCTCAGGTGCTGCCGGCTCCGCCTCTGGTTCCGGAGGGCGGACTTGAAGTCCGAGATGATGGGCAGGACCTGCGTCTCGAAGAACGCCGACAGGCTCAGGGTCATGCTGTATATCTGAAAAAGAGAACAAAAAGCCCAGCCTAAACACACCCGCCTGGAAGAACAGAATCGTGCAGTGCGATTCCCTGAGTCACAGTCCCGAGTCTAAGTTGGAGTATATTTCTGGCTGCTGAGGGGCTTTTAAAAACACAGACAAGACCGGTTTGTATTGGAAAACCAAATACCGGTATACGTCCAATAAGATTACAAACATCATAGGATGTGATATTTTTGTCCATGTGGCCCAGCCCAGCCCTGGCCTGCCAAACATCCGCACCGAAGCTCTGCCCGGGTGGCCTCTGCCATTCACCGGAGAGAGCCGGCGGCGGCTGACTCACACGCCGATGAGTGTGTGGGCTCTCCAAACAAAGCAAACAACCCCCACCCTCCATTTCAGGGCTTTGATCTGCGCACCGACTCACTCCAGAATCGGGGGGGGGGGGCCACAGGGTCCGTCCAAATGAACGCCGGGGGTCGGCCCACGATCGATCCCCCTCTCGAGAACAGGCTGAGAGGCCCAACGATACGTGACCAGGTGTGGGTATCGCTCTAAACCAGCGGTGTCTGATCTAATCTGGAAATGTCCGGCGTGGGTGCAGGTTTTTGTTCAAGCCCAGCACCAGGACGCCCACACCGGCCCTTTCTCAGGATAAGACTGATAAGGCTAACCAGTCTTTTCGGATAAGACACCCCTGCTCCAAATTTTAAATGCAGAACAATACAGTGTTGAAACTAGTCTGTGCGTCCATCTGTCTGCACGCCCAACTGCCTGCCAGCCTGCCTGTCTATTTGTCGGTCAGTCAGTTTGTCAGCCAGTCAGTCAGTCAGTCAGTCATTGTGCTTGTCGGTCTGTCTTTCTGCTTGTCGGCCTGTCTTTCTGCTTGTCTGTCTGTCTGTCTGTCTGAGGGGCGGTCCCCCCAGGGCTCACCCGAGACTTCTTGTTGGGGGTGTAGGCCTTGGAGTTGCTGAAGATGAGCCGGACGTCTTTGGCGAACTCCACAGGATTCTCGTAATTCCCGACGGCCAGCGTCTCCGACACGGTGCCCAAGTCCATGGGCGTGTCGATGATGTCCCTGTAGTCCTGAGAGGGGAGAGAGGGGGCGGAGGCTCAGCGTCAATCACAGCAACGTCTGCACAATGAACGTCAACGGTCGGAATTTCGCCGACGTTAGCATTAGGCTAACATTTTACCGTAACGCAGCCGGAACGCTGACAACATGCTATGTTACAGTAAAATAGCTGTACAAGAGAGAACGTTCATACGAAGGCGTCCGCGGCGGGCGCGGCGAGGTTACCGGATAGGCGAAGAGGTCGACGGGCTGGCGGAAGGGCTCCGAGTCGGCGCTCTCCAGCATGCGGCGGAGCAGCTCGCGGCACTGCCCGCGCCACGCGTTGACGTCCAGCGCCACCCCGCGCTTCTTCGAGGACGACTGAGCCCGCTGCTGCGAGGAGAGAGAGAGAGAGGGAGAGAGACGAACGCGACGGCGTAAGAAAAGATTCAGCCAGTACCCCCCCTCCCCCGACCGAGTACAGCAAAGAGAGTACAGTACGCTGCTCTTACAACTCAGGAACTCTGTGCACACAGAACTACAACTCCCAGCGCTGTGTGTGTCAGCGTGGGCAACGGCCAGTCAGTTTCATCCATTCAGTTCCCTCAGGGGATTCTCAATATGCAGCAGCGCACACACACACACGCACACGCACGCACACACACACACACTTTCACACTCTAGATAAAAGCCACAGTAAGGAAGGATAAATCCACTGCTGTGCTTGGGTCCTGGGGGGCAAGAGATGGATTTCCTCGGTGAATTCGGGTCCTGTAAGAGGGCCTTTCCTAAGCCTGTTGAGAGAGCCGCTGGATTGGCCCACGCTCTGGTTGTACCCACCCGGTGTCCAGTGGAGGTCCCAGGAGTGTCGGAGTCCACTTCTACGTCTGTTCCCACGTCCTGCAGAACCAGAGGACGTGGGCATTAAGGCTCACAGAAAGGGGACACGGGTACAGAGGGAATTTAACATTCACCTCTCACCAAACTGTCCGCTATTCAGTACGGACGTGGGATGCCCCCAGACACCCGGCAGCACCAATCAGCTGTCTCCACGTAAGCAACCCCGCCCCTTACCTCCGCCTCAGCGTCGCTGCTGACCTCGGTCTTCACCTTGTGGTACAGCTCCAGTATGTCTGTGCAGCTCTGGTCCCTACGAGAGGAAGACACGCACACACACACACACACACACACAGATTATTGAACGCTCAGTTTCCCACCATGACCACACGGACGGGTCGATCTGATTGGTGGAGGCGGCGTCGTACCCGATGAAACGCAGCAGCACGTCCGTCACTATCTTGGCGGAGGCGACGATGGGGCTCTGCGGCTCGTTGAAAGTGCGGGCGTTGTGCTCGATGTAGCGCACCTCCCACATGAGGGCCGAGATCCGCCTGTAGGGGCAGGGAACAGCTGAATATTAACTACTAAAAGCTCCTGGGCGCTAGCTATGCTAGCGTACAAGGCGCAGAGGACTGGGGAAAAGCTGAATATTAACTACTAAAAGCTCCTGGGCGCTAGTTATGCTAGTGCACAAGGCACATGGGACTGGGAACAGCTTTATATTAACTACTAAAAGCTCCTGAAGCTAGCTATGCTAGTGCACAAGGCACATGGGACTGGGAAACAGCTTTATATTAACTACTAAAAGCTCCTGATGCTAGCTATGCTAGCGCACAAGGCACATGGGACTGGGAAACAGCTTTATATTAACTACTAAAAGCTCCTGGCACTAGCTATGCTAGCGCACAATGCACAGAGGACTGGGGAATAGCTGAATATTAACTACTAAAAGCTCCTGATGCTAGCTATGCTAGCGCACAATGCACAGAGGACTGGGAACAGCTGAATATTGACTACTAAAAGCTCCTGATGCTAGCTATGCTAGCACACATGGGACTGGGAGACAGCTTTATATTAACTACTAAAAGCTCCTGGGCGCTAGCTATGCTAGTGCACAAGGCACATGGGACTGGGAAAAGCTTAATATTACCTACTAAAAGCTCCTGATGCTAGCTATGCTAGTGCACAAGGCACATGGGACTGGGAAACAGCTTTATATTAACTACTAAAAGCTCCTGATGCTAGCTATGCTAGCGCACAAGGCACATGGGACTGGTAAACAGCTTTATATTAACTACTAAAAGCTCCAGACGCTAGCTATGCTAGCGCACAAGGCACATGGGACTGGGAAACAGCTTTATATTAACTACTAAAAGCTCCTGATGCTAGCTATGCTAGCGCACATGGGACTGGGAAACAGCTTTATATTAACTACTAAAAGCTCCTGGGTGCTAGCTATGCTAGCCACTCAGTGTAAATAAGCAGAAGAGTGGTTTTGAAAGTGACGGGGGGCACTCGCCTGTAGAAACGGTTCTGCAGCCTCTTGCGGACGGTGCCGAGATCAGTGGGGTAGGCCACCACGGTACAGTACAGGGGATAGTCCTTCAGGTCCACTGGAGACGAGAAGGCTTTGGCCACCTCTGGGAACAAGCAGCAACACAGAGAAAGGTGGTTATGAATGGTCAAGTCTGGCAGAGCTGAGAAACCGATTCTTCTACCACCGCTCCGCTTGCTGATTGAAGCGGAGAGGAGGGGAGGGGCCTACCCAGCATCAGCAGGTCGTCGATGCCCTGGATCACGCGCTCGCAGTCCTCGTCCCGCGTGTGGAGGCCCCACTCGCCCTCCTGCGGCCTGTACAGCAGCGACTTCACCTCCTCCTCCGTCACGGGCACCCCGTCGCCGTCCTCCTCGGGGAACGAAGCTGGAGGGGGGGAGGGAGGGAGGGGGGGAGGGGGGGCGGACAGGCGCGTCAGAGCGAGGGGAGACGCAATCGGCTCGGTGCCGCGGAGGTCGGGGCCGGAGGAAACGGCAGTGGAAAGCACGCTCGTCTGCAGGAAGTAGATTCCCAGAGACAGACGCGCTTGCCTGGGGAGCGTTAACGCACTCAGCTCGTTCAGCAAAACCTCAGCGCTGGGGGGGGATACCAGCAGGGTAATTACAGCAGGCGTCAGCACTACGCGTGACAGAGACAGCAGCAGTTTGTGCTAAATAAAGAACAGGGATGAATGGGGGGGGAAGGTGAGGTGTACTCTCTTACCCTCGTCTGGAATGGGCTCCATATCCCACGGGCTCATCTTCTCCCTCTCGCCGTTGTCCCACCTGTAGGGAGCATCTCATCGTTAGCCTCGGGCCGCCGTCGCCCCCGCCCGCCCGCCCGCCTTTCATCGCCCCGAGCGACGGGCTCTTTTCGCCGCGGCGGTAAAGAGATCCGGTCTGCGTCGGCGGGGGGGAGATAACGAGCTTCGGAGAGCCTTCGTGCGATCGGAGGCGGCGTTCGGCCGGTCCGCCGGCGGGAGCAGATCGGTACCCCTCCCCGCAGCCCCCGCCCCCCCTGTGTAGGCGGGGGCACAGCCGCGGGGGAGCGACAGAGCGCTGACCGTGCTCGTTTGAAATGTCTCTCGAGCGCTTTTTCTCAAGCCGCCTATGAGAGGCACTCTCAGTCGGCTTCTACTGAAGTTAGTTTCATGCCTAAGACCGCACGTAAACTTCAACAAAATCACACGCAGTACCGTTCATAACCTTTCATTTTTCTGCGCGCGCGATTCCTCCTTTCAGAGTTTTTTTTTTTTTTTCTTGTGTGCGATTTTCTCCTCCTCGAGTGTGTGTGTGTGAGACAGAGCATGTGCGCCGCGTATGCTACGTACGCTAGCGACAGACCGCGGCTCACACTCACCGCACGGCGTAGCACTGGAACAGGCTGTCCGGATACTCGGGCTGGAAGGGCTGCTGGCTCTCCACGGAGCCGAACCACCAGGCGTCGTCGATGATGCTGCGGAAACGGACCCCTGCGGGGGGAAAACAGGGCGCACGCGCGCAGTGAGTACACCTGTCTGCCCACACACGCTCTCCTAGGGCAGCTACAAACCGGCGGCAGTAGGGGGCGCTCACCCGGCTGCCAGTTGCGCTCCTTGGCCTCGTTGTAGAACTGCTGAAGCACTAGGAAGTCGATGACGTCGGGCATGTCATGGTACCTGCGAACAGCGAGGGAAATGGCCCACGTTATACTACACCAGTGCAAAAGCTCAGAAACATATACTGCTCCATTTACTACAATGCAAGACAGCTCTACAGTGTGGAGCTGTAGGTATGAGGGTAACAGGGCGGGTGCAGCCGTCCGATTGGTTCTAGCCAGCTTTAACCAGCACAGAAACATTGTCAATGGTTGAGTTGCTGGTACTGCAGCGTCCAATTGGAGGCCTGCTCACAGAGGATCCCGGTTCGTCAAAAGTAACTGGTCACCAGCATGCAAACAGCAACTTCTCACATCAGCGTATTAGCGTAAAGTTATGGGAGTAGCCAACCCACTTTCACCAGCAAGCCCAACCGAAAGGTCAAAGTGCTGCAGAGGTGGCCCAGGCAGGTCTGGGGTGAGGTAGAGGTGGGACTCACTTGAGCGAGAAGGAGTCTCCGGTCATTTTGCCTGAGACTCGGTCCAGGAAGGCCAGCTTGAGACAGCAGAGGGTGGGCGGTCCCACCTCGTACTTAATCCCCACCACCTTCACCGACTCCTGGTCCTGAGGAACAAACACACACACACACACACACACACACACACACACACACACACAGAGTCGGGCTCAGAATGCAAGTTGGGCAAAAGCCTCTGACCGGCAACTCCCTACCTGGAGGCCTGGGGCTGACTGCTGTAGTGGGGCTTTTCAGGACTCACTGATTATAACAGCTGTCTTCCATCAAGTTCGGTCACTGACTAAATAACACCTGTTTTCCATTAAGTAAAGTCACTATCTGACTAAATGACACCACAACCCCCTACTCCTCCCCCAAAACCAACACTGCCTGCGTTTTTAAAGGGAACAACAAACATTTCCTAGGTACCCCTGGGATAGGAAACAGCTCAAGAAGGACAGGCGATCGCTCCATAGCGCTCTCTCTCTCTCACCCTGAGGTCCAGCTTGTTCCACGGCTGTTTCTGCGGGTTGATGCTGTAGGACCGGGCTTTCCGCACCGCCCTGACGTAAGCCTGGTGACCCTGACGGAAGTAGATCAGCTGGGGAGAGAAGAGGAGAGAGAGGGGGATTTGAGACCGACCACTGGACCACTGCCAGCTGTGAGAAAGTTAATGCTGTAAGACAGCTGGAATCTTCTAGACTTCAGTCTTCAGGTCACAGCTGAGTTGTCCTAGTCTGGGCTAGGTCCATGAACACCAGTGATAACACTGTCCTACAATCTTGTGTACAGACACCGTGACTGCTTTCCCTTTCCCTCAGTTCCCCTTAAAACAGCTCTTGGCTTGCATGGAACTCCTACAAGAACACGTCTGGGAATCCAGACAACTGCCCTGCAGTATGAGAGGTTTTTGTGTGTGTGTGTGTGTGAGAGAGAGAACGAAACTGAGAAGCTGCTTAATATTCAACGCAATTAATTAAACATGAGGTAAGCTAATTAAGTGATTCATCTTTAAGGTAAATTGCTCAAATAGCTGACTGGTACAGGGCCTAGGAGAAATTAATTAAACCTCTAATTTATCAGACAACCACAACTGTGTGCGACCTCAGTGTGTCAATATTGATTTTTCTTCTGGATGAAACCTGCACAGCCAGATCCTCTGCAAAAGTAAAGAAGTAAAAAGAGAAGGGCAATGAAAGAGGGAGGGATAATGTCTCTCTCTCCAGGGGGGAGGATCCTGAAGGAGGTCCCAGCTGGACCACTGCTTTCAGAACCGAGGGCCTCCCCTATTGGTTCAGTTCCAGCGTCACTCGCGTCCCTCCGCCTGACGGTGCCACCCATTGGCTAACCCGGCCCTCATCCGACCTGGCTGCGTTGCGTTCGACTTTGCCGCCCTCACCTCATCCCCCATCTGCGGTACGAAGGGCGAGCGGCGCGGGACGGTCTCCATGATCCAGGAGGGGGGCTGCCACTCCTGCGCGTCGCGTCCGCCCAGCGACAGAGAAGAGCCGGGTTTCTGTGTGGGGGGGCAGGGGGGAAGAGCACGGTCAGAACACGGCTGGCGCACGCGTGGGTTTCCGGGGTGGGGTGGGGGGGTGGGGGCAGCGAATGTGAGCGAATGATCACCGCTGAAAGGCGGGGTGATGTCAATCACTGTAGGCCCTGGAAATCCAACACATTCATTGCACCAGCTGAATATGGAGTGAGGCCTTTTAATTTGGCTGCGTACATGCGGGGAGGTTTGAGCTCTTGGTTTACTCGTACTCAGTCAGAAATGGGCGAGAGTCGATGTGTGGGTGTACCGGCCCTTTCTGGTGTGCTCGGTCATGCATGCGATGAGGCACGCCCTAGAATAACCAACCCTCTGTTACTTTCCTTCTGGTGTTTTCTAATAAGAGAACCGTGTTTCCTGTAATACTGTCGCTATTATTTACCATTTATTGTCAGTGCTTCTTGGATTGTATATATCTTTGATTTGCTTTTTATTTAAAAAAATAATGGCATCTTATAGGCCCATGAGGGCAGGGCATTTTTATGATGCATTACATCGAATGAAAAATAAAAATCAATCAATGAATCATTCCCTTTGCCTTTTGACACCCAAGCTTTGCATTTTGTGACAAACGGACACGTACGGCTGCTGTACAGACAGACGGACAGACGCGTTCACCTTCTGCTTGGACTTCTTCCTCTTCTCTGGCTGCTGCCTCCGGGCCTCCTCCCCTGCCCCCGTCCCCTCCCCCTCCTCCTCTGAGCTACTGCTGCCAGGCCGCCGTGTAGGCCTTCTGGTTGGCCGCTTCGGGGGCTGGAGGTTGATCCCCGCGTCCGCCGTCCAATCGGAGTACTCGCTGGACGAGTCGCTGCGAAAGGTGATGAGTAAGGTTATTTGGGGTCGCGTGTGCATTTTTCGGATGGAATGTTCCGGTCTGCTGGACACCATGCTGTGACAGGGCCTGGTCTGTACTGCGCTGGGGGGAGTGAGGATGGGGGTTCAGTGCATTTCCTGAAACTAGCAGCTTTAGGCACAGGCTGTATAGGTAACGGCCGAAAAAGCATTAAAAAAAAAATAAAATACATTTCTAGCCAATTGCCTAGGGTGGCAGCTTAAACCAAAATGGTCTATTGTTATATTAAAAAGCTTACTGTATGAAAAACAAATATCAAATGGCCTGTGTGTGGGGATTTAACATAATATTTTTATTAAAGACTTGAGAGTAGCGAATGTCGCTGATATTTTCCGTTGGGTGACAACAGTTCCCTGTGACGTATTAGGAACATCCCATACAAGGCCAAATGAATGCTGGGTAGGGTAGTGTGGTACACATTACAAAATTTGATCTTAAATTCTCTTGAATCCCTGCAAATTCCAACTTTTGTTCCACCTTTTCAGACTGTTAGTAAATGAAGTTCTCTACTTCAGTGTCACACTTCTAAAACCAACACGATCCGCAATGTCCAATGAAGTTTGTAGAGCCCCAATTGAAAGATTATGTAAACTGAGAGCACTAAAAAAAACAGAACGGCCAAGCAAGTAGACTATCGTGTTTATATTAGCTCAGCATCTGCAATAATTATGGTTATTTCATAAATTGTCCATTTGGTAAAACATTCAATAGAACAAGAAAACTACTCTCTCAGAGTGTAGTAGGCGTAGGCTAGCTACACTGTGTAACACTGGCGTAGGCTAGCCCAGAATATTTCTTCAGAATTCCCAACAATGTCTGTCGCTGCCTTAACAGAGCACACTAAAGATTTCATTTGTGTTGTAAAGCTTGGAGTTGAGAATGCAGCAGCGCAGCTCAAATCGGCCCGTCAATGACATCAACCGCGAGTCAGAATAAAGCGCACTACAGTTTCCTGTGAGGGTCAGGTGGGTATCGAGTAGCGGTGAACGTGTGAAACTCTGAGTCACACACTGACCTGGAGCTGCTGTCGCTCTGCCACTGGTCCTCACCGTCTGACGACCCGTCTGTAACCTCCGCCTGCTCCTCTTCAGCCTGCTTGGAGCACGCACGCGCACACACACACACACACACACACACACACACACACACAGACGCAGGTCAAGGATATGACTCACCAGTCAGTTGAACAGGGTACTAGCGGTGTCAAAATTCTCAAATATCAGAATTTTCACTCTCCTTACTATAGAATACAAATGATCAGTGTCCAGGAGAGGACAGTACATTTCTGGAAACAGGCAGTGCAGCTGTTTAATACATGCAGGTTGGTCGCCCCCTGGTGGAGGACTGCAAACACAACAACAGCTGTCTGGCAGACTGTAGTAACTGACCTGACTGTAACACAGTAACTGACCTGGCTCTAACCCAGCCGTGTAAAAGAAACCTGAGCGTGTGTTGAGGTCACCGAGTGGAGCCTCCGGCCGGCCTGAACACGGCCAAGCCTGAACGCCGTGGCCAAGCCTGAACGCGGCAGAGCCTGAACGCCGTGGCCGAGCCTGAGCACGCACCTCGTCGTCGCTGTCCGTCTCTCCCGCGCTGTGGCCGCTGCCCGCCCGGCGCCCCCTGTCTGGCGGGCGGCGCTCGATGGCCGAGCGGGTGTGGTAGGTGTGGCGCTGCTGCTTGTGCCTCGTCCGCCGGAGGGAGCGCATGGTCGGGGCCTGCTGCTCACTCTGGGGGAGGGGGGAGGGGTGAGGGGGGGAGGAGACACTGTTACTCTGGGAAACGGGGAAAGAGCATCTCTTGCTTCTGATGAGGAGGCTGGGTGGGTGGGCAGATGGGGTATACGGACAACCTCGCTGGGAAGGAAGGGGGAGTCCTGAATCATGTGTGTGTGTGTCTCTGACTGTGTGTGTGTCTCTCACTTTGTCAGTGTTCTCAGACTGTGTCTGTCTGTCTATGGGGCTGGGGGGAGAGTCCAGGCAGAGACATGGGGGGGTGTGGGGGGGCAGCTCACCCTGGGGGTGCTGTGCGCAGGCTTCTTCCTCCTCTCCATGTTGTAGAGCGCACACTCATTCTCTCCCTTCACCAGCCGGCATTCCTCCATCACCCTGAAACACAGGTCAGAACAGCGCTCACTTCACGCTGTGAACGGCACGCGCTAAGCTCAGAGGAAGCTTCGAGACGCCAGACGAACCGCCGCGAGGCGCCGCTTCGTCTGGCCCGGGCGTCTCCCGCGCTCCTGCACCCCCCCCCCCCCAGTCCCCGCCCCCCCCCTCACCTGCTGACGCCGTGCGGCAGCTCGTTGATCACCACCCTCCGGCTCCAGGCCAGCAGGTCGCGCTCGGTGGCCATCTGGCTCCGCGGCGCGTTGAGGTGCATCTGCCGCACGCCCTCCACCTGCCCGCTGCGCCGGAGCCCCACGTTCGGGGGCGAGGCCAGGCCCCCCGGTGACCCGGGCGCTGAGGGACAGAGAGGCGGCGTCACGCACCGCAGAAAACGTTCCCCAAACGTAAAACCTGCTAGCAACCCGAGAAACGCTGTATACCTCAGGAACACGACACACTGGAGGCACTGGCCGGCAACTAAAGAGCTCACTTTCCCCCCATTTCAAATGTAGTGGCGCAAAATGGTTGTGGGGATTTCCTGTGCGTCAACGCACTTCACACACATATTAATGAATAAAACAACGCTATACACAAACGTTTGGAAGGAAGCAGCAACTGTGCATAAATTTCAGGGTAGGAATCACTTATGAGTAAGTTTTCAAATGTATTTAAATTGACAACGTGGTACTAAACCTGAGAAATGATATTTACACTTGGAAACTAGACTGAATGACAAGAGATGTCCATCCGTGTTACTGCGCACTCCATCACCCATAATGCACTGACCTTCAGGCTCCGCCTGCGAGTCCTGGGCCTCGTCCTGCCGGTTCTGCAGCTGTCTAATCAGCCCATCCAGAGGACTCTCCTCTGGCTCCTCCCCCGCTGTCTGCTGGCCAATCACCTGCTCAACCACCTCACCTTCACCTAAGCAATTACAAAGCGGTACTGCTTTTGGCGAATGTTTCGTTGGTTACTTTCATGACGAGTAAATACATTTGGCCGTTACTTAAATGTGAACAAATGGTTATACCAATTTTTAAGTGAACATGACTAAAGTTGTTTTTTCAAATGAACTATTACTACCAAATACTCACTCTCTAATATAGAATTATAGCATTCAAAACATTTTATACAGATTAATCCATTTACCTCATCTGGTAAGAGGCTATTTGTTCAATATCCCAACTTCTACTATTAGTTATGCATTCTAATGCTAATAGTGCTTATAATGTTAACTTATGACTAATAACGCAAGTTATAATGCTTCTTTTGTTTATAATACTAGTATACGACTTAAGATGCTAGAATATTAGCAAAGTGACTCAAAGGCTAGTACAGCGTGCCACTGTACGGAACAGCCTCTGTGGTGACGCTGCTCTCTCGTCGTACCATTGGCCATGTAGCCCAGCTGGGGCACCAGCTGCTCCTCCTTGCAGCTCTCTCTCCCGGGCACCAGGCGCTGATAGTGGGTCGGGTGGGGGTTTCCGTCCACGTCCACCAGGAAGGGCGGGGGCATGAGGTGCGGGGCCTGCTGCGTCTGCTCGTCCAGCACAAAGTTGTTGGAGTCGCGGATGAGCGGCCGGAAGTCCGTGTGGAAGAACATCTGGTCTGGGATCTGGAGAGGGAGGGGGTGAGCCAAATAAATAAACTGACTTGACTTGAAAGGGGGGGTATCAGATTAGCCAATCGGCCGAGGCGCTCTGCGGAGGGAGGCGGAGCAACGGTCGGGTGCCCAGAGAGGCGGGCGAACGGAGTCGCGCTCTCGCGGTGGTTTCAGGGGCGGGGCCTGCGGGGGGAGGCGGGACTCGCCTTCTCGTAGGGCCTGCTGCAGCCGAAGCCGAAGATGAGCAGGTGGCCGTGGGAGTCGGTGCAGGCGAAGTGCTGCCCGTCCGCCGAGAACTTGCAGTCGAAGACGGCCCCATGACCCTGGCCCTCGATCTGGGGAGAGAAAAAAACACAGGAAACGTGGTTAAGGCTGACCTCGCCGTGTCGCCCCGGGCAACCTCGCTGCGGCATCTCCCGGGCAACCTCGCTGCGCGCGGCGCGGCCAAAAGGCCCTGACTGCAGAAGGCCGCTGAGAACTTCAGCTGCTGAGAACTGGCCTCAGCATGATACCGACCGACAGCATGACACTGGATAAGAAGCTAAACACACTGCTAAACACAGGAGAGACTGCGGTCTTCCTCACAGTGTCCGCATGTGGAACTCATTCAGCCAGCAGCACGGGGGGGGGGTCACGGCCTGGATGGGAGGGGGTTGCCAGTTCAAATGCACGGGGGTGGCACCGCTCCACACTCGTTTAACGCTTGGCAAGGCCTTTGCGGACGGAACGCAACGCGGCGAGGCGCATTTCGGCCGGTGGCTGGCAGACAGAGGCCGCCAACCGGGCGGAGGCCCAAACGCACGCCCCCCCCCCCCCCCCGCGGGGTCTTCGGTTTCGGTTCCAGAGCTCTGCTGGCTCGCCGGCCCGCTCACCGGCCCGCTCACCATATTGAAGTAGTTGCGGATCTTGGCTCCCTTGGACAGGTCCCACACGTAGATGTTGCCGTCGTGCCCCGCGGACAGCATGATGCGCGCGTCGAAGGGGTGAGCCTCCAGGACGAACACCTCGTCATCGTGGCCCTGGGGGGGGGGGGGGGGGGAGGGAGGGAGGGAGGGGTGAGGCTCTGGTTTAAATCTGAAGCGACTCCGGTCGGTCGTCCCTACTGGTCTGCACACGCACCACGTGATTCTGATATGATTTATGAACCCGGGCCCTATTTTTGGATGATCTCGGATGATCGCGTGTAGTAGAGACCAAGATTTCGCTAGTCGCTCAAAACTTTATCTTTGTGTTGCATCCTCAGACGCAGCTCCCATAAGAAAACACTGGACTCGCAGACTTCAAAAAACTGAAAGTATTTTTCAAAAACGGGAAGCCCACAGTATATTCATAGCAGTCTGTCAGAAATTCATGAATCGTTTCGAACAGTTTCGCAATGTTTCCCAGCCAGCTGTAAAATCATGTATCGTTTGTGGATGTAGCTGTTTGTGAACACTTTGTCAGCAGAATATGGTAAGACATGTATGAATAAGGTTTTCAAAAGACACGTTTCTCATGGTTTTTGAAGGCTGCAAAGCTGTAAAGTTTTCCCTTTTTTAAAGGTATTCCTAGGGGAGCCATGTCTGAGGATGCAACAAAAAGGAATCAAACTCAATTTAACCGATCAGTGAAATTTTTGGTCTCTACTACACAGGATAAAATCCAGATTATAGGAATATGGGGCGTGGGTTCAAAAATGCTGAACCTATCTTTTAAATACCTTTCTTCTGCCTAAATAAAACTATGAAGATATAAATAAAACCAAATTTGGTTTGACTGCTGTTTAACACTGGTGCTAGGCAGACTCACGTTTGAAGTAACAGGTAGCGGCATGGTAAACTTAGAGCGACACAGGGACAGACTGAGATAGAGCGACACAGGGAGAGAGACTGATATAGAGCGACACAGGGAGACAGACTGAGACAGAGCGGCACAGGGAGAGAGACTGAGACAGAGCGACACAGGGAGAGAGACTGAGACAGAGCAACACAGGGAGAGAGACTGAGACAGAGCGACACAGGGAGAGAGACTGATACAGAGCGGCACAGGGAGAGAGACTGAGTCAGAGCGACACAGGGAGAGAGACTGATATAGAGCGACACAGGGAGAGAGACTGAGACAGAGCGACACAGGGAGGGAGACTGAGACAAAGCGATAGAGAGAGAGAGACTGATATAGAGCGACACGGGGAGAGAGACTGAGACAGAGCGACACAGGGAGAGAGACTGAGACAAAGCAACAGAGAGAGAGAGACTGAGACAGAGCGACACAGGGAGAGAGACTGATACAGAGCGACACAGGGAGGGAGACTGAGACAGAGCGACACAGGGAGAGAGACTGAGACAGGGAGGCACAGGGAGGGAGACTGAGACAAAGCAACAGAGAGAGAGAGAGACTGAGACAGAGGGACATAGGGAAAGAAACAGAGCAACACAGAGAGGGAGACAGAGCGGCACACGGAGAGAGACTGAGACAGAGAGACATAGGGAAAGAAACAGAGGGACACAGGGACGGAGACTGTGATAGTGTGATAGAGTGGCACAGTGAGAGAGACTGAGACAGAGCGACACAGGGAGGGAGACTGTGATAGTGGCACAGCGCTCTTGCTCTGCTCACCGACAGGACGTGCAGCAGCTGGCCTGTTGTGGAGCTCCACACTTTGAGCAGGTAGTTGGACACAGCGGTGATGACCGAGCTGTCCCCACGGTCCCAAGCCACCATGGTCACCACCAGCTTGGTCTTATCGTCCCCAGAGGCAACACCACTCCTGTAACACACACACACACACACACACACACACAGACACAGACACAGACACACACAGCACTGGCATTAAAGCACTTCCGCTATGAGCTGCTGGGGCACATGATCAAGCTGACCCCACCCCCCACCCCCTCCCAGGCTGGGGCCCACTTACCCAGGTAACCTGGTAGCCATGTCCAGGGTGATGGCCTTCCACTCCTGCTGCTGGTACTGCCAGACTCTGGCGGTTCCGTCTCGACTGCCACTCACAAACCGCAGGCTGGGGACCCACACACAGCCCAATCAGTACAGGACACACTCACAAGCTCCACATACAGCCCAATCAGTACAGGACACACTCACAAGCTCTACATGCAGTCCAATCAGTACAGGACAAACAAACTTTGCCCACAGTCCAATGAGGACAACACACATGGACAAACAGCACCAACAAAATCTGCCATTCAGAACTTCAGCTAGTACGTACAAGCTAAATGACGTAAAATGGCACGTTTGTACCAAAAATAAAAATCTACATTGAATTCGACCACCGCAGTGGGCACGTCCCTGTTGGTCAATCAAGCCATGATGGTCGCACATCAACATCAATGAGGAGACTGCCTGCAATTGGTCAAAGAGATCACGGGGCTGGCTGCGTACTCTCGGTCCTGTTACCTCGCCTGAGGCTGCACAGTGTGTAACTGCAGTGGCATTTTTTGGAGCCAACACTCGATTCGATATGGAACGTAGCTGCCCATTTTGCTTCAATAACACGGTCATGTTTTGGAAGAGCAGCCATCTATGAAAGCCTACGCGCCGTTAGAACAAAACATAATGGCACACAACAGCTAAAGTATCATTGTGAAGCTGGTCATGCTGTACAACCTGCTGGAATGCAGTACCAATGGGAGAGACTGCCTTTATCAGCACGTACAAATGGGAGGAGCTACCAGCTGTCCACTGCAATCCCCCAAGGAACCAGCTAAAGCATTTTGCTTATCAGAGGAAAACCCTGTGACTGGTCGGAGCGCACAAGTCACTGATAGCTCCACATATTTTAGGGATGACAACGGCCTCTCTACCATCACACACACATCGCTGGGGGGGCGTCACTAGGGGGGCGTCCGTCCGCAGACAAAAAACCAAGATAGACATTCATTCGCAGAAATGAGTCTCCGCTCACCTGTCACTGTTATTACAGAACTGAACGGCAACCACTTTGTCCTGAAAGAGGAAGAGAAATTACAAGAAGTTACAATGGTGACCGGGATAGAAACACAACGTGCACTGGCAGTTACAGTTACTTTGCAGTGCACTGCAAAGATACTGTAATGTCAGAATGTGTGGTTATGGAAACTGTACGGTAAAATGACAGTAACGTTAGAATGGGCAGTTATGTAATGTCACATTAAAGTTAAAATGTGCAGTTACAGGAAGCTCGCAGTATGTCACAGAATGTAATTTGCAGGTGCAGGGCTGTTGTTCTCTCTCACCACAGATTCTTTAGATTAACAAGATCAAGAACTTCAGTACTTTCTGCTTCCTAACTACAGGAGGTGGCATTCAGCAATGGGAAAGGCCAGGTTACAGTACAATTTTCTAACTTTCTTACAAAGACGTTCCCACGGACAATTACCACAGTATTTCTTTGGCTACTCCCACTCATGCATATTCACAGATACATCAAATTGGAATGTTTTGGCTTTAATGGTGGAGGCAGAACTTCCATGGTTATGGGGACAGAGCTGAATATCTGGTGTGTGTATAGAATCTGTGCTCTTACCGTGTGAGCATCCAGTTCAGACAGCTTCATAGGTGCCTCAGAGCCCAGGTAATAAACCCTGATCACGTGATCAGTGCTCCCAGTGGCCAGGAACATCCCACCTGACAACAGAGCGGGACCAAGGTCAGGAGGTAAGGGGGCTTGTGTATTCATAGAAGTGCATGCATGCAATCAACAGATCAACATACTCCAACTGCATTAGCAGAAATCAGGGCAGAGCTCCTGACTGCTATTCGAACAAACCATAGAGGGGGGAACGAGGACAAGATACTAAACTGTAACTAGATGTTCAGCTACATAATAGTGAACCTTCTTCACAACAAGAAACCAGGATTTTGGAAGAGCTTACCACAGCTGAAGGAAGAGCAAGATATCTGGACACCCGGTCGAGACCGTTCAGTGAATTTGACAGGACGTTCGCTGCAGGGAGAAACAATTGTCAGGATTCGAAACTTAAGAGCCGTAGGAAAAGAACCTCAATGTGATTTCAAAAGCAAGTTCTGCACAGGACATAACCTGACCATAACTTTAACTTCACATCAAAGCTCTGCACAGGACATAACCGGAACACAACCGTGAATGAAAACGGAGTTTCCATGACGCTTGTTCATATTTGAAAAACAACAGATGTGAACGGTTTTGATATGAACATCTGGGATTAAGTTTGGAATAAGACAAGACAAGCCAAGATTTTTTTTTTTTGCCTGAAATTTAGTCAAAGGCTTTATTCTGCTGATGCTGGATGATTCTTCACTGAATATAAATCACACAAAGAATCTTTCTTGCAGATACTACCACTGCAAAGAAGACCATACCTTCCCTCACGTAAATCCCTAATAACTTATAGTGCTGTGTGGTGTAGTGTAGTGTAGTGGTGCAGACTAAAGACTCATCTCTTCAGGCTGCACCTCTCACCATCCCTCTCCCCATCCCTCCCTAGCCTATAGTTTAGCTCAATGTACCTAGTTAGGATAATACGATTGTTAGTTTATTTGGCAGGATTGTTGTTGTTGTTTTTGTCTGATTAGGCAAATGTAATTCCAGTACTAGTTTGTACTTGGTAGGATTGTTTGCTGAACAGGTTGCTCTACAGGGTTGGAGTCCTGATCGATGTGGTCACTTCTGGCACTACGATCCTTACTTCACTCTAGTGTGTTTCTTTTGCACCTCTACACCGTGAACCAATGCACTTGTTGTACGTCGCTCTGGATAAGAGCGTCTGCTAAATGCCTGTAATGTAATGGATAGAACAGAAAGAAAGAACTACAGGCAGACTCAACAGATCAAGGCAACCATTGGGGCCTGGGAGACAGCAGCTGGGCTGGCATTGTCTTTACTGTAAAGATAACAGGAATCCTGTCTTGTCACCAGCTTGTAGGTTCTTATTTGTGGCTTTCTTTTAGTGGATTTCTTGTTTACACAAGGTGTTGGAACTACCTGTCTGCTGCTTTTGCTTTGATCCCCCAATCCATGCAAGTAATTCACAATAATAATTTTTAAAAATCATTCACGAATAAAAAGTCCTTCATATCGAAACGACGGTAAGAGCCATTGAAATAATGTACAAAACCACGGCCACGTTTTGCCAAAATGAACCAAACCGTATGCTTTAGAGCAGGCACTAGCCTAAGCACTAGTCAGAGGCTGGGTCTTACCGGCAATTCGGCCAAATGTCCCGTTAAGACTGAGAGAGGTCTTACTGAGACCTCACAGACCGGGCCGGGTGAGAGATTCGGAGAAGGCGCGCCTCGCACACTTACTTGAACTTCATGCTGAGGGCGTTCCACTGCCAGAAGCACACGGTCCCATCGGCCCCCGTGGAGGCCAGGTAACGGGCCGCTCCCCGGACCGACGGGCTGAACTGCAGGAGCGCGGGCGACAGAGAGAGAGAGCCGGTCATCACATGACAAAACCCACAGCACAGGCTACAGGAAGTCATAGGTTATCTACTCTACTCCACTTCACTGAATGAAAACCTGGCAACCACAAGGCCTTTGAAGTACACCATGGGCCCCTTTGGTCAAAAACATGCCCTAATGGCAGACAGGTCACGAGACCCCATTGTGCAGGTTGTGAATGAGACTGACAAGGAGAAAGATCATGTGGGATTAGTGATCCGCGTCTGAATTTGCATTTGCAGAAAACAGGCTTGGTTGTTCGACAGCGTTAACAGGAAATAACCTGGGTAGCCAGGTTGTTCCCCGTCCCCTGCACACCTGTCTAAACCGGGGCGGTGTCGCGCTCCTCACCTGTATGGAGGTGATGGACGCGGCGTGGCCCTGCAGCACGGTGATGGGGGCGCAGGTGCGGAGGCACCACACCCGGATCACCTTGTCGCAGCTGGCCGAGGCGATGAGCGTGTTCTCGTAGTTGACGGCCATGTCGGAGATCTCGGCCGCGTGGCCGCGCAGCGTGGAGAGGAGCCGCCCGTCGTCCGTCGCCCAGATCTTCACCAGGCAGTCGTCGGAGCCCTGGAGACCGAGGCCGAAGGGACAGGTCAGAGGGGACGTGGCTAGCCCTGTTCGGCCACGTTCGGTGTCGGTTCCCGGACTCCGTTTCCCAGGATGCACTGGGCGCTTACCGTGATGATGCGGCGCCCCGTGCGGTCGAAGGCCACGCAGTACACGGATGACAGGTGGCCCAGGATGCGCCGGTGCATTTTCATGTGCTGGTAGGTGGAGGACGGGAGGGCGTGGCCAAAGCGGGCCACGCCTGTGGCCTGCCGGGACCCCACGATGGCAGCTGGAGGGGAGAGAGAGCATCAGGTAAGTACCTGCCACTCTTGAATGCCTCGGTGATAAGAATAATGAGGAGCAAAGGGCTTTAAATTTCACTTTATTTTTAACTTTATCTTAATATCAGCAACCAATTCAGACCCAAGAAACCATGTGAGATAAGTTAACAATGTGATCAACTGCATTAACTGTTAAATGAAGTACTAAGTAATGACAAAAACCAGCACACCCAGTAGCCCTTCAGGATAAGGCCTGCATTACAGTAAGCTAACATACCACCCAGAGCTCTTCTGTCCTGCCCAAATAACATTTCAGCATCAGGACATCTTCAAACCTTCAGAGATCCGCATCCAAATTTCACATCATACATTTCCAGAGCACAAGCACCCGGGAGTTCCTGTGCATGCGATACGGGTCCGAATGCTCAGTTAAACATTTAAGTAACTAAATAATGTCTGCGCTCCAGAGAGATGGGAAGCTTGTGTCTGCACGTACAAGTAATCAGTGCGACCACAGCTGGCTCAAACTCAGGAGATTCACTCTTTCCATGCAAAACAGCAATCATGTTCAGCATTACAGGCTCCCCCGAGGCACTGGCAGAGCTGTGTGTGCCCCCAGGTGCTTGCTCACTCCCTCGACTGACTGGAAGGTACATTATAATTTCAGATTCTTCCCAATTGGTTCTAGTTAGTTTTAGTGTTACCTTGCAGGTCAGTAGTTGACCCTGTCTTGTACTGCTGCCTTCAACTGGAACCTCACTTACCCATGATACAGATTTGTCAGAAGTCATGACCTGTCCACTGGATTATTAGTAAGGTACATCCCGGGAATTTGGGGAGGATTAAGCTCTCTCATAAGTCTCAGTCTGGTCAGGCTCAAAGTACAGCCAGTACAATCGGTGCTGACGGAGGGCGACAGACATTGAAGACAACGAGACGGGAGAAGAGCGCTCACCGACGTTGGGCGGGCCTCCGTACACGAGCGGCGGTTCCGGAGGCCGTCCCCGATGCAGAGCAGCGAAGGCGGTGCCGCTCCATACTGTGTAGCTACACCCTGTGAGAGAGAGAGAGAGAGAGAGCGGAGAACAATCACATTACAGCAGCGCCCAGCCAGGCAATAGCAGCCCCCACGACACAGACTCCACACGGACCAGGACAACCAAGGAGCCTTTGTGTGGCTTCACATTCCTGCACAAGCGATGAGCGCATTCACACATGGGGAAAATGCAGACAGAACAATATCGTCCTCTTGCTGGGCTAAGAAACAAGCTGAGTTTCACGCACCCAATGCCAGGTGGGCAAAGTTTCCAAGCTTATCATTGTTACAACCTACTTTGCCCCCACCGGGAGACACCTGTGACCTCATGTGTCAGAGATTATTGGAGATTACACAGCATTCATTGCCTAGATGCTCTTATCCAGAGGCCACTTACAATGTAAAGTGCCTGTGAAATGACTTTGAATGCAGTGGTCTCCTTAGTTACAGACCCTCAGCTGGGTGCTTTAACAGGGGAAATAACATTTTAACCTCAACTTCACACACTGTTAAGGTCAGAAGTGTGTGCGGCCATGCAAGTGAGAAAGCCTGCCATACATCACTCAACATAAAGTCCTTATTCTCAATACCAGGGCTCAAATACAGATATATTAACCTTTGAGTTGTACTCAGGTCAAACATGACCCTTTTCTGTGAAAAACAAAGAAAAACCCCTAAATTTTTCAGGATGAAATTTCATGACTTTCCCTGGAATTATCATACCATTAAAAAGATAAACATTGGTCTTTTTTATATTTTTATTAAAAACAGTACAGCAGCGAACATAACTCTTTTTTAACCCTGCAGTTACGAAATCAGAAGTCATAATCAAAGTTAAGCGACACACATCTATAACAGATTAAAGTGATGCCGCATCTTTACAGAAAGCATGGGCCAATGTAGAGTATAATTCTTCCCAACATTAACATTGTCCAGGCATTTCCAATTCCATCATTCTCAGCTGACAAATAACCTATCATTGCTCAACTACAACTGAGAAGTCACGCAATGTCCAATTAGATCCATGTATTAAAAAATGTTTATGCAAATTTATGAAAAGAGCAGTTAGCTTTCTGATCCTTCCCGAGGTCTGAAGATAGAGTTAATGCTAGCTACCAAGCGAACAGCCGTCTATAAAAACATACCCTTAAAATCTGTAATAAATGTACTGAAGCAGGTCGTGTATACCTGCACATACAAGAATGATATACGTTTCTTTTACGAAAGTTAATTCACTGGTTAATTTTACAAATATATCAAAAATAATCATCAGACTCATAGATCGCTAGCTAGTATAGAGCGTATATTGTCGATACAGTTCAGTGCTAGGGAACCAAAAAAGCCCGGGAAAGATTATACACTGGGAAGAATTATACACTACACCGCCTATTACCCACACAGACTACCCAGAAAGGTCCGGTCAGAGGTGGGGCTTACCCTTGGCACTGCGCAGAAGGGACTGCTTCCCAAGACCCAGGAGAGTCTGGACACCAGGGACGCTGGGGGGAAACTCCCTGTCCAGCAGTGGGCCGATCCTCTGGCACAACCGCAGCAGGTAATCTGCAGGGATATGCTGGTTGAGCTTCACCTGCATAGAGATAGAGTGAGAGAGAGGGAGATAGAGGGAGATAGAGACATTTGAACACAGTGTATTCTCTGCAAGTCCTCAAGCACATACATGTTAAAGAATACAGAAAAGATCATTTTGAACACAGAAAAGATCATTTCAAATACAGACCGATCATCACTAACTGTCTGGAAAAAAAAAAATCAAAATCTACAGTAAAACAAGGTACAGACAAATATACACGTGCAGAGATACAAATATTTACTCTGTGTCATGCAGGAGCGGGAAACCTGGCATTTCCATTTTATAATTGAATGCTCTCAGCCATCTCAACATACCGTAAAAGTCTCAAAATTCAACAAATAAAGTTGACCCCATGGGATTAAACCACAATCCTGTACTGATAAGCAGATAAAGTAAGCGGTTTGTAATGGGTTCTGAAAATGTTTTTGGAGATGTAAAGTTTTGTGCAATACCTGCAATGCACTATACTCATTTAGCAGATGTTTTTATTAAGAGCTATGTACAATATGAGAAACAAAAACATAGTCCCCTGATTAATATGAGCGATAGCGCCACAGCTGGCTAACAGCATTCCCAGACTAGCGAGTAAAGACACTACATCACTAAAGCACTGCAGCAAGTTCACTATGCAAACCAAGAATCAAAGTACAAAATAATAAGCACATATGGACTACACCGATAACAAGCCCTAAGACGAGAAGCATAAAACCATAAAACGGCTTAAAACGTAAAAGTAAGGAGTAAGGACAGGAGGTGATCCAAGAAACAGTCTCCCCTCTCTGTGTTAGCTGGGATAAGTGACCACACAGGGAGGGGAGAACCAGTTTCCTCGAGGTTATGGAATGACGAGACCTGGCCGGCCGACGTGTAGAGTTTTAAGATTGGAGGTAAAGTGGATCTGCTCCACTCACTGCCCCTTAGGCTACTGCAGGGGTTTTAAACTTGAGGCGAAACCGTAACAGCGAGGTGAAATGAGGACGGTCATGGCATGACTTGAGAAAACTCAGGAAGTTGTCTGGTGGCATTTTGCACAGGTACAGGGGTGCCGTGGTCAGGAGACCAGTGAGGAGGAACTGTTGTCATCCAGACACAAGACTGCTGTGTAGAGTAGGCGGGGGGGGGGGGGGGGGGGGGGTTCTTTGGAGGAAGAATCTACACACCCGTCTCACTGCCATACACAAGGCAAGGTCACACAGCCATGATCTTTTTGAGCTTGGTTAACAGTCTATTACTAATATTATCCAAAAGAAACATCCTGTTCAAATACTATCAATATCCACATGGATAAAATTGTAATTGACACAATCACTGCTCTGCCCAGGGCTAATGAATGAATCTTTAATCCAAATTAGCTCCAAATAAACCAGGTTATTTCAAGCATTTAATTGAGCATATCTGGAGTTAACTTTCCTTAACTCTGATATTTAGGCAGACATATTAATCAATGCACTTCAGCAGCCAGAATACAATGGGCAACGGCATTTCATTCTGTTTGTGCTCTTTTAGCACATTGGTTATAAAGACCACACTTATGACACAGACTAGCAAGCAACTAAATCAGCTATGATAAAATAAAAAATGTAATAGAGCTAACGACAATTTACTGAAATAAGCTTTAAGAAACCGTTGCCCTGCCTTTATTTAAAGGGACAACATTGAGAGAAACTGGTTAAGCACTGCCGTTGTACTCTAAAGAACCGTACTTTACCCGAGTCATTTAAGTAACTATCTAGCCGTATAAACGGATTATCTAAATGTGTAAATGTAGATTATCCAAGTTATCCATCTGTGAAGCTGTACAAAATGTTACGACAGAAAACCTTCACTTTCATGTTTTCCTGACACACAACAGACTTCTATCAAAGAGGATTAAGTACTCATTTCACATAGTTACTAATCCAAAACGGAAACTAAATTTAACATAGTTGTAACAAAATGAAACGTCGTGCACAGCGGGCTAAACAATGGCCCATGAATACAAACCACCACAAAACAATGGCCCGTGTTTGCGAATAACTTGTACTACAGCGCAGTCAGTAAAAACGATTAGTTTGCTAAATGAACTTAGACTGAAACAATATTGCTGGAGATTATGTCTGGGCTCGTAAAAAGCTACAATCATCAAACGACATAAAGTATTATACTAAAATAGTTAAATCCGGTGTTGAAAGGAACCGAATTTCGGCCATAATTATATTTAAATGTAATTCAAGGGCATACAAATGGATTTACACGTGGGAAATGCAGCAAACGCTAGTTTTCTGGACCCATTTCCCGTAAACAATAGCTGACTGTAGACACTACAGCAGCGTCTCCTTTTGTGCACTCTTCACCATACACACAGCCACCATTAGCCTGCTTGTTGCGTTTAATGAATATTCACACACGTACTGCAGTTAGGCGTCTAGGCGTTATGGGCCAATCAGAATCGGCCTTCGTTGTTTTCTCCAACTACTCAAATAGTAACTGGCTTTTTATTGGCTACCGGTAGAGACTGACGCTTCTTTCCCCCATTCTCGCCCATGTTCCAGCCTCGTTCTAGATGCCCTCGGATAACCCCCTCCCCCTTTGCGATACACAATAAGGCGTTCATTTCCACACAAAATACCGATTTCAATCCGAAACGTAAATATTATTATTTTCTAAATATGGCGACAAAACAAGTTAAGACACCAACCCCCCATCCTATAAAACATCTCAAATATTTTCACCTGACCGGATTTCGTTAAAAATATAATTTCAGGTTTTATATCAAAAGTTTATTATAGTTGAAAATGCACTTGACAGTGAGGGTAAACTTTTAACAAATACTCACCCAGTCTTCGAAGTTTCGTTTATATTGTTTGCCATCCCAACTCCATCGTTTGGGGATAAGCTAAAAAGGAAACACGCGGTTAGCTAAATACACGAAAGCTCAATGTACATAACCATGTGTTTTTTCCCGTCCTCAAAGCCGTCCCCATCTAGAACTAAATTATATAATATTAAACTAGAAAAGCGATATCGCGGAAACGAGACGTGAGAATTAGCTAATAGACGAGAGCGAGCGCAACCTACCTCATACTCCTCCAGTTCCTCTACTAGGATCTGCAAAGCAACACAGTACTTTTCGTTAGCCAACTAGCAAGCCGCTCTGTATATACCTTCTTTAGAAAAGTAATCGAAACAACAATTCGACTTGACTTATCTTTCCGCTTACCTGTGCCGATTTTTTGCACGGTCCCGACTGGAGAAATCTAGCAATGAGGTAATACAGTTCTGAAAATAGAGGACAGCATTATAAAAGCCGGACAGACCTAGCTAGCTAGTACGCTAACTATACATGCCTTAAACTGTAGCTAGCATCTCCATTTTAATAAAAACAACACAAGTCGCAAAGGCTACGACACCCACCAGCTTCGATTTGTGAACACGGGTCTTCTGCCATTACTCGATCCAGACGGTGGATTTTGATATACAGAAATTTCTATTCGCAAAATAGCCTCTTGGATTGTTCCCCCGGCGTTCGGCCTTTTTCCTTTCTCAGGCTTTCACGACATCGCGTTGTGCTTTGTTAGCGCCCTCCCTCGACCATCAGCGCACCTGCAGTTACATCGCCGGCCGCTGGGAGTTATTCCCAGTGTCACCGGCGTGGGGGAGGTCATGGTAGTGGAGGGACGATTTCTTTTGAAGAGGCATCTTGAAGGATTTCAAAGTTTTTCTTAGATCATAGCTATCGCATGCAAATGTTTTGATATTTTCTGTATTTTTGTGTCTAACAGCACACCACCCTTCATCAATTGCATAATGTGATATGGAGTATTGCGAAATTAAATTAATTTCTTGGAATTCCTGTAAATTCTAAACAAGTCTTAGACTAATCACGCATGGTTCCAGGTAAAACAAATACACATTGAATCCCGTGATATGGTACTAGTTTTTAAAGTGGAAACATTACATATACATTACATTACAAGCATTTGGTAGACGCTCTTATCCAGAGCGACGTACAACAAAGTGTATAACCATAATTATTTGTTACTAAGATTACTAATGTAAGACACAAATTATTTGTTTTGTGGTCAGAAATGAACGTTATTATATTGGTGTGAGCTATTTGTTTTTTTTTTTTCAAATTGAGCTGTTTAATGTGTTTCTGACGTTTTTCTCGTAAAGCGAGAGGAGCAGCCCTCAACTAAATTAAAATAGGATCAAGTATTTTCTTGCAGGGGGCGCTCGTGCTCAGTGATTCCACGATGACTCCTTTGTCAAGATATTAGATCCCCATGTTTGGGTGTGGATATTAGATAAATGTCTGGGGAGTACTACATGAGTGGGTAGTCCCCGTATTTCATTTTAACTGTGAGAACTGAATATTTGACAAAGTTTGCCTGTTGTATTTCTATTTTATTTATATATATATTTTTTAAATGAAGGTAAGGCAGAAGTGCCTTATTAATAAGCCAAGTCAGCCACACAGAATAGTGAGTTCCCAGCAGAGGGTAGTACCCCCAAAACTTTTAAGGGGTCACAAACTCAAACAAAATATTCATGGATTATGTCCACAATACAATTACATTTTTCTTCAATAATTTGTTTCCCCTATTTTACTGCTAATTATTGCTATTTATAGTGATGGTATTACACTTCCAACAGTAACACCACACCATAAAACACATAGAATATTTCAACAACATATTGTATTAAATGGTGCTGCTATAAATATATCAGGACAACAATGATAATATTTAGTTCACATTTTGCAATAAGTAGAGTACTGTACTCCATAACTCAATTCTATACTTTCTTTCAAGCAAACAAAGAGCTGCATGGGTCAGCACAGAAATATTATGTCTTAAATTTACACTGCATGGCAAAAAGTATGTGGACACCTGACATCCAATATCTCAAAAATTATGAGCATTCGTTTGGAGTTGGTACACCATTTGCTGACGTAACACCCTCCACTCTTCTGGGAAGGCTTTATACTAGATGTTGGAGCATTGCTTCATGGATTTGCTTCCATTCAGCCAGAAGAGCATCAGTGAGGTCAGGCACCGATTGGGGGATTAGGCTCACAGTTGGCTTTCCAATTGATCCCAAAGGTGTTGGTTGATGTCAGGGCTCTGTGCAGGCCAGTCAAGTTCTTCCACACCGTTCTTGACAAACCATTTCTATATGTACCTTGCTGTGTGTCCAGGGGTGTTGTTTTGCTGAAACAGGAAAGGGCCTTTCGCAAACTGTTGGGGAAGCGCAAAATCATCATGCCTTCACTGGAATTAAGGGGCCGAGCCCAAATGATGAAAAACAGCCCCAGACTAAGGGGTGTCCAGATACTTTTGGTCATATAGTGTATAGTATGGTGTGTGTTAAAAAGAGAGATAGAGAGCAACCAAAAGTGATTCTTAGGTACCAACCTTAACGTCTGTCTGCATGCCTCCAGAACGCATCTGCCTGTCTCTCTTGGTTCACTGACTCGGTCCTCTTTGTCTGTGACCCCTCAGTTTGAATGGGCACAGCGCCACTGGTTCCCAGTACCCCCTTAGAGACCCAACCTGGTTCGCTCAGTCTGGCTCCCAGAAAATCACTCCTCCCCACCCATGGGGATGTATGCAAAATGGTGGCAGTATGTCCTTCAGATGAGGGCTACACAGGTGCACCGCCAGGCGACGATTGAGGTGTGTTTCACCTCTTCATCACCTCTTTCCAAGGCTGAGCGGTCAGGCCTGGTTTTCCACTCCACACTGCAGTAACATTACCTCCATGCTAAAATGCCTGGCCTAGAGCAAGTAACGTAAATTTTCCTAGCAGTTGTGATCACAACACTGTTCTCACCAATAGGTGAGTGCACCCCATGCTTAACTTTGATGGGAATACGTTGAATCCTAAATATAATTATTCAATAAAACTTCAGCAAAAAACAACTACTTTATGAGGAAAATTAATTATTTGATTGTGTGTACTGTTCTGATGACTGTTTTATGATTTTTTAAAAATCAAATGTGTTTCTATCCCTTTCAATTGTTGTCTGGTTTGAAAATCTGACTTGGGCCGATAAGAAAAGACTTGGGAGCCTTTAAGCTCACCTCTCTGACATTTACAACAGGCAGGTGGATAAGGAAGGCCCATGTCGTACTGTAAGAATGTCTGACCACCCCCTATTTAGGTAGTTTGAGCTCCTACCATTTGGCCAATGGTACAGAGTCCCATCTCATAGGAGTTTCAGAGTCTTCTTTGTTTGCACAGCAATTAATATGTAGAATTTGCACATAAAACGTAGGCCTAGCTTGAACATTATTTATTTATGTTTTTTTTTTTCTTCTTATGTGATATTTTGTGCAGCTTTTTAATCCATTTTAATTGAACCCTGGTACATGTAGATGTAGTGACCTATTGTGTTTTTATGTGATTTTGTTGGTGTGTTTCTTGGCAATGTCTTAAAATCCTGACTGCAATCAAATTCGCTCTTGGGAAAATAAAGACTTGTATTGAATTGGTGGAGAGACACCCAGGTCTGCAACTTGAAGTGCAGGACTCCACTGTAACTGCAGTAGTCTTACTATTAATATATTTGTAACAGAAATTCTTCACCAATTCATTTATTTAGAGAGGAATAGCATTTGGCTTGTGATGAATTCTGCTGTGGTTCTTGCATTATGAGTTCAAACATAAGGGAACTATAAATCTTTTATGTGACGGTGTAAGTGTATGAGGAACACTCTCTTTGTAGGATTCTGCCTGGCCAAGCAACTGATCCACACAGGATTCCCCAGCAGTCCACAAGCCTCCAGACTTCTGTGGCAAGTCATTCAGCATTGTGACTGGCAGACCTCAAACAGACATATTCTCCAGGAAACGACCCGTTTCTCATGAGTCAGGGAAGAGCGGGATGCAAGTCTTATAGCAGAGATCAAGCCCAATGGAAACAACTTAAGGAGGTGTGCAACAGTATATTCCTTTTGAATTCATTTGAATAATTACTTCACAAGGATGCTTTGCATGTGGTTTGGCACAAAATGTACAATTGCTTACATCCATTGGCTATGATCTGTTGTATTTTATGTATTCTATTAAGAGGGGAGAGCAGGTAGTATATGGAAAGCCTGTTCTCAGTACAAAGAGCTTCTTTGGAGGAGGTGGTGTTATTGGACGGCAGCTCTGTTGCCCCAAATTCCATCATGTCATGAGATAAAATCCTGTAATGCCTGTAAGACGCATGCAATGGTCCTGTTTCGTGTCATATATGTAAAGTGAAGAGCTGGGTAGTTTGCATGTTAAACATGTACTGTTCTTTGTCAAGAGGTTTCTTCGTTTTCTGTCCAAATTGTGAACACTTTCTAGTCATATTCATGCAGCATTGAGTTTGGATCTTTTCAGGGTTTCCCACATGAAAGGCAGCTTGCTTTTCTTGGATACTCCTGGAATTGGTTCAATTAATCCATTCTGTCACAGTTGTACTAGCAACAGACTGGGATAGCCCCAAATCCTCACAGTGATACAGCTGCATCTTGCCCATTGGAAGTTTTAATGACTTTAATTTCTTGCAGTGGAAGCAAAATTGAAAATATAATAGATGTATTAACTCCACATCATACAATAACAAAATCATATCACTTTTCATGTGTATATAGTAAATTTATGATAACTTTCAAAGTTTTAGAATAAAATAAATATACCTAACTTTATAGTGTCTTTTTTCTAATTTGTTATCACTAGTGTCATTCAAATAATTGTATAGATTTGTAGTTTTTAGAGAACAAATGCCCACTGCCAGGTTTGTATTTTGTCCCGATATTACACGGAGGTTGGATTCAAACACATTTTATGCCTGTTATATGCATACAGACACTCTCCTAGATTTAATAAAAAGTAAAAGGACCCTTGAGACTTAGAGACTTAGAGACTTAGAAAAAAATATAGTATAAAACTAGGACTTGATCAAATAATGGTGGTAGCATGTTTTTGTGGCAAATTGGTGAACAAAATAAGACCATGCTGACCAAAGCTGAAACTAGACATGGAGTCGGCAGTCTGTACTACTTTATTAGCCTTGCACCACCGCTTACACTGCCTGTCTCCATGGCGTCTGTTCACATGTCCCTTTTATCTGACATTCACAGCTTCGACATTTGGACAGTGAATGGCACTACACTGTGCCCACCAAATCAGAATAAATCATCATGTGCATCTCACTAACCATGTTTTCTGTGCTGCAACATTACTGTTTGACTCATTTGGACAGGGTAGATTCATAGTTTTGAATGGACTTCAATGGGGAAATTTGCTTATTGCCACCAGAGGCTTCCTAAACTGCAGTACCTTGGGCAACCACTGGAGTCTGCGAGCTTCACAGAGAATGCCAATCCCTGGTCCCCTGGGTAGCGTCCATCTGGAATGTAGTAATTGATACACTACATTGGGTGTAGATGTCAGCCGATTAGCAGCAATCCTCTTGTCACACAGTATCATCATCAATGCCCATCTGCACAATTGCGCCCCCTAGCTCTAAAAGAGAGAAGGACGCATTTCGCTCGACAGTTTAGCGCACAGCACAAGGGTCTCCTCGCCGCATGTACAGCACAGGCGATCCTGTACATAAGTAGGTCACACTTCTCATGCTCCAGTTGTCAAAATTATTTGAAACAATGTGTGTTTCTGGTGGGAAGAGCCACGTCCCTGACAAGGATGGCCAAGCCTCCCGCCCTGCCCTGTCCCGCCTCGCTGTGGGATGGGGGATTTGGGCGATGGACGGCTGCCTGCCCACTCTTAGATCACACACAACCCCCTCCTCCCAGACACAGACCTTCACAACAAAGGCCCAGCTTCACACACACTCTACTTTCATTCAGCTGCCAGCTGCTCATCAGGGCAGTGAGGAGCAGCCTGTTACTCAGCTGTGTAGTACCACTGTATATTCTCATGAACAAACGAGCAGTATGGCTTTTCCCAAATTCCATGAATAATTCTACTCCTTTTCAGGGGCACGTTACTGGAAAACAAGGGAAGAGGAATTTGGTCGTTCTTAACGTTCGACGGGTAAGGTGTGTGTACGATCATTTTTACATTCGAGGTGCTGTGCACAGATTTAACCTTGAGCTCGCTGTCTTTGACAGTTCCTGGGGAGCTGCAAGGGGACAGACAAGAAAGGGATATTAAAGTAGAGAATGCTGAGACTGTAATCTTTTATGCAGATCAGATGAAGGATTTGTATAGATCGGCTCATGTCTGGGAGCCCAAGTTTTGTGATGCTAAGCCATATGCTTCATTAAGTTGCCACCCATCAGTTTGTGCGGAGAATAATTGTCACCTACTCTTCCCGTCCAAGAACCTGCTATACAAACGTGAACCAGGGTGTCTGACCTATCTGGTTTTGAAAACCACACAAATTCCTAACCTGGCCTTTGTAAAAAATAATAATCAAGAAGCTGTTACTCAAAACTGAAAGGGCACATTAAAGATTTTAACCCTGTGGGTGGAGATCTCAGCACAGATCTCAAGCAACAGACTGAACTGCAATAGTCTTCACTGAGGTACATACAGTTAAATGCAAGAACATTGGGACAGTTGTGTCAGATCCTCTGTACTTTGTATTTCAAAACAAACAATGACTACGAGAAAAATGTCTGCATTTATTTCGTGTTTTTTTATTTATTTTAAAAACAGACATTGAACTATAAAACAACAATGCCATTCAATGAGTCAAGATCCCCCATTCCAAATCAGCATAAGTATTGGGACAAATGACCACTAGCTGATTAAAATTTCACAGGTTTACCATGTTACTCTAATAATTTAAAAATAGAAAGCTGTGAGTCAGGGCATGGGTTATATGCACATGTAAGCATTTGTACAGTCGGCTTTATAAGTGAAAAGCGAAAATTGCAGATGAGGACCAGAGAACTGAATATGACATCCAAGAAAGCAATTGTGAGAATGAAAGAAAATAAGAATGAATGAATGAATTAGAGCTATTGCAGAATGTTTGTGATTTTCAAAGTCATTTAGGGAACGTCCTAAAGGAATATCTAAGGACTGGAGGACTTAGGAATCACCAGCGATCAGACAATCCATGGAAGATGCCAGAAAGTGAAGACAGGACAATAAAAAGAGTTGTGAAAAAAATCCTAAATTGTCAGGGTGAGCAATTGCTAATGATCTCCAAACATAGGGGATGAAATTATTGCAGGACACTGTGCGGTGAAGACTGAGAAAGGCAAAACCTAGTGATGTCCATGAGTCGCAGACTTGATACAGTCATCAAATGTAAGAGTTATGCAATGAAATATTGATCTTGCGATTCACTAAATTAGTCAAAACTTACATTGCCCAATATGTATGCTGACTTAGAGGACTTGACTCATTGAATTGCACTGTTGCAATATAGTTCAATGTCTGTTAAAAAAAAACAAAAAAAAAAAAACACATGAAATAAATGTTGAAATTGTGAATCTTGCCTCATAGTCATTGACTGATTGATTTGAAATACAAATGTGCTTAGTACAGAAGAAAAACAACCAGTTTGCCATGACTATCCCAGTACTTTTGCATTTAACTGTATGATGAAAGCTAAATGTACTTTTACAGAAATTCATGAGATTTCCAGTGAGAGGGCTTTCACTTGAGAGATGCCAAATTCTGTGATAAGGAACGTTACCCTGCAAGCCAACCGAGGAACCAAATTAGGGACAGTGAACTAGGCGAGGTTTCTGTTTAACCCACGGCTTTAATGACTCAAACACTGAGTAAAAGGGAAGTGAGCAGACACGTGGCTCTCCAGGACCAGGTCGGGTCATCGTCCTCCTGGGGCAGGGGTGAGCAGCTCCAGTCCTGAAGGGCTGGTGTGTCCGCAGGTTTCGGTTTTGCTGTAACCAGTCACCCTGGTTCAGGCAGCTAATTACCTGCGCACACTGCACACCAAAGGCGGTTCGCTCGTAAATTAGACCACAGTAAATGCTTTCAGCTGTCCATGTGCTTATCGAGGAATGCAGGTAAATGCCACATCTTCATGCTGGATATTTGTAAAAAAGCAAAATATTATGGAGTCAAGCCAAACTTCAGGTTCAGAGTTACGGGTTACTCAAAACACAAGGCAATCAAGGAAATTGGATGAGAGCATGCATCCATGATTGATAATCATCCACTAATAAAACATGCTAATAAAACATTCTCCAAACTCATTGGATGGCACTTCATCTCACTGCAAGACAGTGATCCCAAACATACTACCAAAGCAGAGTTTTTCAAAGCCAAAAACAGGAAAATTCTTGACTGGGCAAGCCATTCACCTAATCAGAATCCAACTGAACATGTGTTTTATATGGTTAAGAGAAAACTAAAAGCAACTGGCCTTCGAAACAAACAGGAGCTGAAGATGGCTGCAGTACAGGTGCAGTACATGACAGAGAAGATATTCAACACCTGGTGATGTCTATGGGTCACAGACTTCAGCAAAGGATATGCGACAAAGTACTAAACACGACCACTTTTTTTTAAACATAACATTAATATACCCCAAACATTATGGTGCCCTGAAATGGGGGAGGGAGCTAGGTAAAACAAAGTGCTGTAATCTCTACATGGTGACACCAACATGTATAAAAAGCGAATGAACTTTAACCACATGTGAATTATTTGATAACATCTAAAACTGTGCAGTACAAGAAAAAAAGAAAAAAGAAAAAAAATTCCCAAACATTATGGAGGACACTATGTGTAGCATATTGTCTGTATCTGTCCATCAATCTGAGTCTGGGCAGTGCTGCAGTGAAAGGTACATTTCTCTGTTTTGAATTGTCTCAAATACAGCGAAAGAAAACATTTTATTGAAAACAAAAAAGGTGCTTGTAGCCTAATATTTTTTTTTTTACAGTATTCAGTTGCTTCTTGATTTACACAGAAAAAAAAACATAAGAAATGAGGAAGGACAACACATTGAAATGAAAAATTATAGTTAAGCTTTTAAACTCAATTAACTTTTCAATGCAGGTTGGGTGGGGGACTGAGTCATTGTCATCAGAATGTAGTTTTCAAAAAGAAACCACTGCCATGCTGAAAATGGTGTACTCTTATCTGTGCAGCCCCTGTGGCCAGTGAGTTGGGCCACATAATATAACTACTACATTTCAATTCATATATGTAATACATAGATTTACACAGAACTCTTATTGTACAAACATTTTTCATTTTTACTTATAGTTAACCAGTGGGGGAGGCATGAAAGGGTGTATCTCCAGTCTAGAATGATTTGCATTTGTGCAAACAGGATAAAAAAAGCTTTAAAATTTCCATATTTTACCATTCGTCCCATTTTGAGCAGAAATAAATCTTAAACAAAAATACAGTCAGTATGCATCGTACAATATAATGGCCATTTCAGCAGTTCCCATAACTGACAATCCACATTCTCATTCAATTGTGTTTTGACAATACAGATATTGAGAAAAAAAAAACAAGAAAGAGAAAATAAGAAAGAGACTGGGCATGGGAGAATAGTAAGGCAGAAGCCACTGATAACCAAGAGAAACATCAATGGTCATCTCACACACGCAAAGAAGCACCTGGATGATCCCCAAGCCTTTTGGGATAATGTTCTATGCACAGGTGAGTCAAAAGTGGAACTTTTTGGACAACAGAGGTCCCATTATGTTTCCTGTAAATCAAATGCAGCATTTCACAGTAAGAACATCATATTAACAGTCAAACATGGTGGTGGTGGTGTGATGGTGTGGGGATGCATTGCTGCCTTAGGCCCTGGACGAATTGATGTTATTGATGGAACCACGAATTCTACTGTGCACCAGAAAATTCTAAAGGAGAATGTCCGGTCATCTGTCTGTGAGCTGAAGCTGAAGCGTAATTGGGTTATGCAGCAAGACAATGATCCAGAACACAAAAGAAAGTCCACATATGAATACCAGAAAAGAAACTAAAGTAAAGTTTTGCAATGGCCCAGTCAAAGTCCTGACTTCAACCCAATAGATGCTGTGGCAGGACTTGAAACGAGCAGTTCATGTTCAAAAACCTACCAATTTGTCTGCGTTAAGTTCTGCAAAGAAGAGTGGGGTACAATTCCTCCACAGCGATGTGAAAGACTGATATCAAATTATAGGAAGCATTTATTGCTGCTAAAGTTGGCGCAACTAGTTATTAAGTTTAAGGGGACAATTACTTTTTCAAATAGGTGATGGATGTTCGATAACTTTTTTCATTAAATAAATAAAAATTATTTTTTTAAAATGTGTTTGGTATTTATTTAGGTTCCCTTTGTCTAATATTACATTGTGTCTAAAGATCTGTAAAAGTATTTAGCTCCTTCCAAGGAAACCAGGAAAGGGCAAATCATTTTTCTAGGCACTGTATATCTAATCTCATTTGAAATATCTCCTTTAGTCATTTTAGATGCACGTGACAAGACAGGCGTTTTTGGGTAGGTGTTTATTTGAACGTTAGTCCCTTTTTAAGGCAAAAGGCTCAATATAAAATAATCAAATCAGTTTGGAAACAACTTTTGTTGGGAGGACAAAGCCGTAAATTTTGTTGATGGGAAAGATTGAAGACCTAAAGTGGTAGCAGAGTGCATAGAAGAAAGAATGGACAAATACTGAGAGATTTGATATTATATGTAGCGGTGGAGGCTTATTACTTGTGACACTGTAAAAAAAATGCACTGAATGGCTGATTTAACTGGAAATTGAATAAATTAAATGGTGGTCTCTCCCTTCTGCACAATACTGTAGCAAAGGTGTTAATATCTTCAGTTAAAATAGAAGGTTTTGTGGAATAGAAAATATTTAACCTGAATACATTCTGCCAGTGTTGTCAACACAATGACGTTAAAGCTTCAAGAACTTCTCTTTACATGAAAGGACATTAAAAAGAAAAATAAATGCTTCCTACCACAGACCTGTGACCCATCATCTAAAACCTCAGAGAAATGTCCTATTTCATACATTTTCTGAACCTACATTCCAAAAATACACTTATTTGCTGATGGAAATCTTCTACACCTGTATTCTGAAATTTTACCACAGGAGTACAGGTTGGGAGAAGTGAAAGGGAATTAACTGGAGACTGCAGATTAGTAAAAGGAGCCATGTCACCTAGTGTTTTTCCATCGAACAAATCCCCAGTTACTAAAATGGCCACAGGCTTGTTCTACATAATTGCCCATTTTTAACTTTACCACACAAAGTTTACAGCATAATACTGATAAGTAAGATGTGATTTCATTATGTAACCCAATTTCATCTGTATGGACATGTCACTCTTACTTCAAGCCCCTCCCAAATAGGGGAGCTGAAGTAATGACAGGGTGGACCTGGATCCACAGCAATCTGCAGTGGCGTTTTCACAACCAGTAACCAAAAACTTAAATAACAGTGAGTGAAAGAGTGACAGCAATGTAGAGGGAAAGCATTGTCATTATTTAGGCCAGTGATTCTCAAACTCTGTCCCATGGCCCCCCTGTATAAGCTGGTTTTTGTTACATCCACAATTGCAATCCACAGAATTTTAACAACATGTTAATTTTGTGTAACTGGGTGCTTTTAATTTTCAGAGAGATTATTTACCTTCTTAAGCCACATTGTCAGGAATAGCAATACATGCCCTGAATAATTAGATTCACGTGTTCATATTGTGCTATATTGCAAACAATTGCATAAAATAACCGATTCTGAAAGAAACGTGTCCATATGTCCTCCCACAATCCAAAGATATGCAGGTTTTGGTAATTGGTGATTCCAAATGGTGCGTGCCTCCTATAATGGACCGGCGACCTAACCAGGGTGTTTTCCTGCTTCTCGCCCAATGCATGCTGGGATAGGCTTTGGGCTCCCCACAACCCTGACCAGGAATTAGTAGGTTAGATAATGGAGAGTAACTATGTGTTCAAGAACCTAATTAGGAGCATATTAACCTCAGTCTTTCATTCCATCAAAAAATGTACCTTTATGTAATCCATCGCAATATAGCACAATATGTACATGGGGATTTTATTCTTTGTGGCATGCATAAATATTCCTGCCAATGTGGCTTAAGAAGGTAAATAATCACTTGAAATAAAGAAAGCACTCAATTAGGAAAACTTAACAGCTTGTTAAAATTATGGGATGGCAATTGTGGTTGGAACAAAAACCAGCATACACAAGGGTGCCCCAGGACTGAGTTTGGGAACCACCAATTTAGGCTACTGTAACCACTTTAGCAATATTGTTCATCCCTTTGAGCAGAAAAGCCCACTGGCAGTCTGAACCATTGCTTATCTGAAGAGAAGACAGTAAATGGGAACAAAATCCTTGGACCACATACATTTAACAGGATGGTACTATGAATTCTGCTCTGTCACAGAACATTCAGTTTGTCTTCAATTTATTAGATGATTTCAGATGTCTTTAACTGAACACTCATTCAGTGGTCGGGAACACAAAATAACCTAGAATACTAAATTTGAGTAGCTAACAAATTAGAGATGGTTATTGTGTTGAACCCCAAATGCATCAGAAAAGTAACCCGGAGTGAAACTGAATGAGGAAAATTCCAAGATTACTTTATTAAGAGACACCCAGAACTCAAAAGTTGGTACACAGACAACTGCATATTTCCACAGATGTTCGAATTTGTTAAGAAAAAAATTTCAGAACATTTTTAAGGTCACGCCTGACAGTATGACCTTCAAGCTTCTTTTTCAATCATTTTTGTTTTATCAAAATAATTTTCAACATGATAATTAAAAAAAAAAAAGTCAGTCCACATCGTAACTACCTGGAATGTTTACAGTTTCTTTTACACAATTCCTCTTTCTTATAGACAATCCATTTTAAAAGGAAAAAAGTTAAAAACCCCCAAATGTAAAACAAGAAAAAAAAAATCACTGCACACACAAAGGTAAACAAAATGACAGCCTACAGCAGTGAAATGGATTTGGAAACGTAACATGTGACAACACTCAAAGATTACCAACTGGTATTCTTTTTCCTACACTGAACAAACTACCAACAACCACATAATGCCATTTAAAAAAAATTAAAAAATGGTATTCTTTGTCTTGCTCGTTGACACAAAACTGCAAGGTCCTCCATATTTAGCCTTGTCTTGTGCTAAAACCTGCAGTGATATAAAATTGTTGATAAAAATATTCCTCTGTTAACAATACATCATGGAGGTTTAGGGGTACCATGTGACACCTGGGGGCCAATCAGTGGTGGAGGCTGGATAGGGGTGTTGCTACTCAGGTTTTGCTTCTTCCTTCCCTGCTTCTTCTGGGGCCTCGGCAACCTGCCAATTAACAATTCAAAAGCTGGTCAGACCTGATAAACCAAGGGTATGGGACTCTGGAAACCATAGAAAACCACACAAAGCAGCTTTCCCTTAATGCAGAACTTCATATTTACGAGACTCCTGCAACGATGCGATTATAGTCTGAGACATCTTCTGGACCATCTCGGCTTTAGTGATCTCAGACCAGCAGTGGTTTCAACCATTCCAAAGACAGGCAGAAATAAGGTGCATTTGTTGAACTGGATTTAATAAATTTGATCCTCAATGATCTGACATGGACACAATCAATGGGTTAGTCTAAACGAGTGGGTTAGTCTAAACCTTACTGGGAGCAAATGAGCCATATGGAATATTTCTGGGGCATTTCCACTTGTTTTAATTCATTATCTCAATGGTGGAAATACAAATAATTGATGATGCAATAACATGTCTAGGAGAGGTTTAAAGATCTTGGGGATGGGTTTGTACACACAGACTGTATCACTTGCACACTGACAGGGACAATGGTTCTCATCTTAATTACATCCATATGGGGTTTTGCGTTTGCATTTAATGGACAACCATTTTGGCCTTAGTCCCTTATAGACCACAAGTGCAGAACGAGTTAAGTTTAAATTGATCACATAATAAACTGAATGTATGTGCATCAATACTGGTTTACCACTTCAATAAAGACAAAGACATGCTTATGTTCGTATTGTGCTTTTCTGATAAGTATACTTTAACTTGAGGTCTATAGTATAGTGTAAAACACTCTACTGTAGTGATTTGTGAACCAACTTAATCTCCTGAACCAACTTTAGGCTGCCTCAAGTAAGATATCATAATTTTTTTTTTTTTTACTTCCTTAAAAGCAGAAGTGCCTTTGGGGTTCACAGTCAAAAATAATTGTTACAGCAAAACAAATGTTAACACAATCAAATGCCTCTCTCCTTTCACCTCATCATTCTTGGCCTCTCCATTTTCAGAGTGGTTCTCCTCATTAGTCTCCTCCTCTGCCTTCTTCTTTCCCTTTGTCTTTTTGTCCTCCTTCTTGTCATTCACCGCTTTCTCTTTCTGTGAAGTTAGAAAAGAGAGTATTCATTATTCCTTTTCTGGTCTGCCACTTTTGCAGATCTTTGCAACTGACGCTGCTACAATGAAAGCGTGTTACAGTTGCTATTTGTTCACGGCGGTGCTAGTGGTCCAATCATTTTTCCTGCAAACTTGAACCCACACCAGCAACCCACTGCAGTATGAAAGTTTTAGTAGCTAATTTGGCCAACCAAAAAATTACAACTTCGCCATTAACTATGATTTCAGCAAGAAATATACATTTTAGGTATGGGCTTAGCTTCACTCCAAGAGCTCAGCTTTTTCAATGCATTCTGTGGGGGACTCACTGAGAGTGGGGGGGGGTCACTGTAGGGCTGGGTGAAATGGTATTTGAATAATATTCAATATCATTTTGTAGGGAATACAAAATTAAGCTACATCCATAATATCGCATTGTGCTTATACTGCACTTTTTTTAGGAGGCCAAATTAGTTTCCAGCCAATCAACTGCGAAACCACGCGGCATGTAGGAGATGTATCTGTTTGGCAGTCATGGAGTACGGGAGCAATGAGTTACCCTTACTGTACGTCACTTTGGCTAAAAGCGTCTGCCAAATAAATGTAATGAAATGGTAAATAATGTAGCCTTCTGATATTCCACCAGAAGCAGAGCATACGAGTAGCGGTAGCAAAGCGTGCCAGGTGCAGCGTGTCGGTTAGCAGCAAAAGCGGTCGTCTATGCTCAGCCCACCAGCGGGATTCTTGTGGGCTGCACAGGAACTGACGCCTTTTGAAGTTGTGCTAATTGAACGAACCCCGTCGCACTAACGCTCTAGTGCGACAGGGCTTTTGAACAAGCCCCGTCAGCTTGTCGTTCTCCCTCGGAGGGCATTTGGTTCCAGTGGCAACACTGTGCCATGCCACCAAGCATCACTCAAGCCAGAAACTAGACAGACTTGTGTTCCGGGCTAAAAAAAAGAGCAGCTAAGCAGCCAGAGAACAAGTTTACCTTACACAAGAGTCAGGACCCATGCACACAAACATAAACAGGAATACTCAAAAAATTAATGTGTACAATAAACCATTTTTTTACCTGTTAATTTGCACTTTTTTAGCATGTATTTTGTGTTCATTCAGTGTGCACTATTTCTGTCTGTGTACTCCACAGACCCCACTCAATATTTTGGATCTATTGAAAAATAAATAAACTAAAATAGGGGAACTTTTTGTTTATCTTTTTATGCTATGTCAATTTGCAATAATTTATATTCATTTGATAGTTATGAATTAGTTTAGTATGTTGCATTTGACGCGACTCGTTTTGCACACAGGTTTTTATTTATTTTAATTCAGAGCAATATTTAATGCAAGCATAGGTCTGTCTGAGCACTTATTGTTTTATCGAGTCAGCTCTTAAAAGATGTAATGCTTAACTTGTGCACATCTGATTACAGTAAATATAAGCGGTTTACATTAAGCATATAATACGGATTGGAAGTCACTGTCAAGCTATTTCAGAGAATGCATTCATAGAGATATATATTGTATATCGCCAATAAGCTTAAAAATAGATATTATTTTTTAAGCCATATAGCCCTGCCCTAGGTCACTGTTTGTGGGAAAGCACATACCTTTGCTGCCTTTCTGGGTTTTGCCTCTGCCTTTGGGGGTGCTGGTTTCTGTACAAAGAAGATGATGTGAAAAGGCTTCCTAAAATGTCAGGTGTACAAATGTCACTACAATGCACTGCAAAATAACTCAATTATTACAATTATCATCAAATTCTGAAAAGGATGATACCATGGACATCAATATTGAAATTAGCTCAAAGGCTAAATAAAGTAAAGGCTAGTTTTGCCTGAAGCTGCACCCTCCTGATCTTAAAGTCTAATACCAGGAATTTAGTCAATAGACTGAGCATATTCAGCGCCCTTTTCACTGTGGTGTGTACAATATAATTTATATGCAGACAGACACCTGGACAACGGATGTGTGAACAAAAAGGTTATATTACTGACAAATATGATCTAGAGATGGTGAGAATATAAATGCATAGTTCACTCACCAACGATAGCCTTGCAGATCTTCTCTGGGGCTGAAGCAATCAAGAGAATAAAGAACGAACTTGATTAAATGATGAAATTCAGACAAATTCAATATCCATTTTCAAATGTTCACTTTTTATTAAATGCACAACCTCAAATAATCTGTGTAAGATCATTCTTTAATTCCACAAAGCCTTTCCCAGAAATGTATAATAATGTGAATATGCATCTCTTACCTCTTCTTTTACTTCCCCTTCAGCTCCCTGTGTCTGAAAAAGACGAGTCATAATGTCATAAAATACATTATTTACTTTTTAAACAGTTCTTTACCTAACATGAGAATATGACACGATTAAGTAAAGTCTACGTTCGCAGAAGACCAACAGAACTCGTGTAACGTTAACGGCCTAGCTATGGTTGTTACAAAGCCTACACCACTACAGTACTGTAGCATTCCGGCGGGAAATCCAAATCAAGGGAATTACAGCTAGCGACCAAGTAACCACCACTAGCGCTCTTTGATGGCGTGTTACTTTTAACATTATTTTCCCCTCCAGTTTAATTCGTTAACATATACAAGGTGTCGACCATTCCGTTCGTCAGAATTGTAGCTAACCCACAACAGTCAATATACCAACTACGTTAATTAACCAGCTTCTTACAAGCAAAAGCCGATGGCAAGCTGCGTAATATGCAAACTACAAAAAAGCTCAATTGATAAGAGCCAGAAATGCACATGCAATGTGTGTAGTATAGCTCATTTGTAATGTTTACAATGGGCCTATGCCGACAGCTACGTGATTTCTCATTCTTAAACACAATAGACAATACTGAGTTAAAGCAGACTTTCGTCATTTCATTCTGCTTGCCAGAAAACCAAACCCCTAGCTAAACGGTGTGGTGTTTGATAACTTCCAAGACAAGCGTCGGAGACTGAAACCAAAATGGTCCAGTCTAGATTCTAGGCTGCTATAACAGACAGACCACACATCCAACAAGAGTTATGCATGCAGTCTTAGCAAATAAAAATGAAACGGACACAGAAACCGAAATCCCATACAGCTCTTCAAACCAATGTATTACTGCGCCGGGGGGAGGGGCTGGAATAAAATCAACTACACTTCGCCATCTGCCGACAAGAAGGAGTTATTACAACCACCCAGCACGATGAACAAAGGAAGAATAACTAAAATGTATATATTTATGTGACTGCCAAAGTAATTTGTCGTGCGGACAAATAAAAAATACCATAAATTATTTTACTGCGCTCTCTCGAATCTAGCAACAGCATGTATGTGAATAAAACGCAGAATTTGTGTTTGGTCATTTTCACGACGGCTAGTCAGAACTGCAAAGCATGGCTGCCTGTGGTTTCTCCAGCATGGAGACCAAGCTTGACTTCAGACTCGCCACAAGATTAGGAGTACGCTAACGAGGCTGAAAGCGTTTAAGTTGACTTTAATAATAATAATAATTTACAAAAAACCCCATGCATTCCTATCTGTGTTTCCATTCTGTATTTTAATTCGCAAAACGTCTTTTACAATTAAATATCCGTTATCTGGAAGGATTCCTAATACGGCGCTCTGATTTCAGTGGAGGGAAAGTGTATCCGTATAACATTACAGAATTGCAAACGGCTGTTACATACCTTTCTCTTGGGCATGTTGGACTCCTGGATAGCTTTTTTCTTTAAAATAAAACAAAAATGCTCTGTTTTGACAAGCAGAGTTCACAGCATGAAAGAGACGAATATTCCCTTTACACTAATACTGTAGTAAACACACGGCAACATTAAACCTAGCTAGTGGTTGAATGGGGGGAGGGGTGCGGCTAAATCTAGACTGATGTTGTTTTCAACCAATCAGAAAACAGTCAAAGAAACCGCATAAGTACTGGAATTTCAATGCTGGGAATTTTTTACGCGCGAAATACTGAATGCGAGGGGAGGGATTATATATTAGAAATTAGGAACCTATTTTGGGAATATGGTGAGGCTACCTGTGCATAAACCCCTAGCCTATAACCCAATTACGCACAGCTGCAAACTTATGTACATTAATAACAGCTCCTAGTCAGGTACAAATGCAGGTGATTTTGATAACATGAAAATGATGAGCCACAAGGAAATGGAACGCTTATATTTCCAACATGGCGCCCAGCAATTCTTGTTTGATTGCTTAACCAAATTCCTCAGTCTAAAAAACTTCAGCCTTGTGAGACGCAGGTTTCTATTGGTGGCTGCAATCTCTCGACTACCTAGATACAGTAGCGTAGTCGAGCGATTGCTACCTAGTAGCGGAACCTTAGCAGATACATGACTTGACTCGTCTGAAAAATGTCTCCCCTCGTGGTTGTACGGCGACACTACAGTAGGCTACTTTAGTATAGTACCGTAGTGTCGAGAAGTTCGATTAATTAAAAAGAATCAGTAAGTTCGAAACTTACTGAGAGCCGATCCAAATGAACGAATCTTTACATGGAGGAGAGTCAGTACGATTCGTTCACCAAAAAGAACGAATCGTTCACGAACGACACACCAGTACACGTACAGCTCTGCCGTAAGGGACCAAATATATCTAAACAAAAACGTTCTCAACGCACAAAAATGCCAGGTACCTCAAGCAAACAAAGAATTATCAATACGTCTTTGATAAAACCTGGCTAAACCTAGGCCTGCTGTTGTAAGTATTGATATCAAAATGAGGCCAAGTTACAATAAACTATATTGTCTATCTTAGCTGCTCACACAAATTAAACAAAATCTATTCCAACGCAATGCTACCTAATCTTTCCTAAATTATTGAATTCGACTTGGCTGTGTTTTTTTTCATTTATCATCTGAAGAGAATGTGATCATTAAACCCATTACAATACTATTAGTTTAGTTTCATAATTTATGCACAAACTAAGTGCCAAATTAGCAAAAATGAAGTTGATCTCCTTTGGTTTGCAATGAACAAATAAAACAAATAAAAAATACCTGTTTACCTACTAAACTACCCAGGTAAAACTACATTTCCTGTAATATAAACTGTTACCAGAGATGTGCAATACCTGAGGGCAGTTTTGCAGAACTAATACAGATCCAAGAAGCAAAACTTAAAAAAAAATAAAAAAAATAAATAAAAAATTTGAAGCAAAATCTATCCAAAATAGCTAAATTCTGCATTGCTGTAAATCATAAAATAATCATATATTTCACTACAAATCAACAATTTTAACTAATGAAACTCACCTTTGCATTCTTTTCAAGTGGGAATTACCATCTTTTAATCAGTATAGGAAGATGGATATGTAGGCGTCCAAACCCTATTCAAAACCTCCCTGAAAATGAATAAAATGCTTTTGGTCTGTTATAAAGCATTTAAATTTGTCAATTTTTCACCAGAGCCCCATGAGAAATGTTAGGATAGAAACAAATGACATTACAAAAAGCATTATAACATACTTTGGTACCCACACCTAAATTTGACAGGGATGACATTTTTCTGTAGTGTTTCACAAATGTTGCTATTCATAATCGCGCATTAGTGTTATATGTAAGGAAAAAACAGAATAGCAGCTCTTCCTCAGGTGACTAAAAATGTCAATGCAGGACGTGATCAGACTGTCAGCAAGAACAGACTGTCGACAACTACTTAGAGGGATATTATAGTATGGTTGCAGTGCATAAACCCCTCCTTACAAATACGAATGTACATTTGAGAGTTCAGTGGTGCAAAAACCATAGGTACTGGTCTACAGGGATGTGGAAAAAAGTGATATGGTCAGATGAGTCAACCATCACCATGTTCTCGACAAGTGGGCGAGTGCATGTGTGGCGTACACAAAGAGAACGATACCGGCCTGAATGCTTGACCCCTGCAGTGAAGGGGTCTGGCGCCTCTGTTATGCTGAGGGGAGCATTTTCCTGGCATGGTTTGGGTCCACTTGTCCCCAAAGAGGGAAAGGTCACTGCAAATCAATACAAAGTTATTCTGAGTGATCTCATTCATCCCATGATGAAACATTTCTGTTCTTCCCGGATGTCTCTTTCCTGATGAAATTATATGACATAGTAACACAATTGTAGTAACATAAGTAAACAACTAATAGAAACAGTTTGGACTCACAAGTCATGAAGAGAATCCAAGCCATCTTCATATGCTGCTGCTTCTACCAAGTCAAAGCTCTCCAGTCCAGAGTGACAGCCACTGTTGCTAATGTCACTCTCTAGTTCCTTCAGTACTTTCTTCAAAGTCTTCCTTTGCTTGCATGATTTGGCTTTTGTTTAGCATATGCCAATTAACAAAGCTCTTATAAACAATAGATGGTGCATGCACAAAGCTGTACCTCATGCGTTCTGCAAAACCCTCCTCCTGCAAGTTGCTGGTTACGCAGCATACTATCTCAGTGATTATTTCAGCTAGAAAGAAGCTGTAAACAAATTTCAAAATCAGCAGAAATAAGCCTGAAGAATATGAGACTGTAAAGTACTGTAATGTATATGCCATTTCCAAGTAGAGGTAAAAGTCAGGATGGGTAGATCATAGAGAGCGTAAATGTTTTTCAGGTAACAGCTTGCTTTCAGGAAATTTACTTGGCATTGGAATGTCTAACTAAGATATTTTTTTCACCATTTGTAAGGCAAGAAGTTGCTTCTTTTTTTTTTTTTTTAAAGTGAAATTATATTTACTTACATATAAGTGCTCCTGAAAACACTTTCTGCTCAATGGAAATAATGCATCAACTTTTCCTAGCTTATGTACAAAGAGTGGATTGATTGCTTATGGCTCAGAGGGGGATTCAGGTGATGTAATTTCCATTGCTGTAGTATTAGCAGTTATTTGACTTGTTGCAGGCAGACAGTTATTGGATTATAAAATACCATAATCATCAACCTGATGTGTCAGTTTCAGCCCTCCTTTGGGAAAGGGCAGGGGTGCTGTAAGGGGGGAGGGGGGAGGTTAGGATGATTCCAAGGGTCCTGACTGACAGGGGCCCTCAAAAAATATGAGAACATAGGACTTTCTGGGGTGATGGCGTCTAATGTGCGATCTGTTCATGGGGCCCAGAATCCCTGGTGGCACCCCTGGGAAAGGGGACTGCCTTGTTATTTCTTTTTTATTTTTTTATCTCTAGTGGTTTTACCGACTGAGAGCCTATTGGTTCACCACAGTCTTTAATTAGAAGTTGTATCGCTTTTTATGCAATTGTTTGCCAATACACTGAGGACAACATGAACAAGGGCATTTTATTCTTTATGACATGTGTAGCCACCATAATGTGGTTTAAGAGGACAAATAAATCCTCTAAACATGAAATGCACCTAATTAAAAAAAATAATAACTGCTTGTTAAAATTCTGGGATTGCAACTGGTTAGAATGAAAACCAGCATACAGGGGAGGCCCAGGGGCACGTATGGGAACCCCTGGTTAGGCCAACCTAGTTAAGGTGCAAAAGATACACCCAGATGTTCAAGCTATTCATTAAGAGGTGGTGATTTGGGAGGAGGGGAGGAATACAGAGTCAGACAAATTGATATACGAAAATAATCTGATAGATTAGATACCAATGACCGGTGTTGGTCACTTCCTCGTAGAAAAGTATTGTGTTCATGTGTCATAACAACGCTTTTACGAGAAAAAAAATCTGCTTTGGGAAAAGAATATGGAGAGAGGAAGAGAGGGAGGGAGGGAGAGCGAGGAAGAGCGAGCGAGCGAGTCAGAGAGAGAGAGAGAGAGAGAGACTTCACTCAAGCTTCAAGGTTCACTGAAATTTTGAGTGAGAATCTTGCTATTAGTTAACGATAGCGCATGCACGTTGCTGTGGATTTATTCGCCCCGGGTATTTTCACTGTCCAAGTAACTTACCTAATTTTTTTTTTTTTTTACAAAGTCGTAACTGTGTTGGGAATTGGTGCTACAGATAAGACGTCTTATTTAGAGTGGGATAAAAACAACCATGGTGATCAAAGTTTACATCGCATCTTCCTCTGGATCGAGTGCGGTAAGAAAACCGTTCAGCCTGAACGATGGCTACTTAGCCATGCTTGTGATAACAGTTTATGCTTATTCACTTTAGTTTGGCAAGTGGGTACCTGGCTAACAAGAGATGTAATAGGCCTAATACCTTTCAGTATACAATGACTTGCGTTCGCTAGACTCTGCTTGATTGCCAGTGTAATGCTTGCAGCCTGCAGTTACTATGCTTGTGATAGGTACATAATTTGATAGCTATGCCCGTGATAGCTACATTTTCCCGGTCGTTCAGTTCTCACCGTAGCGAAGTACTTTGCTTGGTATGGAGTTTACTAGCTGTATGTCGTATTTCTTCTTTTCTACGCAAATGGACGGGAAGTTAGCTATTCAACTGCGTTTTCACTTAATTTTTCTACGTGGTTTAGCTAACTGCCGTTAATCCGTTACGAAAGGAACGCCCAACCGAGACTGAAGATACGTTCAATAAGCTGTTGCAGGGCCATTGTCAGTGTGCCTTATCTCGAGCTCCTACACGAGCATGGTCTGAGAGTTCAACTTTTGTGCTGTGAGGATTTCGGTGTTAAAAACAAAATGGGTTCTGTCCATTGAACCACTGGCACCTGAACTAGGTGCAACATGGGTGGCATCACTACTGGTCCTCAGGAACAGCTGGATAACTGGACCCTTAATTCCTTACTACCCTATTAAAAAGGACAAATACGGTATATTTATCAGGAAAGGTTGAAAGTGTAACTAATTGTCTCCTACTTAGCAAATGGAGAGGTACACCAAACAGTTTAATGTAAATTGCAGTCTGGAGTTGTGGGTCATAGTTTGTCTTTACAGTGTGAGTTGGCTATTGTACAGATGTACACTTTGTGTAGTATGCCAATCTGTCACAGCATGACATACTGCAGTGCACAACTCATTTGTTGAAAATGGAAAAGAAAGTCACATGCACCCCCCCCCCACCACGCGCACACCATACACGCATATCAACATGAGGTGTGCATATCTGGTCATGTCATGGCATACTAGTAAAGCAAAATTTTAGCTTTTTGTGGAAATTCTTTTTGCGTTTGAAAAGCATGTCTACACAGGCTCATTGATTCTACCTAGTGCATAAAGTAATTTGCTAACATGTGGTAGTCAGTAACATTTGCCTCAAAAACAAATTCATTTTATTTAAGAAAGTAATGTGATGTGTTGCCCACACCACACCAGGAGGTCCTGATCAGGGTGACAAAAGAAAAGCACAATGAAGTTCTATGAGAGATTTCTATTCACCGAACCTCTACCTGACTTCAAGATATTACATTTGATACAGTTTGACTTGTTTTGTGCAGGCCTGCTTAATATGGCAGGAACAGTATTTGATTGTCGAAGAACCCCAGTGAGATCCGCTATACTGAAGAACACACTGGCTGTTGTGCTGTTGATGTACAGCCTCTCCATCCTACTCCCCATTAACATGGAAGTGTGCTTTCATAAAATTGGTGCTCCTGTACAGAAGTGAATGCTTGCAGTATCTTTCGGGTGCAGCACTCCCTGAAGCTGTCCAGGCTGAGGGTACACCAGCTGTGGTTAATGTGCAGTTGCCCATTGACCTTTGAACAGCACCAGCGTATAATCAAATCTGCACCTTGCAGACGGATGAGAGGATGACCTAACATAAGATCATTCTACACCGGCAGTAAAACTGTTCTGTGGTGTGTGCGTCTGGAAGGATTGGTGGTTCCAGCCCGCTGACTCTACAGCCTCGCTGCATTTTTCATCAGGAAGTTTGTGAAATGCCCTCCTGTCTCCTCCAAAGCTTCGAGGGAGTTCACACGAGGGCTCACTAAATAGGAATGGCTGATATCAGGAGCTTCTGCATGCAACATTATACTAATTATAAACTGCAAATTTCTGCCATAGCATAGAAGATAGCCTACTGCAAGCAAGGAATATTTTTTATTAGGGCCCTACTTTAAGAATTTTTTTCTACTGCACAATCGGGCCGTTAGGTCAGTGTATTACTTGCCCCAGGTACGTTTCCACTGGCCCAGATGCCAGAATAAATTGTATTTTCTCTGAACGGATAATAAAAGCTCGCCCACACCCACACACACACAAAGCTCACCAGCACTTCTAGAGATGTGCTCTGCGAATAAACCAACTGTCAGTTGCTTCTTCAGAATTGTTGCGGTTTCAGTACCTAAAATAAATCTATGAAACAGGATTTTGTTTTTCTTAATTGTTAGGTGTGTTAAACCTTGATACTGCGGAAACCTTGATAATTCAGGCCAGACTTCATTGTTCAGACTTTTTTTGTATCCTGCATGTCGATGAATTTCAACATGAAATGAGCTTTTGAGCAAAGGTATTTCAGTTCTGGAAAAGAATGTGTGAAATAAAAATTGCCATTCATTTTTGAAAAAATTCACACAAAAAATCAGTAATCTCCATGTGTCTCACAAATATTTTAATGATGCTTGTGGACAACAGGAAAAGTCAGGGGGAGGAGTTAAATTAGATTAGTAGCACTAATCACATTGCAGGATTGCAGTCGAACCAATCTCACAAACTGCAGCTTCCCTTTCCTGACAGTCTAGAGAGGGAGAGCCAAAACAATATTTAGACATGCCCAATTCTCACTCTTCTGTGAGAAATAGAAAAATATTTAGCCTATTTAGCAAGCATTGTAACAGTTGGATTATTTGAGGCGAGCAGACTGGTGTTGGAGAGACAAGGTTCTATGGCAGCAATCAGACACTGGGCTCCCCTGATTTGGCCATATTTGGCCATTATCTGTTCTCCTCCCATGACTCTGCAGTTTCCAGTTTCCTTGTCTCTTTGTACATTTGTACCTTTCCTCATTTTTTCAGGTACTGCTGTCCAAAGGCCCACAGCTGCAAGGCGGAGGTCTTTCCTGCTTTGTGTTATAGGACTGGCTTCTCTTTTCTGTCATGTGATTTAATTGGCAGCTTTGACCTTATCTCTTTAATTTTTATATTGTCCTCATTGGCTCCTGAATTATTTCTTTGGGACTGTGGATCTGCCATTTGCTGACTGCTAGAGTTGACTTTTCCAAAGAGCACTACATAAACTTGGGCGTGGCGCTCTGTTCAGGCATCCAGCTTTCCTCTGGCCCCATTTCCTCAGGAGCCCTCAGCACGTAAATTATTCTCTAAAGCTTCGTGCTAAAGCACTGCTCCAGTGCATGGAGAGGCCCAACGGTCTGGTGTTGAATCCAGACCATGCCAGTTTTGACTGGCTGGAAGCCCCACATGATGATGCAAAATTGGCTCTAGAGCTGCTTAAGAGAAAAGAAAGAGGGTTTCAGCAGGTCAGGATGACATTGTCTCATTGCGCACCAGTGACCCCTGCTGGTCGATCAGGCTCCCTCAAGACCATTGAGCTGCACATGAAGCACCTTCCTCAGACTTGTCAACCACAGTGTGAAAAGAAGCTGTGGCTGGCATCATGTGATTTGGAGGAGTGCACATGCTTGTCTGCACTCTTCTGAATCAACAGCAATGGTCGGTAGGTTGTAGATGGTCATCTGCCAGTTTGAGAAAGATTGTTACGGTCTATATTTATAGAGGGACCAAGCCTCTCCTGCTGGGTAGGTGTCTGACTAGTTACAGCTGGAACTTTCACGATCTAGTAGCAAGCAACCAACTGCATTTTATTCCTGTATCTTGCCTCTGAAACAAAAAAGTTGAAACTTGAAAAGTACAGTGTTCAAAGCCACCCTATGAATTTTCAGTTAAAATTTAAATTCTAAGTGATTAGAATAGTGTTTCACATGCAGACTAATAAAACTATACTAAAAAATAAACCAAATTAAGATGAATTAATTCACTATTTAAAGAGAGATGCATGTATTGAATGAACACCAGCTTTCAAGTAGTACAACACTGCGTGGAACCCAGCCAGACATCTAAGTAGATGTAGTCTAATTTTATGGCTGAAAGGACGTGCAGGACTGTATGGTGTGTAGCTGCAGATTATTGTGTCTGTCTACACTACCCTCTTTATAACACTCATTAATGACACTGTGACCTACCTGTCTTTGGTCCATGTGTCACTGAACCCTCATAAAACTCCATAAACTCACAGGAAGTTGAGTTTATGCATGGTTCTATATGCATGAAACTATGCACGCTCATTTTTAGTGAAGTGTCTCCTGGTCAAGGTCCGTGCGGTCATAACAAACCTCGGTCAAAGGCACCGATGAGTCTCACTTTCCCTTTCCCTTTCCCTTTCCATAAATCTCAAAGCTCACAAGTCTAGAGATCTGCTCATCTTACAGTTTTTACAAAATGAATTTCAAATGTATGAGATGCGCATGTTTGTAGCCTGGTAGGCCTAAACATTATTTTTAGAGAGCGCAGCTCTTTTACCAATAGAACGTACTTCATAGCGGGCTTGTCCATCAGGTAAGCGTGGTCAGTCATTTCCAGCCGAAGTCCTCAATTGGGACATTTGCGAAGTGCTGTTGTAATGCTCCTGCATAGCCAGCTGGACGTCCGGCTCAGTGGGGCACCTGAGCTGGATCGGGCTGGTGTCTGTGTGACCACCGCTGCCCGCGTGCCCCCAGCAGAGGCAGGACGGGGCCACGCCCGGCCGTCCTGCTGTTTTCTCGGGCGGCTAATGAGGGGCCCTGGCTTGTTTTGCGCTCGGCTCCATCAGTCCGCTCGCTCGCACATCAGCTCTTCTGGATTCTGCTGGAGATCCGGTAGGTGAGCTGCTGTGGATGTGTGAGACGCAGGCTGTGCAGCCCCAGGGGGTCGTGGGTCTGAGGAATGAGAGAGAGCGGCGCGTCTCTGCGGGGAGTCGCAGAGCTTAGGCAGCAACTCGGGCTTCAGAGCGGAACCCGGGATTTAGATGTAGGCCTATTTTTCTCTCCGCCTGTTGTGGATTGTGCTAGCTTCGGTGACAATGCACGTTGCAAGTTGCCGGTTGTAGGATGGCACAGTGGTACGGTGGATAAGGCTGTTAGCACGAGGTTAAGGGTTCAGATCTGGCTCTGTTTGCGTGCGCCTTCCTGTTCTCCCCAGGCATTTCAGTGTCTTTCCACTATCCGAAGAGGTTATGTTTGGATAAGACCCTTAGACGAACTGTACTTTTCTGTTATTAAAGAAAGCTTAATAAACCGAAAATGCTGATGTACTTTGCCTTCCAAGTCACTCTGGAGGAGCAGGGCTCTACAGTGCTCCCATATTAGAACCATTTGCTCCTGAAAATTGATGCAAATTACAGTCGGGAGTTGTGGGTCGTAGTTTATCTTTTCAGTGAGTTCCATTACTTTCTTAATTTAGGAGCACGTCTACTGACTGGGATGCATTAGTGTGCTCTTAAATTTTTCAGCATCGGAGTACGAGTGCTCCTTGGAAAGAAATGTTAGCGCAGAACCCCGAGGAGAGTGTTTGCTAAAAGGATGCGGAGCAACATTATGGGTAGAAGGCATCTGCCAATTGCCTGCTGTGTGCAGATGTCCCACCCAGTAAGTGGTAATTATCCCACCACTGTCAATGTAATATTTTTAACTGTGTATATTTATGTATGTATATCGCCACGGTAAAATGCAACTGGAGGAAAATGTCTTTGGAATACCCTGCATGTGCCTGTGCCTGTACCTGTACCTGTACCTGTACCTGTACCTGTGCCTGTGCCTGTGCCTGTGCCTGTGCCTGTGCCTGTACCTGTATCTGTGCCTGTGCCTGTGAAGTTGCAAAACGTCTTAAGATGATCAGTTGTTAATGCAAACTGCCACTCTGGCCCCACCCTCTCAAACACCAGATCAAGAAGCAGCAGCAGGATGTCATGGGTTTCCTCGCGGCCAACAAGATCGAGTTTGAGGAGTGCGACATCGTCGTCAACGAGGACAACAGGAAGTGGATGCGGGAGAACGTTCCGGAGAACAGCCGGCCAGTCGCCGGGAATCCCCTGCCCCCGCAGATCTTCAACGAGGAGCGGTATTGCGGGGTGAGCAGCGTGCGTCTCCCCTTCCTGCACAGCTCAGAGACTGCGCTGAGGCGTTGGGTTGAACCCTGGCTCACTCCACTGAGGGCCCGAGGATCTGAAGATCCTTGTTTGGCCCCGCTCCTTAACCGTTAGGCCTAGTACCCACTGCTCTTCCATATCGAGTCACGACAGACTTTCACAGAAGGAAAGGCGCTAATGGTCCTTTAGCTGGCCAGGCCAAAGATACTGCATTTATTAGGTAGTGCTTTCATTTTACAACTATTTACATAGTTTCAGCGCTGTAAGGAAAAGAACACAAAAAAGCAACAAAAAATTGTATTGCAAAAAAAGGCAGCTATTCAGGAACTAAGACAAAATTTTATTACGTTACATGAGAGTTTCAGTTAATTGGTGTTTTACATATTTTATAACCACACAACAGTGCACATTTAAAATTAAGATTCTAATTTTTTTTATGATGTCAGTAATATGCATTGTAGCTCACTGAACATGTCCCACTGTGATGCAGTCCAAATCCATGTTCAGCTACGCAACTACTGCCCAGCACGCTGGGCAGTGAGAACACATTGTGTGCTTATGAGAATGCACTTAGTGAGTATCATGATGTTTGGGACAAAAACACATTTCTTTTTTTTTTTTTAATGTGGCTCTGTATTCCACAATTTTTAATTCTGTAATCAAACAATTCACATCTGGTTAGGTTCTCTGCTTTTATTTAAGGGCATTTTTATACATTTTGGTTTCACCTTGTAGAAGTTACAGTACTTTTTTATAAATAGTCCCCCCATTTCAGGGTGTCGTAATGTTTGGGACAAGTGGTGTCATTGATGTTTCTGATTAGTCAGGTGTGTTCATTTGCTTCCTTAGTGTAGATGTATGAGAGCTTTCAGTGTCTAATTTTGATTCTAGGATTTGGATTGCCTTTGGAGTCTGTTATTGGTGTTTGTCAACATGAGGACTAGAGTTGTGCCAGTTGAAGTCAAGGAAGCCATCATAAGGCTGAGAAATATGAAAAAAAAAAAAAAAAACAGTCAGAGACATTGGCCAAACCTTAGGCTAACCAAATCAACTTTGGAAAATTATTACGAAGAAAGAGAGCACTGGTGAGCTCAAAAATCACAAACAGCCTGGTAAGCCAAGGAATGCCAGTGAGGAGTACTTAGAGAAATCGACAAAATCAGATTCTGATGATCTGTACATTTATATCTTTACACAATGATCTATGAGATTGATTTATTCCTCAAAAAATATGCAACGCTTAGATTTTTCTTTGAAGAACGTGCAGATACCTGATCTTTGCCAAGAAGCAGAAATGGCATCTGACTTCACAAAAAAAACAAAACAATCAATCCTCTAAATACAGTATGCAACCCAATCCACACAGACCTCCTTCTGTCAGTACAGAGTAACAGAACTGCTAGACACACACACACACCTACACCTGAAATATTCCTGTATATTTAGATATAGATATATATTTTATATTCCATCACTTAGAATGAAACAAATCCCACCCCTCTGCCTTTACCACTGACTTTATCTGATATACGCATGAGCTCCTGCAGACCTCGCAGTGTGCTCCCACAGGAAGTTATGGTCATCATGAAACATGCACATCACCATTTAATACCCTGATCTCTGTGTATGTTCCCAGAATTACGAAGCGTTTTTTGATGCCCGAGAGGACTATGCTGTCTATGCCTTCTTGGGCCTAACTGCTCCTCCTGGCTCAAAGGTAAGCGGAGGTATGAGGGTTTCGGTCACAAACATAACATGAAAACGCAAACAAACGCAACACGTGTTTGTCCTGTGAAGTTAACTAAATGCCATACTCACACAATACACAATACCAGACCCCATTAATGGAATTTAACGACATTTGATATTTTCATGAACTCCCGCTGTCTGTGTGTCTGTGAGCTGTCTGTGGTGTGCGGGTGAGCTCCTGTCCGTGTGGGGGTCAGTGGGTGTGGGGAAGCTATGTGAGTGTGTGTGGGGTGGGGGCGGTGCCAGTGGGGGTTGGGGTGCTCTCTGCATGTGTAGTTGTTAGTGGGTGTGGGGGGGCTCTGTTTGTGTGGGGGAGCTCTGTCTGTGTGGGTGTTAGTGGGTGTGGCGGAGCTCTGTCTGTGTGTGTGGGTGTGGGGGGACTCGTTTGTGTGCGTGTGTGTGTGGGTGAGCTCTGCCCTACAGCTCACATGACAGGACAATGAGTGAAATGAATGCTGCAACAGCATGTAAACAGAATTTCAACCGCAGTGATGAGTGAATGTAAAATGGCAGCTCACCCCCGTCACACAAACGTGGCAACATTTTAGCATTTTCAATTGACATGCAAATTTCACACCGCCTCTTAATAAAACAAAGGTCTCATTTAGATTCATAGGTCTCTGAAGCCTTTGAACCCCCCCCTCCCCTCCCCCCCCACACACACACACGCACACGCACAAACACAAGTTTATTGCTCTTGTGAACTGCATACTTTCAATTTGTGATGCCGTCTATTCTTCCTCATTAGTCACACATGTATGATTGCATTAGTATGAAGACACTTCATTTACGCCTGATGCAGTGTAACCATTTCGGCTTAATTCCAGTTGATATGACAACAGTATTCCTGCGTTGCTTGTGTTTTAGCAGTGTAGTTAGCATCATTTAGTAATCAAGCTAATTACTTTATTAAAAGGAAAGCGTTTGATGTCAGCACCGTTTGACTGGTAACAGCCCCTGGCAAAACACACACACGCACCCGCACACATAAACACACACACACACACATTTAAGTCTTTTATATATGTCCACATACAGGAAGCAACATCAAAGGACATAAAGTAGGTTTACAATACAGAGTAATGATATGGACACTTGCAGGCTCATAAGGAATGAAGCCGCCTCCTCCAAATATGGCAGCTACCTATTACTGCTGATATGGAACAATATCTTTCCAGATGCTTTGCCCGTGAATCCGATTCTTACATTCCAGCCTGTTGCAGACCCCTCACCGCTAGTCTGTGGACGTTGCCAAGGCTAATAAATTTAAATACTAGTAATCTACATTTATAACAAAGTTGTTCAAAAGCTGACACCAGAGGCTGACACACACTCATACACACACACACTTATACACAGACTACTGCTTGTATGCAGGTGTCTTTAGACTGTTTAGCTATTATCACTAGCTGTATTTAAATGTTGTGAGGGTGATGTGTGTCCCCCCCTCCAGTCTGAGGTCCTGCGGAGTGATGACCGTGTCTTGGCCAGAGAGGCGGGGCCCGCGGGGCCTTAATTTAGTTAACACTTCCTTCCTGCCCCCATCACGCCTTGTTGGCTTCAGCAGTTTCTCTGACCGCCCCCCATCCAAACCTCTCAGTCAGCGCCAACACGCCTCTCTCTCTCTGCATGAGTCAGGGCGCCCCCTGGCAGCAGAGAAGGGAACTACAGAGGCTGGAGTATGGCCACGGGCATTTATTTGCCCGGTAACTAACACTGTCATTGAAACCACTCATCCCCTGGTTTTAATGTATGTGCTCAACAAAGATTAGATGCATGACGGTTCTTTGATTGTGTTCAATTCTATGTGAAATTACAGAGACACAGTTCAAATTTTCTGGGCTGTACTATGTTGAAATCTTTCTGACATGGCCTCCTTCCTGCAGTTCTAGGGGTTAAATGGTTCTGAATTAACTTTTGGAGCAAATTTATTAATTGGGGAAAATTGATCATTACCACTGAGTTGGGAGACAAGAGGGAAAGCTAAGAATAAATCAAGTACAGTGGAAGAAATAGGCACTTTTTGTTGAAGTTCAAACTCTTTCATATGCATCAAACATACAGTGTAGGGCTCTGAAATGCTATTGAATTTTTTTTCCAAATACTTGTAGGCTAAAATTATTACGATCTTTCATAAAACATAATGGAACATTTTTGAAATGGGTTTATCTTGACTGAAATGCTTTTTTGTGTGGTGGCTTCATAAAGGCAGGAAGAACAAAAGTTTCATACAATAGTTGTTTGATAATTTAGCACTGCAACATTGTTACAGTTTTATGCTCAGTTCAGCAGACACATACCCACAATGCAGGACACAGATAGGTAAATAAATAACCAATTTACGTAACTGTCTTTTAGAGTCTGCTGCATTTTGCATTTTGAAGTTTATTTGCTGTGAAATATGTTTGCCAGTTGATTTCACAGAGCTCTCCTTTTCTCAACAGGAAGCACAGGCACTGGCTAGACAAGCACAACAGTGATGTAGGAGTTCCTTCCTCACTCCTGAGCGCCCTCTCTTGTCCGCCTCCAGTACTTCACCCCAGCACCTGTGGTTTCTGGAAAAACATTTCCCAGGAGACAATACTAATCGTGACAATGCCATTAGGGGCCTAAAAACATTTGAGCAACTTATTTTTCATGCATTTAATTTGTAGTACATTCTATGCTTTCAGCATAAAATCCTAGAATCCATAGAATCCCTTTCCTATACCATGGGACAAAGTTAATGTCATACTGATTAATGTTTATCAGTCTTTACTGCAGATTTTAGCATGGCTGATCTAATTTCCACTACCACACTTGTGCACACGCAAGCACATTTACACAGTGAATAGTGATCTTATAACTGAGCATAATACATTATGGATTATATTATTCTTAAATATTACTGCGTAAAGGACATTGAATGTTGGCACTCAAATGTAAGTAATTTTGGGTTAAAACCTGGCTGCCTATCCATTTTTCTGAGACTAAATGCCTCTGCAATTCCTAATATGTTCCTGTTTTCAGTTTTGCACATTTTGTATGCAATAAAGAAGAACATGCCAAAAATCTATGTCTGTTAAGGGCAGCAGAGAAAATGTGTGTTACATTGTCATTGTGTGCTTGTCACGCAATACAAAAACTATTCTCTGCACTAGCTTCAAAGCTAAACGGTCAGATGTTTAATATTTATTTAGTATTAAAGATGGTAAACTGACTGCATAGCTCACAGGTGTTCAGTGCGCTATATGTAAAGCTTTTCAAAATGAGCCCCGTGCCATTGAGTGAGGTCATCTTGCCAAGCTGCAGTCAGCAGTTATATGGACTGCATTAGTTTAAAAATAGCATGCCTGTTGTGGATCCCCAGGTGCTGCACTTTAGTGCCCCCCCTCCATTACGAACTCTGCTGCTGGGCTGTTCCCAGCATGCCCCAGAGACGACAGAGCAAAAGCTTGCCTGAGTGAGCAAGGCGGGGGCTAACTCCATACTATTGTCATAGCAGCAATTGTAATAAGTAAGCTGACTCATATTTAAAGTTCTGTTTACTTGCTAATGTACCGATACTCAGTGTGGACTTTGAAGGGAAATGTATATTTAGTGCTCAATAGTATTCACTGCTCTAAGTGCTCTCCAAAGATCCGGCCCTAACACCCCTGTTGTAGATGGCCCATTCTCTGTTTAGATGGGTACACTTGTGTTTGCCGTAACCCAGCTGTGTTGGGAAATAGTCAGTATTCTGGGTAAAATGATTTTAACAGGTTTTTATAGTATATAAGCCTACACAAATATCATATTGTATGCAGAAATGGAAAATAAGCATAGGATTTTATAAACATCCCACTGAGAAAAGAAATCTCATTTTTAAGGGTGAACCTGGCCAAGATGAAAGTGAAGATTAAAAACATGTAACATCTCGGAAAATCATAAAAGCACCAAACACGAAAACATAACTGCAGTAATGAACTATTAAAAAGTGTAACTATTGGAAAGGACCACTGTAACACACACCTTTTGACAGGATAATGATGTTGGGGAAATATCTGCAACTTATAAGCTGACCATCATTCTTAGCTGAGTATTTTCAGTCACTGGCCATGTCAAAATGGATTTTTCTGTTATGAGATGTACTATAAGCTTCTTTGTGATATAAAATGCTTCTGACAAGGAACAGCGATACGTCAAAAGCCATACATTATATCAGAATTATAAGGCAGAGGGGTCTATGGTGTGAAAACAGGAGTCCTGGTTATGTGTTATTTCAAACAATAGGTAGTCATGAGGAAGCTATGGTAAGGGAAAAAGTACGCAATATAAAGCACTACATTTTACTGGGCCATGGGATGGGTCTGTCCCAAGAGATCTGATTCTGGAGAAGGGGCAAAAGAATTCATTCAACCAGGGAATGTGCAGCGATGCCTTGCTATGTACGGGTTACAGGCTTTTACTGCCTATTACAACCACCAAAATACTGTTTGGAGACAGGTCTATGGGTAATTTATTCTTATTTCAATGTGTAGAGCACTGCATTGAAGACCTGTGTATAAAATGTGCTATATAAATAAAGATGGGCTCTGGATCTTAGACATAAAATGTCTAGTGGAATTGCCTTTTCAATGAATGGGTGGATATTTTGATCGAAGCATTGTCATATTTTTAAAAATGAATGTTAACCATTAGTAAAAATTAGTATTCAAAAAAGATAAACACATTTTTGTGTCATATTAAGGATAAACCATGTAATTGAAATAATATGCTATAATAGGTTTCATATCAAATGAAAGCCATCCCAATACATGCAATTTTGCTGTAATTAAATCATTTCCTCACATTTCCAAATTCATGATCACTTTTTAGTGCCTGTTAATAATGATTGCAATTTTATACTGAGGGAATGAGATTTCATGGTGTTATTTTGTGTTTTACGGCAATTTGCATGCACATCAATATGACGGCCTCTTATCTGTGGGTATAGCAACATTTCAGTATGTTGTTAAAATAGCCACTTAGCAATTCAGCCATAATTTCCTATCGCCCTTGTGTTGACCACCTGGTACTGGGGTTACACCTACCATCGTACAGACATGAATATTATTGACACTATTGATAAAGTTAGCTTTAGCAGAGCAGTAAGCACTCGATATCACTGCTGGTTTAGACACGGCTTCAGGCATGCTAATAATAATAATAATTCCTTGCATTTATATAGTTCTTTTTTCACACTGAAAGCACTTTACAGTGATAAGGGGGAACCTTGCCTCAGCCACCACCATTGTGTAGCACCCACCTGGGTGATGCACGGCAGCCATTTTGTACCAGAACGATCACCACACATCAGCTGAGCCAGAGAGGGAGAGAACAATTTTTTGCCAATTAAGCTGGTGGAGGATTAGGTAGTAGGTTGAGGGAGCTAGTTTATGTGATGATTCTCCCTACTTTAGAATGACTCCTTCAGCATCTCAGACACCATCACACCTTCCTTGATATCATTTTCCCCTCTCTTTGCCTGGGGACCTCTGTTTGTTCATTTTCTTTCCTACTGGGTGCAGTTAATTAGGTTTGATTGAGCTTATAATTAAATATCGATTGGGATTTCTAATTTCTTGACACAAGTCTGCTGGAGGAAAGAAATGAGTTAATGATAGTGTGTCTTTACTAATAAAGACAGAAGAGGTCTTCAAATTCTTTTGTGCGGCTATCTCAATTTATTAAACGTAATTAGTTGTTTAATTTACTGAACCCAATAACATGTCGATGAAAAAATGTTTCACCTTTTTTACTTTAAATAATCTTTAAAATGTATAAATAAAGTCGCATGAAGAAATGGAAATATTTTTTCTTTTAAAATCTTGTAAACACACGCTGCACAACTATGCATTGCTTAATTGAAATGGGTAAGTGATATGATGTAAAAATCAACATCAGTATTAAAAAGCACAATCAAACCTGATTAAATGGAATGACAGTGAGTTTAATTGTATTTGGCAGACCTCACGGGGGCTTTGTTGATTGAGACCTCTCTAAAGTCCTTAACCTAGAATCTTTTGCAGTCGATATAAATTGATGGTGGCAGCAATTATGAGCTTTGTGGGATTAAAGAGCATGTACATCTCTGTGTTTTCATATTCAGTAAAGACCAGGAAGACAGCACACTTGGGATGAGACTGCACATTTGTAAAGACTTGCCTATCTGTTGCCAGAACTTTCTCAGCTGTGCGTATCTGTGTGTGTGTGAGTGTGTGTGTGTGTGTACATGTTTGTGCGTGTTAGTGTGTGTGCACCTATGTGTTTTGATTTCCTTACTCTTGGCTGTTTATTCGATTTCCGGGTGTTCCCTTAGCCAGCATGTGTCAATACACTCCTGAAATTTTGTGTTTGGCAGCACTGCATTGTCTTCTTCTAGCAATAGCATTTTTACCAGACATAATTTCGCTCTGTTTAACTTGTCCATGTCCTAATAAGAAAATAACAATATGGTAGCACAGATGTCAGAATCATACAGATATCGCTGGTTTAAGAACTGTTCACCAACAAGGTGTCCTGCACTAAATCAAAAGCACTCCTTGAAGACTGACTCCTGAAAACTCAATACCCACCCACTCTCACATATTACGAAGACATCTTTCAAATATTCCTTTCGTCTAGGATGTAGTTTTCATTTGACTGACACAATTCCAGGCCTACCTGGAAACCAATCCCTTTCATAGGTTTCAAAATAATGCATAGGGGAGAAGTGCTGCTCATTTAAAACTGGCTATGCTTTCCATCGCAATGATGGTAATTCACCGACAATCTTTTTTCCACAAAGTTACAGACATACAACTCCAAGAACTAAAAATGAGTTCATATACATGAATATATTTTCCTTCACTATAGGATGAAAACTCGACTGTGTTAAATACATGTAACTTCTTTGTTTGAGGATATTATTGAAGTGCAACCACTTATCCAAACACAGTGACTGCTTGTCAAGTACAACTGCACTCGTGTTTTAGATCTATATCTCTCCCCGTAGGTGGAAGCTGGTCTTTCTATCACAGATTCATTTTATTTATTTATTTTTTACATACATGCGTACAGGAAATTTTCGGGGAAGTGAAAATATGTTTAGAAGGTCAATTTCAATTTTAACAGCAAACATCCCCGTTTTATGTTCAGCACTCTGAATAAAGAACAGCGGCATCAACAGTTAATTTATCCAACGTGTAAAATAGATTTATTTGATTAAATTTGTTAATTATTATCAAAATATCAATTGCCATCTAAATCACCAGATTCATTGATAGGCAGAGCAACCTGTTGGATCAACCTTCATCAACATGTACAACTCACATCCAGATTAAAAGTAAGAGATTTATTAAGTTACAACAAGTATTCAACATCTAATCTAAAGACTAAAGTTTAACTCCCTTAACAAATAATGAATGTCACAGACATGGACAAGTTATAGTCACAAAAGAAATGACTGAAAGAAGATACAAAACCACAGCTTGTCTCTCTCCCAAGAATGGGAGAAAACCAAAAAAAAAAACAACAGACAGGAGAATATTCCAAAAAGACCAGGGATGAAATGTAGAATGACAGACTTAGAGACAAGACTCAGATGCCAACAAAAAAGTTAAGACAGGCTCACATTTTATGTATGTATGTATGTAAAAAAAAGTAGGCCCATGCACAAACTTCATGTGCAAAACCCTCAGCTTTACCAAATATGCATTGCAATCATAAAGGACTTAACTCAGTTAAACTGGCATGGATGAAGTTGGCTAACCCATCCCATTCAACCCCCCAGCTTTTAAATGATGGTTCTTCTGCTGATGTAAGATACTGCTTTTCAGGGATCATTTCTTCTGTAACTATATCCACCAGGGGGCACTCTACCTCTTGCCAGTCAGTAATACTTTTATTATTGCCATTTCTATACAGAGCTTGGTTTAGTTCTCCAGGGAGCAGTCCACGCTGAGTGGGAGAGAAATCTGTAAGATGTCTCTGGTTTTTATATACCATATTCCTTTTTATGAAATGGGAAAATGTCATCTCAGCTCACGCCAAGGACCTGAACGCTGATCGGGGAACCGACCGGCTCACAGAAACAATGGTGTCCCAGCTTTAAGAGCAGCTTGACATTGTCAAGAATCTATCACACGGATACAAGCATGGTTCAATGGCACGCACAGTGGAGGTGCCCCACGGTTTAAAAACATTATACCGAAGCCTGAAGGTGCACTTATTCTTTCCTTGAGCTGCCTCTAGCTGCTGCAGCTCTGTAACTTTCACTTCATACAGAATTTGGTACCTCAGGAGAAAAAATAAGTTCAGAAGAGATTCATTAAATTTCTTCTAATAAACCGAGAATAAGAGAACGGACGTATTTGTTTAAAATATTAGATCATGTCTGTCAGTGTGACGCTAGAGGGAGATATTGTGCAGTATATGAACTGAAAAGAAACAAAAACGCTAAGTCAAAACAAAATGAATGCCTGCATATTTCTGTTGCTCTTAGTAGTACTGGCAGAATGAATTTAAAGGGAAATCAAATTAGTATACAAGCAGGTTCATGAGATGAAAAATTCCCTGGGAATAAAGCAATACACAAACAAAAGGATGTATGACAACTTTGAGTTAACTAAAATAGCAGAAATATTGTTTATAGAGGCGTGTTCCCTGAAGATGAGAAAGAGTGAGTCTTCTTCAGCATAATAATAAATGAGACCGAGTTAATAGTATTTATGACATATAATCTGGTGAACATATCACACTTCCTTACATGATATTTCATGTCCACTATAATGATTATCAATCAAACTTATTTTGTGCAGCAATACTATATTATTAATGGCTTTATAGTTTATTGCTGTGGTATTATACAGTTCCTGAACTTGGTATTAAACTCATTCTCACAAAGAGAATGACATTTCTTGAAGTCTACAGTAAGAAATATAGGTTGTACACTTTTCAGCTGGCACGTTCGTTTAGTATATTAGCTCTTAACTGAAATGTGTGCTTGGAAACACTACATCGGCTAAATTCACCCATTCATTCACTCACTCATTCACATTCCACTAAGTTTTCCTGCACAGTTTTACAGCAAATATTTTTTATGACATGTCCATGCTTCCATTAAGATATCATATATACATACATAATATTATTTAGATATTTTTAGAGACAAATAAAGAAAACTTTATATGATTACTTAAATATTATATTTAAGTCAGAAGGTACAGTCAGCAATCCATTCCAATACCCCCCCCAGTCCATGAAAGGTTCCGATAGTGATAGCAACCAAAATCACGCCCTCCCCCCAGTCCACCATTGGTCCCAAAAGCAGCCCCCTGCCTCCCAGCCCCCGGGGCACGATAAACCTTCAAACTGTGCATGTTGTTGTCTGGTTTTCACAAATTCTAAATCTGCCAATCATACCCCAGGTCTGGACTGGGCACTAAAGACTTTGAAACAGGAACATCAATCTTACGATAACTTTGTCAATCCATATATTTTCCCTCAAATATACAAGACAAGGGATTTAAAATGAAAAGCGGTTCTCTGTGGAAAAGTACCAAACCTTGGATCTACTTGCACATTTCAAACAATATAAAAGCTCAGGGCCAAAGCACATTGTCAATGTAATGTTGAAAAATGCGACATCAAAGCTTAGCTTCAAACAGCCATTAGCACTCCATCACTTACACAGAGCTGTCATCACAGAGCACCACTCCTGTCATTTCACAAACTTCAAAGAAATGTATCAGGGTAGTAGAGCAAGTGCACAGGCTGTGGACTCTCACAATCTGTCTGCTGTTGGATGGGTTTCAGCTGCACTAGCCTTCTGGGAGATATCTACATATAAGTCTAATCATTATGATTATTATTATCACTTTCTGTACAGGAATGTACTATATTCACAACGTTTATGCCAACAACCCAACAGGTACACCCCGATCTTAAGACTTGTAGACTGAACCTCAGCTTTTTTTGGGAGAACATTCTGGAGGACAGACCATGGATGATCAATATTTCACACTCATTTCATCTCCCGGGTACTTTGACCGTACCTGGCAGTGACACACTGGCATTTGACTACCCAGCTGTAGATTGCAGCTTTGAAAGACCCTGTTGTTGTAGGCTTGTCCCTTAGGTGGTCCACCATTCCAACCCCTGGCCACTCATGAAATACCGCGCGCGATCTGAGCCAGGTTCACGCACCGCAGTTTATGACAACGCGACGTCTCTGACGATTAAGCGCATCCAAAGCCTAATCGGCGTGTCCTTGGGCTAACTCCGCGGAGCGCAGCCTTGGCATCCGCCACCCCCATTATTTCCTGTTCCTGCTCCAAGCCTCACACCGAGGGGCTAAAGAGCTGTCATCAACAAGCAGGGAGAGGAAAGCTTAACGGCTCCCTGGGCCCCAGCAGGCAGCGCGGCTTTGCCAAGCTGGCAGGAGCGCGCGGGCGGGCGGGCGTGCGCGGCCCTCGCGTAGACGCAGCTCCGCCATGCCCGTGCCCGTGCCCGCTAAGCCCCGCCCCTGTGCCGCGCCCCCTGACCGCTCCGCGCGCGGCTTCCTCTCTCTCCAGCGGCCATCTGTTGACCGAAAGCACTGTCCCGTCCGTTCTGGAAAACTGCGACTCCGCTACAGAAACATTTACCCCCTCCCCAACACACACAAAAAAAAAATCACCACTCCCCCCCCCAGTGAGTATCTGCCCCAGTCTAAGGGTTTCTGCAGCTCATTATTTAAGGCAGGCCATGCAAAATGTGGTCAAATCAAAAATCATTGAGAGCACTGTCCATGTTGCTTTCCTCTAAAAATGTCCTTGCTTATAATGCACTTGAAATTATGTATGGGAAGTACCTTTGATTTTCAAATCTTTTTCCTTTACATTGGATGTCTTAACTGTTGATAATAATTGTGATGCAGAAACTACCATGAGAACTGCAGAGAGAACTGAGTGACAGACTCTCCAGCATATATTAATATCCATATTGACAAAATACATTTATTTGATAATGAAGGAAGCAGGCCGTGCTTATCCTCAGCAATCTGAAGCTCATTGTGTAAGGGCATGACAGTGTGATAACAGAAGGGTAAGCTGGAATAAAACACACAAAGAAAACTTTAAAACTGTTATTAACTTGATGGCGGGGGTGTTGTTTTAGAGGCAGAATATAGCTTCAGAAAATATACTATCCCATGCCTTAAAATAATTTATGAGATAGATGATTCAGCTACGTGTGGTTTGGATGTCTACTTTTTATTCATTTCATAAAACCCTGACCAGAGATCTAAGAAGAAAAATAACATAATAAAACAAAAAGTTGAAGGATGAGGGAAGAAACCCAAACTGGGCATAAACACTCAGCCTCACCCTTCTGACAGAAATACAAGGGCTTACAGTATGGAGAGACGAAAAGAAATAGAGGGAGGGAAAGAAAAAATAAAATGTGTTGGGCAGAGGCAGAAGAGAATGACTCAGGCTTGGATGGCCACTAAACACAGGTTGGCTGTAGCAACTGTTATGTTCTATGCTGAGCTAATGACAAACAGGGCTGAACCAGTTCAGCTCTTCTCCAGGGTTTTCTCTTAAAGACAGTTAAAAGCATTAATTCCACACGTTTCTAGCCCTCGCGGTTGAGGACTCAGAAGCCGTGCTCAATATAGAAAGGCACTAAATATCTCAGTATCGAAGAGACACAACTGCCCACCATCCACTTTGAATTATTAATGCTTACTAGTGAAGTATGTCTGCAATTTCTGGTTACTTAACTTAAATAGGCCCTCGTTCTTCCCTGAGCATAGGCTATCTGCAACATCGTACCATCACAGTTCAGTCTAGGCCATCTCTTCATTCTGGTGTATCTTATCGTATTGAAACAGGGACTGGCCGTTGTCCCTGCAGCTTGCTGGCCATTATTTGGCTGATCTCTAATACCCCTTTCACACTGTGGCAACGACCCAGGCAACACCCATGTTTGCCATTGGCGTCAAAGGGTCAATCCGCGTTATGCAACCCAGGCCCACGACCTTGTTCACAACCTGGGTTTTTACAAAGGTTTGATACAGCTTGGCTTTGGTATGAAAGGAGGGGACACAGGTTACTCTACGCAACCTGGTTAACTGACCGACCCTTGATCTTTTCATGTGTTTTACTGGCCCAAACTTCCTGAATTGGTATTCCAAGTCTTACAACTGCCCTCATGCAGAAACAATGTTCTGAAACCTTCATAAAAATGATGGAAACCTTATTCATGAAAATGTATATTGGAACTCAGATATTATCTTCATTTTCACTTGCAAGCTTCACAGCTAGATTGCTTGGTTGTCACAGGTAAATATATAACAGTGAATATTAAATAAAAAAATAATGTTACTTAAAATGAATTATTGATCATTGTGTTTGGAATGGCTTTAGGATTTCAAGTAATCCAGTGCCCTTCAGCACGATGGAAGCTGCTTTAGCTTTCATATCAACTGTATGTCAGTTCTACCATTTCAGCTCACATTTCTGCCCCAAAGTGTGAATGACTGCTTTCTAAAGGGGTCCTGTTTTAAGTATGACCAGACTGCTATTATATGCCTGTGTCCTCAAGATGATGGGTCCACAGTGAATTGTAAGATGAATTTGGGATGAAATATCTGATGTTTTCTACCTGATTCATCATCAAGAACTTTTTCTGTAGTTTCTCTCCACGTTGTTTTCTGCTGTGTATCTCATATCATGTGCTGTCTCTCAAATTGTCCAGAAGTTTCCATACATTCTATCTATCCACATTTTAGGAGTCCACATTTTTTTCAGCCACAAGATTTATTTTCAGTGATGAATTCCACAATGCTACTTTGATAAGCTGACTTGTCGTACAACTGGAGTAAGATTATGGTAAAAGTTTGCTTGCTAATCTGTTGTTCAGTGTGTACTACGATGATTTTATGAAATGTTTTCCCCCGTGTGGACAGAAACAGGATTACCCTCTAGTTCTTGTCCTTGTAAAGGGTTAAGTCTTCTTTTACTATAGATTGCACAACAGATTGATGGTTTGACATCCCCTTTAATTGCTTCAGTTGAAATTTAAATGGGTGCTTTTCTGGGAATTTTAGGAAGGTTATGACTCTTGTGATCTCAGCTCTGTTGGGCTTTCACACAGTCTGGTTCAGCTCTGCGGGTGGAATAGCAAGATTTCTCTCGTTCTTTTCTGTTTAGCAGGTATTCCATCCATCTGGTCACTTGTAAATTCAATAGGCAGTGACAAATATTCATCAGTCTACCAGTAATCATGCCCGCTATCTCAGCCTCTATTGCATCACAATCATTTCTGGGTATGGCTGGTAATAATAATGATATTACCACAGACGGTCCCTCCTACTCACTCAAATTTGAATTACAAAAATATTACTGCTCATTCTGTGCAATCAATCATTTTATGACAGTATGGGACAGTGTGCCATTTCCACTATAGGCTTTCTAAGCCGCAGACCACAAGCTGGAATCACTTCACATGCCAAAGCAGTCTGAGAGTCAGTGCTTGGCGAAGCCAGTACACTGGCCATGTTATAGTACTGCATCAAACCAAACCAGTCCTTCAGTGTTACACAACTCCCCAATGGTCTTAAAATGACTGCACTGGGGTTGTTGGCAAGGTTTTCTAACTTTCTGAAGTCTGACAGGTCTTTCTACTAGGCACATAATCTACACAGAACTGCACACACAACCGAACAGGTCACTCTAATTCCAACTCTATCATCCACGCTTTGCTCTCTCTGTTACTCCCTTTCACATTTTCCCTTGCGTACTCTCTCTGTGTCTTATATTCACTATAATGTGGACCTCGCTCTACTCTATAACTCATTCTCTCTCTTCCCTCCCTTACCCACTCCTTTCCAACACAGAGTAACAGTAACAGTAACAGGCCTATGATATATTTTTCTCTCTTCTGCACCATGATAACTTTCAGGTACTGCTGCTTTTCTGCATGGTAGGATCCCTGTTTTCCTCCTCTCTCTCCTCTCTCTGTGTCTTAGATACACACACACACACACACACACACACACTTACAATGCAGGCAAAAGGCAAAGAGCGAGAAGTACACATGTTCTACTGTGGTTCTCTGGCTCAAAATAGCTGCTATTGTGCTCATCAGCCAGGAGGATGTCACATGTCAGGCAAGGGTGACGGTCAGCTACCATCCAGCTGGTAGTGAAAGAAAACTCACACTGGAGTGGCTGTGAGCTCATTGATAAAAACTCTTACACTGGAGTGGCTGTGAGCTCAATCACACAAACTCACACTGGAATGGGTCTGAGCTCAATCACACAAACTCACACTGGAATGGGTGTGAGCTCAGTCATACAAACTCACACTGGAATGAGTGTGAGCTCAATCAAACAAACTCACACTGGAGTGGCTGTGAGCTCAGTCACACAAACTCACACTGGAATGAGTGTGAGCTCAATCAAACAAATTCACACTGGAGTGGCTGTGAGCTCAATCACACAAACTCACACTGGAATGGGTGTGAGCTCAATCACACAAACTCACACTGGAGTACCATCTGGAAGGCAGTTTAGTTTTATGCTTTCGGCTCCCTGACCCACTGCTGAAAATAGATGTGTAAGTATTTCTTTAATAGTGTGATTCGCTGCATTGAATGTGAACAGTGAGACCCATAAGAGAGGTGTTTTACAGAGCCTGAGGACCACACCAGCACCCTTAGTTCCCTTCTGTCAGCGACTCCCTTCAGGGACGCGCACCTGAGGGTAGAGAGAGCGTTATTATTTTAGAGTCAATATGTTGCTGTCTTCGTCTTATTATAAATCAGTCTGAGAGCTCTAAAGACCAAGAAGGCTGTCAACCCCCAGTTTCGCCTACAACCCGGAATGGCCTTCCAGGTAACCCGCGGTGTAACGTAACAGTTGAGCAGATTCACCAGCGCATGGGTTAGGGAGTCAGAAAACTATTCTGCCTTCCGGATATACTGAAATGCCTTCCGGTCACACTCAAAATGACTCTCATATGCATATGTGAAACACTTGCATATGTATGTGCAAGTGTTTCACCTATGCTTGGAAGAGAGATATTTTTCTTTCAGCCAGATTCTCGTTGAATTATCGCATGCCATTATCTGTGGGAGAAGAGGCAAAGTGAAATTCTTAGAATACAAGGTACAAAATGCAAATCACAAATAAAATATGCTGTAAAAGTCTAATAAGTTGCATTGTAGGTTAAAGCAACTGCATAAATTATAAAACAGATTAGATTGAGAGAACCTGAAGGGAAGTGAATTGGCTATGAATCCAGGAGCAGCGTATGCAGTTATACCTGATCAGTTCCAGGTGTGACAAGTGTAACTCTTCATCTTGAATTTTTAACCGCATTATTCTACATATAACTACATGTCAAACTACATTATACAGAATATCCTAGGTAGGAAGGCTGCTTTGGAAATATTCAGAATAGTTATCTAACCAGCGTATTGTGTATCTGAAATGAAAGTGCACTGATGTTGGCATTTAACTAGCCTACATTATTACAGTCATATATCTGAATCTCAGTAGGTAACTACAATTCCATGCTAATATACCTAGTTTGTGTATGTAAACACTGCTGTATATGCATGGATATAATTTGTTGCTCACATAAAATATCGCTTCTTATTTGCATTGATCACTTGATTACATTAATCAGTGGGATGTTCCATTCAATGCTGGCTCTTTGTGTGGTGCTGCCGCAGCTCACAAGGCCATTCTGCTCAGTATTAACACCGACGTCCACAGACAGCAGCCGCACGCGTGTGAGAACAGGGTGTGCTTTTTAAAGGCTGATACAAGCCAGAGCGTGCCTCTGAATATATTGAGCTGGACCTCATCCTTCACCGGATGAGACCTCAAACATTATTAGACAACAAACAACATCATCAGTTAGAGTGACAGTGTGCGTGAGTGTGTGTGTGCTTATGTGAGTGCAAGTGCGTGTGTGTGTGTGTGTGTGCGTATGTGAGTGCGAGTGTGTGTGTGTGAGTGTGTGTGTGTGTGTGTGAGTGCGTGTAGAGGGATGGAGCCATAGAGTTTGAGGAAAATAGAGCAGAAGAGAGCGGTGTTCAGTTAGAGAGAGAGGGAGAGAGGGAGGGAATGTAAAGGAGAGGGATAGTGAGTGGCATGCTAATGGCAGACAAACAGCAGACCCAGGTGGAGGAGATGGCAGCTGAGTGTTTGGTGTAGCTGCCCAGGGCTTAATCCCCCAGGAGAGCCCCAGGGCCCGCTGAGCTGATTGCATTTCAGTCCGGCGCGTGTGCGTGAGCATTCGTACGCGCGTGTGGCCATGCATGCATATGCACAGGAGTGTGTTTATATGTGTGTGTGTGGGAGGCACGCTCATGCATGTTTGTGTGTAACCGACATGCGTGTGTATGTGCATATGTTTGGAGGAGGTATACGTATGTATGTTTACGTATGTACGTTTGTGTGTGTGTGTTTACATTTGAAACTGCCTGCTCGAATTTGAACATGGAGTCAGTAATGAGTGTGTGTGTACATGCGTAGGTGTGCATGCACATGTATGTTTAAAGCTGTGAACGCAGCTCGAGACTTGGAGTAGGCTATCAGTCGTTTGCATTGGGATGGCAGGTATGCCATCCTGCCAAGTTATGCCTTGGTGGGCCGGCATGCATACAGCACTGAGTGTTTGGCACTTTCCAGAGTTCCCTACAGAAATAATCATAATGACCACAGACTTTCAGCCCTTAAAAACAGTAATTTCTGTACCTTCTGACCTCATGGCTACAGACAGAATTCACAAAAATGTTACAGGTCTACACAATAATGCCCAAATCTAAGGGGATTTAGCATTTTTTCCTTCTTTTTCCTCCCGATTACATCATCACAAAATCTCCAGACCCACAAAGAATACATCTCTCCATTGGACATTTACGTACATCGGCCAATAAAAAATATATTGGCGGCCCCAGCGTGTAGCTCACTGGGTAGTGTGTTTGCCTATGAGACCTTTGGATGAGTCATAGGCCTGGGTTCAAATCCACCCCTCAGACTGAGGCAAATCTCCAGCTCATTACACAGGCTTGCTTGCTACCTAAAGAATTTAAACTACTGCTTTTGCATCTGTATAATCTTTGTGGGAAACTTTATATTTCTGAAATCCAAGTAAAATACACCCACACTTTAGACAGTTTCGTGTTCGGCGTTTTGACCAAGTTCAACGTTACCTATGTAGCTAACGAGACAACAGACTGATAGACTGTATAACCTTAACACAGACAGCTCCATAATTAAGCAACACATCTGCAAAATGTGTTTAGATTTGGTCTGGTAGGTAACGTTAAAGCAGGGCTCATGCTACACAACTTTCAAAATCTCACATTACCACTCACATTACACAATGTTCTTTCTGGCAATCTGTTGTTTTGGCAATGTAGTGGTATGCACACTACATGATCGAACGCAGGCGAGGTTCACAAATGACAAGATCTTTCATGTCGGGGATCTCCAGAAACTTTGTTGTCTCAGGAAAAAACACCAGAGGTGACTGTTTATTTTCTTGTGCTCATTTGAACTAAAAAGTGGACAAATAGGACAAAACACAATATATGGAGGAGACAATGGTTGGGGAGATGCAGGCAGGAAGGACTGTCTGTTCAACCCACATAACAGTGCAATGAAAATGTAGCTAGCTAGCCCGTGCAGTTCAAACTGCGTTGCCGGAAAGGACATATTTGTGCTTTCGTTTTTGTTATAAATTCCTGGCAACCGTTTGTATGATATTGATATTATATTCAGATAGAAACAGAATGAAGTAACCTTCTTCGAAGCCATGTTGTTTTGCAGTCATCCCCTTCCTGGTCTCCCCTCACACTCACCTTGGCTATTGCTCATCAACATTCTGACCATTGGTTGTACAGTGCTCACACTACAAGACTGCATGACGATGATTTCAAACATGCTTGAAGATATCGGGGAGTCTGAGACTGCTCAAAATCATGGTTGGAAGAGCCCCAGAATCGCTCATACTTAACGACCGTTGGTGACGCGGACAAGCACCGATTTTGCTCTGACTTGGGGTTTTTTGTCGTAGATCTGAAACTGGAAAATCAGGGCAAAAATCGTGTAGTGTGAACCCGGGTCGTATAGAAACCAGTGCACAGATACCAGGATACCAGGACAAGTACCAGGATATTTCAGCCCAAAACCTGGCTGCCTCTGCCAGGAGGTTAAGGCTTGGCCATAGACAAAAACCGTTCAGCACCTTTCAAGACAATGACCCCAAACATACATCACATACATCATAAGTCAACACAGAAATGGTTGCGTAAATGCAAGATCAATGTCTGCAATGGCCATCACAGTCTCCGGACTTAAACCCTTTTGAAAATCTGTGGTCTGGATTTAAGAGAGCAATCCACAAAGGCAAACCTAAGAATATTAAGGATCTTAAAAGTTTCTGCATGGAGGAGCGGTCCAGGCTCCCTCCAAAAGTGTTCTCCAACCTTGTCAGACATTGCAGGAAGAAGCTCAGTGCTGTTATCTTCTCCAGGGGAGGCTTCACGAAATGTTAATGACAAAGGTGCCAATCATTTTTAAACCTATGTTTTGCATAAAAGAAATGTACTTTTTTGTTTGAAAAGCTATTCGGTTAAAATAAAAGTATGTAGCTGCTCCACATGTTCGAGCCCAGAATATGACTCCTTGGTTGTTAGTTACAACCATTTACAACCACTTTTGCTCATTTTCCTGTATGATGTCCATAATTCCTGAGTTTACTGTAGATGGATAGATAAAGTGCCCTGTCAAAGATACTCAAAAAGGATGATGTTTGGTTGAGCCCAGCATTTCTATACACTATACAAGTCACAGGTATACTGGGTTACAGTTCACTGATTATAGCTGGGAACAACATAAAAACCAAAATGAATGCCTGCTCAGTTATTTACAGCTAAAAACATAACTCTGTAAACAGAGTTGAATTCAGTTCTCTTTCAGTCTTTAATGTCAGTACAAAGAATGATTGCAACAGTAGCTTACATCACTCTCAAAAGAGTCCATGCAAAGTGTAAAAACAATTGTTTGGTATAAAACCAAATGCAGAATATTTTCTATTGCGGTAAAATGTACTTTTATGATGGATTTTATAAATACATAAAAGTATATCTGTATAAATACATAAAAGGTCATAAAAGATACATCCACACACAATAAATATAACAAAATACAGTACATTAATCTATATTATGGAAATGTATTTGCTTTATTTGGATAGTTTGTTGCTATAACATTTTAGATGTTTCTTTAAAGATAAAATGAATAATCCATGGTACCTTTATCAATAATAAAGTATAATGACCTGATGACATAATAAATATGACCTACTGTAATTCTTCAGTATATACATATACTCTGTATATACAGTGATGTCTTGGATTACAGTCTCCATTTGTGTTTATTAATAGAGGATTGTTGTCGGGTTCAGAAGCTCTTGTTTCTGGAATTGCTTCATGTGAAATTCAGATTTAAGATTCACACAGTAGATCTGAAAAAGCCCTAGCTCAGCAACCTTAAAGTAGTCCAAACTGTACGCTGTGTGGCACCATACATTAAGTGTTGTAAAAGCATTTATTTACGACGAAAATGACTGTGTACCAATACTGGTATAGGAGCAAGAGGTAGCCAAATATGAATGACCTGTCTCTGTACCAGCTACCAAGGGCACTATCAAATGCTGGAACCAAGAAATGACGAGCTACCTGTCCCTTACTCAGTCCCTTGTTTGTACTGTAGTCTTGAACCCACCTGTCACCCCCCTCTCCTCTACCCATAGGTGTTATCTGACAGAGTGAAAGGGTTTGCAGGGGTCTTTGTGACACTCATTTCAGATATTTGCATATCAAAGCTCTCTTCTACCCCCTGTCAATTGCACTTTGTGAGCATTTCTGAAAAATTAACAGATGATGTTGACATTAGCCTTATTAAAAAAATGTGTGAGAGCCTTTGTCCTTGGGATTCTCTGACAGATTCCCATTTTATATGACTTTTTTGTCATCTAGACAGAGGTGGCTTTATATATAAATAAGAGAATGTAATGTGATGGTTTGATTTGCCCAGTGATGCTAGAAGAAAAGAAAGCCTCCATTTGCTTCAGTTTCATAAGACAGGTCACTTACCAAAGGAAAATTATATTTCAACTGAATTTCAAGAGATTACAAGAGAATTTTATTTTAATCTTAAATATTATTAAGTAAGGTCGAGCTCTTCTGAAATAAAAAAGGATGGTTAACCATGCTGGCAATATAGCAGCCAAACTGCTTCTGAAATGAGTGTGGTTGGGAGAGGAAGGATATGGGCATTTGATAGCATCATTACTACAACAGTATGCCAAGCTCACCTTTTCTTTTCAAGGCAAGTCACATGGCCAGATTTACTGCATCATCACAATCTATTATCTTTTATGTTTTTTCTTTGGCAACAAAAAAACTGATTTCTTCAAAGTAGCAACTTATAAAACTGTGAGAAATGGGATGAAAGGCATGCTAATGGAAAACTGAAGAGGTAGTTTTCAACAGATACACGACTGTTTGTGCACATGCAGACATATGTGTGTATGCATGCACCCACACACATGCATGTGTGCACACACACACACTCAGACACGCACAGACAGGGAGGTTGCGTGCCTGTCTTTGTGTGCGTATGTAGGAGAGTGTACGTAGGAGTGCGTAGTGTGTGAGTTGGCATGTGCAGTGCGTATAGGAGTGTATGTGTGTAGGAGCGTGTATCGCATGTGCACTTGTGTAGGGGTGTGTAATGCGGTTTCGCGTGTAGTTCAGAAGGACAATACGATGAACACGAGGGGTCGAAATCAATTAGTAGGTAAATAATAATCTGAAAATAAAAGTGGAACAGAGTGTATGAAAACATGGTGGATCGCTGCAGCAGGACCAGTGTCCTCAGGGGGGCGGGGGGGGCGAGGGTGTGGGGGGGGTCTGCTCACGACCGCTTTTGGCACATGACAGCTCCTTTTCTCCAGACCCCCGGACACGCGCGAGCGGGCGGCCCGTCCGCGGGGCGCGCCGGGCGCCGGAGCGGCCTATCTCTGACAGTCAGCCCGAGGCGGGACGGGCTTGATGGCTCCTTGTCAGGCTGGCGACTCGCGCGCTAATCCCGGGCTGTCAAAGGGAGGTGACGCTCGGGCGAGCAGCGGGCCGCCCGACAACAACGCAGACCCCTTCGCTTTGCATAAAGCGCGGCCCCGCGCGGCCCCGCCCCCTCCCGCGCCGGCCCGCCGTTCACCTCCGCGCGCTCTCACAGGCCTCGGCCGTGCGCCCTGCTGCCGATTCATCCGCCTCCCAACCTACCTGCGAAATCTGCTTTCGCTGCTTAAATCGCCCCGACTGCTGGTTAGAACAGCGGTTTCTGTTGGAATATTAAAAGTTTGAACGCACGCCGCCCTTACGCAGTCCCTGCACATGTTTTCGTTAAACATTGGGGATTTGGAGATATCATCGTTTAGATGTTACAAGAGGCAAGGCTTACCATCCATTATTCATTTTCCTTGCTGAAAAGCAACGGGAAAAATGATCAATATGCATAGTTTCGCACATTTACAGAAGTGTCTCAAATCCACATACATGTTAGAATTTGGTCGTTTAATGCCGGGCTTAAATAGTCAAGATGGGATGGCAGGAACCTGTTTCACTGTAGAAAATGGAACCTTAACAATTCGTAATTTGTCCTGTCAGACCCCTTTGGAACCGATTACGCCATTAACAAAGGTATAGCAATTACCAGGTAGTCCATTTAGCACAATGCCGCGCAACATATGAATTAAGATGAGAGAGAAAGAGATAGAGGAGAGGAGAAATCCTCAATGGTCTGTTTGGCGCTTAAATGTTTTAAGCCTATCGTTTTACAAGCTTTCCTGACCTCCAGGCAATTAAAACGGTGAGATATGTGAAAATTAACTAATGGAGATTTTTCCACGGGATCTGCTGCCTGTTGATTAGGCAAGGCGGAGCGCAAGGCCAATTACTGGGCCTTAAGTAGGAAATGACAATCGGCCCTGCAGGAGTCGGCGTGTACCTGGAGAGCCGGGTTCGAACATGCCGGGTCACACACCGCGCAGGCTCCCCGAGATCCCGCTCTCGCAGCTCGTTATCTCTCTCAGGGCGTTTCCTGGCCGCCGGCCGCCGACCCCCGCCGCCGCCACAAGAGGGCACCCTCGCTCCTCTACCACGCCGCGTTGCGCATCGTGCTGGAAAGACGCTCTCATCCAAGGCTGCTCTGCGAATCTTCTGCAAATCTGCGCGGCTGGATTTGCGCTAGAGCCGTTGAGCGGGACGCGTCTCGCTCGCGGGGACGAGGGCTGCCCTCCCGCGTCATCCGGACCCGCGGCCGAAGCCGCCGTTCCGCGGCGACCTTGCGGCGGGATTGGCGGAGGGCGAAATTGCGGACTGCCGTTTTCCTACTGCAGACTGTCGAGGTGCTTCGAATGAATAGAAGTTGACACCGCACTTGCCATCTTCACCGCCAAGCAAATGCGCCATCGCACTGCTGAGAGCCCAATGGAGAGCAGCTGAGCGGCTGAGCAGCACACAACACGCAGAGAAATGGATCCGGAAGCTTCCGTCCGGTCTGCTTAGCTGCTCTGATCGTGACAACGGCGGCTGTTTACACGATGGCTGGAGGCTCAGCCGTATGTTTTAATGAGTTGCCGTCTCCTGCTAGCCCTTCACGCTCATCACGCTGCCTGACGCCGTTCCTCTCCAATCTCTCGGCACTCCTGAGGCACTGGCGCTGTTCACCCGCTCCTGGCCTCGCCCGTTCGGGTCACTCGCACTGCCCCAGCGGCACCATCGCAGAGGACAGCCGCTCTCAGTCGATACTGAACCAGGATCAGCGAATCCGCCCTCAGTCCTACACCGGCCTTTCGGCAGACATGATTAAACTGATCCGGGAGCAGTCATTTGGACATGCCGTCCATCTTGGGGAACCATCAGGCTGAATACACCAGCAAAACGACCTCAGGTGGAGAGGAGCAGGGGTGAAACCCCACAGGGATGTACGGGGCCCGGCAGGGGGGGTCGGGAAATCGATATCCACCTTTTACGACACGCAGCGGATCACCGGCGCTTCCCACCGCGGCGTTACCCCGAGGGCAGCCGGGCACCCCTCTGGTGACAAGCTCCCCCCTACAGCGTCCCGTGCCGGTTCTCCAGCGCAGACGCACGCCTAGGCCCCAGTCGGAGAGCCCGTGCCTCGTCGGCGCCACGCGCAGCCCCGGCGCAGTAATCACCGTCTCGCGTTCAAACATAACGCACGGGGACCGCACCCCCCACCGCCCGCCAAACAGCAGGCCCACATGGCCACAGAGAAAAAACCCATCCCGGCGACAAACCGTTTAATTATCGCCTACGAGGGACGAAAACAAAAAAAAAAACAATTAATGATATGTAAATAACTGGCATGAATCATGAAACAATTAAGGCCCGGGCCCTGAAAGGAAGGGCTGCCAAGTTCCGACGAAATGTTTTTCGGGATTAAAGTGTTTGTGCGGCGCTGGCATCTTCTCTCTGTGACGTGGCGCCGCCACAACCAGGCCAATGAGAGCACCTTGCATGGGAGGAAACGACAGTGAGACAAACTGAAGCTTTCAGGTTGATAAAATATGTTGGGGGGAAAAAGACATGAAATTGATTGCCATGTGGTCAAACGATCCTCAACTTACCACATTCAGTCTAATGACTAATGCAAACCTTCATTCGAAAATGAATAGGGGAAAGATGGATGCTTCCAGTAATTTCCTCACAAGCACACTTCCTTTTTTATACATCTGTGTATTTGTATAGTTGCAAATGTATGTGACCAGTCATGCATAATGCTGCATTTTTTGTATTAAATCAACTTTCAAAGATGCTAAGTGTTTATTGTTTTCATGCTGAGAACATTTCATGGTCATTTGCATGGTTACTTAAAGCCTTGATGACTGCTCTGGCTTGGATTAAGTCCATTTTGTTGTGCAGGGCGTATTGGCAAATATGGAAGCAATGGTTTTGGTTCCTGAGCTGAGCACTGCATTGAGTTTTATACTCACGCAGTTAGCAGTGCACTTCTTTAAGGTTCATGCAGTCATCAGCAGTGCACCGCTTTAAGTTTAATACTCATGTAGTCATCAGCAGTGCACTGCTTTAAGTTTCATACTCATTTAGTCATCAGCAGTGCACTGCTTTAAGGTTCATGCAGTCATCAGCAGTGCACCGCTTTAAGTTTAATACTCATGTAGTCATCAGCAGTGCACTGCTTTAAGTTTCATACTCATTTAGTCATCAGCAGTGCACTGCTTTAAGGTTCATACTCATGCAGTCATCAGCAGTGCACTGCATAAGGTTCATACTCATGCAGTCATCAGCAGTGCACTACTTTAAGGTTCATGCAGTCATCTGCAGTGCACTGCTTTAAGATTCATACTCATGCAGTCATCAGCAGTGCACTGCTTAAGGTTAATACTCATGCAGTCATCAGCAGTGCACTGCTTTAAAGTTCATGCTGTCATCTGCGCAGATAACTGCTTTTAGTTTCTTGCTTATGGAGGTATGCAGGAATCTCTACATGTAGATTGCAGGGCAAAGCTTTACACTGTGCAACCAATGAGACACGAGGACCAACGCCAGAAATGCTTAATTAACCTCTAATGTGCTTCCCCTGTCACCTGCAACAAAAGGAATATCACTTCATTTGTTATGAAATTACGCCAGCTCCTGGAGTGCCATTGATTATGCAAAAGGAAGGCCCTAAAAATGAGATATGAATGAGGAAATAATGTGACTTAATGATTCACAAATTAACCCTGTCTGATCTCTCAACGGCACTGTGGGGCTTTAGCAAACACTGTCGCCAGGCTCGGGTAATAAGACCATCGCAGGCACCTATAAACAAAGGGGCCGCCTCATTCGCCCGGGCAGTAATTACGGCGGGGAGCCTATTGAAATGTCTCACGCCCCCAAATTTGTTTGCCGAGTGTTTATCACCTGTCAGAGCGCTGGGCGAAGGGGCGCACGGGGGAATCTCGCGTTATTAAGCCAAAATAGCTTTATTAACGGCAGAAATGAAACCTTCGCCTTCGGACCCGCGAAGCTTCGCCGTCGCTTATTTGCGTGAGAACGCTTTCCGGAACGCCAGAGCTGGTTTCGAAACGCCACAGCCAAATGAAATGCTGTAGTCCCCGGGAGGTGAGTCCTGATTATGGCCCTGACCTCCGGGCTGAATGGCAAATTATGGGCGGCAAATGTGCATTGCTTCAGTTTATCCAGCTGTGTATAAATGGATGCAATGTAAATGCTACGCTAAAGTTGTGTAAGTCGCTCTGGATAAGAGCGTCTGCTAAATGCCTGTAATGTAAAGTAATGTAAATGAAGTCCTGTCTTACCCGGCTATGAATAAACACAGGCTTGGGGGGCCACATATCTACCGTACAGTCACCTAAGCCATGCGTGCCTCTGCCCGGTCCTGGTCAATGCGCATCCAGCCATCCACAGGTTCTGTATCACAATTTCTGATTTATCTCATACGTTTGCATCTGTTGCTGTGCAAGAAATGCATTATTTTCTCCAGAGTCTATGCCCATAAAAACTGAAACGATGCCACTAGGAGCGATTTTCATTAAAGCAGACATCTGTGTGTGTGTTTCTTTTGTGTCAGTTCTCACAAACACGGTGTTCTTCACCGTTTTTTTTTTGTTTTTGTTAAATGTTTCCAGAGACCCAGTAAAGAAACTCCGCATGGTATCCATATTGACTATGGATGTGGAATATTAGGGTGCTTGTACTTCTGGCCTATTTACACTGGTAGAATCAGGTGGCGCATGAAATGCAAATTCAAATTTCTTCATGATACACTAACAGCAGTTAGAGCTCAGGTAATAGTTTTTTTTTTTTTTTGGTTGTTTGCATATCCCATAAGTTGTGCGTGGGACCATAAAGACCAACATATTAATCAGAGCATTAAATTAAAATGAACCTACCATAATTAAGTTAATCAACTAATGCCTTAGTATGGAACCTACTTTGAAATAGAGGCTTATTTTTGTGCATATTTAATGCATAATGCATTCACAACCATAAACAAATCATAAACATCTGGAGGTGTGTGTTTATAACATATGGTTATCAGTCAGTTTCAGTAACAGCTCAGCAGAGTGCAGACCTCATAATGAGAATCTGCACCTTGACGTTGGTTAAGGGAGATGCAGAAGGTAAAGAGACAGAGAAAAAAACAGATTCAATATATAATTCATAAGTCATATAAGTCATTTATGAGCTAAAAGTTTGCTCTCCATTGGAAGTTGACTAAATGAAAAAGAATAATCATTCTTTTGACATAATTTTTTCAAATTTCAAAAACATGCAATATTCTAACAATAGAAATCTTTTAACCGAAGTATGGGTGAAGTTATAAACATTTTTATAAGCACAGCAGATTACTGCATTTTTTTTTAACTGAAAAGACCAAATGCTAATATAAGACAAACTAAAGTCAAAGGTTTTTTCCCATAACGGTGTATTTATAGAGACTATGAATCCAATTTGTAATAATAAATGTCTCACAGCAGAATAAACTCAACACTGGCTCTTCAATCTAAGCATCCCTGGCAAGCAGTGAACTGAGCACAGAAAAGATTTGATTGGCTGCTGTGGGACTGAACAGGCTGGACTCTATTAAAACTGTGCCACCCTCATACACTACTCAGCTCCAAACACCCCCAGGTGCCCAGTGCAGTGCCCATACCTCACCTCCCAGGTGTGTAGCGCAGTGCCCATACCTCCCCCCTGAATGCAGTGCCCATACCTCACCCCCCCTGTGCAGTGCCCATACCTCACCCCCCCTGTGCAGTACCCATACCTCATCCCCCCAGGTGCCCAGTGCAGTGGCCATACCTCACCCCCCCAGGTGCCCAATGCAGTGCCCATACCTCACCCCCCAGTGCAGTGGCCATACCTCACCCCCCCCCCCCCACCCCAGGTGCCCAGTACAGTACCAATACCTCACCCCCCCCCCCCCCCCCCCCCCCCAGGTGCTCAGTGCAGTGTCCATGCCCACCAGCACGCCGCACCAACACTGATTAGCAGTGACACCCCACTCCCTCCCTGGCTCCACGTACACCAGCCACAGAGGAGAGTCTGATTTCTATTACACCCCTTCAGTAATGCCTGTCATCATGGCCACACCATTATTACAGCTGAATAGAGCTGGAGTGATTGCTTCTTCCTCTGTTGTTTTTTTTTTTTTTGCGTAATTGTGATCGAAGGCTATTCTGACAGTTGTCACTTTTGAAACTGCTCAGGGGAAAAAGAGCACTCATTTGATTTTGTCCCCCACCCCTCTTCCCCCGTCAATATGCTTTTTTTTTCTAAATAGTGATTTTTTTTTTCCAGTTTTTAATTGTGTCCTTTAGGGCAACAGTGCTTGGCCATTGTTATTTCACTGCAGAAATAGGCTGAGCAGGATTAGCTCACTGTCACCACTTGAATGCTGATGCATGTTGCTAAGGTTTGCCATTTCATTCCTGTTCCTATTTTATCCATGATAATTGCACACATAGCACAGGAAGAAGGCTGAATTATTGTTACTAAATTATTAGCATTACCGGGGCCATTATTACCATATAATTGTGCTTGTGTCGTCGCATTTGTATGCTTGCATATGTTCCAAGTGGTGTGATTAAAAAGGAAAACGTTACACAAAAAAGCTTTGATAAGCAAGGACCAGGTTATGAAATGTCAACAGTGCCACGGTATGTTTCTCAAATCCTAGTTTTGCTGTGTACAGTGACACGTTGAAATAACATTTACTATCAAATGAACGGCAAAATTACAAACTTGAAAACTCTGCAGTAAATTGCTTGTAATTGTACGTAATTAGATATTTTAGCATTGCACCTGAATGATATTCAGTTGATGTATATAACCACATTACACAGAGGAAGACCAGTGAAACAACTTTTACTGGAAGAGTTCAAATATGTTAAGCTGAAGTAAATGGTGCTGAAGTTGTATGCCAGTCTGTAAGTGCTAAGGCTCTTTCTGTGGGTCTTAAGGTTTTTACTTTGGCTGTAAATTTTGAGATAATGAGATTATTGAGACTATAAAAATTCAGTCCCATCTATTATCATAATCATCTTTCAAGAAGTGTGTAGAATTATGTTTACATTGTTTTAGCTAGTCATTAATTACATTTTGTCATTATTCTCTGTGTTAAATGCAATCTGCATCAGGCCAAGCACTGTATTAAAATGAACAATGATCATCACCAAATAGCCTACATGTTGCTTGCCTCCTTTCAATATGGTGGTTAACATTGTCTTTACCCATAGGAGAAGTATATGGAGCTATATTAAGGTTTTTTCCACACTAGGGAGTCATGACTCCTTTGTATTAAAATATCCAGAACAGTTTGGCTTGTATCAGAGTGATATATACACAAAGCTGGATTCCATTTTCATTTGAATAATGCATATATCACTGGTCACAGAACACAGAGGTGATATTAAACTTAATGAATGCAGCTAGTTTCCAGGTAAATGGCTCCTTTTCCAGTCGTACGGCCACTAACCATTCAGCACAGTTTACCTTTTAATAGAAACAAGACTTACTCTACCTCACTGAATTAGAAACATGGATGAACTTTATCACCATACTCATGAAACATACTATACAGTACACTGCGTTCGTCTGACCCCAATGTGCCACACAAATGGCTCGAAAAAGGGTCAATCTTTATCTTTTTGCTTGACAAATCGTACATTGCCGAGTGTAAACCTCATTTGTAACGCTGCAGCGGCGCGTAGCTCCCAGCCCATTTACCGACAGGAACCCATTTGCAAAAATTTCCGCGTGCCGGTACCGATCTCCATTTGTCCAAGTGTACTCCACGCTAACCTTCCTGGCCCCCCCCGGCAGATTGACTCCAGAAATGGTTTGCGCGCGGAGATTTTTTTCCCAGCAGGCAGTGCAGCTCTCCCGGGCCCTGGGAAACAGTGGGAGACCTGTTTAATATGCCGCGCTGAGGTGAGAGACGGAGGAGAGTCGGCTAGATCCGCGCAGAGCCGGGGGGGTGGGGGGGGGAGGGGGGGAGGGGTGTGGGCACGCCACGGTTTATCAACGCCGCTCCGCCGCCGCCGGCAGCCGCGATCATTTCTGCCGGCGCAGGCTGCGGCGGGAACGAGGTCAGCGGGAAAAAGGAGGCGCGCGCCGCTCCTAATAATGATTAAAGGGGATGCGGGGTGGCGGGGCTTACCTGTGTGGGACAGTCTGTGTGGCCTTCCGCGGGATGCTTCTCTTAGAACCTGCAGCGCACTCAGCAGACCCTGCCACCTGCGCAACGGAGAGGTTCAACTGGGCCCAACCTGGAGGTTTATATTCTAATCTCCTTTATGTTCTTCCTTTTCAAACTCCAGCTCCCAGCTTGGAAATTCAGTTCTTACATTTGTACTTTTTACCTTTTTAATGTTCCTAGTGTTAGCAGGGAAAGTGTGCATATTCCTGTAGTGGAAACGTAATTACAATTATATGGCATAATAATCGGCATAATGAAAGCTTATCATATTGATGAAACCAGTCACAAATTCCCCTGCTGTTGTAACACAAAGAACGCCGTTGAAACATTCGGGCGGAATGTGAATGTAAATGTCAGAATCCACATTTTGCTCTTCTGTTTCTTCTGAAATGTTTTAATAATGTTCTCAGCATAACAACAGCAAGGGTAGTGTGCATGGTTTCATTACAATGATAAACCTTCCTTATTTCAGCTGGTATGCTTTACCAGCACACTGGAGCAGTGACAGAGAATGCCACATATGGACTGGACTCACGATTGGTTCCCTCTAGTTCTGCAGCAAAGCACAGTCGTAAATTAGGGGGTAATCAGCAAACATGGACACCTAAAAATGTTGTTTGGCCATTAGGGCGATCAGGTAAATTACCCCACTGAGGTGTTCTAGTGGCAGAAGCTGAAAGCCCTTTATGTCTGGGTGGTCTTTTTTTTCCAGCAGTGATGTGTGCTGTCTATATCATTTGTTTTCCGAACAATAGTCATAATAGAACAAGCCGGAATGCGTGCTCTGTGCTGCAGGCCGGTCGTGCGGAGGCCAGGACGCTTTTAAGCGGCTGTTTTCACTCAGCAGCCGCTGCTGATGTCAATGATGCGGGAATTCTTCCAGAGGTTCGAACTGACCGAGGTGCAGGTGCTACGCTCCAGGGGTTGTCCCTCAATCAGGGCTTAACCCTGCCCCGCCCCCCCTTCCCCCAATGTGAACACAAGCTCGGTAACCACGATACGCATCGCAACGCTCCCATAACGTCGAAAAAACGTTTTCAATGCGACGGCGCTGCCGTCGGCAGGACACGCAGTAGAGGGCCTGACCCGGCAGGGGCAGATACAGACACGCCCGCCTGCTGACCGTCCCCTGCGGCTAAGCGTCGGTTTGAAAAGCACCGTGGCGACCGAGCTGTTTGCAGGCCATCGTCGTTTCGGTCGCTCCGCGCGTGCGTCAAACCCAAAACACGAAACGGGTGAAACGGGTTCCCACGACCACAGCACTAGATAGTGAAAGAAGCGGTACGCTAATGCGAGGTGGGCTCTGCTGCACGACCGCGATGATGATGATGCGAAAGGGCATTTCCCCTGCAACTGCAGCCCTGACACCCAGAGCCATTCAGAGAAGCTGGCGCTCCAAGGAAAATAGCACAGCAGAGGCTTGAGGAAGACTAATGGAGGGAGGTGGCCATTTTTGGTTGGGGGGCGGGGGGGGGGGTGTAGAGAGAGAGAGAGAGAGAGAGACAGAGAAACAGAGAGAGTGAGTGAGAGAGAGAGAGAGAGAAAGACAGAGAAACAGAGAGACAGAGACAGAGAAACAGAGAGAGAGTGAGTGAGAGAGAGAGAGAGAGAGAGAGAGAGAGCGGGGCAAAATAATAAAATGCTTGAGAAATTCAGAGTCACGGCAGATTCTGCTAAATCTTTTCCCCAGGAGGGTTTGTTTTTTTCCCCCCCCACTCTTCTCTGGTGAGCAGATTACCTGCTGCTCAAGGGTGGACGGCCGCGCATAAAGGAGGCGTCGCCGGGGCCGCGCGAGCTCCCTGATTACGCTTCCTCATCTGTCTATACGTCTCCCCCCGATAAGAGGACATGAAAGGGAACTCGGCGAATTACCGCCCTCTCCCTCCCTTTCTCCCGCGCTCCCCAAATCTCATTTTCCTCCACAAGCGCGTCAAGGGCAGTGCCTGTCCCGAGGCCTAATCTGGCCCGGGCAAAGTGGGGTTGGGTGTGGGGGGGGGTGTGGGGGGTGTCGTGGGGGCTAGGCTGGCGGTCCTGCATGCGTGGACTGGTAAAAAAAAAAAAAGACTTACAAGCTGTACAATCAAAAGCTGTACGCCTGTCCACACGCTGGAAGATTATGTCTCAGCTGGTCACAAGTCTTGCCTCCAATTAAGCTCACAAAGGCTGGATCGATGCCTCCAATGGTCCAAAATAAAGGAGGCATAAATTAGAGAAAGAAGATGGGAGGGAAAGAAATAAATATCAGAGATAGAGAGAGAAAAAAAAAAACTTTCATCACTGAAAAGAAATTTCTGAAAAAATGGCTAAATTTACAGTGAGATCATGGGAGCGGAGTTGGCCTTTACAAACAGGAGATGAGCTGGTCTTTGGTCCATTCTCTGCCAGGCTAGGGGATAGTCAAATTAGACTGAATGCTTTTCAGCCTTCTAAAACAAATCTGATTTTACTTTATTTACAAATGTTCTACAACAAATTATGTTAGAAGTTAGTCCAACTAATTAATTAGTTGGAAAAAAGCACAATTCTGCTGAATACAGAAATATAGTAGTAGCAGTAGTAATATGCGTTGACTTGCTCACCATTCTGTGTGCATCCTGTCAGAAAAACTATTAACAAAACTATTAACACCAAGCAAGTGAGAAGCATAGCTCCTGCAGAACAACATTCTGATTCACTCCCCATACATATATGTTCAATAAATTAATTTCACATTCATATAGGTGCCGATTATGAACAGCTGTAGAGTGGGCATGTATGAAAAAAAATAACTCAAAGAGTGAAAGGAGCCGAAGTCTGCTTCAATTCAGAAACGCAACTTCATATGCAAAAACGCTTGTTGTACTTTATTCATTCCACATCCTGTCAAAAGCATATCAGTTATCTAAATGTCAGCCAATCTAGGAAGACAGAGAGAGAGAGAGAGAGAGAAAAGGAGAAAAGGCCTTGCTGTTACCAAGGGAACACATCAGAAGGCCGAATGTCAGAACAGTCAGAGCCACACACGCAAATACAAACTCACACACACAAACACAGACGCACACACACAGAAACCATCTGTGGTTGTACAAGTGAGTGTTGCTATTGGCTGCGTAAAACAGCCCTGTGGAGTCGATGAACATCGACAGAAAAACTGATAAAGCAAAAAAAGAGGGGGGGTGGGGAGGTTAAGGAGAGACTGTAATTTCTTCTGCATCATATTTTGTATTTGTAATTTCGCTTTGACAATGCCGCTCATTGAGAAGACATGTCAACAAATTGTCGTCTGAATATGAAGTGAGACAGAGAGAGAGGCCAGCAGACAGACAGATGGAGAGTTTCTCACATTTTTTGAATAAACGTGGGACAAGATAAAATAAGATCATCAGCATTTTTTATTTTTTACACATCACAGCTTTGTGTAACTTAGGGCATTATTTTTATGACCAGAAAAAATGTTTTTTTTTTTTTTTTTCTCATTTCATTCTTAATAATGAAGAGAGGAAGCACAGATTGGGTTGGGGGGGGTGGGGGGATGGGGGGAGGTTACTGGTACTTTTTAACATTCTGGTGCAGTGTTTGACTGACAGAAAAGAGCATATGGAGCCAAGAAGATGCTTGCCCACATTTATATCTGAGGAAACAAATATTTGCCTGAAGGGGAGAGGAGAAAAAAATTAATTAGTTTGCCTCCACGCACAAAGATAAGTCTGCAAGACGACTCCATCAAAACCTGGTGGAATATGGAGAAAAATGGAAATTGTTCATAAACTGACAGTATTCAAACTTGGCAAACACCAAAGAGTAAGCAAGTTAGCATACAGCACAGAACAGCAGACCAGCCGTCGACATCTTTTGACATAAATTAACTTTCACACGTACATCTCTCTCACTCAGTAAAGATTTCCGTAGCCTTCCTAATTGCTTTTTAATCACCAGCTCTGCAAACACGGGACTGACGAATCAAAAAGGACACCTTTGTGAGGTACAGTAGATTGGTAGGGCAACTGCCCTCCCAGTACTGAAAAAGCTATGCTCAATTATCCCCGTACCATAGCCTGTTTTGCTAGGTGGGCCTGGCAACCTTATTCTAGGAGGTCAAGAGAGTCCTGGAGATTCTTAAAATAGTAAAATTCAAGGCAGTTTTAGATGTGGTTATTTGGGATAAAAAAATAACACTTAAAAACGAAGGATTTTACTTTTTTTTAAAGGAATCAACGAAGAGTTCAATTAATGAAGGGTTCAGATTAAAAGTGAGAAAACCAAAAGCATATCCACCATTCCAGAATCAGAGTAAGGTCTCTCCAATGGCTATGTGCTACCAGTTCACATAATGACCAGGTGCCAACTTGCTCTAAAGCATATCCAAGGAATCAAGTCCACAGCAGTCAGAGCAGATGGAAATGTGAAGGCCCCATTCGCTCTGAGTGGGCAGACACAGGCCGGCTCTGATAATGAGCGGTGGCTAAAGCCTGAGAAAGACCCAAGTAGGAATGCGCTGTGCTAAGCGATTCGCTTTTTCAGAAACAGCCATAGCTATCTGCCTTTAGCCCTGCAATCGAGAAGGGGTTTAAACTGTACTCTTAAAGTACCCTTCTCTGGGTTTTAAACTGAATGAGTAGCCATAAGCTAACTGCAGTACATGTTTATTTGTTAGCATGAGCGGGTGACTTGTGTTGACCTATCTCGCTCCATTGGGCCCCTCCTTCCCAAGGCCTTTTCCCCGAACGCCAATCACAAGCACAGGGGCGTAAACCCTGCGCCCGTTCATTGCATGAAGGGCCACAAATTCAAAAGCAAAAGGATATTATTTTTCCAAACCCACTGGAAAGTCTTGAGTGCCTATCCATCTCTGTCAGCAGCATAAAGCACGCTGGTGATCAGGCCAAAGCGTGCTGCTGGGGCAGTGGTCTGAGCGCCACAGGCTCCGCTAGTTTCTGTGTTTTTACCTCAGAATGGCAAAGGCAGTTCAGACCCATGAAACCAGCTGAAGGGAGTTATTGCAGTAATAAGCTGCTTTTCAATATGTTACAGAATCAAATCGTATAGCAGCAGACCCAGTGACTCTCTAGCAGGAGGGGTCTGATACTGGGGAAAGGGGTATGCTGTATGTAGTTGTATCTCAACAAAAAAAGTTTTCAATGTACAAAAATGTCAAGTTATTCATGCATACACAGCACTGTATAAGTCATTCATTAAAACTGGCTAAATCTAAACCTGCCATTTAAAGTATTGATATCACAACGCGGCCACAAACAGTATTGGACATCTTATCTCACACAAAGGAAACAAGCTGTATTTATTTTCCTAAATTATTTTATGTAACTTGGCCCTGTGTTCTTACAACAGAATATGGTGATTCAAAGTTTATGTGTCACATGAAAGTGTCAAATGCCAGTCAAATAGTGGAAATAATCTGCAATTCAGCTGTGTTACACTTAAAAATGATAAAAATGACTACATTATAGGTTTCATTAACTGTCAGCATCTAGTGCTTTCAGTGTTTGAAAAGCACATTATGAATCAAAGTCTCATAATAATAATAATAATAATAATAATAATTATTATTATTATTATTATTGTTTTGAAGATTATTTGTGTTCACTAATAAAATTTCCTATTATTTTGCATTGCAAATTATATTATACCATTTTACTTATTAGGCTAAGCTTTATCTGCCCCACGAACATACAATATATTAATGGGGCAAACATATGTCTGGTTAGATTTGTAATATGCAATATTTATTTAATAGGCCTAAATATTTGTAATTTTTATCTGTATTGATTGAGATATCATTTCTTTTTGGACTGTGTTTGTTATGAGTAGCTGATAATAATAATGCATATAAATGTATGAACCATAAGATAACTGAATCTAGAGAGAGAGAGAGAAAGAGAGAGAGAGAGACATGCATACATATACATACATATACATATATGCAGAAACACATTCTAGATTAAAGAAACAGGTATAGATTATTCTTTCCTTTACCATGAATTACACGTAAATGAAAATGTCATAGTTTTAAATGGATTATGTTAAACGTTTGGAATGGGTTATTGAACACACAATAGCTACTAATTGTTAGTATGTCGGGAGATGATCTATTGGCCTAGGTAACAATAATTTAAGAACATGGTGTTTGTAAGGAAGCAACAATAGGCTAGTTAGACAGTAATTACAGTAGATACGCTACAGCGGTCAATTTGACCATTGTCACTTTAAGAAAATAAATCTGCCGTCATGAAATCCATATGGCTCTCCCTTCGTAACTTTTCCTAAACATTGATTATTGAAAATTCTGATATAATTTAAATATCAATATTGCATAAGGAAATAAACACCTACTTACTTAAATGGCCATGAACGGTAAAACTGACATCATGTATCTTGCCTGTATGCTTGATCATTTTGATCCCTGTGTGTAATGTTGTTGCAAAAAGACTTATGTATCCGAGTATCCTGCAACTGGCTACTTTGATCAGCCTATTTTGATCAGCTGTTGTTATTTGCAGAAGATGTAGCTACTGTAAATGTCCAATGATTTAGTGTGGGACTGGAGCATTTGTGATGACGAAATCGGCAGGACAAAGAAGGAAAATGCTAAATAACCCAAGTTCAGGGCTTTATTGTGCAGACGTGTTAAGCTGGATCTGAATTCTGTGCGTTTACATGCAGTCAGAAGGTACAGAAGTTAATATTCTGTGGGCCGAGAGTCTGTGGGCATTGTGCTGATTTTTGTAGGAAGCCCAAAAAAGTGCCAACCTCTCAGGGATTGTATAGGTATAGGGCATGCCCCGCCCAGCCGTAACTCGGCGGATGGCATGCCTGCCATCCCAATAACTGTGATTAACAGCAGTTCTGCCTCTCCCCACTGGCTGTCACTGGCATGACGGAGGAGCCAAGCCGAACTCAATCAGCGAGCAATCACACTGTGGCTTATTTTAGGGATGCTGGTGAAAACAGCTCTGATTCACTCTTCGACAAATGATTAAAAGCAGAAAACGAAAAAAAAAAAAAAATGCCCGCTGAATGGAAGTGTTTTGTTTTGTTTTGTCCGCATTTTTCACAAGACGATGAAAAACAAATTCCTCCGGAGCTGGTGCGGGTCAGCTGTAACTGAACCCCGTGTGCAGGGTGAACCCGGGGCCCTTTTTGGATGCTTTGAGGAGAAAAAACTAAAAAAAAGCTCAAGTCATTTATCACACAGAGATGTGGCTCCCTGGCTTACACCAGCTCTGTAATCCATTCAAGGACTTTAAAGGCGGAGAGCTTGCATTACAAATGTGCACCTCGGCATGTGACTTTTTTGCGTGTGTCAGAAAGGGAATAGGTGGACTTTCAACATTAATGCGTACGAACCTTCCTCCATCTCCGTTAATGAGCATGCCAAGAACTTGGCCCTCAGAATTCATGGCGAAGGGAATGAGGACGGCATTAAAATCTGAGGGATAAGATGCATTTTATAGCCGGAGGAGTGTCGCGTCTACTTCCTCTGAAAGCGAATACAGTGTCAGGCATGTACAGCAACTTTGTGTAGCATGTGTTGTGTTTTTGGAGCATGATGTCGTTAACTTTTTCTAGAGAGAAAAATGAGTGCAGCCTAAACCTATTTACTACAACACCGATAGCATACACACACGCACACACACACAGATACAGTAATGTTACCTTGTTTCTAGAAACCCAACCAGGCAAAACTCTGAAGGAAAAAGAAATCTGTATGTTCAAGACACACTTAGGACAAATATGTCTTTTAATGAGCAGCAGACACAGACCATGTTGTGAACTTGTGAAATTCTCAGGGGATGCGTTCATACTATCATCTATAGTCAATACACACTGCTAATCATCCCAATCCCAATGATGTCAATACTGTTTGATCCTAATCTGAGTGTCAAGAAAGAATACATCCATGACCTTATTGACCAACCTCTGCCTTGTTTTTGCAGAATTATCTGTTTCCCATTAAGCAAGAATTATTGCTGTTTTGTTGATTTTCAAGCAGTCATGAACTACACATTCCTCCCTTTATCAATCACTTCTATTGCTGTCAATGTAATTTTTTCCCCCCCGTGATCACGATAACCTCTACCATCTGAATGCACAATGATAGTGCGTGATGGACCTGGGATAGCATATTTTACCATGCCCTATGATGGATGGGCACATTCGATTTTACTTTGACAAGGGACTGACGCAGGTAGCAGCAATATTATGTTTATCAATAATAGACAACTTTGTTGTTTAATTTGACCAGGGACTGACTCAGGTAGAGACCAGTGACTGACTTTCAGGTAGAAAACTTAAAAGTGGTCTATTATTGATAAACTTAACGTGATTTATAGCTGAGTCAGTCCTTTGTAAAATTGAATGCGTTCATCGGCATAGGGCAGTGTGCTATCCCTGTCTGTCACAAACAATCACTGTGCATTTTTTTTCTGCTTGTCCAGAAGTCAAAGTGACTTTTCCGCTTTGTCAGAAATGCAAAAATTATAAGTCGAAGACAATAACAACAACAAACTACAAATTTGTCGGGAAATACATTCATCTGTAGATCTTATCTGGGTCAAATAAGCACTGAAATAGTTTTAAATGCTTTAATATTAGCCGTTCTTGAATGAGCTGGCCCGGGCACAGTGAAATCGGCTTGATTGCAGAAGTACAAACCCCGCCTAAAGTATTTGAATACATTTCAACAGTATCTGACGGGTCTACTGTAAATGCAACAAATAATAACTATAGATTCATACAGTAATGCTGTCCTACCCCCAGTCCTTCACATACAATCACTGTGCAGATGGTAGTGGTTACCTCGTGACCACGAGAAAACAACTTTTGTTGTGTGTCGAGATCACAAGTTGTGATCTCAAAATAACAGGACCAAATAAACTAATATTGCATAGTCCCTATGGACTTCCATGGTCCTAAGAGTTTGAGAACGTACAATATTAATGAACAAGAGATGTTAAAAATGTTAACTATGTTGTTACTCTTGGCAGAAGCACATTACTTATAGGTGTAACCATCAATGCTCCACCTATGAACTGAACCATGAAGCTCACAGTTAACGCCTGGTCCATTAACCACTGCAGCACACAAGGAATTCTTTCAAGCAATAGTCCACAAATCTGCATTAGACACAAATCTGGAGACCACATTGCTCCTTGGGTGCAAACATTAGTCAAGTCTTAAATAATTGACTCAGGTGTTACTGTGTGAATATCAGATTGTCTAATTGCAGCAGTGGGGAAACACACAAGTGATCGGAATTGTGTGGCACCTGTTTCATCAACCAGCGGACAGACCATTGGCCAGGAGCTCAGCACAGCTGATTAGTATGTAAGTGCTGACAGTCTTTGTGGCCTCTTTAAATTTGCCCCTCATTATGCTAACAACACCACAAGAGGACAGCTAATACTATGGCTGTCCCGTTTTATTACGTACGTTCTAAATTCAAGCAGTGTTCAAAGAAAGCAATAAAACCATTTTTATTTCATTCTGTTATATTTTCTACTGTTTATTTTAATTGGTGCTTTACATGTACCTTGTAGTGAATACAACATTATTAAAATCAGTTCCTTCAAGAACATAAACCTTGTTGGACCCATAATGCTGTTTGTATATGTCTTTAATATGATACATGGTAATTATGTATTATCAGGTATCACATTAAAGACTAAATTAAAGACTAAATATGTGTTATATAAAAAGGCTAAAGTGTCCAGTGTTTTCATTAGTTTGAAATAATGGGTAACTAATATAAGGTTGGGTTGAACATGCTTTGCTGTCGCTAATGTTACTGGTGCAAATGTCACCCACCTATTGCCAGAGAATTTGTCTGTTAGAAGCTTTGCAAGAGAGAGAGAGACGATCTGTACCTATGGCAGCGGCAGCGACTGATTGTGGCTTGAATCTGCAAGTGTGTTTTTCACATTCCGACCGTAATAATCAAGAGGAAATTATCCGATGTGAAATCGTAACATCTAAAAAAATATCTGCACTATTCCCACAAAAAGCAGGAGCAACTAAGTGAACTACTTAGCCATACTTGGTAGGTCTTGCTGAAAAGCTGTTGGACAAGTGGTGTACAGAATGTTGATGTAGAATATAAAAAAAAAACAATAAGGAGAACACTAAACTTGCTTTTTCACTGAACTTAAATGCCCTCCAGTGTGGCCATAACTTCGACAAGGACCCCATCTTTGAGCATACTTCCACTTTATAAACATGAAAATGAGATCAAATTGAGATCCACTAGAGATCTAATCTCTAATTAAGATCCACTTTTTCAAGCTCTTCAAAAACTTCTGTCACAGCTCAAAATATTTTTCTCTGAGCTGCCATAATTATAAATACGTTTTATAGCACAATAGCAAGCTGTTAAGAGAACTAGCTGGCTTTTCGTCTGTGTGTATTCACTCACTATCAGCATGACCTTCAAGACACAGAGCTCCCTTTTGGCAGTATGCAGTTGTATTACTTGGAAATGGCTGGACCCATTGACATCAATGAGGAATCATTTGAAAGGTTACAGTCTTGTTTAATTCATTCTGTATCTTGACTGACTTACTGTAAAAGTAAACCAACCGCTGTTCAGATAAGCAAACGTCTCCTATACAAAATACTACTGTACTAAAGACAGCAAGCGGTGGTCAGATAAACAAGTCATGTTTCAAATGCATTCTCGTCGGATTGAGTTGAAAATAGCGCCTGACCTAGCTAACAGCATTAGCTTGAATACAAGCAGAGGCACATTGGATTACAGACACATGTACATGGACAAAGGAGCCAGTATTGTATATGACAAAAGTGAATGCAATGTAAGTACATTATATATGGATTTTTAAAACTTGATTTCTGAATGATTTATCTGCGGTTACTGTTCTGAAAACTGAAAGGGTTTACGATTTTTTCATGCAAAAATAAACGAGACCGGGTTAATTTTTGCATGAGTGCTGATAAGGGAACAAGTGGCATTTGTTGGGCAGAAAATGTGTGGCCTGTTTATGGCCCATTTTTTAATAAACTGTGGATATTTGCTTTATTACCGTTATGTGGGCGCCGGTGCCCATACCACTAGGGGGCAGGAGCGATAGGTCTACATAAAAAGATGTGGCTGTAGTAAAACTGCAGCTTGAGCTATGGTTATACTGTCAGAAACACAGTTTCAAAACCTCTGTTTTGCTGGACACAGGCTTTTATTTAGAATAGGATCACAAAGAAGTGCTACAATTGTCATTAAACAACGTGCCAAAAATATTTAAACAGGAGAGGCACACAAAGCTTTCAATGATTAGAGCTCAAATTAGGCATCAGGCATAAACCCGTGGAACCATTTTCTTCCTGTCTGTTTCCCAGCAGTAAAATAAAGGCACTCCAAACCAAGATGGCCAGAATCCTGGTATCATTTATTTTGCTTTTGTCTCTTTGCCTGCATTTCAGAAGCAAGCACCAGCTCCCAGAGTGAAATAATATCAAATAAATCCCCTGCTCGTTTTACGAACAGGCATAAAAGCACACAAACAAATGGCAGATTTCCCCCCAGCTCTTGCTTTTATTTTGCTGCCACGCAAGAAAAGATGTTTTCAAATCCATTCATTGGACAAGGTGTCAATCGTACTTTGTTTTGTCTATTTCAGCGCCCTCGATTATCACCTTATTTGGACAGAGCTATCATGCGGCGAGAGAAGGCCCTCTCTTTCTCATGCAAATGAGGCCAGCTGTTCAGCTGAGGTGCATTTGGGCGCTCAAGGCAAAAAAGTGGAGGATCTCTCGGCAAATGGAGCTGGTGCTGATATGACGCAATTGACAATCCCATGCAAATACCGCTCAGAGAGAAAGGAAGGGGGAGAGAGGGAGAGAGAAAGAGGGAAGGTTCATTTTCATCAAAAAGAATTAGCTGACAAAACAAAATAGCCCCATTGTGTGCAGAAGTAGCAATCACAGTCCTGTCGGAGGGGGTGTGTGTGGGGGGGGGGGGGGGGGGGGGGGGGGGGGGGGGGGGGGGGCACCGATTTTCTTATGAGAAACAAACAAAGCTGGATGATGACGAGTTGTCATAAGAGGGTGAAAGCAATACAGCCATTGTGGGGGATAATGTGGATATCTCTATTAATGGTTCACAACACTTGTATTCACAAGCTTCGGGTTTTCTGGTGAATGCATCCAGGCTAACAAAATTCACTCAGAGAAGCAATTAATCTCAGTCAAAACAATGCATACGTTCTAATCTCTGAGAAAGAGATGTCATAAATGTCATATATCCATAAATTCACAACCATGCATGCATTCAGCATTTTTGGGAAATCAGGTGATGGAATTTAATTGACTAAATATCAAAATATTTGAAAAATTTCCTAAATAGCGCTCAGATTATTACCCACACCATTTTGTCTCTGTCTACTGAACAGAATAATGACACAAGGAAAGCGATTCTTATGTTTTATGCGAAGTGTGACTTTACCTTCATACCTGATGACACACTCCTGTGACACTTTTGAAATGGGACTTCCAGCACATTGTGTAGATTTTAAATATTATTCATTCAGACAGCTGGATATTTACCCTTGAGCTTCCAGGTTAAAAGCTTTGCTCAAGGATATAATGCTAATAGAATCAGCAATATTCTTATTAAAAGCCAAGTTCATGAATCAATCTTGGATTTCAGAGGTAGAGCTGGATTTGATGACCCTGAGGCTGCAGTAGTGCCCTCTACTGTCCTTCACCCCACTCGTGGAGGTCCTGTTCGCACCACTGCTGGTGCAGTTCAGAGACAACAACGTGTATCAACACCACTGAGAAGTGGCGGTTTCCCATCAGCATCTTGTTGTAACACTGCTTAACAGTTTGACAGCTTAACTCTCTCCGCTAATGTCCTGCTTTTGAGGTGGGTCTGTTTTTACCACTGTCTCACAGACAGATTCTGCAGTATTCTGCACTATTCGTCGCACGCATGCTTTCACAAAATACACAGTTTTCGCATTTTTGATGTTGCTTAAATGGTTTTTTAGTCAATGGCGTCATTTATCATAAAAGTGTGAGAACAAGGGTGTTGTAAGGTAAGCACAGTCAGAATAATTCCTTTAGCTCTGACTATATAGGCTCTTCATACATGTAGCTCTTAACCTGCCTTGAAGCGAGCTGGCTAATCAGCTCATCTTAAAAGCATACTATGTAGGATTTTTTTACTTGAAAATTCTGTAAAATAATGATTCATATATGATAATTGAATTATCAATAATGATAATTGAATAAGGCAAATCTATAATGCACTACCAATCTCAGTCTTCACGTACTTTCGCCAAATTCGTGCAACTTTTACCTGTATTTGTTATTCTAAAATGTGTTTGGGACATTTCAGGGCGTGGCTATTTTTTCTGTGTGGGGAGGGGTGGGCATGGCTACAGAGCCTGTGGTTTGGGGTCAGATTCCAGGGAAGTGTTTTTTGCTACCTACTTGCTGCAATGGCAGATGCTAAGAAACCTAAGTACAGCAAAGCAAAAAGACAAGCCATCAGGGCTAGTTCAAAAACTGAAGCCAACCTTGGAATCGCTTTTTCTCTGTGGCTTCACCAAGGGGATGAAAAGCCACATGGCCTGTTTCCTGTTATTTTTGGCTGGTTACGTTAGGCAGCTAGATGCTGAGATTGAGTAGCTTTTGTATTGATTTCTGTTCTCCCATCAGGGGAAATAAATAAAGAAGCTAATGTGTGTAAATAAAGAAAATGTGATTTTAAATCACCTTGGTCATTTCATCCTTGTAACTTTAATGTAGCTATCCAACATTAATGAGAAAGTTAAGATGATTTCAACAGTTCTTCTTAAACTTACATATAAATCATGATGTATGCCTGGCAAAATAAATATCTTCTGTAATATCTATAGTCTGGTCGGTTATGTTGTAAGAAATAGAAATCTGTTATTTCTGCATGTAAAAAGTGTTACTGTGCAAGGGAGTTACCGGCTCTGGGGCAAATCCTGATGAAACCCAGAAGTACACGCAGCACAACATGACCGTGGCCACTCCCTCCCTTACCCAGCCCTCGTTTAGCTGAAGATTGGGCAGTTTGTACCCTTGACTGGAGGGCATGTCATATGTCCCTCCCTAGGCAGTCAGGGCCAACAGATGTTGACTTTACAGTGCATTTTCGGCCCCCTTCCCTGCACGTGCAATCCGATTGGTGCATTCTCTCTACAGGGGGAAGAGATCAAGGGATTCTGCGGGCTGCCCACTCGGTCTGACTTGATAAATTTGAGCTGCGATAATAGAATAGGGCAGGTATCAATCTCTCCGTGCTGGTCTGTGCCCACTGGCACTCTCTCCCTTCCTCTCCTTTAGCTCAGTCTTATTCTCTCCTTCCCTTCATCTTCCCTCTCTTCCTTTTGTACCTTCATGCTTTTTCTTTTTTTTCTGATAATTCTACACTCACTGATCATTCCTGATCTTTCCCTCACTGTCTCTCTTTTTCTTTCGCTATCTCTCTTCCTCTCTAAGATATTTAGATGTTTTTGTCTTCATTCTGTATGTTCTCCCTAACATTAAAAAACAGACATTGAACCTTCCACACCCCCCCCACACTTTTCTACCTCTCTCTCTCCATCTTACTGTGTCCATCTCAGTAGTACAAATGCAAGATGTGGATTTATTTTTTCCACCATTTCCAAAGATAATGTGCATGGGGACTATAGACTGTAAGCACCTAAATCCGTGCAACAAAGGATCAGTAGTGTTAAAAAAAAAATACAGAAAATACATAGATATTCCTTATTCTCAACATAAGTATTTCCCTATTCACAGGGCAATTAATATACTAGTAACTGTATCCTAAAAGGAAAAAAAAAAATTAACTAAGAATGTTTAATCATTGACGATTTCTAATAATATTGAGCGATGGGTTCAGTTTGTCCAGTGTGTCTTGGTCACAACTGCAGTGGGGAAACACTCAATCAGTTCTCACATCAGTTGTGTATCACAGCAGATATAATATGTGCTGCACATACAACAGTACACATGTTGGGGTGAAAAGCCTGACACCGCGAGCACATCTTGCGCGTATGAGTGCGTTTGTGTACACGTGTGCAGGTGGATCTGTTTGTGCATATCTGTGTGTACGTGTGTGGTGTGCAGCTGGAATATGTGTGTGCCTGTGTATTTGTTTGTTAGCGTGTTCACAATATTCTCCCACCATCTTAAAGGGAACCATGCCTGTTAAGCACTGCGGCTATTAAGGACAGTAACATAGGTATGATCACTCAATGATAATAATAATAATAATAATAATAATGAGAAATACTTTGTAACCGCAGGTGTCTCACTATGACACAGTGGGGACCATAGTCAGGGATACCTCTTGCACAAGATCCCATGGAAGGGAACATTTAAAGGTGGTAAACTCTCTGCCTCTCAGGATATACCCTGAAGGACTCCGAGCAGGGACGTTAGCAGGGAGAAATCTTAAATGCAATAGGTGGTTCTCCTTGTACTGTGTTTGAAACCCTTGGTGGAGCATTTGATTGACATGGGTGAGTATTCAGCTGTGAATGCTCTGCAGAGGCTAGTCTGAGAGAATCAGCAGTCGCTGTTGAAGACACATACCAGGGCTAACGCCAGGGAGGGCCTGCTTGTAGCTGTCAGTTGGTCCATCGACCCTCTGTGGAGGTGTGGCGGCTCACTGAAGTGTGGTCATTGCGGATGGTGGTCCTTAGAGGCAGGGGAGAAGTGAAGAGGGAGATTTTGCAACAGGATCAAAGGCTTGTCTTCTCAGCTCCTCAGAAAAACATCCGGTCGCACCATATTCTCGCTGTTCACAAACACCTGCTCCATCCTCCAGCATCTGCAACACTGAGAGCAGCACCACAATATTAGTTAACTGACAGAGGCACTGACAGAGGCATCGCGATCTTAGTTAGCCCTGTATGGGGTGCCGTTTGTACAAAGTTGCACTCTCTGTAAATGTGTCAGGCTTAGAGCTGATAAATATGCATACTCTGAGCTATATCCTCAAATGTAAGCTTTATTGTCTTATTTATGTTTACAAGTACATTCTCGCCAACAACTGACTTTGTCATGAGCCAAAAACTGATAGTCATGAATACAAAACATGTATTCTTGTAAACTAGTGGAAAGGTAAAAAGAAGAGAGGACATCTCATTTTCAGTAAGTTCAAAGTTAGGAGTGGACAAACTCAGAAATTCATTGTAATTAATCTTTCTGGCGGTCTCCATCCTATTCTCCGAATTTATGGGATCAGTTATTGATTAGTTCTGTTGCTCCAGTTTTTGTTGGGCCACAAACATGTTTTAAACACTTTCTTGTGGGGAGCAATGTGTAAGTCTTCTGTTACTATTTACAATGTAACTGGAAACTTGTAAATTTTCTTGGAACTTGGAAAGTTTTGCTGCATTTCTGGAATATCTTTCTTCACCACACCATTATTGGAAGGTTGTAAAAATTAGCAGTTATATTTTGCACTTGCTGGGGAGATATTTAAGGATAACCTAACAGTACACATTTTATCCCCTTTGCATGTTTGTGTTTGGAGCAACATTAGGGCATTAATTGCAAGGTTGCTGTATAATTGCACTTGCGATACAGATCTTAGTCAATTGCTTCTACATCCTACGCTGGGCACATTTCTTTCCATTATACTCAGCAAGAAGAAGGTGAGATTGCAACCACGCACGCTAGCTTATATCTAGTCTGGAAAATTACTGCAGATACAGAAAGATATTATCTACATAATATAATTTATTTTGTGTTGAGTGTGGACCATTTTAGTTTAGTCTGTTTATGATTAAAAATGTAGCTAGCAAAGACAGAGACGAAGACGTTTCTTAGCGTTTTCACTTTTGTGGTGGTTAGGGCTTATCCTGAGTAATTTAAAATGTAGCTTCCAAGACAACCTTGCTAATGTTTTATTCATTGCCCTGCCTTGTGCTTAGCTCTGGTATTAAGGGCCAGTGATGGTGAAAAAAAATGCTATGGTACAGGCATATGGTCTCTTTGGGCACTAATAGGATCAGATTGAACTTGTTAGCAGGTGGTGGTTTTTCCCTGCTCAGACTGTTCAAACAGAGACAAAGAAGAAGTTTGGACATCAAAACAAAAAAGGGCATTCCACGGGACACAGTTAATTTTTGAGACATACATCCTCACTTGCGTATATATATCATGTGATTTCAGATATGTTGATTGAAAATGTGTGATCAATGTAACTTGTAGATTGCAGAAAAACAAAAACCAGTTATTCAAGTGAAAAAGCCAGTCCAGTACAAGGATAAGAGTTCAGTAGCAGGAACATATTTGACAGTATGACACACATGTCCCAAGCCGTGAGTAAAAACAGAGGTAGTTCTACGTCTGCTGGGGAATTATTGAGCCTGGGAGGGGATAATATTGAGTGTGTGGAGGTAGTGTTGAGTCCGTCCCTCGGCTGAACGACGCTCTGGAGCGGGCCCCTGAGAAGAGATTACTCTTTTCTGAGGGGCGACTGTGAGGTGCGAGTGTTTGCTAAACACAGGCAGCTGCTGGGTGATAGGGTCTCGCCTCCCGGCCATGGAGGTGGTCACATGATGCGGGGGAGGGCAAAGTTCTTTCCTTTTCATCGGGGAGAAAAGAAAAAAAAAGGGGGGGGGGGGGGCGGGGGGCGAGCCAGGCCCGGTCCATAAATTAATGGCAGCAGTGGCCAGGAAAGAGGCCCAAAGGCAAAATAATTATTTATCCAGCCCTTGGCGGTGAGGCACGGAGAACCATCAATCAACGGCCAATTATTCACTAGTTAATCAGTCGTGGCCTCGCTTTTATTGAGAGGTTACAGTGTAATTAAGTTGGCAGAATCGTTTTCATTCATCAAAAGCTCAACACATGGCCCTGCTTCTTTTTTTTTTTTTTTTTTCCTTCCCCCCAGCCCAGCCTGCCCTGACCCTCCTCCCAGGGTCTGATGGGATAAGGCTGACGACGCAGGCACGAAGGAGCCCCTTTTTTCCCTCCTCTCGAAGCACCTGTCCGTCCGTGCACCGCGAGGGTACCGTTTACAGTCGCGCTGAAGGTTGAACAAGATTTATTCAAAACAACGACAGTAACAACACGCGCAATTATACTCCTTGACCTGTTACAGTCATTTTTCAGCAGAGTGACAGCTTTTCTCAGCGTGACAAAAAGCGAAATGCCTTCCTTGGAAATGCAAAGTCTGGGAAAAGCAACCTTCCTCCACACTGCTTCCCTTGGATATAAGAAGAGCTGATTGATCGCGTTAGCGTTTGCCCCTTGCCTGCTTCTGCATAATGCACTGAATGCACATTATAGTCATTCACATCGCGATGTGAATTCTTCCTGTGTATCTGATTAAGCATTACAGCCCAAACACACAGCAGCTACTCTGTTCAGGACTGGCAGCTCCTGCATAGCAGCAGTGCTAACCTCAAAGTCAGGGGTGCTGCAGTGGGTGGGAGCTGAGCCCAGCTGAGCTGAGCCTGTCTGCAGCATTGCAGCAGAGAAAGAGCCAACAACACACTGAACACGCTCTGAACAGGCACTAAACACACACTGAACAGGCACTCAACATGCACTGAACACACACTGAACATGCACTGACCACACACTGAACACGCTCTGAACAGGCACTAAACACACACTGAACAGGCACTCAACATGCACTGAACACACACTGAACATGCACTGACCACACACTGAACACTCACTGAGCAGGCACTAAACACGCACTGAACACACACTGAACATGCACTGACCACACACTGAACACTCACTGAGCAGGCACTAAATACGCTCTGAACACACACTGAACATGCACTGACCACACACTGAACACTCACTGAGCAGGCACTAAATACGCTCTGAAAGACACACTGAACATGCACTGACCACACACTGAACACTCACTGAGCAGGCACTAAATATGCTCTGAACACACACTGAACACTCACTGAGCAGGCACTAAACACTAAACCCTAACACTGAAAATGCACTGACAATGTATTCAAGGGGGACACAAAATGTCAACTTATAAATCAGGCTAGCTTATAAAATTTTTGAATAATTCCACGGTTCTAAATAAACACGAGGACAATGGGAGACCGTTATGTCCAGCGCCAGTGCGCACAGGCCACAGATAGGCACACCGACAGCAGCAGCAAGTCAGACTGACTCTGTTTAGATAGCAAAGGTTTGAATCTTAAGAAATCTGCCCAGTGGTGAGGACACATTGTTTGAAGTACAGTAGACATATGCAAGGCTGTAGCAGTTGTCAAACCTCTGTGCTGATGGAGAGCAGGCTGATGTTAGCACTAGCGGTGATCAATTTCATTTCCTGTCTTTTGAGGCTTTTGGCAAATGCAGACATTTCACTTAAACATATGTATTTCTTTTGCGATTAATATGCATATGTTCAGATACAAAAACACTGCACATACATATACATTTTGCACACAAACACATACACACACACACACACACACGAACACCTATTGTACATAATAAATAGAAACACATGTATGAACACATCTAAATTTACTACAAACCCAAGTACACTGATATACATACATTAAGGTGTATAACCAAGAAAATAAAGAATTCACGCAAACATGTGCAGGCAGTCTGCTGTCATTATTCACTCAATATTTTCAGAGACTGTTCAATATAACTTGAGGCAAATATACACACTGTAAAATGACAATGACTGGTCTGATAATATGGAGAAATCTATCACAAAAGGGAGAGAACCAAATAAGGACTCCTGCATATTGCAAGATAAATTATGCAAATTACGTTTCAGGTAATGCTTAGTGTATAAGGGTAGTGTGCCATTTTAGTATTGCATGCAAATGTAACCAGTATCAGAATGAAAATGTAACCAACAGCACATTTTATATTTAGCATAGAGTACAGTTACTAGAGGAATGACACTTGATACATATGCTCTTATCTCTGCTTATTGACAATGACCAGTGAAGTTCACACAGTATGTACCTAACTTTATGAGGAGAATAGTTAGATACATACTGTGTAAGAGAGGACAATGATTAGGTCTCTAAGGTCATTATTCTGGCTATTGTTACTCTAAGGAAATTAACAGAAGTACCTGAATAAGTAGAAAATAAGTCAAGGCAGGTGGAATGGAATTTAACTAGAGGGAGAAGAAAGGGGGAAGAGGTAGAGAGAAGAGAGGGGATGGGGTGTGTTGGGTGTGAGGTTGAGGTACAAAGTCCTGAAGACCCTGCAATTTAATCAGAGCAAGGAAGCAGAGTGTGAAGAATCATGTAGTCCCTGGCAAAAGAGAGAGAAGGAGAGAGAGAAGGGGGGCAGATGGGGAGAGAGTGAGAGACTGAGGAGAGAGAGGGAGGGGGTGAAGAAATTTCAAACGAGGACAAAAAAGAGCAGCACCTTGCATCTACAGAGAGGTGGATGATGGGAAATGGATGGGGGTGATGAGAGCGAGGATTGATTGGATTGGGGCGGGGGGGTGGGGGGGGGCGTTAATGTGGGGTGGGGAAGGTGAAGCGGGGCAGAGAGAGGGAGGAAGAAGGAATCAGAGCTGTCAGATATTGAAATCTCAGCAGGGTGTCAAGGCTCCATTTGAACTGCATACACAATTACCCCCCCCCCCCCCACCCTCCCCACACCTCACACACCCAGCTCCCTCAAGCCCACTAAGCCCCCCCCCCCCCCACAGTGTGTGAGTAGAAAAAGAAAAGAAGTGAAATTAGGCACAGAGCCCCAGGCAATCGGCCACAAAACTGGCTCTGCCCCTGTGACATCTTACACCTGTCTCCAGCCGCAGAGATTCTTCAAGGCTTTCTCCTTTTCTGTCCTAATTTGGAATGCCCAGTAATATTCTGCATTAGTGTTCACTGCTGCAACCTCCGCTATCAGACGAGCTCTTCTCTAAAAGCAGGTGATTTCAGCTGCTGCTTCCTACCATACCACGGTCAGACTCACACAATTCGTGAGTTGGAAGAAGATACTTTCACCAGGTGGACTTGCGGGAACCCATCTGACCAGCAGGGATCGCTGGTGCAGGACAAGACCCTGTCATTCAGGGCTTTGTCTCATGAAAGCTGAGGCATGCGAGATGCGCGAGATTTATACTTGTGTGTGTGTGTGCTCCCACGGTATCTACCCACAGTATCTAACAGGCTATGTAGTGTAAGAGGTATCACATAGGCCAACATCTTGTACTATATATCACTGGAGGATGCAGATGTTAAAATAAATGGTATTCGCATTCCAGGAATTACTTTAGGTAGGCTATAGGCTACTGGAAATGGGGAAAGTTAGTTTGATAAAGTACTAAAATATATGAAAACATATGCTTTAAAAATAAACTTGATGTACTACTTTTTTTTAGGGGACACTTGAACCGAGACTGGTAAGGGCATGCTCCTGCTAGTGATTGACATAAGATTTCTGTCAAGAAGGTTGAGTAAATGTAATATTTAATGCGGTGGAAATCTATATCGTTCAATCATCTCATTATCTCTGTGGTTAAGCAAAGGGTGGGTGTGATCACGGAAGATTCTTTCTGGAGCCTGACCTCCATCTCTGTGCTATCAGAGGAAACGACATATTTGCAAGGAAAACAATTTGTTGTGTGAGAGGTCAGTAGTCATCGCAGTTTTATGTTCAATTCACAGCCAATGCATTTTTGTCAAACGCGTTTTGACAAGATATTGTGGTCTGAGTGTAAAAATCCTTGTAAATCGCTTTTGTGAAATGAGACCCTTGCTGATTGAAAATGTCCCATTTCTGGGTGAAGCTGGAACCAGTTGTGCATTGCAGAGCTGCCAGATTGAGTAGGCACAATCTGGATTCTGTACCAAGCTGTGGGGCCCATCCATGCACTAGAACAGTGCCTTATCTGTATGAACCACCCAGCAACCTGCTACTGAAGTTCTATTGAGATAACCATGGGACTGGGGGGGGGGGGGGTGCTCAGTGTGCCTTTGGTTGGTAGCACGACAGGAGGCTTTTGGAACTCAGTACACTGCAGATACCGTCCGGTCAGAGGCAGTCTGTTGTGCTCGCATCATCATTTCACATAGGCCACCTCTTCAGCCCATGCTCTAATATCCACCTTACAAAAGACCTGGCGATGTCAAGTGCACAGTGTGTAATGGACTGATAGTATAGACAACTGCTATTTGATCACATGCAACACAGCAGCACAGCCAGTGTGAGATTAAATAACACTAAATGAAAATGATAACAAGACACGTTGCTTTCAGATGATATACCATTATGTAAACAATTTGGAATTGTTAGACTTCAGAAAAGGCAAAGTGGTTTTTATAAATCAGCATTACAATTTAACTTCATTAAACATTTTAATTTGTACAGCCTAATTCGTTAAATAATAATTTTTTTTTTTCCTTATTTTCTACCAGCCTTGTTATAGAGGTCCTCTCTTCCCCATTTTGCACACACATGCGGAGGCTTTATTTTTGACCTTGAGATGTTGGAACAGCGCAAGGTTGCGAGTGATGTTATTCTCAGCTGCATCGCGGGACCCGTCTCCGTCGGCTCGCGCGGGAAAAGATGATTGACAGGAGAGCGGGTACGCAGTGCTGCGTGGCGAGGAGAGAAGAAAGGACGCCTGCTGAGACGGCGCGGAGCGCCGCCGCTATCAAAACAGCGGCGGAGAACGAGCGGGGAGCAGGTCGGGCGGGGCGGGGAGGCTCGCATGCGATCCGCGCCGAGGCTAGAGCGCTCACTGAGCTCTCTGGCGGGCGGCGGGCGGGGGGGCGGGGCCTGAGGAGGAGAAGGCAGCGACCGCTCCGGTCCTGAATTAACATCGCACACCGCTCAGAACACATGCTCTCATAAGCACGGCGTTCTGCCGTGTGCAAGATGCTAATGCCATATGATATGCTATCAGACTAGCAAAGAGCCAGAGTCCTGCAGTTTCACATACAGTGGCATCCACAATTTGGAGTTTGATAATGTTGCACCAGGAGCTATGAGTATCTCATAAGTTGTTGAATGTCATTCGCCGTTTTCTTTGTAAAAAAAAAAGATTATGCTTAAAATAAAGCTCTGAATCCGTTCAGTGGTTTCCCTCGGTGAACAGGGCGTTTTCCTCTGAGCAGGAATTCCTCTAAACAGACTGCAGGGGCTGAACTGCTGGGAGAGTTTCACAGTGTGTCAGGCGAATTCTCACTTACGTTAGTATATACGTAGTTTCCCGGTCTCCTACTTGTCATGACATTTTAGAATTCTTGTCCTGCCAGTATTTAATTTCAATCTAAGGTCTTAATATTAATTTCATGATGAGTTACATGCACCTGCGTTGTTCATTAGCAAAATGAGACCAAAAAATGTTACGTTGATGACCAGCATGCTAGTTTCAATGCTCTAAATACATTGCCATGAGACTATGTGTTCTGATATGAAATCCGCAATATCGAGGAATCAGTAGTACTTACAGCAAGCCCAAGTGTAGAAAACAATTAATGTTTGCAGTGCTAATACCCAAAGATGTCCCATAAGAGACACATGTAAATAAAATATGAGTTGGATGAATAGTAGGCACAAGAAATAGACCAGTTTTCCCCTGAGAAAGGCTTTGCCAGAACATTGGGTAGCTGGTGCTGGTCTGTCCTCCAGATTCGATCTAAATAAGAATGGAAATTTGAATAGCACTCTGTCAACACTCTTAAGTGTGTCTCTGTGCTCCCTGAGTGCTACTCTGATGTAAAACCAAAACAGCGACAGCGCTCCCATAAGGACCTGTATGAGTTTCCCTCTATGAATTTTATCATGTATGACTGGCATGATGGCCCTTTCATTGCACATGATGAGGAAACATGAATCATATTTTGCAGCTGCAGAGAAGAGAACATTATCAAAATAATGACACCTAATAAAAATGTCGCCAACTCTTTCATGCGAAAATGTTATAGACTATTTTATCAGTATCTTTGACCTCTGACCTCTTCTTCCTGATTGGTCTTTTACTTTTATTTATTTATTTGACTTCTGTTATTTGCAGCCTTGTTGTCCTTTTCTCACGGATATTTGCT